>NC_044388.1:61731066-62398826 GCF_006542625.1 Nomascus leucogenys
GGAAAAGTCACTGAGACTTGGTCGAGGCAGAAGGCTTCCTGTTGCCCCCGGGCCCTTCTGCAGGGCATTTATCTGGTCAACAGATCTAAGTGGAGCGGAGAGTCTTTGAGAGTCTCTTCCCAGTTCACAGTGGACCCGTCCACCATGCCCCTTGCTCACCACTCCCTGCACTGCAGTAGACACAAGGGAGGCTCCTAGTGGCCCTGCATCTGCTGTGGGATGCCTCCACCCACTCGGCTCTACGTGATTGGCCCATAGGCAGCCCCAAGCCCAAGCCAGACCACAGCCTCTTTCCCATGGATT
This sequence comes from Nomascus leucogenys, assembly GCF_006542625.1. Taxonomy (NCBI): domain Eukaryota; kingdom Metazoa; phylum Chordata; class Mammalia; order Primates; family Hylobatidae; genus Nomascus; species Nomascus leucogenys. The sequence continues at coordinate 61,731,370 of NC_044388.1, forward strand.
TAGGAATTGCGTCACGAGACTCTGTCTCCAGAGGCTGGACCTGTAACGTATACATTTAGTGTCTTAGGGTGGGGCATCTTCTACCAGAGTGATCCAGACTGCAGGGATACAGACTCTAGACACAGCCCACACACTGTGTGGATCATAGATAAGAGGACGAGAGGGTCCAGGGTCTCTTTAGTCCCATCCCAGACTCCAAGCCCTCCCTCTTTAGGTTCTCAGCCTCACCCCTGCATCCTATAATAAAATCTCCTTTAGCCGGGAGTGGTGGCTCACGCTTGTAATCCCAGCACTTTGGGAGGCCGAGGCAGGCGGATCACGAGGTCAGGAGATCGAGACCACGGTGAAACCCCGTCTCTACTAAAAATACAAAAAAAATTAGCCGGGCGTGGTGGTGGGCGCCTGTAGTCCCAGCTACTCGGGAGGCTGAGGCAGGAGAATGGCGTGAACCCGGGAGGCGGGGCTTGCAGTGAGCCGACATTGTGCCACTGCACTCCAGCCTGGGCAACAGAGGGATACTCCGTCTCAAAAAAAAAAAAAAAAAAAAAAAAAAATCTCCTTTAAGCAAGCTTGCTTCAGAACAACTCTATTACTTGTCAATGGAGGTGTCTTAATGCTGAACCAGGCCTTCCCATATTCAACAAATATTCATGAAGAGCCCACGTGGGCTGGGAGATGTGCTTGACACTGGGGGAACGAAAAAAAGAATAAGTCATTATCACTAACCTAAAAGAGGTCACATAAATCTGGGATGTAAACACATCATTCTAAACCAATGTATTAGTCTCAATCTTTGTCTTCCCCTAAAATGTGTGTGCTGAAATCCTAGCCCCCAGTGTGATGGTATTTGGAGGTGGGGCCTTTGGAAGGTGGTGAGGTCTTGGGGTGGTTCCTCATGCATGGGATTAGGACACTTATAAGGGGCTGAAAGACCAGAGTTCATTCCTTCCACCAGGACACAGCAGGAAGGCACCATCTATGAACCACACAGAGGGCCCTCGCCAGACACTGAATCTGCCAGTGCCTCGGGTGTGCTAAAGGCAGCCCCTGGCCTCAAGAATCTTGCATCTTAGAGGGAAACCACATGGAACACTTAATAAAAGTTCAAGACAACCGAACAAGAGACTTCCAAACAATTATTGCTAAATGAGTGGTCCCTGAAATGTTACAGAAGCTCAGAGTTAGGAAAATGCACTTTGAGCTTGGCAGTTAACAAATTTTCAGAGAAGGTAGAGCTGAGTTAGGCCTCCAAGCATAGAGTAGATTCAAATAGAGACAGTGCCCAGCTACACTCTTGCAAATGATGCTCTTGAAAATATTAAATATCCACAGAGTTCCATGCTTCTAAAAGTGCTTTCACAGCCAACTCATGTGATGCTCACAAGCACGCTGGGGAGGAAGGGATGTAACAGAATCACTGTTTGATGACAGGGAAACCAAGACACAGACTGAGTGACTGGCTTGGTTCGCAAAACTAGTGAGTGGGGCAGATGCTCATGCCCCCTCCCCGGTCCAAGGCTCTTCCTGTCACCTCTTCCATTAATAAGGGAGGGGGACACAGAATCACACATCTCAGAGCAATTCTATCCTTCCTCTGGAGCTTCTGGACAGACTCAGTCCACCTTCTCCCTGGTGTGGCAGCACAGGAGTTGAGAGTTTCTCCTAAAGACGTCTGGAACAAAACATCTATCTGTTAAATATGTCTTCCCTGCATGCTTGTACACTCCAAGAGGGCAGATACCATGTCTTGTTCAGCAATTAAGCTCAGTACCTGGCCCATAATTAAGAGTGTATTCACATAAATTTCGTGATTGAATGAAAACAAATAAAAGGACAAATGAACCAAACATATCGGTCAGAAGAGGGAGAAACGGGAGGTGGGAATGCAGGCCCACTGTGGTATAGCGTGCAACCACCTAATGTTTAGGAGTGAATCTTCCAAAGCTTCTCCTCTTTGCTGCCCCCCTCTCAAATCTTCTTAGTATTATGTCCAGAGGGCAGGCAGAAGCAGGGAAAAGAGAGATGCTAAAATTTCCAGCAAGTACCAGCTTGCTACTTATTAAGACTCTAGGAAAGGATGATGGAGAAGACCAAGAAGTGACTCTGTGATAAAGCCAGTGCTTAGCATGAGCTCTGGCAGTCCCCAGTGCCTGCCCTGTAAGTTCCTGGTAAACTGCAAAGGAAAGCCTCAGTATTAGGTATGAATTGGAGGTGTGAACCTTAAGCGCTTGCTACGACATTCAATTTGGAGTTGTGCTTAGGATGAGCTTCCAGGATTCTTGTGTGTCCTTCTCTGATGACATTCTCCAACTCCCTTTGTCATTGTCCTGGAGTAAAATCAGCCCTTGGGAGGGGCCTCCCCTTACAGGGAGTTATCACCTCATCTAGAAACTGTCCACTCACTTTTTAACCTCCCCAAGGCAAGGCTGACAAAGGGACCAAAGTGGAAAAGGCGACTGGTCAGGAAAGCCATGAAAGGTCAGCACTCCCACCGTGGTCCCCCAGAAATCACTACCACCCTCTGTTCTCCTTGCCGCCATGCCTCACCCCTCCCTCCTACTCAAACTGGTGCCAGCTCTGGAGGAACATCAGCTGATCTAGGGGCCACGGCTTGTGCCAAGAACCACGGACAGTTTCATTTGGCACACAGTCTCAAAGAGAAATGGCTCTTTGTTTCCACCAACAGAGGGAATGCCACCAACTCTTGTTCCCCAAATTCCCACACTCCTTTCCCTCTCTGTCAAGGGCAGAGGAAAGCACCTTCTGGCCCTTCTAGACCCAAAACACCCAGCTAAAGACAAAAGCTGCTGACCCTATGTGACCCGGGCAGATTCACTGTCTACACCACACACCCCTCACCAGGCTCCCCAAAGGCTGCCTTGGCTGGAGAACTTGGGGATGTCACTCTGCTGCTTATGGTCACAGAGCTCGAGCAGGCGCTGTCACTTGGGCCATGTGAGCCAGTGACTCATTTTAGGATCTGGTCCTGGGCATCTAAGCTCTTTGCTCACCCTCCTCATCCCCACTGGCTTCCCTCCGGGTTCTTCATTTTCAGAGGGAAAATATCGAAACCTTGCGTCACCATGGGGAGGTGATGACCACATGACAGGAAATTACGCAATTTAAGACAGGGCAAGTGCCCATCATACCCAGAGCTACAGTGCAAGAAGGTCCTCGGAGCTCCTTCAGCACATCATATGATTTCAGTGTTGCCTCATAATTTTTAGCCGAACTTTCCATTAACAAAGAAAGTGCTTCATTCTCATGAACCCTGACCTCATTTCCTGAAACAGCCTTGACACACAAGCCTGTGTACACACAATCCTCTACACAATTGTACCTCTACACAACCCATCCATTCGATTTGCCAGCAGGCCAAAGCCACACCCCCAACACACAAACACTCTCCAACCTTCCTTGGCCTTCCTTTCTCCTGGCCAAGAGGACTGAGATCTTCTCTCATCTGTGTTTAAGGCAAATCTCTAGAAGGGAAAGAGCAGAAACTAAATTTGATCATGTTAAATTCCAGCTTTCCAAGGGCGATGAAGAATCCCACAATTTAGCCGCAATAGTTTGTGACAGGAACCGTGGGTTGTAATATATGAAGGAAAAATTCTGCAGTATCCTGACAAAATGTTTTGAAGAAAAGGCATATGGATGTATTTTTATCAGGAACTGCGCTCCTCACCCAAGACAGCAGGCACAAACATTTTCAAAACACTTAGCTCTCAGCAAAGTGAAATTCTGCTATGAAGTGAAACTGGATGCTCATCCTCTCCATCCACCACTTTCTCAGGGTGGGCCTTAAAAAAATCATTCCGCCAATCAGTGTTTTAATAAGGAAAAACTCTTAGATTGACTAACTTCAAGAAAAAATCGCCACCCCACACCCTACAGCCAGAAAGGTTTTACCAAACTGGGTTTGACAGAATATACTTGCAGAATATTTATTTTTAGATCTCTTAGCAGTACAGTAAGAGTCTTTCATTTCAGATCAGCTGGCCTCCAGCCAAAGCAGCGAAGTAAGAGGAACTTCAGCCCCTAAGCCTTCCTGCTCCCTAAGAGTACCAGTGCTCCTGCCTGGCTCCGGCATAAATGGTTGGCAATAAGTCATTTTTTATTAAAATTTTAACTCTAGGCAGCAATTTTGCTTTAAAAGGTTTTTCTTTGGAGTGCATTTTTATTTTAAAAAATTAAATACTGTTTGGATATGTTAGTATTCAGAAGCAGCAGATTTCAACAACCCACACTTTCTCTGAAATTTTTTTCAACAGATATTTCACACACGAGGGAGGGCCTGAATTCTCAGAATTGTACCTCTATAAGTTCATAGCTGCCTCCTCTTTTAGGGAGTGGGTGGAAAATCCAACTCACCACTCAGGCTCTTGCAGGTCTGAAGGCTGAACCAGTGTGAAACAAAGGGTCCCCTTTCACTCACTACTCCCAAAGCCGAGAACTATCCAGTGAAGAGTAGCCATGCCATTTACGTGGCACAAGGTGGCCCAGGGGTGATGAGCTGTTCACCTTCACCGGCCATTTCTCTCACTTCTTTAGTGTGTGGCACAGTGCTCCCTAACATCCCACATTTAACGCCCCATCGAGAAAAATGTGAGTGCCGCAAAATATCCAACAAGTACTTGCTCCTAGGAGCAATTCAAACACATTTTGTTCAATAATGGTTTCATTCCAACTGGCCCAAAGAGAAAAAAGAGTAGTAATTGTTTAAAGCCTTTTCAGCACGATGAAGCCTCAGAAGGCAGTTGGCTTGGATTTAAACACGTACTGCATCAACAAAGGCCAAATCTGAGGTGTCAACAAAAGGAAGTCACTCTTATTCTAGAAATAGACCTTAAAAGTAACTAGCTTGGTGCTAATTAGAGACAGGCAGGGCAGGCTTAGTTACACACTGCTGGTTAACGCACCCACTCACCCTGACTAAACCACTTTAAAATCAGGGAGCTATTTTCTAACAACCCTTTTGAAATGCTATTCAGAGATGAACTTTACATTGCTATGTAACTGCAAGATGCTGCTCGCCAACACAGCAACACCAGGCATTTCAATTAAATAATTTCATTGGGGAAAAAAAACCACTTTGAGCACCAAAGGAAGAAAAGTGTATTATTCAATCAGTTTCCCAGATCACATGCCAAGAACACAATGCTTACGGTGGGCCTGGCAGACGGTCCACAACCAGCGGGTGCGTTCAGCTTGAATGGACCGGGGTCCCACAGTGTTTGTGCCACAAGTCAATGGCCTTGCTCACGATCGCGTCTGAGCTGTCCTGGGGAATCTGTGGACAAGCAAATCAGTCTTTGTGAAATTTCAGTGTTGACAACTTCAGTGTCTTCCCTCATTCGCTGTGGCATGAAATCCACTTCCATGGGAGTTTTCACTGTTTTTCAGAAAGTGACAGCATAAAAGGCTTGCGTCACATGCTACCTGAGGACATGAAAGGGCTCCAGTGTCAGCCTGCCTGGGTTCAAATCCTGCACTGCTCACTAACTGTGCACCCCCCGGGCGGGTTACCTAAGCTACCTGGGTTTCAGATCCCCATCTCTAAAATGAGGCAAATGATAGACTGACTTCGCAGAGCTATTCACAGTAGGACATGAGGTAACCCATGGAAAATACTTAGCACAGGCCTGGCACTGTTAGCCACTTCTGGTTATAATGATGATTATTCATTTATTTGACACATATTGACTCAATACTTTATTATAATTTACCAGGCCATTTTTCAAATGTTAATAGTATTTTTAAAATGAATAGATTTGGGATTCTGTGAAAATCATTCAGGCATAAGTCTCTTTAATCCTACTTCTTGCCTGGTAAAGGGTATTCCAAGATACATAGCGAGAGAAAAGTTAATTTCTTTACCATTGCCTTTTTCAGCAATATACTAGGTTAATACTGTATATTAATAAACCCAACTGGGATTACACTAGAGACAGTAACAGAAATGAAATGGCTTACAAAATCCTCCAAAATACAGAACCCCTTTTGAACTGAAAAAAATTATTCATTGTAAAATGACAGATCCCACCTATTCCTTTTCCTGACATGCCTGCTGATAGTCACATGGAGGATGAGACTCTGGTTCTAAGTGGACACATTCACGAGATGGTCTCAGACCATCATTTCGCAAAGACAGGATGCAAACTAACCCTCAGGCCAACTTTAGGCCAAACTTTTTCTGGGAAAAATGTTTCTTATAATGTAAAAATATACTGTATGATTTCTCTGAAATAATCTAATGTAACAGGAAAATCTGACTTGCTAAAGTGACTTCATTTCTAGATTCAAAATCAAATCAAATTATTATTTCTGTCAAATAACTTCCCTAAAATAATCATTATTATAATTATTCTCTGAAACATTCTAAGGTATTATTTCTCTGAAATAATGTAATTATTATTTCTCTGAAATAATCTAATGTAACAGGAAAATCTGACTTGCTAAGGTAACTTCATTTCCAGATTCAAAATCAAATCAAAGCACACTTACATTTTCCAGAAACTTTGTTATCTTCTCTGCGCTGTTCAGTGCCATAACTTTTATTTTAAAGGTTAATAAAATTTCAACAGCTACAAAAACCAGGATCTTACAGGATCCACTCACAACTTTATCCCAAACCCTACAAAAATAAGGAGATATAATCAAATTATATGAGTTTGAGAATTATGTTTAGCCTAGACATCTCAAATTACAAAATAAAATCAAATTGCTCCAATATTATGTAAAAGCTTCAAAGAACAACTCTTACGAAATAATCATCAAAACAACAACAAAATACAGAAGCCATCTGAAATCTATTCTAGATACAATCAGCACTAGAAGGAAAAAGGGAAGTTCACTAAAAATTACTGCTCCACGAGGAATCTACCAAAAGCATATTCCCTCATGTTGTGAACCTGACATTTTTGAGGAAGAAAAAGAAAACCCTAAACTAATGGTTTATATTCTGCTAATATTCCGTAATGCTAATATAATTATAGCCTACTAAGGGACAACAAAAGATGTATATGAAATGAGATAAATTCAATTTCATTGCCAGTGATTCTGGGGACAGACTCCTTAACTTCTCTAAGGGCTTAAGGAGCCAGTTACTGATCTATAACCACTCTAAAATAATAATTCTGATCATTCCTATAACTCCTAAAAGTTGGTATTCTACTTCATACACTTCGTTACATATTATCTTATAATGTTCTCTGTGTACTGCACTGTTCAGTGCCATAACTTATTTTAAGAGTTACTATTTTACTACATCACAAAGTCTTAACGGGTGGCACCGGACTCCGAAATACCCAGACATGTCTGAAACTGACGGGAAGAACTTAGTTTGAGTCTCAGATCTTTGACTGCCTTCAGCTTCTTTAAAGATATCATGATGAAACTAAATACTAAGATTTCTACTAGAGGAGGATTTGTCACATTTCTGGAAAAAAGGACCTGACACTTATATAAACTTATGGAGACCATTTGAGGTGTGACTACTTCATAGCATCTAACGCACTGAGGGCCCTTAATTTTTCTAATTGTATATTCAAGAATAAGCAGAATCATGTGCTGTTATGGTAGCTGCTGGAGGACTGAGCTTCAAATTACTGTATTGTTCTAAAGCAAATTTATACTCTGAGGGATGACCACATGAAAGGGCAGAACTCTGCTCTAACGCCAAGCCTTCAATATGTCTTCGAAAGACATACTTGCCTCTGTAAACTGGATTCAGGCAAACATCCCGCAAAGCACCTCTTGAACCAGAGATCATAAGGAAGTTTGGGCGCCGCGGAACACATCTTCAGATGAGTCAGCAGTCTGCCATCTTCCAGATTCAAGTATTGTTCAAATGCTTTTGGCTAAAGATTAAGGAAGAACAGAGATTATTCATTTCCTGCGTCATAACATCATCTGATATTATAGTCGCTGATGAAAAAAAGTTACATGCTGAATTCAAGGAAGTATTCGAAAACAAAACTTCAGAATTATCCAAGTCACTTGTGACACAGCAGTTTCCTAGGTCAGCCCTAACTAAAGTAACAAACTATCCAGGACTGAGGAGTTTCCCAGGACACAGGGCTCTTTCAGTGCTAAAACTGGGGCAGTCCCAGGCAAAATGGAATGGTTGGTCACCCTAATACTAACTTCACTAGCCAGATTCAACAGCCTAAGGCAAAAGTCCAAAGCAAAATTCAATTGTTCTGAGGAGCTAAGGAAGGCCCATTATATTACTGGCTGATCTAGAGCAGTAGATTATATACTAAGGAAAAAAAGGGGAAAGAGGAAAGGTTAAACCAAAGAAATCGAGTGGGATTAGAGTGGGGAGAGGGCATTAGGAAGAGTAAGCCAAAAAGTGATGGTGATGAGAAGGGGCTGACCAGTCACTGACCATACATACACTGCCCTGGATTGAGCACCACTGTGCACCAGTGCCAAGCAGGCTCACACAACAGGGATGTCCAGAGGGTGAACTCTCTATTCAACATAAATGTGCACAAGAATTTCTTAGAATTCAAGGGATAACTCAGAGGGAACAAAGCACGTGGATTCCACCTGGTAGCCTCTCTCTCATGAGGTCAGGTGGCAGCCAACACTAGAAGACTGGAGAGCTAATAAAGCCAGCTCCCCAAACCTGGCCAAATCCATCTTGCATTGGCTGCTATATTTAGGTTGGCTGCTATATTTAGGGTCCACTGGCTGAGAATGGGCTCTAAGAGTCAAATCCTACAGTCCACACTCACTATCTGCAGGAGTACAACCAGAGCCCGCATCACTTAAGCAAATGTAAATGTTTATTTTACTCAATATCTGTAACTCCCTGCTTCTGTCAAAGAGGAAATTCATCACCTTTACAGTGTCCACTATAGTCAGAGACTGTGCTACATACAATGAATGAAGTGAAAGGTAAGAGAAAATCCCTACCTTCAAGGAGCTTACAGCTTGAGACATACTAGTAAAGAGGTAATTACAATACACTATAACGCTGTGATGTATGATGGGAACAAGCACAAGATGTTGGGTACATCCAGGAGAAAATCCTAACCTGGGCTGCAGGAGGCAGAAGCAGTTTCTCAGGAGAGGTGACATGTGAGCTGACCTCTGAAGAACAGACAGGAGTTAGCCAGGCAAAGAGGGGCCTACATCATAATATCCAGTCCAGCTTTTCCCTTTCTGTTTCAGGATATCTCCTTTTCCTGTTTATCCAACCTCCCTATACTGCTCAACGGTTCCTAGAGTTTCTCAGCAACACTGCAGACAACTTCCCAAACAAGGAATTTTGGTTGGTTTTGCAAAGGGGATATATGCACTTTTTTCCTATTGACTTGGTTGAAAACACACACACAGAGTTATATACTATGTCTCAGAGCAAAGAAAATTTCATCCAAAAGTCAGTACAAATAATAAACAAGATGGAGATGTGTGAACATTTTAAAACTATGTATTGTCTTTTTCCTTTATCAGACAATAAGCTCACGGGGGGAAGGTACTGTATCTGTTTTGTTCACTGCTGGTTCTTCAATACCTAGCACATCACTTGGCATGGTAAGTACTCAATATATAACTGTTGAGTGAGCAAATCAATACTGTGAATTAATATAAAGTTTTGAATATATCAATCAACATCTTAATAATCGCTCAATATACATCTTTTTGCCAACATCTAATTAATTTTTAAACCTTCTTCCTGGTTTATTATAGCCTATTATAAGAAATCTTGAAACTCTATTAAAGAATAAAGAGGATATAGACAGCAAGTATAATCACACTCCCAATGATAACTACTGGTAATACTTAGGTTATAGAGCGTCTATCCTGCATACATACAGACACACTTCTCTTTCTTTTATTAGTTGAACTCATACTGAATACACGATTTAGTATTTTGCTGTTTGCACTCAACAAATTGTGAACATTTTCCCAGGTTAATGAATAATCTTAAAATGTTAATATCCCTACCTAAAGAGAGCTTTTTAAAATGGAGAAGGAAAAAAGCCAAGAACTCTATAGGGAAAAAAAATGCACCTGCCTCTGACCCATATAAAAACATGTTCAACCTTACTTACAACAAAATAAATGCAATATAAAATTACACTGAAGTATCACTGCCTACCTATCAGAATGGCAAAAATTCAAGACTGATGACATACCATGTTGGCAAGGCTGTAGGGAAACAATCTACTGGTTGTGAGAATGCAAAAGACTATGAGCTCCATGAAGGGGAATTTGGCAATATTTAGCAAAGTAATTTATGCATTTACCCTTTGATCCAGCCAATCTATTTTTAGGGAATCCAACTCAAATATACTAGTAAACACGTGAGAAGCTGCATGCACAAGTCTATTTACCTGTAACACTGTGTATAACAGCAAAAGGCTGAAAACATCCCAAATAGCCAACAATACAGACAGGTTGAATAAACTACATTCACAAGAGAACAGCATGAATATACTAACCTCAGAATATTTTGTAGGGTAGGCATGGTGGCTCACGCCTGTAATCCCAGCACTTTGGGAGGCTGAGGTGGGTGGATCACTTGAGGTCAGGAGTTCGAGACCAGCCTGGCCAACATGGTGAAACCCCATCTCTACTAAAAACACAAAAATTAGCTGGGCATGGTGGCATGTGCCGGTGATCCCAGCTACTTGGGAGGCTGAGGCAGGAGAATCACTTGAACCTGGGAGGCAGAGGTTGCAGTGAGCTGAGATTGCACCACTGCACTTCAGCCTGGGTGACAGAGCGAGACTCCATCTCAAAAAAAAAAAAAGAATATTGTGTAAGAATATACACAGGACAGTAGTATGAAACCATGACAGGGAATAAGGAGTATCTCTGTATACTAATATGGCATGATCTCCAGCACATAGCAGGTAAAAAGAGCAAGAGGGGAAGAATGTGTACTGTATGCTACTGCTTCATCTAAGAAAGAAGGTGAATTCAAATACATATGTGTATATATATTTTTTAACGGAAGGAGCTAATATTTATATTGCCTGACCTTTTTCATACTTAGCAAATGATAGATAACATAGATGTGATTCATTGTAGACAGATGTGATTTATTAAAACCATAATTAGGTTTTACTTCTAAACATTTTGGTTATTTTCAATATTTCTATGACCCCCATATTCTTACTTCATGAAGACACTAAACTATACATCATCAACAGAAGGCAAAACAGGACAAAAATATGTACTTAATCACTCTGAGAGGAATTTATATTAAACTTAGCAAGAAGCTGCTAATAGTGCTTATAAAAAAAACCTCTTTAGCAGAGCTTTAAAAAACTGTGTCAATAGCAATAAAACAAAGACCACTTACTTTAATGATTAACACAATTAAGTTTAAGATGGTTTAAGAAAAACCTTCCATGCCATACAATTGAAGTTGGCCTCTATTCTCCTTGACAATGAGAGACCTTGTCAAAAAGCAGAATTCAATTTGAAAAGCTTGTAAGGAGAGAGGCTATGATGCAATCCTACGAATCAAGATAATATGGCAGAATAGACATATCACCACTCAGGGGCATCATTATCTTCTTCTGAGCCCATCATTGTCCATCATACACACATTTCCACAGAACTAAGCAGCAACCTAAACTGTGTGTTATAAGATAGACTAAAGATGGTTTCACTAGAGAGAAAAGTTTAAGCAAATCACTTGATGCCTAAATCAAACAGCAAGCAACACAAGAAAATTTAAGTTTTGTATAGATTCTGGATAACTTTTTTGAGAACTTCATAACCACTTAAAACTACTTGCTAGGAACTCTAATGCATACGCTAAAACAAGCCCCATTTTTAACGATGAGGAAACTAAGGTTTAAGGGACATGAAATGTCTTGCTGATTCTAAAATTCATTTCCGAAAAGAAAAAGGCAAGTTCAAGAATAGCCAAGACATTTTTGAAAAAGAGCAACATCCTTCTGAAACTATTCCAATCGATAGAAAAAGAGGGAATTCTCCCTAACACATTTTATGAGGCCAGCATTGTCCTGATACCAAAGCCTGGCAGAGACATAACCAAAAAAGAGCATTTCAGACCAATATCCTTGATGAACATTGATGCAAAAATCCTCAATAAAATACTGGCAAACAGAATCCAGCAGCACATCAAAAAGCTTATATACCATGATCAAGTGGGCTTCATCCCTGGGATGCAAGGCTGGTTCAACATACACAAATCAATAAATGTAATCCAGCATATAAACAGAACCAAAGACAAAAACCACATGATTATCTCAATAGATGCAGAAAAGGCCTTTGACAAAATTCAACAACCCTTCATGCTAAAAACTCTCAATAAATTAGGTATTGATGGGACGTATCTCAAAATAATAAGAGCTATCTATGACAAACCCACAGCCAATATCATACTGAATGGGCAAAAACTGGAAGCATTCCCTTTGAAAACTGGCACAAGACAGGGATGCCTTCTCTCACCACTCCTATTCAACATAGTGCTGGAAGTTCTGGCCAGGGCAATCAGGCAGGAGAAGGAAATAAAGGGTATTCAATTAGGAAAAGAGGAAGTCAAATTGTCCCTGTTTGCAGATGACATGATTCTATATCTAGAAAACCCCATTGTCTCAGCCCAAAATCTCCTTAAGCTGATTAGCAACTTCAGCAAAGTCTCAGGATACAAAATCAATCTACAAAAATCACAAGCATTCTTGTACACCAATCACAGACAAACAGAGAGCCAAATCATGAGTGAACTCCCATTCACAATTGCTTCAAAGAGAATCAAATACCTAGGAATCCAACTTACAAGGGATGTGAAGGACCTCTTCAAGGAGAACTACAAACCACTGCTCAATGAAATCAAAGAGGATACAAACAAATGGAAGAACATTCCATGCTCATGGGTTGGAAGAATCAATATCGTGAAAATGGCCATACTGCCCAAGGTAATTTATAGATTCAATGCCATCCCCATCAAGCTACCAATGACTTTCTTCACAGAATTGGAAAAAACTACTTTAAAGTTCATATGGAACCAAAAAAGAGCCCACATCGCCAAGTCAATCCTAAGCCAAAAGAACAAAGCTGGAGGCACCACGCTACCTGACTTCAAACTATACTACAAGGCTACAGTAACCAAAACAGCATGGTACTGGTACCACAACAGAGACATAGATCAATGGAACAGAACAGAGCCCTCAGAAATAATGCCGCATATTTACAACTATCTGATCTTAGACAAACCTGACAGAAACAAGAAATGGGGAAAGGATTCCCTATTTAATAAATGGTGCTGGGAAAAGTGACTAGCCATATGTAGAAAGCTGAAACTGGATCCCTTCCTTACACCTTATACAAAAATTAATTCAAGATGGATTAAAGACTTAAATGTTAGACCTAAAACCATAAAAACCCTAGAAGAAAACCTAGGCAATACCATTCAGGACATAGGCGTGGGCAAGGACTTCATGTCTAAAACACCAAAAGCAATGGCAACAAAAGCCAAAATTGACAAATGGGATCTAATTAAACTAAAGAGCTTCTGCACAGCAAAAGAAACTACCATCAGAGTGAACAGGCAACCTACAGAATGGGAGAAAATTTTTGCAACCTACTCATCTGACAAAGAGCTAATATCCAGAATCTACAATGAACTCAGACAAATTTACAAGAAAAAAACAAACAACCCCATCAAAAAGTGGGTGAAGGACATGAACAGATGCTTTTCAAAAGAAGACATTTATGCAGCCAAAAAACACATGAAAAAATGCTCATCATCACTGGCCATCAGAGAAATGCAAATCAAAACCACAATGAGATACCATCTCACACCAGTTAGAATGGCCATCATTAAAAAGTCAGGAAACAACAGGTGCTGGAGAGGATGTGGAGAAATAGGAACACTTTTACACTGTTGGTGGGACTGTAAACTAGTTCAACCACTGTGGAAGTCAGTGTGGCGATTCCTCAGGGATCTAGAACTAGAAATACCATTTGACCCAGCCATCCCATTACTGGGTATATACCCAAAGGACTATAAATCATGCTGCTATAAAGACACATGCACACGTATGTTTACTGCGGCACTATTCACAATAGCAAAGACTTGGAACCAACCCAAATGTCCAACAACAATAGACTGGATTAAGAAAATGTGGCACATATACACCATGGAGTACTACGCAGCCATAAAAAAGCATGAGTTCATGTCCTTTGTAGGGACATGGATGAAACTGGAAAACATCATTCTCAGTAAACTATCGCAAGGACAAAAAACCAAACACTGCATGTTCTCACTCATAGGTGGGAATTGAACAATGAGAACTCATGGACCCAGGAAGGGGAACATCACACTCTGGGGACTGTTGTGGGGTGGGGGGAGGCAGGAGGGACAGCATTAGGAGATATACCTAATGCTAAATGACGAGTTAATGGGTGCAGCAAAACAACATGGGACATGGATACATATGTAACAAACCTGCACATTGTGCACATGTACCCTAAAACCTAAAGTATAATAATAAAAAAAAAATAAATAAAATAAAATAAAATAAAGAAAAAGAGCAACAATAAGAGACTTTCCTTATCAGCTATCAAAACACGCTAGAATGTTGTATTAAATAAATCATGTGATATTGGCCCAGGAATAGACAAATACCTCGATGGAATAAAAAGGAGTCCAGAAAGAGATATAAATATAAATACACACACACATACACACACACACACACACATATGGAAATCCAGTATATGATAAAGGTGGCATTTCAAATCTGTGGAAAAAGATGAACTGACAAATACACAATGTAAGTGCTGTTCTACTGCTTACTAACTGAGACCTTGGTCTTACTTAACTTCTCTGTGCTTCAGTATCCTCATCTGTAAAAACAAAGATAATATGCTTCAATGAAGTAGCTCACTAACAATGTAAATTTAGCACTGCCTGACATGAAGTACATTCTCCGTAACACACAAACCAGATGGGGTGAAGAGGAACAGGCGGAGGAATGATGTGTTGGTAGAAGTAGTGGTGTTGCAGGTAACCTAAGAGTGAAATCCAGTATGTGTCTGATGCCAATCCAAAAGATAAATCCCTGACAAAGAGCTAAATTTAAAATCTTTAAGCATTTTTAAAAGTTATGAGAAAACAGGCCGGGCGTGGTGGCTCACACCTATAATCTCAGCACTTTGGGAGGCTGATGGGGGCAGATCACCTGAGGTCAGGAGTTCAAGACCAGCCTGGCCAAAATGGTGAAATCCCGTCTC
This sequence comes from Nomascus leucogenys, assembly GCF_006542625.1. Classification (NCBI taxonomy): domain Eukaryota; kingdom Metazoa; phylum Chordata; class Mammalia; order Primates; family Hylobatidae; genus Nomascus; species Nomascus leucogenys. Next base: position 61,746,601 of record NC_044388.1, read on the forward strand.
TACTAAAAATACAAAAATCAGCCAGGCATGGTGCCACACTCATGCCTGTAGTCCCAGCTACTCAGGAGGCTGAGGCAGGAGAATCCCTTGAACCCAAGAGGCAGAGGTTGCAGTGAGCTGAGATCGCACCACTGCACTCCAGCCTGGGTGACAGAGCAAGACTCCATCTCAGGAAAAAAAAAAAGTTAGGAGAAAATAAAAAGATATATATTTTTTAATCTTGGGGTTGGAAAGGGCTAATTAACCAGTAAGACACAAAAAAGCAAAAAAAAAAATGCTGACAAATCTCATTGTATCAAAACCTAAAATTTTGTACAACAAACTATTTTCAACAAACATAAGGGATAAGGATAAATATCCAGGGTACAGTCGACCCTCATATCCATGGACTCAACCAAAAATGGGCCAAAAATATTTGGGAAATAAAAAATGGATAGTTGTGTCTGTATTGAACAGACACAGATTTTTTTGTCATTATTCCCTAAATAATACAGTATAACAACTATTTACATAGCATTTACATTGTATTACATATTATAAGTAATCTAAAGTATACAGGAAGAGATGTGTAGGTTATATGCAAATACTATTTGCAAGTCCCATTTTATGTAAGGGACTTGAACACCCATGAATTTTACTGTCTCAAGGAGTCCTAGAACTAATCCCCTACAGATCCAAGAGTGATGACATACCAATAACTCTTACAAAGAAAAAAAGGTCAACAAAATAATAGCCATATGCAAACATACTCAACTTCACTAGAAACTGAGGATAGGTAAATTAAAATGAGATACCATTTCACTATCAGATGGATAAAAATTTAAGACATTTTTTACTATCAAGTATTGGCAATGGGGTGGAAAATGGGAAATCTCATCATCTGTTTGGTGGGAGCATAAATTGATACGGCCTTGGGATGAGCAGCCAGGCAGTTTAAATTTTAAATATGTCAAAAATAAATGAATAGATGTTAAATATGTCTCCCCTCCGCTTGAGCCTCTGCTCGTAGGTACCAAGCCTAGAGAGATACGCATACACACAGGGAGCCTGTACAAGGGCATGCTTACTCTCAGTATGGATCTCTTATGTTTAAACACAGCAAATTCGTAACAGGAAATGCTAGGAGTAAATATTTTTTAAAAGGTGGTTCTAAATGAATGCCTTTCAACCCTTAACTACACTTCAGAATTGCCTGGAGCTTTTAAATTAGAATTCCAGGGCCCTACCTTCGGAGATTCAGATTTCACTTGTCTAGGTGGAGGAAAGGTGATGGTAATTTTTAAAAGCTCCCAGGTGGTACTAATAGGAAGTCAGGACTGAAAACTAGCGATTTGTCTATAGCCTTGGAAAGTTCTCCAAGGCAGTAAGTTAAAAACAAAAATAGAACCACAGAGCCATATGTACAGTATACTACTACTTAATGTGATTAATCCCAGCACTTTGGGAGGCCAAGGTGGGCGGATCACGAGGTCAGGAGATCGAGGCCATCCTGGCTAACACAGTGAAACCCCATCTCTACTAAAAATACAAAAAATTAGCTGGGCGTGGTGGCGGGCGCCTGTAGTCCCAGCTACTCGGGAGGCTGAGGCAGGAGAATGGCGTGAACCCAGGAGGCAGAGCTTGCAGTGGGCCGAGATGGGATCACTGCACTCCCGCCTTGGCAACAGAGCGAGACTCCGTCTCAAAAAAAAAAAAAAAAAAAGAAAGAAAAATCATATCATATATACATGCACATAAGAGAGTCCTAAATAATACACACCCAGCTAATGACAAATGTTTACTTCTTAGAAGGGAAAGTGGGGAATTGCAGGGATGGGGTGTGGTTAGTCCAGGTCTAGGGAAACATGGATTCATCTGAATTGCTTAATTTCTCTTGAGAATGCACTCACCGCTTATGTTATGAAAAATAAAGGATGAATTTTTAAAGAACAGCATAAACTATCAAAATGCTACTGACTTACTCGAATATTAAATAAGAAAAGCTAATTAGATCATGGTATGATATAACTGAGATCTCCTGATTTGATCAGGCAACTGACATATTTACTTAAGCTCCATTTCTAGGCTTAAATTATTTTTATTGAAATCAACAAAGTGGATCAAATTTCAAAATCTTAAAAATCAAATTTTACCTAGTTGAAGTATATAAAAACTGCTCTTATATAAGTGTTCTCAGAAGCTGAAGGGTCTTGCACATTGCCTTATTAATAATTAACTGCAGTGATCCTCAATGCTCATCCAACCATCATCACTGCCCCCACATCTGATTTTGCACCCTGTACCGCAGTTACCACTTTCAGTAGAATTTTAAAAAGAAATAACCCAATAATTTAAGAAAATAAGGTTTATTTTTATAAATGAGTTAAATAAGGGGAAAAAACTAGAAGAAAAGAAAATGGCAAAGGAAGACTAGCTTGTGCAACACAGCAAGTACCATTCAGTTCTCTGCCTTCCCAAGCCAGGCTATGACAGAAACAGCTTGCTGCCTGCCACACTCTCATGTGCCCTTCCTATGTCACTCACAGAGCCCCTGTTTTAGTAGGAGATCACAAGGCTTTTTTTAAAAAAAGAATACCTTTCCCAGCCTCTACTGCAGACAGGGCAGCCAAGTGACACAGTCCTGGTCACTAACAAATAGTTGACCCTTGAGCAACATGGGTTTGAATTGCAAAGTTCCCCTTAAACATGGATTTTCTTCCACCTCTGCCAACCCCTGAGACAGCAAGACCATCCTTCCTTCCCTCCTCCTGCTCAGCCTACTCAGCGTGAAGACAATGAGAATAAAGACTTTGTGATGATCCACTTCCACTTCATAAATAGAAAATATATTTTATTTTCCTTATGATTTTCTTAACATTTTCTTTTCTCTAGCTTACCTCATTACAGGAATATAGTGAATACACATATAACAAAATATGTGGCTGGGTGTGGTGGCTCATGCCTGTAAATCTCAGCACTTTGGGAGGCCAAGGTGGGCGGATAACTTGAGGTCAGGAGTTCGAGACCAGCCTGACCAACACGATGAAACCCCATCTCTACTAAAAAAGATACAAAAATTAGCCAGGTGTGGTGGCAGGCATCTATAATCCCAGTTACTTGGGAGGCTAAAGCAGGAGAATCATTTGAACCCAGGAGGCAGAGGTTGCAGTGAGCTGAGACCACTCCGTTGCACTCCAGCCTGGGTGACAGCATGAGACTCCATCGCAAAAAAACAAAAATGGAAACAAAATATGTGTACAGCATATGTGTTAAATGACAATCTATGTTATCAGTAAGGCTTCCAGTCAACAGTAGGTTATTTGTAGTTAGGTTTTGGGGGAGTCAAAAGTTATATGCAGAGTATCAACTATGCTGGGGTTGGGTCAGTTCTCCTAACCCTACACTACTCAAAGTTCAGCTGTACAGCTGTACATGCAGAGGGAAGGCCTAATGGGCCACAGATGTGGCTGGCTTGTCCCTCTTATTCCTTTGTGTTTACCTTTGCCTTCCCTTTCCTCCTGCCCAGAACACAGATGTCATGGCCACTGGTCCAAGAGCCACCTTGTGAGCACAAGAGGAAAGATCATTCCTATGAATACTGGAGCAGAATGGCAGGAGTCTGCAGCCCTCTCCATACTGTGGTTCTGCAGCACCAGCTCTGCACTAACTGGATTCTTAGCTTCTGGGTATTTGGGCTTCCCATTATATGCAGCCAAATGAAAACCTTAACTTATACAGAGGGATTACTCTAGACCAGCGGATTCTAGACCAGAATAAGGAATACTATAGAGCAGGACTGGCCACCTATAGTCTGCAGCAGGGCAAATCCAGCCAGGAACATTATTTTATGCTTTGTCTAAGGTTGCTTTTGTGCAACAACAGCAGAGTTGAGTGGTTACAATAGAGACCATCTGGCCCACCAAGCTGGAAATATTTAGATTATACAGACTTTTACAGAAAACACTGGCTGAGTCCTACTATAAAGGGTTATTCATAATTGTAGCAGCCCCAGGAGGTAAGAGCACTCCCTGAAGACCCCCACTACCATTGTTCACTCTCCAATAGCCAAAAAAAAAAAAAAAAAGCCCTCACCAACTGGGGCAAAGAATCCCGGTACTTGGTATTTAATTGGTTCACAAAGCGTCGGGTGATCCAGTAACAGTCGACACTATCTTCCACCATTTCCTCCATGGCTTTAGCTATGGCAAGAAATACTTCATCTTCTGGCTCCTGAAAGATTAATAATAAATCTCAAGAGGAAGGCAGTGAAAGAGAGGAATACATATTTCTTTAATAAAAAATGAAACCTTGCTCCCTAAATTTTGAAAAGGCTACATTAATAAATCAAAGTGGGATCAAAAAGCACAGAGTCCATCCCTGGGAGCAAGGGGGAGAAAAGGATGAGTAACTACAGGGTCAGTGCTGCTTATGAATGACGAGGTTTCAGGCTGAGTGTACAGAGACTCTCCAGCTTCTAACATTAAGCCCCTCACAGAGTCAACATAAATCATAAGCAAGTCACTGACTCTCTCCACCCAAAAATATTCTCAGTACTAGGTGAGAAAGTCTTTGAAAAGGGTGTAATAAACAGCACCATCAGTAACTGGAGACATTTTTCAGCACAGTAATTTGCAATACTGAAGAGCTCCAAAAAGACTAATAAAGCATTTGCTTTATTTCAAAGCATTCATGCATACCTTCAGAATTTTGTTCTATCTTAAGCAGTAAAAAAGTTAAAATGTTCCTAGAATCAGAATTTTAGGAATCAAAAGAATGGCATTTCTCAAACCTTGTGTCAATACTCAGAATGCAAAAGTAAACTCTCAAGTAAATTTCAACAGAGAAATCTTAGAAAAACCGGGACCTTATTTGAAAACCTCTTCTGTTTTCAAACACCATATCATATACAAAAAGCTTTAAATTTTCATCTAGGATTTAATAGCTGAAGGATTTTAATGTTAAAAAGAAACTAAGAAGTATCACAATTTCCCCTAAAAAGTACCGACTTAAATCAAAATTGTTATTTTAATGTATTATTTCATTCTAAGCCCTTCTTTCAACTTGTTAATATTCTATAAAATGTCAAGAAAAACAGAATTCAAATAAAAGGGAATAAATTTTCTCTAAGCATTTTATTAATGTGTCAGAGGAGAATGGAAAATAAGTAGGAAGAAAAGGGAAAGGAAAATCTCCTTTCTTGGACTCCCGTGCAGTTCTGTGCACTGTACTTGGCACCCCCAAAGGTGGCATATCACTGACTGCTCCTGACCACTGACAGGTCAAGGGAAGAGGACCCATATCGTCCTTCCTGGCCCTGTGCCGAGCAATGCTGCACCCTCTTATTAACGGATTAAAAAATGAGGCAGAGTGGGCGCTAAGTAGGTGCTATGGTTCAATTATCTGTCTCCTCCGAAACTTATGTTGAAATTTAATCCCCAATGTGGCAGTATTGAGAAGTGGGGCCTTTAAGAGGTGACTGGATCATGAGGGCTCTGCCCTCATCAGTGGGTCAATTCATAGATTAATGGGTTATCACAGGAATGGGACTGGTGGCTTCCTACAAAGAGGAAGAGAGTCCTGGGTGAGCACGTTGGCACGTTCAGCCCCCTCGCCATGTGATAGCCTGTGCCACCTCAGGACCCTGCAGAGAGTCATCAGCAAGAAGGCCCTCACCAGATGTAGCCCCTGAATCCTCGACTTCCCAGCTTCTGGAATTGTAAGAAATAAATTCCCTTTTTAAATAAATTATCCCATTTCAGGTATTCTGTTATAAGCAACCAAAAACAGACTAACATAATGAGGATCATGACTGGGGAGACATGGGGTGGCAGAGTCCAAAACACACACTCAGAAGCACGTTTGCCTGACACTGCAGTAAAGGTGTCTCAGCTTGGAACACAGACAAGCTGAGTAGTGGTGAGGGGGAGCCTATACCCTAACATCTCAATTCTTTGAACTAACAAATTATCTAATTTAATTTTATATATAATTTAAGAACTTGTGTGTACTATCAACTTCACTTTGCCAATAAGTGAAATTTAAAGATGATTGCTTAAATTATTCCAATTATTTTTTAGGGATCTTCTCTCTCGATAAACATAATAAATATAAATGATCTTTATTAGCTCTAAGGTTTGTCCATGGATACCCCATCATTAACTTCAAAAAAAAATAAGATCTGCAATAAAAATAAATTTTGTGAAATAGGAACGTTCCAGCAAATCCATTTGAACAATTCACTGTTTTAGCCAAACAAATAACACTTTAATTTCATACTGATAAAGAAGGAGAAGGGAAAATTCTTCCTTAGAGAAGAATGCCAACTAATACATGCAGAAAGAATGAGGAAGTTAGATCACCATTTGGCACCCAGCATAGTAAAACTTGGTTCAGGCAAGAATCATTAGTGGATGGCTATTTACAAGTCTCAAAGTACTTCCCCACAGTTACTTATTAATTACAAAGAGGAAAATAGTAACCTTATAGTGGAGAAACTCTGCAGACACCATCTTACCCAAGTGATCAAAGTTAGCAGCAACAGTAATGAGTCCCATACTTCTGTGGTATTCCTGCCAATAATGCGTGACCAGACTTTAATCATGGAGAAACATGAGACAGACCCAAATTGAGAAATGCTCTACTGGCCAGGGCTCTTCAAAAGTGTCAAGGTCATGAAAGACAAAGACTGAAGAACTGTTCCAGGCCGGGCACAGTGGCTCACACCTGTAATCCCAACACTTTGGGAGGCCAAGGTGGGTGAATCACCTGAGGTCCGGAGTTCAAAACCAGCCTGACCAACATGGAGAAATCCCGTCTCTACTAAAAATAAAAAAAATTAGCCGGGTGCGGTGGTGCACACCTGTAATCCCAGCTACTCCGGAGGCTGAGGCACAAGAATTGCTTGAACCCGGGAGGCAGAGGTTGCGGTGAGCCGAGATTGCACCATTGCACTCCAGCCTGGACAAAAAGAGAAAAACTCCCTCTCGAAAAAAAAAAAGAACTCTTCCAGATGAAAGACTAAGACGTGGCAGCTAAATGTAATGTGTGATCTGGGACTGGATCTTGGATCAGAAGAAGAGCATCAGTGGGACATCAGCAAAATCCCAGGGAGGCCTAGAGTAGCTCTCAGTATTGTGATTCTCTGGTTTTGATCTTTACATTATGGTTGTATGAAATGTAATATTTGAGGACACTGGGTGAAGGTATTTGAGAACACTACTATTTTTGCAACTTTCTTCTACATCCAACATTATTTAAAAAGTTAAAAAATGAAAATTTTTTAGAAATCGTCAAATGAGAATACTCATGAGCAAAAGTTTAATAAGGAATAGGATGTTTACATAGCAGTTTTAAAGTGTCTCTCCACAAAGAGAAATAGTAATTACAAAGGGAAAAATAAAAACTTTCCAGTGGAAAATTCCAGTAGGCACCACCCTTGCCAACTGATCGAAGTTAACACTACTTCTTATGGGGCAAATCCACACTATGTGCCTCCTGATAGGAGACACTGAGAAGGACACAGCATCACCTACCTGGTATCCCTGCCAAAAATGAATAACCTGAATCTAATCAGGAGGAAACACCAGACAAACCTAAATGGAGGGGCTTTCTTCAAAGCACCTGATTATGCCCTTCAAAAATGTCAAAATATATGCAAATTCTTGGTAGTATTCTTGCAACTTTTCTAGAAGTTTGAAATTACTTCAAAATAAAACGTATTTTAGAAAAACAAAAAATAAGAAGGTTGGGTCAGAATGTGCATGGCCATGAATGCCAAGTAAAGATGTGTCACTTTTATTCTAATAACAATAGGGAGCCACCAAAAGTTTTTAAGGCAAAACATGATACAATCAAAGGCTGGCAAGATGGGACAGTCTAGAGTTCAGCTTAGTGTCAGACAAAAGTGACCACTAACCAGTGGAAAAGAGGGACTTCGAGGTAACTTCCCAGACTCCAGCTGATACATGCGGAGATAGACTTCAGCCTGAGGTGTGGCATCACTAACAAAGCGAATGACTTTCAGGGCATGAAGGACATCCAAGTACTGCTCCCTACGATACATCATCACCTTGGCATGGGACTCATGGTGTGGAGGCAGGATTCCTAGAGAGAACAGGAAAAACGAAAAAAGGACAAGATACTGAGCCATCACTCCAAATCCCTCATCTATGAAAGAGGATGCTGCAAGAATCGATCAAGACAATTAGGCTAGAATTCACACAGATATTCAAGTACCATATAGAATCTCTTTTAGAAATTTTCACTATAAAACAATCTTAAATGTGAAATATTATCAGTGTTTGAATGCTGATGCATCATTGATATGAGAGAGAAATGAAACAACACTGGCAAACCCCTTGATTAAGTGTGCTGCATACATTCAAGATTAACAACCACATCAATCCTAACAATGGTTTAACTTAATTTATGGCAGCCTCAGGCTGCTTTTAGCTCCTAGAGGTCTCACCCTAGTCTTTGTATTTGGCCCCTACATCTCAGAACCACCAACAGCCCACTGAATTCTTCTCTTCCTCAACAGTTAAAACTTGCTCACTAAGTATCCTATCCTCCAGGTCAAAAAGTCCTTAATCTTCATTGGTGAGGTCACCTTACAGGACACTTCTATGACATATTAAGCTCATTAACCCATTTAAACATGGTGTCATATCTTTTTTACAAACAAATGGCTCTGAGAAAACATAGCGGAAAGACCACTAAACAGGCCAGCCATCCTGGATTCTAGCCTCAGATTGGATAATACTAGGACTCTGAATGTGTTTGTCTTTCTGGGCACTTGTTTCCCCACCTGTCAGAGTCAGGAAATGGGATAAGCATTTCACCAAATGCTTCTCTACAGACTGCTAACCCCAAGAGAAAAAAAAATGCCCTCGTCAAACAGATTTGGGAAATGGTGACAATGAATTTTAAGGGCTCTAAATTTTGCCATAAAGAAAAACATTTTAGGCCAGGTATGGTGGCTCACGCCTGTAATCCCAGCACTTTGAGAGGCCAAGGCAGGCAGATCACTTGAGCCCAGGAGTTTGAGACCAGGCTGGGCAACTGGGTGAAGGTATCTGAGAAACCCTGTCTCTACAAAAAATTAGCCAGGTCCAGTGGCACATGCCTGTAGTCCCAGCTACCTGGGAGGCTGAGGTGGGAGGATCACCTGAGCCTGGGAAGTCAAGGCCATAGTGAGCTGTGATCGTGCCACTGCACTCCAGCCTGGGAAACAGAGTAAGACCCTGTCTCAAAGAAAAAAAAAAAACAAAAACACATTTTATTTGCTCAAGCCTCATTAAACCTAATGAGGCTCTACAGAAGCATAGACTCTGGAACAAAGTTCCTGGGTTTAAATCCAGCTCTACAATTAACTGGCTGGGTGGTGACCTTTAGCAATTACTTTATCTCCCTATGTCTTAGCTTTCCCATCTGACAAATGGGAATAATAATACCTAATATTATACAGTTGTTGAGATGAATAAACAAATCAATACACACAAAGCATTCAGAAGAGTACTCAGCAAACACTAAGCTAGTATAAGTGTTAGCTAGTACATTTGACTATGAATCCCTCTTTGGTGCAAAATGCCACAGGTTTAGTATTCTAAAGAACACCCCAGAAAACAAAAACAATAGTAGCTAACATGATACCAGTTAATGTTAGAAAAAAAACTTGCTTAAATGTTCTTTTCCCTGAAATAAATCTTTACTCATGGTAGCTATGAGACTGTGTGCCAGGCTTCCAGAAAAGCCAAGGGAACACACTAAAGTGTCTCCTACACCTCGGCTAATACAGATTAAACAGCTGTGACCAAACCCTCATCACACTGCTAGAGGCAGCACGTTAACCCTTGTTTTCTAACAGCTGGTCCTAAAAAGTCTCTTTTTGATATTTAACTAAAATAGCATCAGGAAGTAGGCATTTGAAGTAAAGATCCCTAAGTAATCAAAACTCTGTGCTAAGAAGAGTCAGGCTGTGTCCTACACAGCGCGACAGCCCCAAACTTCCAGTGCCTTGTCCTCAAAAAATAACTATGACATGATAAAGAAAGGTGGGCCGGGCAGGGTGTCTCAGGCCTGTAATCCCAGCACTTTGGGAGGCCGAGGCAGGTGGATTGCCTGAGCTCAGGAGTTTGTGACCAGCCTGGGCAACACAGTGAAACCCCATCTCTACTAAAATAAAAAAATTAGCCGGGCGTGGTGGTGCACGCCTGTAGTCCCAGCTACTCGGAAGGCGGAGGCTGCAGCGCTAAGATCACACTACCGCACTCCAGCCTGGGTGACAGAGCAAAACTCCGTCTCAAAATAAAAAAAAAGAAAGAAAGGTTAAGAAGAGTAGAAGTGAGGAATAAGCCAGATAGGCTGTAGCACTCAAGAAGTGAGGGAACACACAACTGTACAACTCCCATTAATCCACTGGAATTATTAATAGACACACAGCACCTCCCAGAAATCGACACTGTTGACATTACCACTTAAAATGTACCCCAGAAGGCACTGAGAACAGTAACATTTAAAGAAAGTACTCTAGGAGAAACTAAAATAGTTGTCACTACTTCTCCAGATTGTAACTGCACACTGACCTACCAGACATAAAAGTGCACGGAGACTGCCAGGATGAACAAGAAACAAGTCATTCTGCAGGGCTTCCTAGTACCGCTGCCTCCATATTACATAACCAGACGGGGCTGCAGGCTTCTCAAGCCCTGAAAAGATCCTACATTTTGGAAAGAAAATGAGGTCCACAATCTATCTTACCTTCAAATGAGTTCCACAAACGTAAGCTCAAATCCTAGCTCCGCCATTTACAGGCTGTAATGCCTTAGGCAAGTTATTTAGCCTCAGAGAGTCTTTTTCCCCACCTGCAAAATTAGGATACCAATACCTGCCTCACAGGATTCTAGGATTACTCTGTATAATCTATGTAAACTACTCAGCCTACTGACAGGCACACAGGGATACCCAATAAGGAGCAATCATAGTTTATATTCTTCAGGGAATTTAGTCCTTACCACTATCTCATAGTTAACAAACTGTAAGTTTTTTTTTGTTTTTTTTTTGGAGACAGAGTCTCGCTCTGTCACCCCGGCTGGAGTGCAGTGGTGCCATCTCGTCTCAAGGCAACCTCCACCTCCCAGGTTCAAGCAATTCTCCTGCCTCAGCCTCCCGAGTAGCTGGGACTACAGGCACGTGCCACCACGCCCAGCTGATTTTTTGTATTTTTAGTAGAGAGGGGGTTTCACCGTGTTGGCCAGGATGGGCTCAATCTCCTGACTTCGTGATCTGCCCGCCTTGGCCTCCCAAAGTGCTGGGATTACAGGTGTGAGCCACTGCGCCCAGCCAAAAATACTTTTTTTAAGAAAGAAAAGAAGGATGGTAATGGATAGGAATTATATGCTCCAGCAGGCTCAGCAATGATAGGGGAAAGAAAATCTTGGGCTCAAAAGGGATGCTGCCAGTTACTCATGGCACTTAATTCACGTTTTCTTCCATAGAAACTAAGTAAGATCAGTTTTCCTTCTCATTCAGCCACTCACACCACTGGAATTTAGTCATTCACACTTCTAGGGAATAATAAGTCTCCAATTCCTCTTTGACAGATTAGGAAGTTATACCTCTATAGCTGAGAATCACAAAATCTTACAAATTTAGAGCTAAAAACTAGGAGTAATTTAGCTCAAAAGCCTCAGTTTATAGATGCAAAAAATGAGTCCCAGAGGGGTCGCCTTCCTCCAGGTTACCCAGCTGATAGCAAAGCCTAAATCAATTCTCATTTCTCCTAGTCTAATGCTCTTCCCAGATCTTGTCTCAGGAACACACACTATTTTCTCTTCTATAGTATCATTAATAGAACAGAAAATAATGAGTGGTAGTTGAACCTCCTGGGGAAGATCCAATATTCAGTAAAAGGCCTAAACAAATTCTCCTTTTTCTGACTGATAAGACAGCAAATGATCCCTTTATTCAATATTTTTTAAGATAAATCTTCCAACTCCTGGGTCTCATACCTAGAAGCACCTTCCATACCAATGCACGGTACATGGACGGGAGAGGGAACCTCTGACTAAAAGTACAAAGTTTCTCGGTATCTAGAGGAAGAAGAAAACAATTGTTAGAAGCTTTTCATGCTGATCACAGTATGTCAAAGCACATTTCATTTTTTAAAACTCAAAGAATAGTTAAGACATTTCTTCAGGGGAAGCCTACCATATGGTCAGTAAGTTTAGGAGAGGCAATACTAGTCTGATTTCTAGCCCAAGACTTCTGCCAATTAAGTTATTTAAAAACAATTTGCGGCCAGGCACGGTGGCTCATGCCTGTAATCCCGGCACTCTGGGAGGCTGAGGTGGGCAAATCACTAGAGGTCAGGAGTTTGGGACCAGCCTGGCCAACATGGCGAAACACCATCTCTACTAAAAATACAAAAATTGGCTGGGTATGGTGGCACACACCTGTAATCCCAGCTAGTCAAGAGGCTGAGACAGAAGGATCGCCTGAACCCAGGAGACAGAGGTTGCAGTGAGCCAAGATCGTGCCACTGCACTCCAGCCTGGGCAACAGAGTGAGACTCTGTCTTAAAAATAACAAAACTAAAAACAATTTGCATTTTACAGCATTGCAGATGCATTTTGCATATATTACTACATTCCCTATAACAGTGGTAGTTATTAATCACAGGGTTTATTTAATTCACATTGCAAGCCTGTTAGGTAGTTCTTGTTCTAAAAATGCAGAAACTGAAGTTCAAAGCAGTTAAATGACTTGATCAAAGTAACATAGCTATTAAGTGGTACAGTCCACCTTCAAATCCCTACATTTTCCAATAAATTAGTGACTTCCCTGACCCTCAGTTCCTCTACTTATCAAAGGAGAATACCGGACATACTAAAGCAAAGATCGCACAGTTGAAGATCAAAGATAAGGTGAGAAATGTTTCAGAAACTTTAAAAGGACTCTATGCAAATAAAGTATTATCTTTAACTATGGTTCAGTTTATTTTACTTTAGTCAACAACAGACCTTATTCAGACTGGCTTAAAATAAACTAAAATGTCAATATACAATGCACTCTTAGTATTTCCATAAAAGAAAATCATGGGCTGGGCACGGTGACTCATGCCTGTAATCCCAGCACTTTGGGAGACCGAGGTGGGTGAATCACTTGAGGTCAGGAATTTGAGACCAGCCTGGCCAACATGGTGAAATCCTGTCTCTACTAAAAATACAAAAAATAGCCAGGCATGATGGTGCATGCCTGTAATCCCAGCTACTTGGAAGGCTGAGGCAGGAGAATTGCTTGAACCCAGGAAGCGTAGGTTGCAGTGAGCTGAGATCACACCACTGCACTACAGCCTGGGCAACAGAGTCAGACTTGGTCTCAAAAAAAAAAAAAAAAAAAAAAGAAAATCATGACCAGAGTTATCACAAATTTACCCAGCAGCAAATTTACCTAGATAATACATGAAAACATATGGGTTCAATAAAAGAAAAAAATACTAATGACTTTCTTAAGAAACCTTTCAAAAACTTCTGACGCTCAGTGAAATATGAATTTGAAAAATCTTAACTTTTCTCAAAATACACCATTCTGCTTCACCACATCACTAAAAAATACAGCAAGTAACCAATGCTTCTGGATGTCTTTTAAGAAAATATTTACTTCAGAACATGTGGAGTGATTGAGAACCAATGAGATTAATTTTAAAAAGTACTTACCCAGACGGTCATCTTTTAGGAGAATTTCTAATGATTTCTTTTCTTCAACTCCACGAAACCCCACTTTCTCATAATATACTGAACGAAAGTTTCTCTGAGAGTCCTCAGTCATATTTCGTTCTTGGAGGAGACACAGAAAGAGAGAGAGAGAGACGAAAGGGAAAAGTGAGTCTAGAAACAAACAGCCAAGAATTAGAATAATTTTCAATGATGTTCTCCACCTTTTCAATAAATGTGATGTACCCTTGCATAGGACCCAATATTAAATCTTTCCTTTTACTCAGTTCTACAACCATCTCACCTATGCATCTTGGCTAAAAACCAAGATATAAGTTAAAAGTTCTCTGAGCTGCTAAAATAGATGGCACAAGGTTTATGCACTAGGTTTCCCACTATACCTACGAGTGCCTAGCACAATAGAACATTCTGTAGCTATTATAAATGCGCAAAGAAAAAAAATAAGTGAAATGGAAGCCAGGCAAGATACGTCAAGCAAATTATACTCGAACAGTACACACTATGATTTCATTTTTTGTTTTTTACAAATTTCATGTATTTTAAAACTTAACACTCTATTCCAAAATGTTAGCAATGGTTATCTTTAGATAGTAGGATTCTAGATGATTTTAATTTCCTTTCTTTTGCTTAGCTACGTTTTTTTAAATGGGCATTTTGTAAAATGAAAAATTAAGTTATATAAAAGTAAAAAGCCACGAGTTCCTCACTTATCTTTCTTCTAAACACAATTCTATTAAGTGTAGCTATCAAAATTCAAAACCCACAACAAATAAATCGCGTTAAATTATAACTAGAAGAGGGTAAAGAATGTAACCAATTGATAGTGATCCCAAAGTCAGAGTTGAAGACAGAAAAACGATTTAAAATCTATCGCAAGAACTCAAAAAGTTCAGTGGTCTCAGGTTCCTTCACAGTAACCTTCATAATACCGGCGGTAATTCATCCAAAAAAAGACCAAGTTAGATTTGGCGTTTCAAGAACAGAAAAGATGTGATGCATTTGCCAAAAAGCACTGCACTGCCTCACCCAAATGCTTCCAGTGTTTTTGCACAAAAGAGTAAATCTTTAGGTTTAAAAATCCTGTGACGTTCCCAGGGAGCAGGGGAGGGCTTCCTTCCTTACTGAAAAGATATCCTCTGAACCGATTCAGTCACAGGTAAGATTAGGATTCGTTTAGAAAATGAAATGCTAAAGGCTCTGAGCTTTCGGGAGCAGATGTCTTAAAAATAAAAAAGTCAGCAGCATAAAACGCGTAATGAGTGTGGGGATTTATTTTTTTAAAGCATCCGAACAGCTGCATGACGATTTGGTCGGTCCCTGTTGTCTAAGGACACCCATTCTTAGATTGCACTACAATGACAAAGGCGTTCTCTAGGAGGAAATGCTGCAAATAATATCTCCTGCCCACGCGCAACCACCTGATGGGAAAAGCAAAAACACCCTGGTCCAAGACCCCAGGTCCCATTCTCTCTATGATGGATGCTTCACCTCTAGTAGTGGAAACACACCCGAGTTGAGACTAAGTGGTCCGGGAGAAGCAGAGGAAGCCGTGCCCTGTGCGCTGACCGACCGCCGGGCAGGCGGGCACCGTTGGGGCCTGGGGCCCAGGGCCAGGAGGGGCGAGTCCTGCTGGAAGGAGGGAGGCGGCGGGACACCTGGGACACCGGCGCGCGCCCCGACGCCCCGGGAGACAAAACTCAGCGCCGCTGCCGCCGCCGCCGGACGTGACATCAACTCCAGGTCGTGGGGGCGGGCACCGGGCGGGCGCATGCGCAGAGGGCGCGGGCAGGAAGCTCCACCCTCACTCCGGGAAGCTCGGGCTTCGTTTGTGAAACCCGACGGGATGAAGAGCTAGGCTCGTCTCCAGACTAGTTTCTCCCGCCATGGGCATCCGGCCCCTTGCTACCCCGCAAAATCTCGCGATCATTTACTCCGGCCATCCGAACGCGCGTGCCTGGGCTGCACTCCTGTCTCCGGCCCTCGAGGTTCTTGCTTAGGGGAGACCCGAGCCCTAGGGCCGTACGTAGTTCAGCTACCTGCGTGCAGGACCCGGGTTTTGCTTTTGCTAATTTCCTCCCCACCGCAGGTATGTGGGAATAAATGAAGACCATCCGAACGAGAAGAAAAAATGCAGGCAGAGGAGTGCAAGTCTGATTTAGAGCAGGCAGGCTCCTTGGGTTGGTTATTGTAGGTGACCGACTGGTGTTCTGGGCAGGTTGCTGCAGGTTGTGGATTAGAGGTCTATTTTTATATTAGATTTGGCCATTGTCTTAGTATATTCAGCCTCTCAGGTAAAACACTAAAATAGAAGAAAAATGAAGGTTTTTTTTTTTTAAAAATGATGTGCTAAATACAAGCTCCCGATTTGTTATTAGTAGGTCTAACAGAACAGTTACTCTTTAAAGTAGCTACTAACGCTTACAAATGCTTTCTATTTCTGTGCTTGCCTCCCTGGTCCTCGGGCCGGCTGAGCGGCAGTGCCCAACTAGGTTTTTAAACCGACGGGGTTTGAGAGAAATCCCCAGTGATGGGTATCGTCCCTTTGAAAGTCCAAATCTCTACCAAATAAGCCACACAGATGCCAAGCTTTAAAGGAAACTTAGGACTATCAACAGTGCAGAAGTCCAGTTATAGTGCAGACAAATATGTGGTATAATGGCTAGACAGAACTTAAAAATGAAGAAACGTGTGGTGGTTGAACTCAAACACTGATGTCCCTCCCCACCCCCTTACCACCACCATCTTTAGTTCCTCAGTACTGGGGTACTAAACCTTACCTGGGTAGCGTTCACATGAGTAAGCAGAGTTCTTCAAGTTACCTTACACAAGTTCCATTTACTTCATCTAAACCTTGGGCCGGTCACTAACTTTTACAATTTCCTTTTCTTATCTTTAAAATAATAACCAGGGCGGGGCGCCGTGGCTCATGCCTGTAATCCCAGCACTTTGGGAGGCCGAGGCGGGCGGATCACCTGAGGTCAGGAGTTCGAGACCAGCCTGGCCAACATAGTGAAATCCCGTCTCTAGTAAAAATACAAAATTAGCTGGGCGTGATGGCACACACCTGTAATCCCAGCTACTCAGAAGACTGAGGCAGGAGAATGGCTTGAACCCGGGAGGCAGAGGTTGCAGTGAGCCGAGATGGCGCCACTGCACTCCAGTCTGGGCAACAAGAGCAAAATTCTGTCTCAAAAAATAATAATAAAATAAAATCATCACCAATAGTGGCGATTATATAGAAAGTGGGAAGGGTGAAATGAGAAAGTATGTAAAGTGCATGGCACAGTGCCTAGCATGTGGCACAGTAGGGATATATGTGAAATGGCTGTGTCAAGATCAATTAAAAATGCAAAGATGAGTCTCTGAATCATTTTATTCGGGAAAACAGAATTGCAGTTCAGGGCATACACACAGACTGGGGTGGTCTTCAGAAGAACAAAGAGATGGTTGGAGGTTTCATTAGAGAAATGTTATGTATTGCCTTGAAAGATAGCTCATTGACCCTAAGCAAAGTTTTTAGGAGCGAGCAAGCTCTAATTTGTGAGAGAAGGTGGTAAGTAAAACTAGTCTTAGAGTTGCAGGAATTCGTTTCAGCAGCTACTGGGTGAAACTGGTCTTCAGGTTATAGCAGGTCACCTTGGCAGCTGGCTTTCAATATAATTCCTGGGCAGGCACTTCGTGCCCCAACTGCTTTCTCTTCTCCCTCATCTCTGGACTCTAATTTAGCTGGGTATGACAAGATAACTCCAATTCATATAATCAGTTTTCAAGGCTGCTGTTCACTGAATGGTGACAGCAATATGGGTGCCTTCAACTGCCTTTCATTCTGTTTTTTGATGAGCTGATAACAGAATATGTGGAAGCTTCCCTAAGAGATAACACTCTGAGACTTTTGTCAACTCTGCAGTCAGAATGAATCTAAAAATATCCCTCATCTACACAAAATCTTTCAGTGGCTCCCCATTTCTCTCAAAGGAAAAACTGAAGTGCTCACAACAGCTTACAACACTTCCTCATGGTCTACCTCCTCTTACCTCAATCTCAACTACTATGAGTGACTCCCCTGCCTTGGGACCTTCTCGTGTTCCCTCTGCCTGCAACACGTTATCCTCTGCTAGTGGCATGGCCCACTCACTCACCTCCGTCTGGATCCCTGAGGCTACTCTCCCCACCCTACCTAAAATTGCAACACTTTACCTGAATCTCAGTCCCCTGTATGCAGTTCTACTTTTTCCTTCTTCCACAACAATGATCCTTTTTTTTTTTTTTCTGGAGACAGTTTTGCTCTTGTTGCCCAGGCTGGAGTGCAATGGTGCGACCTCGGCTCACTGCAACCTTCGCCTCCCGGGTTCGAGCGATTCTCCTGCCTCAGCCTCTGTAGTAGCTGGGATTATAGGCACCCACCACTGCACCCAGCTAATTTTTTGTATTTTTAATAGAGATGTGGTTTCACCATGTTGGCCAGGCTGGTCTCAAACTCCTGACCTCAGGTGATCCACCTGCCTCGGCCTCCCAAAATGCTGGGATACAGGCCTGAGCCACGGCGCCCAGCCAGTACCGATCACTTTTTAACACACTGCATCATTGACTTATTTATTCTGGTTTTTATTGGATCTGTCCTCCCACCAGAATGTCAGTTTCACAAGGTTAGGGATCTTTGCTTGGGTAGCTGATATATCCTGAGTCCGTAGAACAGCGCCTGGCACACAGTAAGTGCTTAATATAGACTTCTAAACAAATGAAAAGAGCTATCACACAATGTGAATGGGTGGCCATTCGTTCTTACGGTTGCATATTTGAGTTGTGAACTGATAGCATTATTGGTCACTGGACTCTTAGCATAACACAGATTGTAGAATGGAGTTGTCAGGCAATAAAATTTTGTGGAATTTAATTGAAATAAGAATTGTAAAAGTCACAGGTGTACTTCACTGTAGCAGACATCGCTCCTTTCTTACTTGTAATATTTCTGCCCTCTAGTGGTTAGCCTTTTTTGCTAAATTATTAAAAAAAAAACAAAAATGCACCGTACTGCTAGTTACAGAATCAAATCTCAAGGTTGAAAGGAACTTAAAGGTCAGCCAGTCCCATTAAATGTGGTGCAGAGAGCTAAGCTTCAGGGCATAAAAACAGCCGCCTATCTTTGGAAGTGGCATCCTGTCTTTCAGCTTCTAAATTTACTTTGGCAGAATAGTAATTGTCACATACCACTGGCCTCAATCCTTGCGCCTCGTTTTCTAGAGATAAGGAAATGGAGATGGAGTGAGGTTATGCCTGTAGGACAGCTGTCTTCATGTTGAGGAGCCATTAAAGTGAATATAGTAAAAATCCCATCACAGCATAATTGGTGAACATATACATTCAGATAGTTCATGGGTCAAACCACATCTCCAAAACATCCGAAGAGAGACAAACCTGGATGGTCCTGGACACTCATTTCCTCCCTCATTTTGGTAATTTGGCAGAAAACTGGCTCAGCAGGTCTGTGTTAACTCAGTCAGATAGGCAGAACCACCTCATCGCTATAAATCTTTACAATATTGGGGCTTGGAGATCAGCCTTTATTGGAATGTTGGTCACAGCGCATGTAAACCTCTATGCCTGGCCTAAGCTGAGAGATAATTCGATTCCAGGGATGGCATGAACTCTACTACTTTCTGCTTGTATGTTTTTCCTCTAATAAACCCAAACTTCTACCTGTATCACTTAACACGGTGGTGTGTTTTCATGGCCCTTCCTGAGCATGCATAACTGTACCCCAGAAATGTCCTGTTACAGAGAGGAGACATTGGTTCACCTGTCAAAACGGGTGGCATATGTGTTATGTAGATGTGATTATAGATTTCCAATACTGTCCTCGTATATAGAAACCTCTGGTTACAGCCATAGGTTTCCTAGTGCGTATGGGGTCATTTAACAAATAATGATTCCATTAACCACTGATAATTGTCTGACCTCAGCCCTGTCTTCTCTTTTCCATGAATCTTTGATAGTTCTAGTGTCAAAACAGTAGGTACAGTCAGCGGGGTAGAAAAGCAAGCTCTATTTTTAATGAAACTAGAAAATAATATGTCGAGTAGGTGGAGAAGTTTCCAAAAGCAGTGGAAACCAAACAGGGCATGTGTAGGAAAAGGCAGAGAACAAGAGAGAGGTCCAAAGCTGCAGATCTCAGAAATAGCCAGCAACACACACACTTCTCAAAAGTGAGGGGTTTACCTTGAGAAGCAATATGTATTTCTGTTGTGTGCCGTCTTGGGAATGGAACAACCAGGCTGGTGATGAGGGCATCTCACAACCAAGTTAGATTCTGTGATGCAAAAAACAGGTCACTCTCCTGAAGATAACAGTGATAAAATCTGGACAAAATATAAAAAACACGTACTTGCAGGTGTTTTAGTGTAACCGAGAGCAGGTAGATTCTTGTGGGGTGCTGAGCTTTGGAAGAATGGAACAGCCCCAGGTAAGTTTCCCATTTTCAAAGCCACCGGTGGGCTCACCCCTTGGCCCTGGGGATGTGGTGGTTGTTTGCAGGGGCTGTGCCTGAAGCTTGGGCCTGCGGTCTGGGGTGCCTGTACACATGCACAGGAACTCCCAGTCATGGAGGTGGAGGCAAGAGGAGAAGGAGGGCGATGGAACTGGTAGAAAGTGAACAGGTTCCGTATTCCCTCCTCTTCTGTATTGTGGAGCGGTATGTAGAGATTGGTATTGTCTCTTCCTTGAATGTTTGGTAGAATACACCAATGAAACTATCTGGGTCTAGAGTTTTCTTTGTGAGAAGGTTTTAAACTATATATGCAATTTCTTCAATAGATAGAGGCTATTCAGGAGATCTGTTTCTTCTTTCTTAAGATTTAGTAGTTTAGGGCTGGGCACGGTGGCTCACACTTGTAATCCTAGCACTTTGGGAGGCCGAGGTGGTTGGATCACCTGAGATCAGGAGTTGGAGACCAGCCTGGGCAACATGGTGAAACCCTGTCTATACTAAAAATTTAAAAAGTTAGCCAGGCATGATGGCAATTGCCTGTAATCCCAGCTACTCAGGAGGTTGAGGTGGGAGAATCGCTTGAACCCAGGAGACGGAGGTTGCAGTGAGCTGAGATGGCACCATTGCCCTCCAGCCTGGGCGACGAGAGCAAAACTCCGTCTCAAAAATAAATAAATAAATAAAATAAATAAAAAGATTTGGTAGTTTAGGTCTCTGAAGAAATGTTTCCATTTCATTTAAGTTTCTAAGAGTATTACATTAAATTCAGGAACACAATACATTGTTATTAACTTTAGTCACCATTATGGACAATAGAACTCTTAAATTTATTCCTGCTGTTTAAAATTTTTTACGCTTTGACCAATATCTCTCTAACACCTGCCCACCCCAGCCCCTGATAACCTCCATTCTGCTCACTGCTTCTATTAGTTCAATGTTTTAAGATTCCACATATAAATGAGATCATGCAGTATTTCTCTTTCTGGGCCTGGCTTATTTCACTCAACATAATAAGTCCTCCAGGTTTATCCATGTTACTGCAAATGGCAGGATTTCCTTCTTTTTAAAGGCTGTACATATATGTACCACATTTTCTTTACCCACGAATATACCCATGATTGGGATATTTCTCACACTGTGAGCTTAGGAAAACTTCATTCCTAAACAGTGGTTGGGATTCTGCCTCCACCAACTGACAGTAGATGTTTATCCATTAATCTGTTGCTGTACACTTGAGTCGTTTCATGCATTGGCTATTGTAATTAATGCTGCAATGGAGATAGGAGTGCAGACAGCTCTTCAACATACTGGTTTCAATTTCTGTGGATATATACCCAGTAGTGGATTGCTGGGTCATATGACAGTAGAAAAAATTTTAAGAAGAAATGTGCCTAAGTAACAATGCATTTGATAAGGGCAACCCAGGTAAGACACAAGAAATGTCACAGAAGTTAAGGAGTGTTTAGAGAAGGCACTATGTAGGAAATAGCATTTGAGCTGAGCAGTGAATAATTTTTATAGAAAAGAGTGCCTTTTCAACACAAGAAAGAGCAATCACTAAAATACAAAGGCAGGAAATGACAATGTGTGTGTGGATGATGGGAGCTGGCCTGGCAGCTGTGGTGGGGTCATGGGAGATAAGGCTTGGAGCTGGCAAAGTCGGTTGCAGGAGGCCCAAGGAGCGTGGGCCAAGCTCGGGTTGTGGAGAGCTGACTCAAAGCAGAGAGAGCCTTTGAACGATGGATCTCCATAACCTGTAAAAGGGAGAGGTTTGGAGGCAGGAATGCCTCTCTCAAGGTGCTAGAAGCTCTTGCAGAGGGAGGGAGGGAGGGAGGGATTGGTTTGAGCCACTGAGAGGATGTGAAAAAAGAGAGGTCACAGCTACTGGGGGCCTTAAGTCTCTGGGATACGAGGGTACAGAAAACCAAAATGAGAAAGTCAGAGAAAAGTAGCTTTGAGAATTGGCCATGTTCAGAAGCCTGCTTGAGGTAACATAGAGCAACATTTGATGTCCGGGCACAGTGGCTCATCCCAGCATGCTTTGGGAGGCCAAGGCAGGAGGATCACTTGAAGCTAGGAGTTTGAAATCAGCCTGAACAACAGAGTGAGACTCTGTCTCTACAAAAAATAAAAAATTTAGCTGGGTATGGTGGTTGCATGGCTGTAGTCCCAGCTACTTGGGAGGCTGAGGCAGGAGGATTGCTTGAGCCCAGGAGTTCCAGGTTACAGTGAGCTATGATTATGCCACTACACTTCAGCCTTGGTGACAAAGCAAGACTGTCTCTAAAATAATAATGCAATGTTTTTTAAATGGAAAATAGAAAGTATTCTATGAAAATGTCCAGAAACAGTTATAGGTTATAAAAATGCAGTGCTATTATGTTAAAGTCACTGTGAAAACTGAATTCTGGGATATTCAATGAAATCCTAAACAAAGTCCAAAAGTACAAAATTATTTAAAATATTATATAAAATTACCTTCAGGCTATGTGGACAAGATGTATATGAAACTCATATAAATGAGTTTCATTTTTAGACTTGGGTCCCTTCCCCAAGATACCTCATTGTGTATACGCAAATATTCCAAAATCTTAAAAAATGCCAAATCGAAGACACACCTTGTCGCAAGCATTTTAGATACGGGATACTCAGCCTGTACTGCTAATTCCCTCCGTATGAGGTTAGATTTTGCTGGTCTTGTGGCAGAAACTCGGCTTGGTGTAATTCTCAATGGCAGCAGCAGAGGGCAGCAGCAGTAGACGGTTGGGATATTCCTCACACCGAATTAAGGGAAACTTCATTCCTTAATGAGGTTTGGGATTCTGCCTCCACCCACTGACGGTAGCTGTTTCCAGATGCTGGGGAAGAGACGAATGGCCCTGGCTTGCCAAGTAAACCGCAGTTTAATCTACACTTTCCAGATGGAAACACTGAGCAAAGCAAGAGGGATCTCTTTATTCCACGAAGCAAAAAGAATAATAATAGGCCTGGCACGGTGGCTCACGCCTGTAATCCTAGCACTTTGGGAGGCCGAGGTGGGCGGATTGTCTGAGGTCAGGAGTTCAGGATCAACCTGGGCAATATGGTGAAACCCCGTCTCTACTAAAAATGCAAAAAATTAGCCAGGCGTTGCGGCGTGTGCCTGTAGTCCCAGCTGCTCCGGAGGCTGAGGTAGGAGAATTGCCTGAACCCAGGAGGCGGAGGTTGCAGTGAGCTGACATGGTGCCACTGCACTCCCAGCCTGGGTGACAGAGTGAGACTTGTCTCCAAAAAAAAAAAAAAAAAAAAAAAGAATAGTTCAAGGTATTGAGTGCCTATTCTTCTAAGAGCTGCATGCATACTATGCCATTTAATTGTCTTAACCCTGAGAATCTGGCATTATTATTACATTGTATTGTAAATGAGTTTAAGTGGAAGCAACTTATAAATGGTTGATATCCGACTCCTGAGTCCATTGTATAATTATCCCTTCCACTGTATTACTTGTCTACAAAGTGTTGTTATTCCAGTGTGTGTATGTGCATACATGCTCTCTGCTGCACGGAGAGTTTTTGTTAGCTTATTTAGATTTGGGGGAAAGGTGAAGAATTTATGCATGTTTTCATCTCTTCTTTTTTTTTTTGAGACAGAGTCTCGCTCTGTCGCCCACGCTGGAGTGCAATGGTGCAATCTTGGCTCACTGCAACCTCTGCCTCCTGGGTTCAAGTGATTCTCCTGCCTCAGCCTCCTGAGTAGCTGGGATTACAGGTGCCCACCACCATGCCCAGCTAATTTTTGTATTTTTAGTAGAGACGGAGTTTCACCATGTTGGCCAGGCTGGTCTTGAACTCCTGACCTCAGGTGATCCACCTGCCTCAGCCTCCCAAAGTGCTGGGATTACAGGCATGAGCCACTGCGCCCAGTCTTCATCTCTTCTTTTAAACCAAAACACTGTAAGGCGTGAACAACATACTTTGCTGGAACAGTGCGGTTTCAAGCGCAGCCCCCTCTCTGGTGCTGTCTATGAGCTGTTGGTCAGGGGCCTGTGAGGTAAGTACAGAAACCGAGAGCATTTAGATACTTTGATAGCAATTTGACAGATTCATTTTATGTCTGTTGAATCTCATAATAACAATTATGGGCTTGTATTTTATATATCTTTTTCATTTGGTTTTTCTAGTAATTTGTGGCTAGTTCCTTGCCCACAGGATTGCTCGAGAAGCGCTGCAGTTGAATTTATAACACACATGTAAAAGTCTAGAGGATTTTAGATAGTTCCTTTCACAGGGGAAATGAAACCCAGCACCATTATTAAGACATGGAGGGTTGCTCCTCTAAATCCTCCAACAGCTTCACTGATTGTCAAGATTAAAATACAATAAAGAGAGAGAAAGTGGCAGAGAGAGAGGAATGGAGAAGAGGGACACAAGGAGGGACAGTCTTGACAACTCTCGCAGGAGAACTTGGGCCACATCACTGTGATGAGTACAGGAAAAGCACAAAATTAAAAAGAAGCAAATGGAATATGGAATACTTTTTCTAAAATGAAAACCAAAAGAAAACCCTGCTCTTAGATATGACTGCTGCACCTTTTGCATATACATTTGATACAGCAAGTGATCCTGAAGTCCATGTACTAGGCCAAGCTTCTGCAATCATTTATTCCATTCACTTATACAAATCAATACTTGATTTGCAACAAGCTGCAAGTCAGAAGTCGCCATTGAGGGTGCGGTGAGGTGGCTAACACCTGTAATCCCAGCATTTTGGGAAGCCAAGGCAGGCAGATTACTTGAGCTCAGGAGTTCAAGACCAGCCTGGGCAACATAGCTAAACCCAGTCTCTACAAAAAATACAAAAAATTGGCTGAGCATGGTGGTGCACTCCTGTGGTCCCAGCTACTCAGGAGGCTGAGATGGGAGGATTGCTTGAGCCCAAGTGGCCAAGGCTGCAATGAGCTGTGATTGCGCCACTGCACTCCAACTTGGGGAACAGAGTGAGACCCTGTCTCAAAGAAAGAAAAAAAAAGTCACCATTTAGGAATGAAAAAGAAAAAAAGTTCTTTTAGGAGAAGTAGCATGTCTTAGGGAAAAACAAAAATCAAAACAATAAGGGAACTTGTCACAGCAAATGAAAAATTTTAAAATGGGAGGGAGAGTTTGTTAGAGTGAAGAAGTCAGGGGAAGCAGCATTGTTCACATGCAGGCACTTTCTGTCTCTGAAGATATAAACTGAAAAATGACTGGCTCGGTTTTGACTCTGGAGTACTTGCTTAGCAGTGCACAGAGATAAAGGAGATGTCCAACTATATAATATGATTTGCCAGGCAGTCTTCCCCAGTTGCCCCCAAATCTTTCTTCCCTGCCCCTCCTCTGTATTTAATACCATTTCCTTGGCTTAAGGCTCTCTCCACTATTAAAAAGCCGAAGGAAGGAGTAATACATTCAACCAAATGGATCATTTGGTATGAGTTTACCAGATCCTCTCCAGAGAGCTTCATTTGATAAGAGGGATAGAGGGGACTGGAGGGGGCTCCGGACATTTCTTCTTCAGCAAACATTTGAGTCCCTAAGTGCCAGGCACTGGGAACTCATGCCCCTACCCTCAAGGAGCTTGTGATCTACTGAAAGAGAGGTGAGTGAATCCAGAAAACCATGCAAACATCCAGCACTTTTATGTGCACAGTAGGTGGTTACATAAGGGTTAGAGAAGAATGCATTCAGACTGTGAGAGGTAGTAGAAAATGAGAAAGAATTAACTCGCTAATGCATACATGGGGGATTTCAGAGCAATGGGAAGCCATTGCTCAGATAATGCCAGGAGGTGGTACAACTGGAATAAAAATAGGAACCTAAGACCCTGTACACCAGCTAGTCTTGGGGGTGTGGACACGAAGCCCAGGATGATGTCAGGCTGTTCTGATGGGCTCCCATTGGAGCCTATTAAGACTGATTAAGGACTGTTCACTTTGGAAAATCACATTTTGACTTCTATCCCTTCACAATTCAGCTCAAAACCAATGTTTAATTCAAGTTCAAGTCAGATTTAGCTCCCTTCAAATTAGTCATTGTGATTTTCATGACATAAAACTGCATTTTGGCAACAGGGCACAGACACATTCCACCTACTCAATGTGCTAGTTAAGCAAAATACTAACTTCTTAATGCCTCACTTGTCTATTCTGTAGAATGGGCATATTGGCACTATTTGCCTCACAAGGTTATCATGAGGATTAAAATAAATAAACCCGTAAAGCACCTGTGATTACTTTGATTGCTAATTCACGCCTGATGGTTTGATGACCTGAGGGGCTGTTGGGGTGGGAAGGCCTCTTTTCACTGCGCATAAGAGGGGCTGGGATGAGAGGGTTGAAGGGAAGAAGTAGCAAGTGAACATCTGAATGGGTCTACAGAGAGAGCTTGGAGCCACTGACAGAGGGATGGAACAAAGGTGCTCCCAAATCAGAAGCAGGCACTTGAGAAGACGCTTCAGTAGAAGCACAAGCTTTTAACAGGAAGAGAAAGTAACTTCCTTCAGGCATATAGGAAGCTGGCAGGAGGTGTGGCCACAGGACACCATCCTCTGTTGAGGATACACAGCTAGATCTTCAATATTCACCTAATGTTTCCTGAGCTCCCACTATGTTCCAGGGGCTTTTCTAAGTGCTTGGGTATGTCCAAATGCATACATAAAACATCCCTGCCCTATGGAGTGTAGGGATATATAGTCTAGTGGGGCAAACAGGCAATGAACAATGGATATAATAAATAAGGACATTTATTTTTCAGAAAGAAAAGAGTTGATCAGGGAAATGCTGATTGGGGGTGAGGTTGCATGTCTATTTATTTCAGGAATGACAAGGGCACCAGTATTGAACTGGAGCCACAGAAGGACAGAGTAGATGTGTGGTGGCAGAAGGGTTACAGGGTGGGAGAGAGAAGTTAGATCACTTTGGTCACTGTGAGCACTTTGGCCTTTTCTTTAAGTGAAATGTGGAGTTTTAAGCGGAGAATTGATACAATATGACTCATTTTCAAAGAACTGCATTTGTTGCTATGTGGAAAATAGATGTCAGGGCACATGGGAAGACACAGAGACAGAGAGCTATTCCTGCAATTCAAGCAATGGATAATGACGACGACCAGGACCAGGGGGACAGCAGTGGGTGGAGTCACAAGTAGTGGTATTATAGATATATGTTTAAGGTAGAGCCAATAGGCATTCCCCACAATTTACAGGTGGGGTGTGAGAGAAGATGGGAGTCAACTGTGACCTCTTATATCAAACCTAAGCAGCCAGAAGAACGGGGAAAGGTGTATGTACAGCAGGCTTGGACTTGGTGCTTCTGAGATTATAAGACATCCAGTAGAAATGTCGAGTAGATGGCTGGTCCCAACTCTGGAGTATACCGGTTATCAATTAACTGCCTCTCAGCTCCAGATCCACCTTTCATTATCTGCTCTGTGGAAATGGAGCTGGGCCATGTAAATATCTTGACTTTGCCCTCTGGAATGATGTGAAAGTTTCTCAGCAGAGTGCATTGGAGGGATGCAGCAGGAGGAAAGGATTCTCTTCCCAATCCTGGTGAATGCTTCATGGCAGGCCCCTGCAGTGTGCATAGTGTGTGCAGCACCCAAGTCCTACAGTGAGCTGCAGCCAGTACCTGGCAGCTGGCAGCATAAGACACCTCTTATGGATGGCTTCCCTCCATACCTTTGCAGCAAGTTCCGAAGCACAGCACCAATCAGCAGACTTTGCAGCAAGTTCCAAGGTGTAGCACCAACTAGCAGGCAGCTCCCCCAGCACCAGAGAGGGCCGATTGTCAGTACCATCAGTGTAGCACTTCAGCAAACCTTTCCACCTTCCCCTGAGCCACAGCTGCACCCCTTCCAATAAGGTCTGGATTTCAGCCCTAGAGTATGAGTGGAGGTCCTCCTCTTCCAGATTTGTTCTCTTCTTGAACACTCTATCTCAGCTTTATGGATGGCAGAAGCTCCCTTTATCTGCTATTTATGCATCCTTTGGCATTTTCTTTACCGATTGCTAGCCCATCATCCATTACTCCAGTCTCTGATTATAATTATATTAAACTGTTCCTGTGCAAACTACCCTGTGGCTTTTGCCTCCTGAGTGGACCCTGGCTGATATCTGGGGTTCAGCAGAGAGCTTCAGGCAGTATGTATATCCTTGGGAGCTGTCAGCAAATAAAGGCACATGGAGCCATGAGATCACTAATGGAGTGGACAGATGGAGGAGGAGAAAAAATAGACCCCAACATTAAAAGATGAAGGAAAAAATGAGGAATTTGCATAAATGACAGGGGAGGGGCAATTGTAAGGTAGGAGGAAAATCAAGAGATTTTTCTGGCAACCAAGTTTAAAAAGTGTATCAGGGAGGGAGTGATCCACCATGTCAAAGTCTGCTGATACATCAAGTAAAAGTTCTGAGAGACGACAATGGGACACCATTGTGACCTTGACAATATCAGTGAGGAAGAAGACTGATGGAGGTGTTTTTAAAAGAGAATGGAAGGGGAAGAATTGAGACAGAGACCTTTAGAAATTCTTTTGAGAAGTTTTGTTGCAAATAAAAGCAAATAAATGAGTGGTAGCTGGGTGTGGGGGGCATAAGGAGGTAATGCCAAGAGGAAGAATCAGCACGTCTCTGAGATTATGAAAACGGTCTGGTAGCGAAGGAATAATTGCTGATTTGGCAAGAAGGGGGAGAAATGCTGGAGCCTCATTTTTAGTAGAGGATGGTTGGCCTAGAATCAGGAGTGCAAGTGAAGGGATGATACACAGGGCCTTCGAGGTCTGCCCAAAGGCCAGGTTGAAACAACCAAAGAAAAAGTTGGGCTTATCCAAAGATGGAGACAGCCCAGACAAAGGGAAGTGTGACTTGGGAATGGAGCAGAATTGCCAGGAAGCCATGCCCTCCAAGCCAACTACAGCTACTGACCAGGTAGCTTAGCCAAGGAGAGCATGCCCTGTGAGTGCCTGTCTTCATGCTTTGGTGAACAGGGAGAGAATGAGACCTAGAGAATGGAGACCTGGAGAATGAGTACAGACTCCAGAGCAGATCACTGGGATTGAATCACATCTCTGTTCTCGCATGCTCTATGACAAAGGATCAAAACAAAACAAAACAAAATTTCTTTCTATTTCACTTATAAAGAATGATCTTGATAATTATTATACATGCACTACAGGCTGTTGTGAGGATTAAATGAGTTAAGTATCTAAAACACGTAGAACAGTAGCTGACACTATATAAATAATGAGCACTAGATCATACCAGTTAGTATTTTTAATGTTGCCTTTCCTTTAGTTTTAGTTTCCTTTTTCTTTGTTTTTTGTTTGTTTGTTTTGTTTTGCTTTGTTTTTGAGATGGAGTCTTGCTCTTACCACTCAAGCTGGAGTGCAGTGGTGCGATCTTGGCTCACTGCAACCTCTGCTTCCCGGGTTCAAGCGATTCTCCTGCCTCAGCCTCCTGAGTATCTGGGATTACAGGTGTGCACTGCAATACCTGGCTAATTTTTGTATTTTTAGTGGAGATGGGGTTTCATCATGTTGGCCAGGCTGATCTCGAACTCCTGACCTCAAGTGATCCACCCGCCTCGGCCTCCCAAAATGCTGGGATTACAGGCATGAGCCACTGCACCTGGCCTAGTTTCTTTTTTCAAAAATGTCTTATTTGAATTAAAAAAATTTTTTTAAGTGGGATATATCCATTTCTATACTAGGATAGCTGAAGTTGGGTCTTTAGGGAGTGATCTAAACGGAAAGTCAAGTATGGTAGCAACTGATAACGTGGAAGTTTAGGTCAAAGTGGCCCAGAGTGGGGAAACCTCCTGTGGGTATAATAGGGTGACATGGTTTGGATCTGTGTCCACACCCAGTGTGGGGGGTGGGGCCTGGTGGGAGGTGACTGGATCATGGGGGCAGTTTCTCATGAATGGGTTACGCCATCCCCTCGATGCTGTTCTCATGATAGTGAGTGAGTGAGTTATCGTGAGATCTGGCTGTTTAAAAGTGTGTAGCACTTCCCCACTCCCTCTCTTCCTCCTACCCCGGGCTTGTGAAGTGCCTCACTCCCCCTTTGCCTTCCTCCATGGGTAAAGGCTTCCTGAGGCCTCCCCAGAAGCAGATGCCCCTGTGCCTCCTGTACAGCCTGCAGAACCGTGAGCCAGGTCAACCTCTTTTCTCGGCCTGCCCTGCAGGTTGCTGTGACCATGAGACTAAGTCTTGGTCAAAGGATGGGAAAGGGATGTTTTACGTGAAACTTTGGGGTCATACTCTTCAAGGGAAGGGACACTCCCTTTTCCTTTTTCCTGATGGCTGGAATACAGTCACAGGGGTGAGCCATCCAGAACCATCCAGAACCATCCAGACAAAGACGACTCCACAGGAAAAATGGGACAACCAGATAGATAAGTCCAACCCCCGGCAGCTCGTCAGAACAGCCGCCATTCTAGCTTCCCCTGCTGCACGAAGGAGAAGGAGACCTGCATCTTGATTACGTTTCTATTACTTTGAGACTCTGTTTTATGCAACCAAACTTAAATCCAAAAAAAATTGATTTCCATAAAAATATGCTTGCAGGACCACTTCTTTGAATGCCATGAAACCCCTAGAACAGAGATGTGAGCAGATGTAAAGGTGCCAATCTTACATTCGTAGGAAAGTGCAGCTGCAGAGGGCAGAGAGCCCAGCTCTTTGCCAATTAAGAAAAACAGAATTCAAGAGAGGCCCTGCTCCCCCAATCCTGGGCATCTTTGGCCTTCTGGTACTGTTGTGTTCATTCTTGATCTCATCCTCCTCTCCCTTCTTCATTGAGAAACGTATACTTTCTTCATTGTTCTACTCATGCCTAAGCTATCTTGCCGCCATCCCACCTTCAGAATGCCAGCAACACAATCTAATTCCTCAGTTCTTTGTTTGTTTGAGATGGAGTCTTGGTCTTTCGACAGGCTGGAGTGCAATGGTGCAATCTCGGCTCACTGCAACTTCCGCCTCCTGGGTTCAAGTGATTCTCCTGCTTCAACCTCCCTAGTAGCTGCAACTACAGGCGCATGTCACCACGTCCAGCTAATTTTTTGTATTTTTGGTAGAGACAGGGTTTCACCATGTTGGCCAGGATGGTCTCGATCTCTTGACTTCGTGATCTGCCCACTTCAGCCTCCCAAAGTGCTGGGATTACAGGCATGAGACACCGTGCCCAGCCATTCCTCCGTTCTTATACTTGACTCAATTATCCTGAGTTTAAATCAGAGGAAACTCAACTCTGGTCTCCTGAAAAACTTTCAACTCATTTCCTCCTCTGCATCTTCTCACTATTCTGGATTTGGATTCCTCTGGTGCGGAGTTCCCAGAAGGGCCCCGAAATTATTTCCTAAACCGACAGACATTTTTTTCCTAATACACATTCACCCTATCTTCCTCTCCCCACAAACATGTATTAGGCTCTTATTTATTCTCTTCCAGGGATCATACCAGGTTCTAACCTATGCAGACACCCGCCCCTGCAAGTGCAAAGCATAAATGATCATGGGAAAAACTCTTTCTTCATAGGATGGAATCAGAACTTCAACACAATATAAAGAATTAAAGTCTAATTTCAAACAGGTAGTTGGCAGGTATCCATCAAGGAAAACTAATTTAGGACTTAAAACATTTCTGGAAATCTACATGCTAGTACCCTAGCACGTACTCTTCATCCTCAAACATTCACTTATTTCCTTTCATTAGCAGTGTTACAGACCTCAAGTAAGTTCAACAGGAAGCCAAACTGACCTGATTAATTATTTTAAACAAACAATACAAAACTACAGTTTGCATGTTGGAGATCCCGAAGAAGCTTCTTTTCTTTGGATCACTGGAGTAATTTTTCTTTGGCTGTGATCTCTCAGGTACTGCATGAAGCTCCATGTTTCTTGGCCCTTTGCCTCATCACCAGGACGGTGGGAAACTCTCGAAATTGATTAGATGAGTGATGTTATAAGAAAAAGGTAGGATTGTCTCAGAATTAATTGGCATTTCACGGTGGAATCTGGCTTCCTGTTGAGATATGGGTTTAGACACCACCTCTATCATTTGCCATCTGTGCTACTCTTAGTAAGTTAATTAACCTGTCTGAGCTTTGAATTTGAAAAAAACAAAAAAACAAAAGCAGGGGCTGGTGGGTGGGGGTGCACTAAACAATAGCTGCTATGGTGGTGAGGATTACATGAGGGCATGGTCACACTCCCCTGGCTGAATAGGGCCCTATCTCAGGCCATCTCTGCATAAATCATGCTCTTGCCCACTTTTCCCCACTTTGTAACCCAGCTCTCAAGTGGATGCCATATTGAAAAGGATCTGATAAAGTATCACTCAGGCAACATCAATAAGCTGCTTTCTCCTGAGATATTTGTACTTTAGGATGGATATGTCATTAATCAGTAGGGTGGAGTTTCAGGTATGAATGACAGAATGGGAGAGAGGAATATTGTGCGGGAAGTGCCAGAACCATCGAATCATACCAGCTGGACCAGTTTATTTCACTGTGATGCAGTTTCTACTCATTGTAGAATTGTACACTGAGGTTGACACCTAAGTAATGTTGAAAAGGGTGCCTTAGGATGCATATATTATAAAACCAAAAGGATAGAGAAGTTGTCTTGAAGGTACTGTGTCTGCTCAGGATGTAACAATGGTTACAATTTAAAATTCCCCCTCAATTAGAAAAAATGAAACAAAGACCCAACCAAAAAATTAAACAGTATACAAAAACCCCTTTAGTCATAATGGCTGTAGAAACTCTAAGAATTAGTGTGTGGCATCTGCACATCTAGACATTTCTCTATAGTCCTGGGAAACTTCCACATGGCATAAAGGGACAACAGACCTGGGATCCGGAATATGCATAAATCTTGCCAGTAGCAAGGGAAGGATCCGGAAAAGAGAATAAAAGGCTCTCATCTTGATCAGAACACACCTAATCCCCTGTGGATAAAAAGCATGACTGTCATTCTTGGCCCACTGCACTTGAATCTCCCAAATTCAGGCGGGGAAAAGGATTAGAACTTGTACAGCCCAGTGCCTGTTGAAGCCCTGTCCTGCACCTCTCCTCCAGAGAAGGGATGGGTGTTCCCTGATGACAGAAATGGAGTCCAGAGTGGGCAGAAGAACTGAAGTTGGGACACCAGCATGTGGAACCCATCCCTGCCTCTCCGTGGTGACCCCGACAATGGGAAGGCTTGGCTGTGTCCTCTAGCCAAATTCCTGGGGTCCTTATATAGTTTTTTTCCCTCTGTGAAGAGATTCCTAGAAATTACAGGTTTACTTGACTTTTAACATAGTATTGAGGACACACTATCAGCTTGAAACAACTTACCAGCTTCTCTCAGCCTTCTAATCCCATTACTTCCTCTCAGCCTTCTAATCCCATGACTTCCTCAGGTGGGGCTATAGGAGGAAGGGGAATACCAAACTATTTTGTTTTCAGGGAAGAAAGTGAATATGCAAAAAAAAATTTTTTTTGTTTTTATTTAAGCAATTGACTCAGGAAACACTTGACCTATTCACCTTCTCCTTCCTGGAACACTCGACTTGTTTTTCATAGGAGTCTTCACGTTAGTAGGGTTGGATGGATGAGCTCCGTGAAGATAATCACAGGCTGATTATTGTAGTCTTTGCAGGGCCAAAAAGAGAAGCAAAGAGAAGCCCGGCACAGCGGCTCACGCCTGTAATCCTGGCACTTTGGGAGGCCGAGGTGGGCGGATCACTTGAGGTCAGGAGTTCGAGACCAGCCTGGCCAACATGGCGAAACACCATCTCTACTAAAAATACAAAATAAGCCCGGCATGGTGGCATACACATGTAATCCCAGCTACTCGGGAGGCTGAGGCAGGAGAATCACTTAAACCTGGGAGGTGGAGGTTGCAGTGAGCCAAGATCACACCACTGCACTCCTGCCTGGTTGACAGAGTGAGACTCCGCCTCAAAAAAAATAAAAGGAAAGTGAAGAGGAGTCAGGAGGAAGGGTGGGTAGCTAAGTGGCAGTGAAAGGACGAGGATGTCTGTGAATACGGAGGGTGGCAGTGGGGGGCACACTAAGCATGGAAGTCTTTCTCCTGAGCAGCCGCAGAGTGCCCACTGGAACATTCTAGGGCACGGAGCAGGAGTACAAACATACCACTGTCATGGCTTCCTTCTTGGCATCTGGGTGCTGAGTGCCAGTCCCTTTTAGGCTTGGCCCATATTTGTGAATACTGGAAAAAACACAAAATGGACTGGCTCACAATATTTTCTGCTCATCCTGAAGGATGAAAACTCAATATTAGCAATTCTATGCTGAAGACAAGTTCAGACCTTTCAAAAGCTCTTAGAACCAAAGATTTATTTTTTTCCTGGAAAAGACCTTAAGAGACTATCCAATAAATGTTAATATAATTCCTATTTTGTAGAGGAAGCCACTGAGGCCTAGAAAGATTAGCTGATTTAATTTTCCCAAAGGCTTACAGCCAGTGAGGGGTCGGGTTAGAAATCCAAGTCTCTTCCTGAACCTGGCAATGCTCTGTCCTACATTTTGTTACCTCTCTGGCTGACGAGTGATCATGAAGAACTGCAAAAAAATAAATTACTTCTATGCTGGGAGGAGGTGGTGAGGAACAAATGGGTGGTTACTCGCAAGGCTGCCAAACTGCATGGAGAAGCTTGTGAGTGGTTTTTTGTTTGTTTGTTTGTTTGAGATGGAGTTTTTCTCTTGTAGCCCAGTCTAGAGTGCAATGGTGTGAGCTCACTGCAACCTCTGCCTCCCGGGTTCAAGCAATTCCCCTGCCTCAGCTTCCAGAAAAGCTTGGACTACAGGTGTGCACCACCACACCCAGCTAATTTTTGTATTTTCAGTAGAGACGGGGTTTCACCATGTTGGCCCAGCTGGTCTCCAACTCCTGACCTTAGGTGATCCACCCACCTCAGCCTCCCAAAATGCTGGGATTACAGGCGTAGGCCACCGCACTTGGCTGTGAATGGTTCTTAAAGACCTATCTGAACATTAGAATCACGTGAAGAGCTGTGACCCAGCAGATGAATTCAATTAGAACCTCTAGGTATGAGGTCAGGGTATCCATACTTTATAAAAGCTCGCCAGGTGATCCTAAGATGCAGCCAGGGCTGGCAGCCACTGTTCTAAAACTGTGACTCTTTATTTTTTTTTTAATTAGAGATGGGGTCTCGATATGTTTACCAGGCTGGTCTCAAACTCCTGGCCTCAAGTGATCCTCCCATCTCAGCCTCCCAAAGTGCCAGGATTATAGGCATGAGCCACCTCGCCCAGCCTAAAACTGTGATTCTTATAAGGCAGCAGTCTGCAACCTTTTTGGCATCAGGAACAGGTTTTGTGGAAGACAATTTTTCCATGGACCAGGGGTCCAGGGCATGGTTTCAGGATGATTCAAGTGCATTACACTTATTGTGCACTTTATTTCTATTATTATTACATTGTAATATATAATGAAATCATAATACAACTCACCGTAATGTAGAATCAGTAGGAGCTCTGAGCTTCTTTTCCTGCAACTAGATGGTCCCATCTGGGGGTGATGGGAGACAGTGACAGATCATCAGGCATTAGATTCTCATAAAAAGCGTTCACCTAGATCCCTCACATGCACAGTTCACAATAGGGTTTGCACTCCTGTGAGAGTATAATGCCAGTACCCGTCCGTGGCCTGGAGGTTGTGGACTCCTGCGATAAGGGACAGGTGGAGGGCAAACAAGCCTCACCTAGAGCCGTGGCCCCAGTGAGCGTGAATTAGACTCAGCTGGGGGCGTTGCTGGATCCAGCCTCAGATTCGACATGGCTGGGGTGGGACTGAGGATTTGCATTTATAACAAGTTTCCTATGTGATGCTGATGCTGCTGACCTGGGGCTATACTTGGAGAAGTGCCGACCTAGAGAAAGTTACCTAGAGGTAACTTTCCACACCACACCTGTCTGGTCCCCATCCTTAAAGACTGCAGTATCACCCAGGTGGACTTGGGGTGCACAGGTGGGGAAGACGGTAGCTCTGATTGAGAATCCAAGCAAAACCGATTACAGAACACACGACTCTGATGGTGCAGGGTGTGACATCTCTCAGGAGTCTCAGGGCAGGCAAAAGTTGCCAGCTAGCAACCCAGAGCATGAAAACCAGAATGAGAAGCTGGTATTTGTTTCCTGTGCTGAAAGTAAGGTTTCTTGAAACACACACTAGAACTGGTTAATTTTTGGAAAACAGCCATGCCATAATAAGGCTGTAAAGGGCCTATTTGGCACCATGGCAAACCAGCAACCAGGAGCAAGACCTTTATCTTAGGAAACCCAGTTGCCAGGAGCTCGGGGGCCTGTTTGGACCTCCACAGGGCTTGCTCCCAACTCCCATACCTCACTATAGGGCAATTGCCAGGATTTCAGCCGTAGGATGGGGTCTGAGAATGTCTGATCTCAGAAGAAAGGCAGCAGGAAAACGAAAACACGTTGAGAGTGGCGGCCCCCAGTTCTCCAAAGAGAACAGCCAGGTCTCACCACTCCCTGGATTCCATTTCTTAAACATGAACCAGGCCTGCCAGGCAAGGCCACCATAGCTGAAAGGAATGATGTTTGAGCAGGTAAAACCCTAACCGAAGGGACAGTTCCTGAATGCGTGGACACAGTGTTGGCAGTGCAGTGGGTGGCAGTGGTGCACGGTGAGAGGCTCCAGGGAAGCGACTCTTAGTATAGTGGCTGTTGTGTAGGAAGGAGAAAATGGAGAAGAATCTCGAATGAACCTGTGAGATGAGGTCAGAGCCACGCCTCACCACACCTAAGAAAACTTCCACGAAATGATGAAATGTTGGTATGTGCAGTGACCTGGGAGAAACCAGCCGGGGAGAGGAAAATCCTGGGCCTCCAGTGGAGTCGTCTCCCTGCCAGGACCCAACTGATGAGACTCAGACAGACCTTACAGCCATGCTGCGTGAATGTGGAAAATATCAAGACAGATCCGCCCAGACATTCAGTGATTCCTTAACAGGCAGATGCAAGAATTTTGCATACCACAGTAACTTGTCCAGGTCACAAAATCCTCTTTGTGAAGTGTCTGCCTGTAGCCAAGGCAATACTTCATGGACTTCTGGGACTCAGAGTTCCCGAGGTGCTGGGAGAGGCTGCCTGTGGATTGAAGATTTGACAATGATGTCCTTGGACCAGCTTTTGTTCCGTCAGATCTGAACTGCTCCCAAGTCTGTGGATCAATGGAATGACACTAAACGGCACAGATACACCACGTCACGCAGAATTTCAGGGGGTTTGACTTATCTGAACGTATCACGTGTGAAAAGGCTTTTTCTGAGCCCTGTAGCTGGGTCAAGCATGTGGAAATGCAAGTGAAAGAAAATACAAGGAGGCTTTAGCAGGGACGGGAAGGGTAGGTTTCCATGCAGACTTCTGCCACAGCGGACTCTTTGGGCTGTTTAGGCCTGGGCTTGAATCGCTTCACAAGCCCTGGCCTGATTTCTACAGCGCTTTTCAACACAGAGGATGAAAGGCATTCCGGAGCTGAAAGGGATTCTGTCCTCCCAGAGTACTGGGGCTGTCGGTGGCACCAACAGCATAACAGCCGTCTGCCGACTCCTGACAGGCTTAGGGAGGGGCCCTTTCATACCACTGCAGCTCCGTGTCAGCAGCCGCCCGTGGAGAGGAGGGAATTGTTTCCATGAAGAAATACAACTCGTCTTTTTGCTTTTAATTTCTCTAGAAGGAGTGGACTCAGAATGGTGGCAAAAGAGGCAAAATGAGAGTAGGCGTCTCCAAAATGTCAGGCTGGTGACTGGACCAGCGGCAGGAGGAGCAAAGCAGCTCAATTACCTGGGCAGCTTCAAAAAGTTTGTTTTTTGTTTTTGTTTTTGTTTATTTAATTGTGGTAAAATGTATGTAACATTAAATTTACCATTTAACCATTTTATTTATTTATATATTTTTGGAGCTAGGGTCTCTCTGTTGCCCAGGCTGGAGTACAGTGGTGCAATCTCGGCTCACTTCAACCTCCACTCCCCAGGCTCAAGCGATCTTCCCACCTCAGCCTCCCAAGCAGCTGGGACTGCAAGTGCGCACCACCATGCCTGGCTAATTTTCATATTTTTAGTAGAGATGAGGTTTCACCATTTCCTGGGCTAGTCTTGAACTCCTGGGCTCAAGCGACCCACCCACCTCAGCTTGTGGATCCCTCACATCTGTGCAGGGATTACAGATGTGAGCCAGTGTAGGTGGCCCATTTTAACCATTTTAAGTGTACATTTCAGTAGTGTTTGGTACATTCACATGATTGTGCAACCATGACCACTGTCCATCACCAGAACCACAGAATTTTTTTTTTTTTGAGATAGGTCTTGTTCTGTTGCCCAGGCTGGAGTGCAGTGGTGTGATCTTGGCTCTCTGCAACCTCTATCTCTTGGGTTCAAGTGATTCTCATGCCTCACTCACCCGAATAGCTAGGATTATAGGTGTGTGCCACCATAGCTGGCTAATTTTTAATTTTTGTAATTTTAGTAGAGATGGGGTTTCACCATGTTGACCAGGCTGGTCTTGAACTCCTGGCCTCATGTGACTGTGCACCTTGGCCTCCCAAAGTGCTGGGATTACAAGTGTGAGTCACCATGCCCGGCCCAGTACATATTTTAAATTATAATTTTTTAATGCAGATTTCATTCAGTAAAGCCACTGAAAAAGAATGAGGTTTTTCTGTGCTGATGTGGAGAGATGTTAAAAATCCTTATTTTTTTTAAAAAAAAACAGCAAGCCACAGAACAGTGTGTATAGTACATATAATGGGTGTGTATGCACTCAGATGACTAGGAGGAGAACACAGATTGTTGATGGTGATAACCTCTAGAAATGGGAATGAAGCTCTGGAGTGGAAGGGATTTTAACTTTCATTGTATACTTTTATTTTTGTACAGTTTAGGCATTTTAATAGATGCCTGTGGCGTTTGCATTTAAAAGTTTTCCAGCCACCTATTCTGCCTGAAATCGATGCAGATAGTATGGGGCAGTGCCTCAGGACCTGCTCATGTTGGGATGCCTTTTTGATTCTGACACACTGCTATGTTTAGAAACACCGCTTTGGAACAAGATCTTCCAGACAAAGGTTTGGATACCCAGAGGAGTCTTTGGTGTCAGAATATCTGTTTTAAATGAATTATGTCATTATTCAAATCATAATCAATAAGCATGGGAAAAATTTTATAGTTGGGAGTAAGGATCAAGACAAGGCAATTTCTACAGTACGCAGAGGTTCTTAACTTTTTGTGTGCCATGTTTACTGCTATGATTTGAATGTGTACTCCAAATTTCATCTGTTAAAAACTTAATCCCCAAATTCATATTTTGATTGGAGTTGTGGTCTTTGGACAGTAATTGGGATTAGAGAAGTTCATCGGGGTGGGCTCCTTATGTTGGGACTGGTGGCTTTATGAGACAAAGAAGAGAGCCCTGAGCTGGCACAAACGCTCTTGCCCTTTGTGATGGATAATTCTGTCAACTTGATTGGATTGAAGGATACAAAGTATTGATCCTCGATGTGTCTGTGAAGCTGTTGCCCAAAAAGATTAACATTTCAGTCAGTGGGCTGGGAAAGGCAGACCCACCCTTAATCTGGGTAGGCACAATCTAATCAGGAGGGTGAAAAATGTGAAAAGAGAGACTGGCTTAACCTCCCAGCCTACATCTTTCTCCCGTGCTGGATGCCTCCTGCCTTCGAACATTAGACTCCAAGTTCTTCAGTTTTGGAACTCAGACTGGCTCTTCTTGCTCCTCAGCCTGCAGACAGACTATTGTGGGACCTTGTGATTATGTGAGTTTATACTTAATAAACTCCCCTTTATATATATATATAATATATATGTGTGTGTGTATGTATATACACATATATAAACTTTTTTTTTTTTTTTTTTTGAGACGGAGTCTCGCTCTGTCACCCAGGCTGGAGTGCAGTAGCGCGATCTTGGCTCACTGCAAGCTCCGCCTCCCCGGTTCATGCCTGTCTCCTGCCTCAGCCTCCCGAGTAGCTGGGACTACAGGCACCGGCCACCATGCCTGGCTAGTTTTTTATGTTTTTTTTAGTAGAGATGGGGTTTCACCGTGTTAGCCAGGATGGTCTCGATCTCCTGACCTCGTGATCCACCTGCGTCGGCCTCCCAAACTGCTGGGATTACAGGCATGAGCCACCGCACCTGGCCACATATAAACTTATAAAAACTTAATACTTAATAAACTCCCCTTTATATATGTATATATATATATATATATAGATGTATATATAGTCACACATACACACACACACACACACACACACACACACACATATTCCATTGCTTCTGTCCCTCTAAAGGTGGTGAAATGGCAGATGCTAAATCCTTGAAGACTTCAGGTTTGGGGGATTTGCAAATCACAAAAGCAACAAGAAAGGAGGAGGGGATCCAAGGTGCACTCGGGGTCTTAGGGATGTTGCTCATTTAACACAGTTGCTGGCATTAAAGAAGTTCCAGGAAATGTCAACAGTTTGATAGCTTCGAACAGCCCTAAAAGTGACTCAGCCAGATGGTTCCTGTAAGAATTCCTCCCTCATTCCTCCTTGTCTGCCGTCCTCCTCCTCAAACAAGCTGTTTCCAGAGTGCAGATTAAGGCTTGTCAGCCAAAGAGGAACCATACTTCAGATATCTCAGGCAACATTTACTTATCTTCACAACCTTCCTTATTTTAAGTGCAGAGCCCTCTGACCTTTCGTCTGTTTGTTCCCCTTCATCTAATTTACCCTACGTGAACTACCACTTTTCCTGCTCCCCTCTCCTTCCCTTGCTGGTCCATTCATGCCAGCTCCTTCCTCTCTTTTTTTTCTCCCCATCCTTTCCTCTCTCCTGTTTCCTCAGGGAGATGTCGAGTTTTAGCACTTCACCGCCGGAGTGATACAGAGCTGCTCTTTCCAGGCTAGCTCTGTCTTTTGCTTCACGGCGGAAACTTGACTGTCAAGTCCAGATCCCTTGGCCTAGAACTCTGAAGAGTCAGCCTCATCTGTTAGCTCCGAGACAGGCAGCTTTGGGAAGCTGAGAAAGCGCAGATCCTGGTCTTGCTCCTCTCCCTGGAGTTTCACTAGCTCTCAGTCCTGCTTGGCCTTTGCTTCTGAGGAGTCTGGAGTGATTTGCCATTCCCATAGGCGCCTCAAACAGCCTACGTCTGACTTAAATCGGATTTAGACCCTTTCGTTCTTCCTACAAGGGAGTTAGTGACATGGGGAAGTTCAACACTGAGCCTGAACCTGTGGGGTCTGTGCACATGATCTGCACATCAGCTGCAGCCCCTCAGGCCTTCCTAGGGTCCCTCCTTCCCAGGGCATTGATGGCCAATGATGAGTAGGTCAGAGACAAAGGGGCATACATACACATGTATTCCAGACTATTGTTCTAGGATTGAGTCCCTTCAATGAGCGAGAAATGAATTAATCTATAATTGCCCAAGAAGGCTTCTAAAAGTGACTTAATCTTTCACTTTCATTCATGGCTGAAGAGAAGCAGTTAAGGTGATTAGAATCTGTATAAAATCAGGAGAGAAAGGTGTGTCTATAATTAGAATGACACTTTAGAGGAAGTCCAACAACAGCTTAGGTATGCTGGAGTTTATCTTACAGAGTTGTGGTTGGACCACAGCAATGCTACGAAAGCTGTCACAGCTCAAGTCCTCGCTCAGGAATTTACCTAGCAGATGTAGACTCAGAGATAGGATTCAAAAGGGAGCCTCAACTTGAATGCACAAGGCAAAGGATTTTGAATAGTTTCCATTTGCTTCAGCTTTTTGTAGCAGTCTTGGCTCAAGTAAATTGTAACACTGCGCTTCTGGCAGTGACTTGGCACAAACTCTGAAGTGATGTGCCTTCTTCATCTCTATCATCTAGACTTCTTGGACAACATTCCCTGCAGGGGTCATTGCTACTGCCAAATGCATAAGGGCTGGGGTGGGGGAGTGAGGGCACCAAGCCTAGGAGATATCTAGGCAGAGGGATCTTTCCTGCTTAAGCAAAAGTTAGGTAAATAAGAGTCAATAACATGGGAGCCTATGAATTAGAGTGAGGTGAAGTTATTTTTGTTTTCATTTCTATACAGAATTCTGCATACATCATGTATCTGTAATTCATTCTTACAGTAACTGTAACAGTCATTTCATTTTTTAGATCGAGTCACCCAGGCTTGTCACAACAGGTGCTAAAAATGCACAAGATAAAAGAAGCAGGAAGTGAAACCGGAAAATGGTTCTGTGAATCTGGGAGGTGGAGTGTGTAGACAGACATCAGAGGACACCCAGGTTTCTCTTCATTTCACCAGTAAAGAGCAACCTGAATGACTTACCATGCAATTCTATCTGTTCTTTTTTTTTTTTTTGAGACGGAGTCTCGCTCTGTCACCCAGGCTGGAGTGCAGTGGCGCAGTCTCGGCTCACTGCAAGCTCCGCCTCCCGGGTTCACGCCATTCTCCTGCTTCAGCCCCTCCGAGTAGCTGGGACTACAGGCACCCACCACCACGCCCGGCTAATTTTTTTGTATTTTTTTAGTAGAGACGGGGTTTCACCGTGGTCTCGATCTCCTGACCTCGTGATCCGCCCGCCTCGGCCTCCCAAAGTGCTGGGATTACAAGCGTGAGCCACCGCGCCCGGCCATTATATCTGTTCTTTTTAAGCAACAGTTCAGAGACTATGAAAGCACCGCTGATCATATCATGTGGTTTACTAGGAGACACATAATCCCAGATCTACAAAGCAAGAAATGGGACTAAATTGAGACAAACCATCACAAAGAGAATCCAAAACCCATGAAAGAAGAACTAGCTCCTAGATTTAAAATTTATATAACTGGTGAGGAGATTCGAGTTTTCATTGAGGGTTGGTTCTCAGGTCACGTTGCTGAAAGAAACTTAGGGGAATGGATGCCATCGTGATGACACCTCACATTCGGGTGGATGGTGCTTTTAGTTTTGACAAAGCACTCTCCTTTTTGGCCTTATTTAGAACTGCTCTTAGATTTACTGCAGAATCATGTGGTATGAGAATGTCATATGTTCAAGATAATAATCTATGTGGATACAGGGGGGTTGCTACAATTTTAGCATAATAGATGGACTGAATTCTGGATGTATTTATATCAGGACCTGCTCATGAAGGAGTCAATGAGATTTCAGATTTTGTAGTATTAATTCTTATTTTTAAGTGAAGGGGAAACCATAGACCAGAAGGAACATTCATGAGCATTCTCTAAGACTCAGCAAAAGATAGAAAGGAAAGGTCAGCCCCTCCATAAAATACTCTATGTCATGCAAATTTGAAATTAGGCTGAGCTCAATCTGAGACGGCTGCCCTTAAACACTGCTAAGAAGGAAGTGAGCAAAGATGCTCTTTTAAATGGTCAGTGCTGGGCACAGTGGCTCATGCCTGTAATCCCAGCACTTTGGGAGGCTGAGGCAGGCAGATCGCTTGAGTCCAGGAGTTCGAGACCAGCCTGGGCAACATGATGAAACCCCCATCTCTACAAAACACAGGAAAAAAAAATTAGCTGGGCGTGGTGGCATGTGCCTGTAGTCCCAGCAACCCAAGAGCCTAAAGTGGTAGGATCGCTTGAGCCACAGGAGGTAGAGGGTGCAGTGAGCTGTGATCGTGCCACTGCACTCCAGCCTGGGTGACAGAGTAAGATCCTGTCTCAAAAAAAAAAAAAAAGTGCCTTTCAGTGCTTGGTGTGAAGTATTAGGTTACAGTGTTAAAATACTAGAGAATTCTAGAGAATTCTAAAATTTGCTCCCCCAATCTAAGAGCTATGTTCTCATCCTCTTCTTGTCTACACTAGCTTTGGTTGTCCACACTAGCTTTGGACACACAAACACATACCCAGAGGCCATAGGTAG
The DNA here is from genome assembly GCF_006542625.1 of Nomascus leucogenys. Taxonomy (NCBI): domain Eukaryota; kingdom Metazoa; phylum Chordata; class Mammalia; order Primates; family Hylobatidae; genus Nomascus; species Nomascus leucogenys. The sequence continues at coordinate 61,790,715 of NC_044388.1, forward strand.
GTTACTTGCCTTTCATTTTCACATTTCCAAAATGAGGGTTTGAAGCAGATGGCTTTGAAGTGCCTCCAGTTCTCACATGCTTTGGTTTTCAATCAAAATTGTAGGTCTGTTGATTTCTATTGTTCAGCTTCATGGATGCTGACTCATGAACAGCCTCCCCCAGCACACGCACAAACACCACAGGCACACACACCCCTCTACCTTGGATGCACCCATTCATGCTTCAGATCCCACAAACTGATCAGGCGCCTATACTGAGAGCAGCAGGGTGTAAAAAACAGGCAGAGAGCTGGAATTTTATTTTCTTTTAAATCTTTATTTATCCTTTTCATTCCTTTATCCCACCAATGCAAATTGCGGAGAACAGCTGGAAGCCACGTCGGAGCGGCACAGGCCAGCTGGCTGAGTGATGCTGACCGCTGGCTCCGAGCATCGAGCATCGAGCATTGAGCATCGCAGAGGTCACAATGGGCATCAGCTCTGGAGCTCCTAGCGGCGGACACAGGGCTGCTGGAGGCCCGCAGGGAGGGCCGCCTCCCAGCTTCCACAGTAGTTTGGCCTTAAAAACACTAAGAACAGTTGCATTCATTGTCTTTTTTTTCTTCTTTTTTTCCTTTAATAATAAAAAAGAAAACCAAAACCTCCTATAATTTATAAGCTATGTTTGACTATCTACATTATATAGAAAATATAGACTCTGTTTACTTTATAACACACATCTTTTTCCCTTGATAAATAACTCTTTAAAATATCTAGTATACATGCCTTGACTTCTTATATATATAAGTTTGGTTTTATACATATACATACATATATACTCATGTTTGTAAAACACAATAAATATATACTCGACAATGACAGCCAAACAAATGCTGTTTTGGTTAAAAAACAACAACAACAATACAAAGCAGATGAAGTTCTATAAAAGCACCAGGCAGCAGACAGAAAGCCATGTTTGCTAGAAACTTCTCCCTCCCCTGGGCAAGGCACAGGGCAGAATACTAAATACGTCCAGGTGCCTGAAAGAGAAGGAAGGCGGCAAAGGAATGGGTCAGGTCACAAGATTTTGTTTGTTTCTTAGCCTGGGATTAGACTAAGAATCACAAATAAGTCATTGCATTTATAAGGAAAAACCAAGGAGCTCATTCAACAGCTTAGCCCTTGTGGTGGCTGCAGGGGACAGTAGAGACCTGGAAGGAGAAGGAGAGAGACAGTGACCTGGTGACAACTCCATGACTATTTTCTAGCCCCTGCCTACATCTGCCCAGGCAAGCTTTGATTGCCACACTAAGCATCAAGCCATTGCATATAATATGTTCTTTTCATTACTCTATTCACTGCTGGTGTAAACAGAAAGGAGGATTCAGTAGTGCAACACTTTAGGAGGCTGAATGAGAGCCACAGTTTCGGTGGCCCCCTCAAGGGCTCCAGCAAATGGGGACTGTGACGTGGGGGAGAAAAAGGCCAGTGGGCCATTTCCTTCCACTCCTGAGAGAGTACTGGCTTCACCTCCAGATGCCAATGGGAATACTGAGCCCATCACCTTTTAAAGAAGCGCAGGAGGTCTTGACTCCTCTTATGAGAAGTCCCAGAAGCCCCAGTCAGACTGGGTGGGGGTCCCCTGAAACTCAGAGCACACTCCAGCTGCTGGCTCCTGTGCCTGGTGGGGAGAAGATGGAGGGGCGGGCATGCCTGCCGCTGAGAAAGACTGTTATAACGCTCCAGCTGCACACCCCTTTTCTTCCATGGCCCTCCTCTTTCTCCCCAAAAGGAAATTAAAATGTGGGGTTCTGATCATTGATTTTTAAACAAGCTCCCCAATGTCATGGCCTCTGCTCTGTAAACTCCAAGGCTCTGAAGGCCAACGAAAGTGGGCGGTGGTGGAGCAGTAGGCGGTGGTCAGGGCTAGATTTGTATTAATATCTAGGAGTGGGGTGGGGATACAGGTGGAGAGTGAGCCAAGTGGAGCAAGCCTCAGGAAATCCCAGAGGTGAAGATTTGATGCACATCCCCCATCCTTGCCAAATAAAATACAAGTTAGAGATCATTATCACATTACAGTCACAATGGGACATTTTAAACAGCTTGTTTTCTGAGTAGGTTCAAGACATAATTGAGTTTATTTTAAAAAATGGATTTCCCGGCTGGGCACGGTGGATCACGCCTGCCATCCCAGCACTTTGGGAGGCCGAGGCGGGCAGATCACAAGGTCAGGAGTTCAAGACTAGCCTGACCAATATGGTGAAATCTTGTCTCTACTAAAAATACAAAAATTAGCTGGGCGTGGTAGCCCGTGTCTGTAATCCCAGCTACTCAGGAGGCTGAGGCAGGAGAATCGCTTCAACCCGGGAGGCAGAGGTTGCAGTGAACTGAGATCATGCCATTGCACTCCAGCCTGGGTGACAGAGTGAGACTCTGTCTCAAAACAAACAAACAAACAAACAAAGAAAAAGGATTTCCGGATTTCCCTGCAACTGCTCAGCGAATCGAGGTGCAATGCAGGTCTAATTCCAACTTCTCCACCCACTAGCCACAGGACTTCAGACAAGTCACTTCATCTCTCTGAGCCTCCTTTCCCTAGAGCTCTGGAGGTGCTGTGTGAGGCAGCATGAGACTTAAGAGGCAGAAAACCTGACTTTTCGTCCTGGCTCTACCACTAAAGATGTGGGTGGCCTTGACCATCACTCTCTGTTATGTAAAACAAAGGGACAGCTATTGGACTGTGAAGCCCCTTCAGATGCAGCTGAATTTACCTTCTGCCCAGAAAATCATTAACAAAGCTGATTCTGCCCCCAGTACCCACCAGAATGCAAGAGATCAGATCAGAAACCCAACTTATGATCACAGGTCAAATTCAATAGCTGTGGCTATGAGACAAGATGAAGAGAGTAAGGGTGTAAAGGTGCAGTGCACAGCTAACATTTGAGTGACAAACAAATGAACTTTAAAGCCCCACTCCCTGAGAAAGGACATTTACCTACGTTATATTCAGACCCCCAAGAGCAAATTCCAAGGCCATCTATAATAGCCAACAAGATTTTGAAAATCCCCAGCCCTGAGGCCTGCTGCATCACCTACAATCAAAATCAACACAGGAAGTCAATTTTAAAAGAGGCTGAGTGATATTTCCATTTTGGAAGGGGAAGAAACACTGGCTACTTCTATGTGCAGCTCTACAGTCTCCTGGCAGAACATCAGAGGTTGCATCCTGCTGAACTGGAGGGTGCTGACAGCAGGCTGAGTGGAGCTGCAGGCCAGTCCATGCTTGTCACAGTCCTTCCTGGGTGTGACAGCAGACCCCTGTAGACGTTGATAAGGAGCGGTTTCCTGCCTGGCAAGAGCAGGAGGTGCCCACGTCTCTTCCTGGGAGGCAGTGTGGTCTGGAGGAGAAGATTAAGGATTTGAATGATCTCTCACTTCTGCCTAACAGTTGTGTGACTTTGAACAAGTTCCTCTTCCTCTTACTGCCTCCATTTTCTCATGTGTATAAAAGAAATAGCAATACCCAACACTATAGGGTTTTTTTATGGATTGTATGAGATAACATACTTAAAATACTCTGCACACAGTGGACAAGTCTTGGAGTTGGCCAGTCTTGGAGTTGGCCAAGACTACCCTAGAGTCCAGATATACCTGGCACAGTGGTATTTGCTGCCATGTAGGCTAAGGGGAGTCTGGGGTGCCCTACAGTGCAATTGTCTGTTGAGAGGAGAAGTCTTGGAGGAGCTGACAGTGATCACAGATTCAAACTTTTCAAATAGGCCCAGGGCACTCCCAAACATTTTTCAGATACCAGTTAAGAACCCTGACCCACACCCTCCCTCAGAACTTGGAATCTAGGCCATTCGCACATTGATGGGAACGAAACAGGCGTGCAGGAACTAAATGGGAAGACTCCTAAAGCACTGCCTCCTTACATCAAGGCCCTTGACGTACATTAAACAAAGCAGAAAGGAGCCAAAAGATTGCTGGGTTTTAGTCCTAGGTCAAAGTCAGCTGTGGGTACCCAGACCCCTAAGGGCATGATGAACGGTGCTGGGCTGAAACAAAGTCCTTCTGCAGAACGCTGTTGAAGGCCAGAGATTTCAGCTTCATATAGCTACCCCAAATCAAGTCTTTGCATGTGGTGGGATAAGGGCAAATGGAGCACTAAAGGAGTATCTCAAACCCATTTGCTACATTTTATATTTAAAGAAAATGAACTATCCAGTTCTTTTCTTTCTCTTGTTCCTTCATCTACCTACTACATGCATTTCAGTAGATAAAATTTGAGTACACTCACTAAAATATTTTTTCATGCCTCTTTTAAAGAATGTATGTTCTTTCTAATACCCCAGCGTCAAATGAGAGTTTTTGTTTTAGACATTAAATATTTATTACAGAGCTTAGAGGCCTTTGTGGGGACCTCTCTCCAAAACCCCAAGTATTGGGAAAAGATTTCCCAAGTATTATGGTATAGTACAGAAACATACAATTGAAACCCCAGGAATATCCCTATTTAGGTTATGAATGACTTAGAAAAATGAAACCCATTGAATCATTTTGTTTGCTTTCCCTTCATCCTTAATCGGAGCCCTTCAGGCTAGCTAGAAAATAATAATAATAATAAATTCCAATGTTTCCCCAAAAACTACTTTCCCAGGGAGCAATTTAGAAGAACCAGAACCAGCTGGGTGTGGTGGCTCACGCCTGCAATCCCAGCACTTTGGGAGGCCGAGGCAGGCAGATCACGAGGTCAGGAGATCGAGACCATGCTGGCTAATACAGTGAAACCCCGTCTCTACTAAAAATACAAAAAATTAGCCGGCTGTGGTGGCAGCCACCCGTAGTCCCGGCTACTCGGGTGGCTGAGACAGGAGAATCGCTTGAACCTGGGAGGCAGAGGTTGCAGTGAGCAGAGATCACACCACTGCACTCCAGCCTGGGTGACAGAGCGAGACTCCATTTCAAAAAAAAAAAAAAGAAAAGAAGAATGAGAACCAAAGCAGTCCATGACATGGGCCTCTGTTCAAACTATTATTGGGAGACTTCCATTCCAGCAAATCTCTGGTTTGGAACTGATAGCTGCAAGAGCTGGAATGCTGACCATGAAGTCTGTCAGCAACAGGTCAGGGACCACAATGAACCACGCATGGAGTTTCAGCTGACCCACCCTGCAGTGCTGTAGCAATGCCTCAGGAAGCAGGGTGACTCTTTGCAGGAAGGCAGTACTTACTTCTCTGTTCTAGAAAATGCCCAGCATTCCCCTCGTGTTTGGACACACCACACTTAAACCTATGAGTAGCCTGGGCTTCAAAGAATATTGACCCTAGGGAGGACAATGAAGGATGCAACTGATTGGACTGTTCATTCTCAGATTTTGCCTACACAGGCTGGGGGTGGACTCCAGGCCTCTTAGATTCCCTTCTAGTTCTAATGGCAACTATCTGAAAAGAACTCTAAACCTCAGTTGCATGTAAAGACACCTGTTGGACTTCAGTGGGCCTGTGAACAAAAGCTACATAGACTTATGAGGAATGGCTTCCACGTCCACCCTTGATAAATGTCTTACATGGGGTGAAGAATTAAACAAAGATAACAGGATAATTCCCTGTTCTCTGAATGCACTTGATTGGATCTTTCTTTCAAGACCAGATCTGAATTTTTTAAGAATGGTTTCAGCGACATTTGTCGGTAGCAAGCATTCAAAAATCTGTGTGTGTGTGTGTGTGTGCGCGTGTGTGTGTGTGTGTCTGTTCCCTTTTGGCACTGCCTGCTCCCAGCCTGCAGTTCAGCATCTCTAACAAAACTCTGTAAGCAGAGTGTGCAAGGACAAGACAGACAGGAGACCAATTAGAAGAACATGTTTTTTCCAACATTAGCCTTCTCAAGCCTAAGTGTGGCCCCTTGGGGGTTCTAAACCCCCATTTTAGAAACACTAGAAATAATGCTTCTTGTTGTCCTTTTGTTTTGTTTTGTTTCGTACCTACCCCCAAATTCTCAGGTGTCAGAATCCTGAAAGCAAATGCTGGAGCTAAGGAAAATACCTTTTTTTTTTTTTTTTTTTTTTAAGGAAAGAGGATTCTGATTGGAACTGAAGGCTTCCTTTTTAAACCCACAAAGCTGGATGAATCTCCTAAAAGCTCTTGCCCAGCTTGGTAGGAGAGATGGGTGATGGAGCCCCAAACACCTCCCTGGCTAGGCTCACTTTACCCTCTGTTTAGGAATTCACACTGCAACACTGAGGCACACAGCTGTCCCCAGTCTTTGGGGGCAGCATATGAGCTTATGGTCAAACCCATACTTTGTGCTGTCTTCTTGGCCCTGCCTGGAGAGCCATGTGGCAGGGCTACCTTAACACCTCAGTAATCCCTCTGATACTCAATTCCACGTTTACTGGAAACAGTGTTATAAGGTGACTCCTTGCAGTTTTTTAATTGTTGACAAGTTCAAAGAGATATTTTATTCTCTGCTGCCCCTGCTTTGGTGCAGCCTGTGCTCTTTCCTTGTGGCTTCTAGGAGTCCTGCTTGCTATTTCTGACCTCTCTTTCTCCACCAGGTGAAGGGCAATGAACCAAGTACAAAGACACACCCCCAGTGCTTCCTATGAGGAAGCCCAATCAATCAAAAGGTGGCCACTTTGCTACTAAGTACTTTTGCCTTTAGATATCTCACATCCAATAAAAAGTGGCTTCCTGGAATTTGAACTTTCTCACCAGCCCATCCCACCCCCAACCCCAGCCTAACAGGCTTCTGCAGACTGTGAAAATGGGCCTTCTCCTGCCAGCAGTGGGTGTCCCGGGCACTGAGCTTGCCATCTGATACCAGTTCCTTGACCTCGCAGAACCACTTGGCTTGCAGAAGGCCAAGGTGTGTGGGATGGATGAGGTAGGGAGGGAAGCAACCCCTCCTTGCTTGTCACAGTAAAGGGCAGCAGAGGCAGCTAAACCAAACCACTCTCGTGCAAATACCCAGCAGGGATCACCCCAGGAATGGCAGGCTCTCCTGAATGCTTCCAGGCTAGGAGCTCAGCCCACCAACAGTCTGGTTTGGGGTCGGTCACCGGGACTGGAGTTTACCTTCCCAGATGCCATTTACTCACACTGTCCCTCCACCTCCCTGATCCCCACATTCCCCATGGCCACCCTCTCCCCTCGGCCCTTCCCTCTCTGTGGACACCCCCTGCAGAAGGCTCAAGTCCCCGAGGTTCTCAGTCTGTGCTAACAGTAGAGGGACACCCTGCTGCGGCGCATGGCCTCGCTGATCAGGTAGGCGGGGCTCAGCTCCGGCTCCTCGGTCATGACGGCAATGTTCTGCCACTCGCCCGTCTGGCTGGACCTCTTGATGGTGTCCACCACGCACAAGGCATACAGGCAGTCGTCGAAGGTGGCGGCCATGGTGAGGGGCCGCCCGTCCCACGTGCGCCGGTCGTCCTGGTCCTGGAAGGCCTGGCGCACCGCCTGCATCATCTGGATGGTGCCGCGCAGGTAGGGCGAGGGGATGTCGCTGAAGGCCTTCTCCGGAAGCAGGGAGTTGCTCACCGGCGTGGCGTCCTGCACCAGCAGCTCCTGCTCTGGGGCGCTGTTGCGCTGCCCGTAAAGGTCGGTGCCCACGGCCAGCAGGCGCCCGGCTGAGCCCACCACAGTGACATCCTGCTTGAACTCGCCGGGCACGTTGAAGTTGAGGGTGACGGTGCAGCACACCCCGCCCTCCAGCACCATCTGGAAGGTGCAGAAGTCATCGCTGGTGATCTGGCGGATGCCCTTGATGTGGTCAGTCTGCTTCACGAAGGTCTTGAGCAGCCCGTGTACCTTGACGGCCTTCTGGCCGGTGAGGAAGGTGAGCAGGTCGATGATGTAGGTGCCCACGGAGTGCAGGCCGCCGCCGCCCATCAGGTCGTCGCAGCTCCAGTTGTACTTCTTGCCCAGCAGGCTGCCACCGTGCACCTGCACCTCGCACACCAGCGGCTCACCCACGTAGCCCTCCTCGATCAGCTGCTTCATGCGCACGAAAGCTGGCAGGAAGCGCAGCACGTTGCCCATGATGCTCATGAGCTTGGGGTAGTAGTGGGCGGCAGAGGTCATGCGGAAGGCGTCCAGCGGCGTGGCCGCACGGTCGCAGATGACGTTCTTGCCGATGCCTGCGGGTGGGAGGAAGACAGCGGTCAGCGGGGCACGACCATGTCCGAGCGCGCGTCCCTGGGTCATATCTTAAAATATTTCACATTAATAGAAAAGGAAGGTCAGATGTGGTGGCTCATGCCTGTTGTCCCAGCACTTTGGGAGGCCAAGGCCAGAGGAGACCTTGAGCCCAGGAGTTGGAGGCCAGCCTGGGTAACATGGAGAGATCCTGTCTCAATAATAATAATAATAATAATAATAATAATAATAATGAGGCGGGCGTGGTGGTACACGCCTGTGGTCCCAGCTATTCAGGAGGCCAAAGTGGGAGGATCACTTGAGCCCAGGAGGTCGAGGCTGCAGTGAGCTATGTTCTGGCCACTGCACTCCAGCCTGGGGACAGCAAGACTCTGTCTCAAAAAATAAAAAATAATGAAAATAAAAAGAAGATACTCTATATATTTCAATATTACTTTAAATATTTATGTTGCATTACTTAATTTGTTGTTTTTAGTTTGTTTGTTTTTGAGACAGAATCTCACTGTTCCCCAGGCTGCATTGCAGTGGTGTGATCATAGCTAACTGCAGCCTTAAATCTCTGGGCTCAAGCAATCCTCCTGCCTCAGCCTCCTGAGTAGCTAAGACAGTAGGTGCCACCACACCCAGCTAAACTTTTTTTTTTTTTTGAGACGGATTCTCACCCTATCGCCCAGGCTGGAGTGCAATGGCACCATCTCGGCTCACTGCAACCTCCACCTCCTGGGTTCAAATGATTCTCCTGCCTCAGCCTCCCGAATAGTTGAGATTACAGGTGCCCGCCATCATGCCCAGCTAATTTTTCTATTTTTAGTAGAGACGGGGTTTCACCATGTTTGCCAGGCTAGTCTGGATCTCCTGACCTCATGATCCGCCCACCTCAGCCTCCCAAAGTTCTGGGATTACAGGCGTGAGCCACCGCGCCCAGCCATTTTTTTTTTTTTTTTTTAAAGAGATGGGGTCTCCAGTTTTTTTTTAAGAGACAGGGGTCTCCTTATATTGTTCAGGCTGGTCTCGAATTCCTGGTCTTAAGTGGTCCCCTACCCTCTAAGTCCCCAAAGTGCTGGGATTACAGGTGTCCTGGTCCCAAAAGGCCATGAATTACTTAATTTTAATGTTAAATGTCTGGTATTGCCATTTAAATAGTAAGGTTTATTTTAAGATATTTAAGTAACCTATATTTTAGAAATGTTTAACAATATTTGCTAAGGTAGTATAAAATACTTCATTTTATATTTTATTTATATAAATTTATAACATTTTAAACAGAAATAGATTTTGCTTTTATATTATTTAAATACAAAATATAAGATAGTACTATTAAAGTACACAACATAATCTTTTTACATACAAAATATATTATTACAGTTATCTTATATATAAAATGTTTTATATGTTATATTTTATATTTAAAATATCATTTTTAGTAAAAGTGTATTATTATTAAAAATCATATAGTGAAAGGAGAAGAGTGCCTGTATTTGGACAGAATCAGAACACATAAACTTAAATCCTAGCCAAGGTAAGTCGAATTAAGTGTGAAGAATTTCTTAATGATACCCTTTGAAGGTCTAAGCTTTTGGCTGACGTCTTCCCCTCTCCACCCACCACAATTCCCCAGGATTTTATTTTGAGCATTATCATGCTTGTTTATTTTGCATTCCGGATTAGGGCTGGCAGTGGTCACAGATGTGTTCGTTTAAAGTTTTTCTTTTCCTATAAAGAGCGGATATTACCTAAATCTGAGGAGTTGGCAGTGCCTGTTTCCTCCCCGACCCCCATCTGCTTCAGGGTGGGGTATGTTGCTTTTGGCCAGTGGAGGTCAGGCCAAATAAGACTTAGTCTTATGTGATGACTCTAATGTGTGTATAAATTACACAGAGACCAAAATGCCTCTCTGAGCCCTTTAGAAGACTAAGTGGTTCTGGGTCTGGGGAAAACAAAAGATCAAAGGAAAGAAGAGTGGCAGGGAATGAGAAAGGGATTTATTCCATGGAAGCCAAGAGTCAGGGAAGAAGAAAAACAACTCAGCCGGACCTGGAGAAACAGCCAACTGGAGGGCAAGAAAAAAAAAAAAAAAAAAAAGAATGACACAGATTTGTTAGCAAGTCAGATAAAACAGACGCTAGGCAAAAAGACTTGGGAGTCAAAGCACCTGTCCTGGGGCAGGTCTCTGTGGTCTCCGCATGCTCACCCATAGACCTTCTAATGGAGACCTAGGCACTCCAGCCGCAGATGTGGGAGAGACCCCAAGAGAAATGGGGTGATGAGACACATGCCACCCTATCCCACTTGTCCTGACTACAGGCACTCAATTGACAAAATCCACGAACACTTACAACATGGTGAGCTAAGATGGGGTTTTGTAGAAGTCGTGCGATTGCAGATGTCTGTCCAGGGCCACAGCCTGGCACATGGCTTTCTCATTTTCCCATTGGAAGAGCTAGCCAAATCCTAGAACTGGTCAGTGCAGACAGGAGAAAGGAAATACAAACGACGGCTGTCAGTTTCCACGTGCACATCTAGTTCTGGCCCTGAGTGAAAAACCCGGAGCCTACAGAATGACCACACCTCCTTGCTCTTTTTTCTGTGTTGGCAGAGCTGGGCTGGTCCCCCTGATGGCCATGAAATAGCAGTGAGAAGCTCTTTTAGTGCTTAGCAACCAGATGAGGACTGAGGCTCCGGCAGAGAGATGAGATAACATTGGTTTGTATCACCAAAAGTTAAATGTTAAACACACCTGTTTAACATTATGTTCTGACAATATGATCCTGTAGGCATAAGGCTCATCAAACACCAGCTCATGCTACCAGGAACAGATTTATATGTAAATGCAGTGGTAGGTCACTGAAGGGACAGGTGACAAATACTGCCAAAATCTGCCTCACACCCATTGGGTGTAGGCTCTGGCCTCTACTACACCCTATTTCAAGGTCCCCAAAAGCAGGATCCTGACTGCCATCTCCTCAGTATACACTATTGGTCATATTAATGGTACTTAAGAAAAGTTTTTTATTTTTTTCTATTATAAAAAGTACAAAATAATAAAAGAAGAATAATTAGAGAAAAATGATCCACACCCCTTCCCTACACACCCAAAATAATGATTGCATGGAATTCTTTGCAGGTCCATAAAGAGATTTCAATGAAAGCTCCAGAAGATGTAAAATGAACATGACATGACACACAAAAATGCAACTCCATCCTGAGACTCATGTGTGGATTCCCCAGGGATCTGAGATACAGACATCTCTTCAGGCTATTTATTAGGTTGGTGCAAATGTAATTGTGGTTTTGCCACTAAAAGTAATTGTGGTGCCCTCTTTTTAATGGTAAAACTGCAATTACTTTAGCACCAACCTAATATATATGATACAGCTCCACATTATACAGTAAGGTCCTTGAGGATAAGGGCTGGGTCTTTTAATGCTTAAGTCTCCATTAATACCCACAGCACCTTGTGGTGCATCCAATGTGCAGCAGGAACTCAGCAAACCTTATTGCCTGCCCCACCTTTTTGCCCACAGTCTTTTGCAATATTCACGCTTTACAGATGGGTCTCAGCAACATCTTATCACACAATAACTTCAAAAGTCAAACGAGACTTCTAGGAATTTATCGTAAAGAACTAATCCAATATGCAAGCATGGCTTCTTGCCCAAAGATAGTTTTGACTGCATTATTTATTACAGCAAAAAAATGAGAACAGAGGCTGGATGCAGTGGCTTCACGCCCGTAATTCCAGAGTTTTGGGAAGATCACTTGAGGCCAGGAGTTTGAGACCAGTCTGGGCAACATAGCAAGATCCCATTTCTTAAAAAAAGCCAGGCGTGGTGGTGCATGCCTGTAGTCCCAGCTACTCAGGAGGCTGAGGTGGGAGCATCACTTAAGCCCAGGAGTTTAAGGCTACAGTGAGCTATGACTGTGTCACTGCACTCCAGCATAGGTGACAGTGAGACCCTGCCTCAAAACAAAAAACAAAACAACTGTGAGCAACGCAAATACCCAACAGAAAAAGGGGTAAGTCAACTGTCATGCAGCCATATAATAGAATATTGTGCAACCATAGAAAATGATGCTTCTGAAGACTTTTCAGTGGCAAGTAAGATGATTATGATGTAATGTTAAATGAAAAGGGCTCTATTCATAGACATATATGATCTCAACCCTCTCTAAAATGACAAAAGAAAAAGAAAAACCCTAGGAGGTTTACTCTGATTAACAGGAGTGGTTGGATTAGTAGGATTATGATTAATTTTATTTTCTTCACTACATTTTTCCACATTTTCTAAATTTGTATTTTTATGGTCAGAAAAAAAAAGCTAACTAAAAAAATCCACAAAGAGACAGGAAGAGCTTTGAAGACAGCACTCACAATACTGGGAAAAGGGTCCTCCAAAGTCTAGGGGAGCTGGCAGGTCCCAGCTCTCATGGACCCATCCCAGTTCCTGAGCCCTGGAGAGCTGGTAGAAGGCTCTGCTGACCCTGAATCTTGAAAGCTTCAGAGGCCCGGGCTCTGTTGCCAGGTCTTCTTGCTCCATTTGCTCAAGACCTCTTTATGATTCTTAGTGAAAGCTGTAGACTCTCTCTCCAAAACATGCAACTCAGACAGACGCACAAAACTCTGCCACAGCCTGAAACCCATGCACGGATCCCCTCTGGTTCTGAGGCCCAGGCATCACCACACATTGTACAATAACTTCTTAAAGGCTTTGGGACATATTGTTAAAAATAAGATAATCCTTCCAGTTCTAAAAGGAACCCAAAAGGCAGAGCTAGCAGACCCTTCACAAATTGCTAAGCAAGGTTTGTTTTCTCTGCACTCTGGACAGTCTTCCCTTACCCTACCTCTCTCGGGGGGCTTCTGAGAAGCCCACTCTGAGATCCTCAAGATCCTCAAGTTTTTTCTTTTTCCAGTTTTTCCCCACCCAAATCTTCACTATCAGAAGGTTCTTGCTAAAGGAGCACAATTCTAAGTATAGACTTCTAGTCAGACACTGTGTCTGTGTGTGTGTGTGTGTGTGTGTGTGTGTGTGTGTGTGTGTGTGTAGGTGGATTAGTGTGGCACAGAGCATTCCCCTCATCCCTAAAACCACGTGCAATGTAAAGGGAACTTGCATTGTCTGAGTGTGTGGTTGACGTACCCCACAATCCTGGGTGTGTCAGATGCCATTCACTGTATGCTGGGATTTCTCCCAAAGAAAGCACACAGATACCTGTTCTGCAAACTGCCTGTCTGTCAGCCTGGGCTTTGGGCTCAGCTATCCAACAAACACCACAAGTCTTTGATGTTCTCATGACAATCATCTGTCTTAGCATAGGAGACAGCACCAAAATGGCTCTTTAGAGAAAAGCATTCTCTCTCCATTTAATGTAGGAAATAAGTAGAGGCAGTCTTGCAGTCTTCCCTAAGCACGTGGCTATGACATTTCTTTGACTTGAGGGTAAGTAGATTCTACCGGGGAGACAGAAAATGAGGGGTTCAGGCAGAGGCAGAGGCCCTTTTTTTATAAGCCCTTTACAGCCATGGCTAATTTCCTAATGGGGAAACCTACAAAGCCTTTCCCTCTTTTGCCACGAGAAAAGAATACTGCCCTAGGTCACTCTGCACAGCCTAAGGAGGCCGTCTGCACTTTCTTACTCCTGGGTGAACAACTTCCCTGAAAGGACGAGGGAGCCACTTGTCCCATGCTGCGTCCACACACCTCTGGGAGCACCAGGCAAACACACGTTCTTTAGGTCTCAGGTTTACATCCTCTGCGGCAAAATGTGGTGCCCTCTTTCTAAGGCAAAAAGATCAAAAACTTTGGGACTTCAAACAATTTTAGAGAGAAAAATCATGCTGCAGAGAATTAGGCAAAGGGACTTGGAACATATGGATTCTATTTCACTCCAGATTAACAGGCAGTGAAAAATGAAAAACATGAAAACAAGAAGTGCCTGAGAAAGTATGTTTTGTGTTCTGCCAAGCCCCAAACATTTCCCGAGTGGTGGGAGAGGTCTGGCAAAGTCCCCCGGTGCTCACAATGGTGGCAGAGGAACGGGAGGGGCTTTCTGTGCACATGCAGGTATGATGGATGAGGGTCACTCCGCTGTGTCCATCCAGGACTGTGAGCCATCATGCCACGGCTCCATGCTCAGCCTGCCCCACTGAGGGCTCTGTCCCTGCATCCAGAAATGGCTGTCTTGGAGGGTTGCCGCATTTGTCAATGTGATGCAGTGTGACCACGGGTGAGTGGCAGAGAGCACACGGGGACTGGCCTGGGTCTTGGGGAGGCCTTCACAACTCACTCCACAAAGACCAGGCAGCCCTTTGTGTGAGAACAAAGAGCTAAAGCTGGGTCTTTTGGAGGCTTTGGGGCTTGAACCAACTTAAAATTTTAAGACGAGATCCTCTCAGCAGCAAATAAAGCAAAGCTATCTGTCCTTAAAATGGAGCTGAGAGATACCTTCCAACCTATGTCGCTGTGCTGCAGTTAGGAGCAAAATGAGATCCGTGGGAAACTTCCGACGGGTTAGAGGGCTATGCGCAAGGCAGTGTGCCTGCTCTTCGTCAGAAGCTTTTAAGTTAAATAATTTCAGAAGGAGCTTTACTGCCCTCCTGAGATCCCTCATGGGGAAATGGAAAATCAGCTCCCTCCGAAGCCTGCTGAATGTGTTCTCTGTAACCGAGCCAAAATATTCATGGCCCTCTTGAGAAATCCGTGCTATAGGGAAGAGTTTCCAGCCCAGAGACCCTAAAGCCCTTCAGGCAGCTGCTCCCCTTATATCCTCCAAGCTCAGGGTCTCCAAGTTATGGCTGAGTCTCTGCTCCTATCTCAGGACAGATCAGAGCTTTGGTGGGGCTGACACTTGATCCAAATGGTACCCCGGGGAGTCTGCGCAAGGGGCTTCCCATTCACACCTCTAGGGAAAGATGGAGCTCTGTTGTCCCACAGAGCAGGTACCTGTTGCTGTCCTTCATCGGGGAAGTTATCCCTGGGTACCTGAAGGATGGCTGACACCTGGCCACCCAGGGACCAGGGCTGTTCCCTAACATAATCAGCCTGGAACCTCAAGCATCCCTCCCCATGAGCACGTTTCCAATCACACACTTCCTGATCTAATCATGGTGGAAATCTCGGAGGCAATGCTACTTTCCACGAGTTCCTCCCCATCATTCCACTTGTGTTGACAGCCCCTTATCTTCTCGAAGCCAAAACGGATGCTAGTTCTGCAGGCTAGCTTGCAGCTGTCCCAGCAGATTGGCAGAGTCCCCGAAAGAAGTCTCATCAGATACGGCTTCCTATTTTTTCCTCGCATTTGCAGAAGGTAGAGACGGCTTGCTTTGCATTTCAAGTCGGGAACTCATTATCTTCATTTATACTCTGTTCCTTCAACATTTCTGTGCTAGGCACTGGGACCAAAAAATGAGTATGAAAGATGAATAAGAGCTCACAGTCTAGTAGAGGAGACCAATCAGGAAAGGCGTGATTATGGAAT
The DNA here is from genome assembly GCF_006542625.1 of Nomascus leucogenys. Classification (NCBI taxonomy): domain Eukaryota; kingdom Metazoa; phylum Chordata; class Mammalia; order Primates; family Hylobatidae; genus Nomascus; species Nomascus leucogenys. The sequence goes on from NC_044388.1 coordinate 61,806,332, forward strand.
GCAGATCTCAGAAAGTGATAAACGATGAAACCATAAAGGAAGGGCTGCCCAACCAATTTGGGCACGGAAGAAAGTTCTGCTGGAGAGGGAATGTTTGAGCTGGGTTCTGAAGCATGCATAGGAGCTTGCCTATTCATCATTCAGAAGTTTGGGTCAGGTATAAAAAATGGTCTAAAATAAGATTAATGGTGTTTAATGTGGAATCTGGGAAACTGCTAATACTGGACTGTTTATAAAAACTGTTGTGTGTATGGCCAGACGCAGTGGCTCACACCTGTAACCCCAGCACTTTGGGAGGCCGAGGCGGGCAGATCACGAGATCAGGAGATCAAGACTATCCTGGGTAACACGGTGAAACCCTGTCCCTACTATACAAAAAATTAGCAGGGCGTGGTGGCGGGTGCCTGTAGTCCCAGCTACTCGGGAGGCTGAGGCAGGAGAATGGCGTGAACCTGGGGGGTGGAGCTTGCAGTGAGCCAAGATCGCACCACTGCACTCCAGCCTGGGCAATGGAGCGAGACTCCATCTCAAAAAAAAAAAAAAAAAAAAAAAAGTTGTGTGTATATCCTGATGCACAATTTTCTGAGAGGTTCATTAGATTCTTAAAATAAACTGTGATTCAAGAAAGATTAAGCAGAATTAGAGTTTAGAGTAAAGAAAAAGAAAAAAGTCAGGTCAAAGACAAATCTCTGGTTTCCACAGAACTAAGCATATGAACAGACAGAGCTATTTATAATCCCTCCATCCCTGCACCCTGAGACATGGGACATTTAGTCACTTTCACTCTCTCACTCACTTACTGCAACACACCATTTAGCTCAGCTCTTTTTCCCCTTTTATTTTTCTTCTTGCTAATCTCCTTCCTGTTCCCCCAACACACACACACACACACACACACAAACACACACACACACTCTACGCGTTTTTTTTTTTTAACTTAGAAACTGCAAGAGAAGTAGAAGTATCATCAGGGTTGACTTGTCTAAATTCCACTCTTCCCTCTGTCCCTTCCTCCATATACATTAAAAGAGGCCATCTGGAGAGACTAAATCCCCGATTTTCAATCCCCATGAAAGTTCTTAACATCAATACAACTTCCCAACTCAAAAGACTAGTCTGATCTGCTCATAGCACAAATGGCACAATTTCAAATAGCAACAACAGTCATTTATTGAGTACTTACTTTGTGCCAGAGGAGCCTGAGTATTTTGCACGCATTTTCATGTTTTAGTCTACACAACCAGGTACTTGTCCTGTTCCCATCTTACAGACGTGGAAACTGAGCCTCTGAGGGGTAAGCAACTTGCTTCTGATTCCACAACTCAATAGTAGTAGAGTCAAATCTAGAATTTGAACCCAGATTGTGTAGCTACAAAGCCAGCCTAGTCTTTTTAAAAATATGTTTTGTGTGTGTGTGTGTGTGTGTGTGTTTTTGAGACAGAGTCTCACTCTATCGCCTAGGCTGGAGTGCAGTGGTACAATCTCAACTCACTGCAACCTCCGCCTCCCAGGTTCAAGCCATTCTCCTACTCAGTCTCCTTAGTAGCCGGGATTACAGGCATGCACCTGTAAAGCACCTGGCTAATTTTTGTAATTTTAGTAGAGACAGAGTTTCTCCATGTTGGCCAGGCTGGTCTTGAACTCCTGACCTCAAGTGATCCACCTGTCTCGGCCTCCCAAAGTGCTGGGGTTACAGGTGTGAGCCACCATGCCCATCCAAAAATAAGTTTTTTTAATTGACTCATAATAAATATACATATTTCTGGGGTATATAGTGATGTTTCAATACATATAATGTATAGTGATCAGATCAAGGTAATTAGCATATTCATCATCTCAAACCTTTTTTTTTTTTTTTTTTTTTTTTGAGATGGAGTTTCACTCTTGTCTTTTGTTGCCCAGGCTGGAGTGCAATAGTGCAATCTCAGCTCACAGCAACCTCTGCCTCCCGGGCTCAAGCAATTCTCCTGCCTCACCCTCCCAAGTAGCTGGGATTACAGGCATGTGCCACCAAGCCCGGCTAATTTTGTATTTTTTAGTGGAGACGGGGTTTCTCCATGTTGGTCAGGCTGGTCTTGAACTCCTGACCTCAGGTGATATGCCCACCTCGACCTCCCAAAGTGCTGGGATTACAGGCGTGAGCCACCGCACCCATGCCAAAGAAATCAAATCTTTAAGATTTCTTTGTGTTGGGAACATTCAGTATTCTCCTTATAGCTATTTGAAAATGTACAATAAATTATTGCTAATTACAGTCACCCTACAGTGCTATAGAATGCTAGGACTTATTCCTCCCATCAAGCTGTACTTTGGGTCTGATCTGAACTTTTGCACTTTTACTGCCTTCTGACCACCCTTCTCTTAAGGCTGGCTAGGTTATTCTTTGCATCCATGTCACCCAGAGATACACGCTCCCATTCTTGCTGGCTACACGTGCCTGTGCACATATGCGCAATGTCTGCAGCACATAGCACAAAAGGAGGGCTCTGAAGACAATCATGCGACTGACTGCAGTGAGCTTCAGAAACCAGGGTGGTGGGGATGGGAGGCCCGATGTTCTGCTGGGTGACATCTGAAGTCTCAGGGCAATTTGATTAAGTTTCCATCCTAATTTCACACTTGAAATGGAAATGGGTCAGAGTGACTCATATTCAGCTCCTGTGTCAAAGCTCCTGGGGCTGTCAGTGGGCTCTGAAAGAGGGTCACAGCCAATGAAACGAAGTCAGGATGGCTGATGGTGATGGGACTTGGTGTTGGACTGAATTAATTGCTCAAGTGCTTTCTACATTCAATCCCTGCATAAGGCCAAGCCCGTATCCCACCAACCCCTTTGTGGACCTTCCCCCATGACTCAAGCCTGTTGCCTGGGCCCTCTTATTGCCCAGGAACCCCCATCAGCACAGGGATTTTCTCAGATTGCTTCGTGTGCATTTGGTCATTAATGACGGAAACTATCAATGTGTAACGAGCATTTATTCCTGAAACACTTTCCAACTTCTGTTTCCAATGTTCTGTTATTGGTAAATCCCATACATCTCCATCTCTACAGCTTATATTGGAGGCTACAGTTGAGAATGCAGATATGATATTGGGGAGTCACTAGCCAGCTCCTTCCAGCAGGCGCATTTCCCAGGAGAGAAAAGAAAAGCTTGCTACTTCCAGCCCAAGGGAGACCAAGGGTAGAGGTCTAGAAACAACAGGTAGGTATGTAGAACCAAGAGACCTTCCAAGCTAGTGGCCAGCTTCCCATGCAGGGAGGCCTGAGGCAGCCCTCCTCTTCCTGTTGGTGGCACATACAGACCAGAGTGTGAGGGGGCAGGGAAGTGGGACGAGGGCAAGAGGGCCCATGGGAGAACAGAGGCTTGGAGTTGGATACAGTGGTGACAGTGGTCAGGGACTTGCGGACAGAGGAAAATGGCCAGGACCATGAACTCCAGCAGTTGAGTCCTGCTATAATTGGTCCAAAATAGCCAAATGACAACCACTGTACCTCAGTGGTCACTATTCTAGAGAGTGGCCTAGAACAGCCATTCTTGAGCCTACACCACCATTCCACGCTTGGACAAGCCAGGATTCAGAGTATACCCCCCGGATCCAAGGGACATAGCCAGAGTCTCATAAGCCACACTATCCCCATAGAAAGAGCCAATTTCTGGAGTGGAAGAGGAAAAAGCAGAATGCCAAACATTGGGTCACCAGAGTCATTTAAAAGAGGCTGAGATACTTAAAAGAAAACACAAATGATTGGATTGGGTAAGATTGCCGGGTTGAACTACAATTCCATTTCCTACTCACCCACCGAACAGGATGGAGGCCTAGAATGGCGGTCAGCCTGGCTGTTGAGAAATAAAGCAATCTATGCTTTCTCTTCACGAGTATGGTGTGAAACCTCATCACACATCCAAAAGGCTGCGAACCTCCTGTCATCTCCCAAAGCCCCCACGTAGTCCCCAACAAAACCTCAGAATCTCCTCGTTGATTGCAAGTCAATACTTCAAGAGAAACACTATCCTCACTGTGTGTACAGTGGGAAGGCAAGATACTTTAAACTAGGCAACATCTCAGAATAAATGTAGGAAATTCTCTATTCAAGGCAGGTTTTGCTTTAGTGAAGGGATCACAAGTGCATTTACCCAGCAGATACTTTTTTTTTTTTTTTAAAGCCAAGATATTTCACACAGTCCTAAGTTTTGGTCTCAAAAAATGCAAAAATCCAGAAACACTGGATTTCTTCTGCAGAGCCTCCTTCATGACAACACTCAGTTGTAGCTATCTAGTGGCTTCCACAGTTAGACGGCATGTACATCTCCAGTATACCATAGTCCTCACCAGCCCCTAGTGCATTGCTGTCCTGTATTAGTTTTGTATTGCTGCTATAACAAACCAGCACAAACTGAGCAGCTTAAAACAACACCCATTTACTGTTTTTCGGTTCTCTAGATCAGAAGTCCAGGTGGGCTCAGCTGGATCCCTGATTAGGGTTTCACACAATCATTCTGGAGAAGCATCTGCTTCCAAGCTCATTCAGGCTGTTGGTTGAACTTGGTTCCTTGTGGCTGTAGGACTGAGGTCCCCATCTCCTCGCTGGCTGTCAGCTTCTACAGTGCCCACTTTCCTGCTGTGTGCCCTGCCATCTTCAAGCCAGCAATAGCATGTGGAAGTTGGATCCTTCTCATGCTTGGAAGCCCTCAGACTTCCTCTTTTGCCACCAGTGAGAGAGAATTTGCCACCTTTCCAGAGCTCCTGTGATTAGATTAGGCCCACCCAGATGATCCCCTTTTTGCTGTAGAACTAATCACAGAAGTAACACCAAGTGGCAAAGGTCCTCTTAGAATTCTACCTCCCACAGTTCCTCCAGCCCTGTCCACTTATTGTGTTACCTGCCTGCAAGCTCTAGAAACCCCCACAGAGGAAAAGTCTCAAGTATTCTCAGACATATGCCTACCTTCCTTCCAAACCTCTCTTTGTTTCTGAGTTCCTTCAGTAGTTTTTACTCCATCAAAAAGAAAGACTCAGTGAGGTGCTCTAGGGTTTTTAAAATCTATTTTTAGTCCCTTGTTATCAGTGAGATTGTGTCCCCAGCTCTGGGTTCCCTGTAGGCAGTAGCAACAGAAACAGGTGCAGAACAGGGCCACAGCCTCAGTCTTGGGGCAGAAAAGAGCACAAGTAAGAGAAGAGGAGCTAAAACTTTATGTATCCACTTGGCATCAGGGGCTTCCCTTTGGCTCACTTAAGCACCACTCCAGCGCCATCACCCCCATTTGTAGAAAATGGGGAACTAAGGCTTAGAGATTATGATTGCCCAAGGTCAGAGATATGGGCAGATCCAGGGTGCAAATTCAGTCCTGTGGTCCCAAAGCCCCGCGTTTCCCATTTTTCACATGAGTGGAATGGGGGATAGGATGAAACGACTGAGCCTCAGAACTACCAGGTGGGTTAATAAAAGAAGTGCCAACCCCTCAGGCTCCGCCCCCAGCAGGCCCCAGCATTGTATTGAGAAGATTTGGGAAATCAATGAAAGGAGGGCAGAGTCTAGAGCTTGAAGATGAAAGAACTGGAAAGCAAGAAGGGCTGGAGGCTTGACATGGGAGAACACAGTGGTTCTGCTCTTTGAAGGTGAATAGCTGGTTACTCCATATCCATGGCAGTGAACCTGCCGGGACAATGGAAAGATTATTATCGAGAAAGAGAGAGGCTGGGGAAACCAGCCATTATAGTGCTGGGGTTCCTATGGGATTCCCACAGCTGAATAAAGGAAGCCCTCCCAGGGCCCCAGCCTTCTGCAAGTGGGCACCTCTCATCTCAGCCAAAGGAACCAGGCAGTGATGGGCATGCCACATACTCCACTTCTACGAACCTAGGTGCCAGCAGGAAAGCCACTGTGGGACCACACTAACCTCACCTCCTGCAGCCTAGGAACACACGTCCTTGGAGGGATAAAAACACCTAGAGTGGCCAAAGCCTGCCCAAGAAAGGAAAGCAGCCCAATGCTCCATGCTTCCTCCCCAAGAAACAAGAGATCCTCCTGCTTCAGCCAGAAGCAGAGGGAAACCATCAGCTTATGAGAACCCCATCTGCTGCTGGTGTGGCCTAACAGAGGCAATAAACCCCTCCTGCAGCCAGGAGGCAAACCAGCTCCAGGGCTCCACCCACAGCAGGTGGTGAGCATGATTAAATGCTACTTCCCAGAGCACTTTCACCTGCACCACCTCCACATGGTAGACACAGTCTGTGCCAAGGCCCAGGGAGTGGTGGTAAGATTGTAACCATAAAAACTGACAAGTAACCTACAGTGCAATAATTGAGTGTTTGTGTGTTTGGGGGAGGAAAGATAGTAGAGATGTGTGATTTTGGGGAGCTGCCCAGCCCCTGAATCTCCTTGCTGTGATTGGGAAATTTCCCACCTGAGAGTCTTGGTGGGCGGTACAGCCTCCTCCCATAAAAGGCACACCAGCTGTTTGCTTTCCCAGAAGCCTTTGCAGCAAAGCCATGGGCACACACCCAGGTTTGGCCAACCAAGGACACCACTCTGGCCTGGTACATGAGAATGGAGGAAGGTGGAGATCTGTGCTGGCAGTGGGGGTAGCAGCATCTAGTTTCTAGGGCTGTGATGCCCGTGATGCAATGACAGCTTCTATCACCCAGAGCCAGCACCACTGCAAGCAACCGAGTCTGTCTACACCAGATGGGTTCTCTGGTGTGATCTGGACTGTGGTTCCAGCTGCCAAGCCTTTCTTTGTTCCTTGTGTTTTGCAAGCCGACTTCCCTAGCCTCTCATACATTTCCATGAGGAACTAAGGTCCTTTCAAATAATTCCCTTCTGCTGAAATCAGCCAGGTAGCTCCTGTTGTTGGCAATTTAAATGCCTCTTGAGCACAACAGGTTTCCAAGCTTTCTGGACCCCTTTCTGAAAAGATTGATTTGGACATGGAGGAAGCTCTGAGTGCCTATTAATAAAGCAGCCCAAGATCTAGTGTGATTTGTCAGACAGGGAAGTGAAATGAGGGTCAGGGGACGTGGATTGAAATTCTCACCTGGCATTTGCAAGCCATGTGGCCCAAAGAAGCTTAGTTCACTTACCTATAAAATTGGAATAATAACGCCTTCTTCAAAAGGCTGCTTTGAGGATGAAAGGACAGATGGGCACTGTCCTGACCCATGAAAAGTGCTCATAAATGTCTGCTCAAGTCAATAACAGACCCAAATAAAAACTACACAGGTCAGCTCTTAGAGCTGCAAGAATTCAAAACAAGTTGGTGGCAGGGAGGTGAGTGTGTGGCAGCACAGTGGGTGGGAAAGATACAGACTCAAAAATTATGTGGGTTCTAGATCTGGCTTTGCCACTCATTTCATGTGCAAAAACCGTCTGTGAAGCAGAGCTGATCTCTGGTCCTGCCAGCTTTGTTAAGACTGCTGACAGTATGAAATGAATAGTATATGGGGAAGTTTGCTGGAAGGAATAAGCCTACTGCAAGAAGAAAGTTATTACTGAGACGTAGTTCCAAATAAAACCGAAGAATACACTTACTGTAGTGTTCTCTGCCAGGGATCCCTGGGCAGATGCTCTTATGAATGAAAACAAAATGCAAAACTGCAGCCCCCAGATCTGCCCACGTGAATATCGTGATGGGGTGCTGGCGGGAGCAGCTTAGCGAATGTCAAGTTCAATTTATGCCATATACACACACCCCTGGCGGAGACTTGTGTTGGCACTGCTGGCTGGCTGGGGTGGCCACAGGGAGTCAAGGCTGGAAAAATGGAGGGTAGAAGTTCCCTGAGCACTTAGCTGCACATATTATTAACTGCTCCCAGGAAATAAGGAAGGCTTAGCTAGCTATGGAAGGCTGTAGATTAAAACTCCTCTTTCCAAATCACAAAACCTCACTTTTGGTTGCAAGCTGATATTTTCATAGGTCTAGGCTACCATCCTCACTAGGCTGAGGATTGCTGGGAAATTCGTCTTATCAACAGAGCTCAGAAACCTCAGAAATGGGCAAGGCGAGACACAGAAGTGGGGAGTGTAAAGGAATGTTTACAAAGCATCTGACCCCAGAGAGCCAAGGCTTCCTCCTGCAGCCCAGAAGCCAGCGGATTTCTTCCCTCCTACAACCTCTTATCTCCAAGGGACAGTGCTTAATGTTTCACCTAGGGACCCAATGACAACCGCGGAGCTGAATGAGATGGGGTTTCAGCAAGCCCAGCCATCCAAGGCTGAAAGGCTGAAATACTACTCACTCCTGGGGGTGGAGAGCAGTCATGCTGCCCCTGGTGCTGGCTGGGCTGAGTCCTGGTGCTTTGTTTTCTTTTGCAACAATATGCAAAAATAATGCAGACTGTTTTTGAAGACAGAAACTCAGTTGGCAAGAACTCCCAGAAAACTGGGCGCACCTGAATCTGTGTTGACCCCAGCAACACTCGTTCAAAATCTGGAAAGCTGGAAGCCCACAGCCTGCTTGGTGATGTCAGGTGGCAGCAGCCCCATTTTACAGACAAAGAAATGGGCTATGAGTTAAGTTTTCATATTTTCTCTTCCACATAATACTGTGAGGCCCTAGAAGAGGCCAGGATACAGGTAATAAAGGCTCCAGCCCCTGAGAAAAGGGTCCCAGCAGAGCTGAAAATGTTCCCTTCTACATCCTGGGGATGCTTCCATATGGAAAGGACTCACTGATTCCCAGGAAAGGGTTCTGCATGGACACAGTGCTGGAACAAGTCTGGCCTGGGGCTCCTGGACAATCAGCCACTCATCCCACTTGCACAGGACTTGGGTGGAGCATGTGGGAGGTGTCTAGATGTCTCAGACACAGCAATGCCCTAAAGGTGTGTCAGATGCAGAGAACAAGGACAGAGGCCCAAGTGTGGCTTGCTTTGTGCTCCAGTGCGAAGGGGCGTGGACAGGTGGTTTATCCCCTCCCCTCCTCCCCCTCAGCCCTCAGCCACCCTCCTCTCATGAACACCTCCTCCTGAGACAGGTCACCATGCTCAACCACACTGAAGTCTAAAAGTGCCCCCTGGAGTAAGAGAAATAAAACACACACACACACACACACACACACACACACACACAACTTGCTGATTGAAGCAGTAACTACCACCAAGTACCTGCGAAGTGCTTTGTAAGAATCATCTCAGTGAATCCTCCCAAAACCTGAAGAGGTTATTGTCCTTCCCATTTCACACACAAAGCCAAACCCTCCAGAGTCGAGGCCCAAGTTCACATCCTTGTAAGTGGTTGAGCCAGGATCTAAACCCCCATAATCTGGCTCTGTGTATCTGTGCTCATCTTGATTATAATATATTACAATATTGAATGCAATCTGGCAGCCAGTCAAATATGATGGCGAATAAATCAAGTTGTGATAGGGTCTGGCTGTGTCCCCACCCAAATCTCATCTTGAAACTGTAGCTCCCATAATTCCCAGGTATCATGGGAGGGACCTGGTGGGAGGTAACTGAATCATGGGGGTAGTCCTTTTCCATGCTGTTCTCGTGATAGTGAATAAATCTCATGAGATCTGATGGTTTTATAAAAAGGAGTTCTCTTGCACTCACTCTCTTGCCTGCCGCCATGTAAGATGTGACTTTGCTTCTCCTTCACCTTCCACCATGATTTTGAGGCTTCCCCAGCAATATGATACTGTGAGTCAATAAACCTCTTTCCTTTATAAATTACCCAGTCTCAGGTATGTCTTTATTAGCAGTGTGAGAACAGACTAATACAAGCTGGAATTGTGGATTTTCATGTAACCATTCAACCCCATAGACTTTTTAAAAAAAATTTTAAGTTCCAGGGTACACGTGCAGGATGTGCAGGTTTGTTACATAGGTAAATGTGTGCCATGGTGGTTTGCTGAACCTATCAACCCATCACCTAGGTATTAAGCCCAGCATGCATTAGCTATTTTTCCTAATGCTCTCCCTCCCCCAACCTTACTCCCCAACAGGCCCCAGTGTGTCCATGTGTTCTCATTGTTCAGCTCCCACTTATAAGTGAAAACATGCGGTGTTTGGTTTTCTGTTCCTGTGTTAGTTTGCTGAGGATAATGGCTTCCAGCTCCATCCATGTTCCTGCAAAGGACATGATCTCATTCCTTTTTATGGCTACATAGTATTCCATGGTGTACATGTACCACATTTTCTTTATCTAGTTTATCATTGATGGGTATTTGGGTTGATTCCATGTCTTTGCTATTGTGAACAGTGCTGCAATGAACATATGGGAGCATGTATCTTTGTAATATAATGATTTATATTTCTTTGTAATCCCACAAACATTTATTAAGAGCCTATTGAAGAAGAGATGGGGGGTCACCCAGGTTGCCATCAGATCTAGTATTTTCCACAACTATTTTCTGTGCTTTAAAACCATGGTTCCCAACCTAAGGCATCCAGGGGTCCCATGGTGAACTCAGGGTAACTGCAGTGTGTTTTAAAATTTAGAGGGAAACATTCTGTTACTTGACATCTATTGGATACTGCAGGAACTGCTAACTGGAGAAAGTTCACAGTTTCAACACTGGGTTACACGAGATTCCTTTCAGTGACAGCCTATCTCTGTGAAGCTGAGTTTTTGGCGGTTGCTATGATTAGAACAAACACACACCAGGAAAAAATCAAGGTGTGGGATGGAACTGTGGGTGGCAGAGTTCTATCTGATTCCAAGTTTGAGAAGTTGTGCAGTGCCCCACAGGCATACACATCTCATTGTTAAAATAATTAATGGGAAGGCCATTAGGCTGAGATGGCTCTCACACCTTGGGTTCCTGTGTAAGCGAATCAAAACCCAACCCTATGTAAACAGTAAAATGAAACTTAAGCTTAACCAATTAGAAATGCCAACTAACATCTAATAGGGACTTTCCACTTTAACCAATCAAATGTTTTGTTTGACTTGCTTCTTCACACCCCTGGGTGGAGCACTGAACCACTTTTGGTCTGGTACTGCTGGACTCATGAATTGCTGAATGTTCAAGTAAGCGCTTTAAAATGTTAATGGGCCTACCTTTATTTTTTAACACTATTAACACTGTGATTAAGAACAAAATAAACATATTGGTAGGGTGCGGTGGCTCACGTCTGTAAATCCTAACACTTTGGGAGGCCGAGGCAGGTGGATCACCTGAGGTCAGGAGTTCAAGAGCAGCCTGGCCAACATGGCAAAACTCCATCTCTACTAAAAATACAAAAATTAGCTGAGTGTGCTGGCATGCTAGCTAGCTACTCAGGAGGCTGAGGCAGGAGAATCACTTAAACCCGGGGGTGGAGGTTGCAGTGAGTCGAGATCGCGCCACTTCACTCCAGCCTGGGTGACAGAGTGAGACTCCATCTCAAAAACTAAGCTAAACTAAATGAAAATAAAATAAAATAAACATATTTTTACTCTTTTGATTTATGAGTTATTTTTTAAAGCACCTGCTAAGTTATTAGGATTAATACTTATTATTTGGACTTAGTCACTTACTGTATGAACTCATGAAGTCTTTCTTTTGGCCTAGGAGCACCATCAAAAAAATTACTGAGACATTAAAGGCACTGTGCATGGAAAATGTTTGGGCACCTCTATTCCAGAATGTCTGCATCCTCCTACTCCCAACCATAATTATAAGTTCCTGAAAGGCAGGAGCCTTCTCATACTGGTCAATAATTTGGTTTCTCCTCTGCATATTTCACTTGCTGTAGAGACTTTTTAGTACTCGTTGATGATTTACAATAGGGTGTGGCCATGAGAGGCCCTCAATGATCCACAGCAGCACAGTGAGGTGTGAGTGATTACAGGGAGACCACTGACACACTAATTTGCTGGTTGCACAGGCTGGGAGGCAGAGATGTGCACAGTGCCTTTCTGACCTCGAGAATAAATCCATTTTTCTGAGCTCTCTGATGCACTCTAAAATAATCAATTGCCTCTTAAAGGGCTTTTGCATACAAATGAAGATAGAAAATTTAGGTATAAATCAGTTTAAACTCCTCTGGATTTAGGAGACTTCCTTGCCTATGAGGTTGGGGCTCCGTTTTATTGAAGCTTGAATCTATTATCATTTCATCTATTTAGATGGTTATTTCCAGTCTCAAAAGGCAGACCCACAGATCCAGAAGGCAGAGGCCCTTAGGTCACAGGGGAGGATTAGCTTGTGGCAGCAGAGTTCAAGTTCCAGCCCCCTGGGGTATCTCACAGCTGGACTCTACCAATGAGAGTTGCAGGCCTGTCTTCTGTATCTGCTCACTAACCGGGAGAGTGCAGATAACTTGGTTGCTTGGCAACCACTGCCATCCAATACTGGGGCCAGCAGAGGAGGTGTGTGTCCAGTGTGAGGTTGACAGTCTAATCTCGGGCATGTGCCAGCCTTCCGTGTAGGTATCTCAAGACAGGACAGGCAGGAGAGATTCCACCCAGGTACCTGCTCCCATGGAGCTCTGGACCTACTAAACTGCAAGATGACATCCGTAACATAAAAGTGCCACTGGGAACCATGTGACACAGTTAATGGAACTATCATTCAACATTGGCAAATAGTTACGGTGGGAGCCTCCCTTAAAGACCAACCAATCTGCAACAAGGAATACTGGCTGCTCTGCTGGGGCTGTGGACAGAAGAAGGAACGTGGGTCCAAAGAGAACTCTTGTCCTGTATTTTTGCTAGACCAGGGAAGAAAATCACAGAATCATTTTTCTGCTTTCTCAGTGCAGCAAGACGAGCCAGTTATCAAGGGTTTTATGAGTAGAACTTGCCAAATTATTCTGTTAGCTCATTGAACAACTTTTGCATGCAGGTTAATTTCTATGTGAAGAATAAAAAGAAATGTAAGTATTTATTTAAATAGAGTATAGGTGAGGTATAGGTAAAACACAGTGACTAAAACAAAGCTACCTGCCTTCTTCCTACCTGCCTTCTTCAAGGGCTTAAAGCCCACAGATTGTAGTCTGTGGAAGTCAAAGCACTTACAGAGTACATTAAATCCCAACTTCTAAGGATAAAGCCAGTGAACTATTCCCCTTCAGTTCACTCTCTGCTCTACAAAAAAGTACTCAGAACAGAAAAAGTACTCAGGTCTAAGCAATTCTCTTCTTTAGATTTCCTTTCACTCCATCTTTCCCTCAACCACGAGCTTATAAGACTATTCCTTTATCCTATCTGTTGCCCCAGGCCAGGGAGTTTGGGTAATTCCTTTTTTTTTTTTTTTTTTGAGACAGAGTTTTGCTCTTGTCACCCAGGCTGGAGTGCAATGGTGCGATCTAGGCTCACCACAAACTCTATCTCCCAGGTTCAAGCGATTCTCCTGCCTCAGCTTCCTGAATTATTTTTTTAAACAACAGCCTCAGTGTTCAGAATCCTAAGTTCCCTTGTATTTCCAGATCCTAAAGGATCGTGATGTCGAGTTGTTCTAAGGAGCCTCCTATCCGTCAGGTCCAAATACCCTTTATCATATATAAGCAAGCAAACTGATACACCTGTGCACTGGATACACGCCACATGGGTGAAAGCTGACTCCAGGCAGCACCTGGCCTGACTGAGCAGGAACTCGCGTACCTGGGAGGACATGCGGCTGTCCCTGCCAGAAGCCAGAGTCAGCAGAAGTGCTGCCCAGTGCAGGCAGGTGGGCAGGCAGGTGGGCTAGAGTTTGGGGCAGAATCTCTTCTTCCCAGCCATCATTGGCTCCTGTGCCAGTGAGCACCAGCTACCCACAAAGCTCTGCTCCCCAACGACCCTCATTCTGCCATTCTTCCTGGGGGCTTTCAATGGGTGGTGCCCACCTCAACACACACCTTTACTTTCAGAGGCTGAATATTCAGCATATACGGGCAAGTGGCAGGTGTAGACTTCATGTGCACCCCTGGTCCCATGTCCCAGTTCCAACTCAGCCACCATCTGTGTGGCCTTGGACTCCATTTCCTCATTGGCAAAGCAAGGGGACGGGACTACAACAGCTGTTCCAAAGCGTTTCTGAGGAAAAGCGGCCCTACAGAGGGTTCAAGATTGTGCCATGCATAAAAAACAGAAGCTAGGGTCAAGAAGTTTGGGAAATGCTGGTGAAAAATGTTAAAAAGCATCAATTCTGCATTCCATCCCCATTACCAGCCTCCACCTCATTTCTCACAGTCCCAGGATAGATGATTAGACCAACGATACCCTCGCTTCATAGGTGTACTTCTGTGTGCTTCTGTTTTGATAGTTTTTGAGGCAATTTTAAACACTCAGTTACATAGGCATACACACAAGAAATTGCAATTGCAAGTAGCTTTCCCACATGGAAGAGGCTTCTCTAATGCAGCACAGTATTAATACTTCTCAGAGCCATTCATGTTTACATGAGCATCCAAGCAGCAACATAGAGCAATGCCCAGATGATCTGACCATTCCTTTTCATAGTCAAGGGAATGTTGGAGAGAATGCTCATGAGAAAAGGGCATATAATGATTGGACTGGATGTTCTACGGGGTCCCTCCAAGTATAACATCCCATGATATCTATTATCCATACAATGCCTTGTTAACTAAATGGTCAATCTGCATTTGTTTCAGGGGCATGAGAGCAGAGAAGGGACAGGAGGGCCAGCAAGGTTTTGATGCTAAGTTAGGGCTATCTGTGGTCCCACCAGCTGGGCCTGCACATGGCCTTAAGGGAGAATAGCACTCTATATCTAGAACTCCCAGCAATTCTAGAAGCTACAGTTCAAGGAAGGTGGGGATATGAAAGCACCTTAAGAACATGTTGTGGAGCGGGTGCCACCCATCTCCCCATTCCACACACCTTAAAGCTGAATAAGTAGAAATGAGAAGTGTGGTAAGCCGCTCAGGAAAAATCTTTAGCACCCAGGCATGCAAATAGCCTGTTCCCAAATTCAGAGGCCGAGGCAGGCAGATCACCTGAGGTTGGGAGTTCAAGACCAGCCTGACCAACATGGAGAAACCCCCATCTCTACTAAAGATACAAAACTAGCCAGGCATGGTGGCCCATGCCTGTAATCCCAGCTACTCCAGAGGCTGAGGCAAGAGAATCGCTTGAACCCTGGAGGCGGAGGTTGCGGTGAGCCAAGATCGCACCATTGTACTCCAGCCTGGGCAACAAGAGCAAAACGTCCTGTCAAAAAAATAAAATAAAATAAAATAAAAAATCTAGAAGAAATGGATAAATTCCTGGAAACATACACCCAGGAAGACTAAACCAGGAAGAAGTGGAATCTTTGAATAGACCAATAACAGGTTCTAAAATTGAGGCAATAATTAATAGCCTACCAACCAAAAAAAGTCCAGGACCAGACGGATTCACAGCCGAATTCTACCAGATGTACAAAGAGGGGTTGGTATCATTCCTTCTAAACTATTCCAATCAATAGAAAAAGATGGAATCCTCCCTAACTCATTTTATGAGGCCAGCATCATCCTGATACCAAAGCCTGGCAGAGACACAACAAAAAAAGAGAATTTTAGGCCAATATCCCTGATGAACGTCGATGCAAAAATCCTCGATAAAATACTGGCAAACCAAATCCAGCAGCACATCAAAAGCTTATCCACCACGATCAAGTCAGCTTCATCCCTCGGATGCAAGGCTGGTTCAACATACGCAAATCAATAAATGTAATCCATCACATAAACAGAACCAACAACAAAAACCACATGATTATCTCAATAGATGCAGAAAAGGCCTTTGACAAAATTCAACAGCCCTTCATGCTAAAAACTCTCAATAAACTAAGAATTGATGGAATGTATCTCAAAATAACAAGAGCTTCTATGACAAACCTACAGCCAATATCATACTGAATGGGCAAAAACTGGAAGCATTCTCTTTGAAAACTGGCACAAGACAAGGATGCCCTCTCACCACTCCTATTCAACACAGTGTTGGAAGTTCTGGCCAGGGCAATCAGGCAACAAGAAGAAATAAAGGATATTCTATTAGGAAAAGAGGAAGTCAAATTGTCTCTGTTTGCAGGTGACATGATTGTATATTTAGAAAACCCCATCGTCTCAGCCCCAAATCCCCTTAAGCTGATAAGCAACTTCAGCAAAGTCTCAGGATACAAAATCAATGTGCAAAAATCACAAGCATTCCTATACAACAATAACAGACAGAGAGCTAAATCATGGGTGAACTCCCATTCACAATCACTACAAAGAGAATAAAATACCTAGGAATCCAGCTTACAAGGGATGTGAAGGACCTCTTCAAGGAGAACTACAAACCACTGCTCAACGAAATAAAAGAGGACACAAACAAATGGAAGACCATTCCATGCTCATGGATAGGAAGAATCAATGTCGTGAAAATGGCCATACTGCCCAAGGTAATTTATAGATTCAATGATATCTCCATCAAGTTACCAATGACTTTCTTCACAGAATTGGAAAAAACTACTTTAAAGTTCATATGGAAACAAAAAAGAGCCTGCATAGCCAAGACAATCATAAGCAAAAAGAACAAAGGCATCATGCTACCTGACTTCAAATATACTACAAGTCTACAGTAACCAAAACAGCACGGTACTGGTACCAAAACAGATACATAGACCAATGGAATAGAACAGAGGCCTCAGAAATAACACCACACATCTACAACCATCTGATCTTTGACAAATCTGACAAAAACAAGCAACGGGGAAAGAATTCCCTATTTAATAAATGGTGCTGGGAAAACTGGCTAGCCATATGTAGAAAGCTAAAACTGGATCTCTTCCTTACACCTTACACAAAAATTAACTCAAGATGGATTAAAGACTTCAATGTAAGACCTAAAACCATAAAAACCCTAGAAGAAGACCTAGGCAATACCATTCAGGACATAGACATGGGCAAAGATTTCATGACTAAAACACCAAAAGCAATGGCAACAAAAGCCAAAGTAGACAAATGGGATTTAACTAAAGAGCTTCTGCACAGCAAAAGAAACTATCATCAGAATGAACAGGCAACCTACAGAATGGGAAAAAATTTTTGTGATCTACCCGTCTGACAAAGGGCTAATAGCCAGAATCTACAAAGAACTTAAAC
Organism: Nomascus leucogenys; assembly: GCF_006542625.1. Lineage (NCBI taxonomy): Eukaryota > Metazoa > Chordata > Mammalia > Primates > Hylobatidae > Nomascus > Nomascus leucogenys. Next base: position 61,823,324 of record NC_044388.1, read on the forward strand.
AAATTTACAAGAAAAAAACAAACAACCCCATCAAAAAGTGGGCAAAGGACATGAACAGACACTTCTCAAAAGAAGACATTTATGCAGCCAACAGACACACGAAAAAATGCTCATCATCACTGGTCATCAGAGAAATGCAAATCAAAACCACAGTAAGATACCATCTCATGCCAGTTAGAATGGCGATCATTAAAAAGCCAGGAAACAACAAATGCTGGAGAGGATGTGGAGAAAGAGGAACACTTTTACACTGTTGGTGGGAGTGTAAATTAGTTCAACCATTGTGGAAGACAGTGTGGCGATTCCTTAAGGATCTAGAACTAGAAATACCATTTGACCCAGTGAACCCATTACTAGGTATATACCCAAAGGATTATAAATCATGCTACTATAAAGACACATGCACACATATGTTTATTGCAGTACTATTCGCAATAGCAAAGTCTTGGAACCAACCCAAATGTCCATCAATGATAGACTAGAAATTGTGGCACATATACACCATGGAATACTATGCAGCCATAAAAAAGGATGAGTTCATGTCCTTTGCAGGGACATGGATGAAGCTGGAAACCATCATTCTCAGCAAACTATCACAAGGACAGAAAACCAAACACCACATGATCTCACTCATAGGTGGGAGTTGAACAATGAGAACACATGGACACAGGGCAGGGAACATCACACACTGGGGCCTGTTGGGGGGTGCGGGGTGGGGGAAGGGATAGCATTAGGAGAAATACCTAATGTAAATGATGAGTTGATGGGTGCAGCAAACCAACATGGCACATGTATACCTATGTAACAAACCTGCATGTTCTGTACATGTACCCTAGAACTTAAAGTATAATGACAATAAAAAATCTAACGCCCCATCCAAACTACCACGTTATTAATATTTTCCAAATACTGACACGTGCACACACAAACACACACCCCTTCTGTTTAGAACTTAAATCTTTGCCATTGCCCATGATATGCATTTTTTACTTTCCCACGTTTACCATGATTTACCTCTCCAAAAGGACTCCCTGCATTTCCTCTGCTCAGTCATCAAGTTCAAACAAGTTCAGCCCCCCGTACACATTCCCACCTTCCCTCCTTTGCTCCCTGCCTCTCCAGTCCCCATTGTGCCACTCTTCTCCAAGGTCCAACTTAAGTCCCACCACCTCTGGGACATCCCCCCTGGGGACCCCAAGCCTTGGGTATCTCTCCTTCTTTAATATTTGCTGCCTGAGCCAGTTACGACTTTCCGAGCCTTAATCATATGACATCTGGAATTTTTAGGCATATTTTCCTGTGGAATACTGAGGTCCCCAACCACTTGTAAACTCTATTACAGTGAGGTAGTTTCTCCAAACCTTCTGGGCTTCCATTTTGTTGTTGTTGTTGTTGTTTATATAAATAGGGGCTAGGCATGGTGGCTCAGGCCTGTAATCCCAGCACTTTGGGAGGCCAAGGCAGGAGGATCACTTGAACCCAGGAGTTTGAGACCCACCTTGGCAACATAGTGAGACCCTGTCTCTAAAAAAATACAAAAAATAGCCAGGTGCTGTGGCATGCACCTGTAGTCCTAGCAACTCTGGAAGCGGAGGTAGGAGGATTCCTTGAACCCAGGAGTTTGAGACCAACCTGGGCAACACAGTGAAACCTCATCTCTACCAAAAAATTAAAACATTAGCCAGATGTGGTGCTGGATGCCTGTAGTCCCAGCGACTAGGGAGGCTGAGACGGGAGGATCACTTGAGCATGGGAGGCGGAGGTTGCGCTGCATGCCAGTCTGGGTGACAAGGCCAGACCCTCTCTCAAAAAAAGAAAAAAAGAAAAGAAAAAAAAGAAAATCTGTTTCCTCTGGTCAGTGTGTTTCGAATAGGTAACAACTCCTCTACCAAAAAATTAAAAGTTGTTTTTAATAAATTTTTTTTAATTTAAAAACTCAAGCACTGGTTGGCAGTATTGAAAAGAGTTTTGGTATTTCAAATATTTCAGCAAGTTTTTGTATCACCACACTGGAGAAATGAGAGAGGAGGAGCCTGTCTTCAGCAGACCCCGTTGCTGTACCATGATGGAGAGAGAGCCTGCAGGAGCTGGCCTGTAGCTGCTGCTGCAGATCCTCTCATATAACTGACTCTTGTCATTTCATATTGGGACAGAGGGGGTAAGCAGATGAGCTAGGTAGGTAGAAACAAAGAAGTCAGGAAGATTTCCAGAGAAGAAGAGAAGTAAGAACGGCTAGGTGCAATGGCTCGCACCTATAATCCCAGCATTTTGAGAGGCCAAGGCGGGAGGATCATTTGAGGCCAGGAGTTTGAGGCCAGCCTGGGCAACATAGCAAGATGCTGTCCCTACAAAAAATAAAAATAAAAATTAGCCAGACATGGTGGCATGTGCCTGTAACCCCAGCCACTTGAGATGCTGAGGCAGGAGGATTGCTTGAGCCCAGGACTTCAAGGTTGCAGTGAGCTATGACTGTGCCATTGCATTCCACCCTGGACAACAGAGTGAGACCTTATCTAAAAAAGAAAAAGGGCCAGGTGTGGTGGCTCATGCCTGTAATCTCAGCACTTTGGGAGGCCGAGGTGGGTAGATCACTTGAGGTCAGGATTTCAAGACCAGCCTGGGCAACATGGTGAAGCTCCGTTTCTACTAAAAATACAAAAATTAGCTGGGTGTGCTAGTGCATGCCTGTAATCCCAGCTACTCAGGAGGCTGAGGGAGGAGAATCACTGGAACCTGAGAGGCAGAGGTTGCAGTGGGTGGAGATCATGCCACTGCACTCTAGCTTGAGTGACAGAGCAAGACCCCATCTCAAAAACAACAACCAAAAAAAAAAAAAAAAAAAAGGAAAGAAGTGAGAAGATGTGACAAAAGCCTTTGTACTCACGCCCCTTCCCCTGCTTGCCATCCTTGTAGAAAGGACCACAGGCCAGTCCAGAGAGACCCTGCAGTCACAGCAACAGGGCAGCTCCTGTAGAGCTCTCCATCATGGTACCATAACAGGTTCCTAAAAACAGAGTCTCCTCCTCTCATTTCTCAAGTCTGGTGATAACAACACTTGCTGAACTATTCCTTTTCAATAGTGCCAACCAGTGCTTGAGTTTTTAATTTTTTAAAAAATCATTGATTACAAACAACTTTTTTTTCAGAGAGGGAGTTGTTACCTATTCAATTGATATGGACTCTACAAAATAGTACATTATTTTCCTTGGCCAATTTTTTTTTTTTTTTTTTTTTTAGGCATAGTCTCGCTCTGTCGCCCAGGCTGGAGTGCAGTGGCGCAATCTCGGCTCACTGCAAGCTCCGCCTCACGGGTTGACGCCATTCTCCTGCCTCAGCCTCCCGAGTAGCTGGGACTGCAGGCGCCCGCCACCACGCCCGGCTAATTTTTGTATTTTTAGTAGAGATGGGGTTTCACTGTGTTAGCCAGGATGGTCTCGATCTCCTGACCTCGTGATCCACCCACCTCGGCCTCCCAAAGTGCTGGGATTACAGGTGTGAGCCACCGCGCCTGGCTCCTTGGCCAATTTGTTAAATAATGTATAGTTATTGTGCTAGCTAGCTAACTGATAAATAGACTCATTTAAAAAGATGTACCTTGTTGTTAGTCACACATTATCTTTTTCATAATTTTATATAAAATTTGTACTTCACATGAAAAAACGAGAAAGTTCTTCATGTATTATATGACAAGTTAGACAAAAATGGGTAAGATGCAGAAGAATGTGCATGGTATACTATCATCTGTGCAGAAAAAAGAATAAATACATATTTGCTTGAATTTATGTAAAATATCTCTTGGAAGGAACACTGATAACTTTGGTTGTCTCTGGGCAGGAGAATGGGTGTCTGGGTGGGGAAGGATGGAAGGAGCTTTTCAGCATATCTGCCTTTTGTACTCTTTGAATATTTTTTTTTTTTTTTGAGATGGGGTCTTGCTCTTTTGCCCAGACTGGAGTGCAGTGAGGTGATCATAGCTCACTGCAGCCTCAAACTCCTGGGCCCAAGCAATCCTTCTGCCTCAGCCTCCCAAGTAACTGGGACTACAGGTGCATGCTACCATACCTGGCTAATTTTTTTTTTTCTTTTTGAGACAGTCTCACTCTGTTGCTTAGGCTGGAGTGCAGTGGCATGATCTCAGCTCACTGCAACCTCTACCTCCTGGGTTCAAGTGATTCTCCTGCCTCAGCTTCCCAAGTAGCTGGGATTACAGGCATGTGCCACCACGCCTGGCTAATATTTGAATTTTTAGTAGAGATGGGGTTTCCCCATATTGGCCCAGCTGGTCTTGAACTCCTGACCTCAACTGATCCACCAGCCTGGGTCTCCCAAAGTGCTGGGATTACAGGCATGAGCTACCGTGCTCGGCCTTTCATACCTGGCTAATTAAAAAAAATTTTTGTAGAGATAGGGTCTCACTGTGTTTCCTTGGTTGGTCTTGAACTCTGAGCCTCAAGGAATCCCCCCACTTTAGCCTCCCAAAGTGTTGGGATTACAGGTGTGAGCCACTGTGCCTGGCTGGGTTTCTTTCTTTTTTCTCATAGAGACAGTGGCTTTGCTATGTTGCCCAGGCTTCTTTTAATTTTGAACAAGGTGACTACATTGCCAGTTCAAAAATACATAGATAAAATTAAAATTTGTATTTAAAAATGAAAAAATTGCCCTCACAATGTCCCTTAGATGGGAAATGCGGGCTAAAGTTTCAGGAGGGAGGGGCAGGCTGGATTAAACAAGGAATGGCACATCCATCAGCATGACAGCCATGGCCTTGGCATGGCCGTCTCCCAAGAGGCTGAATCCACGATAAAGAGCCTATAAACCACCCGATAAAACTCATATATCATTGCCTTCCCTCTGATAAGGGGATCTTGTTTTTCCTTTCTTGCAATACAATAGAGATTCATGAATTAGCCAGAAATCCAGATACTGCTGTGTCATGGGCTGGTTGGCTTAGAGGTTGGACAGATGCCAGCCCCTTCCTAGCTGTGTCAGCTCAGATAAGGGAGTTAAACTCTCGGGGCTCCAGCTTCTTCATCAGTAAAATGTAGACAGCAATATCCTGATGGATCAAATAAAGATAAGTTATGTAAAGCAACTGGTTACCAGGACTCGGTCAGAAATGTTAGCCCTTTTCCACTTGAGATAAAGAGCCCAGAGGCTTTATGAGTTCCCTGGTCTTTGTTCCCACTGAAGAAACTTCCTTGGCATCAACGCTACAGCCACTCCACCGTGTACCAGTTAGTTCCCAGCCATGAGCACAGAAGCTGAGGACCTGACCCTGAGGGTCCCACTCAGGCCATGGTAGCCCCGGTCCAGGGAACTGAGGCAATTCTAGTCTAGCTGCGCTTTATTCACTCCGTGGGGGATCTGAGCCTGGGATGAGCAGAGGGCAGGCAGAAGGGGGATGCAGGAATGTCATCCTTGTATGTCACTATCATCTGCCCTTTCCAAACTTGTAGCTCTGGGTTTTAGAATTTGGAGGCCTGGGGAATGCATTTACATGTTTCATTTGTTTGTTTTTAGTAATCATGTAATTACCCATGCGAACTAAGCTGAGGAACAGTGTCGCTTCTGCTTCTATGTAGCTCACTAGAAATCCTCCAAACAATTATAGCCAGCATTTGTTGAGCACCTACTCTTTGCCAGCGACAGTACTAGATGCTTTATCTTCAATCTTCCCTGCAGATCTCTACCTCCATCTTATGGATCAGAAAATGGAGGCTCTGAGATAGCATACTGAATCTGTGCCAGGTCAACAGAGCTAACAATTGGGTCAGGATTTGAACTTGGGTCTGAGGGGCCATGTGCTTTCCAATGCACCTCTCAAAGTGAGTGCCACACTGAGTTACAGAGAGCTGTGCCCATAGCATCATCACCTACAGGGCAGGTGGCTTTTTCCTAGGAGTTGGTGCCAAGGACTCTGAGTCCCCGTGTGGCAGACTGAATGTCAACATCCCGATCCCCAGAGCCTGTGAATGTTTTCTTATAGAATGGCAAAAGAGACTTTGTAGGTGGGATGAAGTTAAGGATCATGAACTGGGAGGATTATCCTGGATTAGCCAGGTGGGTGGGATGTAAGCACCACTCTTACAAGAAGGAAGCAGGAGATCAGAATGGGTCATGGGAGATGTGTCCTGGAAGCAAGAGGTTGGAGGGACTTGAGAAAGGGGTCGTGAGCCAAGGTATACAGGCAGCTTCTAGAAGCTGGAAAAGGCAAGGGTATGGATTCTTTCCAGAAGCTTCCAGCAGGAACACAGCCCTGCCAGCGCACTGAGTTTAGACTTTCTACCTCTACAACTGTGAAGAGAATAATCTGTATTGTTTTAAGCCATTAAATCTGTGACAATTTATTACAACAGCAAGGGAAACTCATATACCTGGCGAGGCTTCAAGTCAGAGGAAGGGATATTCACCTCCCAGGAGGAAGGTAGGGCTTCCTGAGTGGTGGTGATCACAGGTGTGCAGTGACCGACACCTTCAGAGCCACAGAGAGGCCAGATGTTGGAGACAGTGCCCAGAGAAGGGACAAGAGCACCCAGAGCCTTTGCTTAGGGAGCAGGAGCAGACCCATTGTGGGTGCCCACAGTGATCTCGAACTCCTGAACTCAAGTGACTGGCCCGCCTCGGCCTCCCAAAGTGCTGAGATTACAGATGTAAGCCATGGCACCCAGCAAGACAGATTTTTAATAAAGCAAAACAAAGGCTTACTCTAAAGCCCAGGAATTCCACTCCTAGAAATTTACTAAAGAGAAATGAAAACAAATATCTACACAAAAGATCCAAATGTGAAGCCACCCTCAAAATGAAAAGCGGTGTCCAGCTCAGGCCCCTTGTCTCTCCATTTGAGGACTGAGCCTGCCGTGAGAAAGTGATCTGCATTTTCACTTTTCACTCCCTCTTTTACCTCCAGGCCCTCTATCATCTCTGGGGCAGCCTCTGCCACAACCTGGAAGGGTGGAGGCCCAACCTTGTATCATAAAACCCAGGGGCTGGCCCACTGGGGAGAACAGAAGGCCCTGATACCACCTGGGAGGGAAGACATTTGCCTCCACCTGCTTGCACATTAGAAGCCAATGCAAAACAGGAGAGCAGGGTGGGGAACAGGACAAATATTTGGCCAAGTACCAATTCAGTCTTAGGAATGAGCAGAAGATGGTGGTGTCTTGCAGTGGGCATACCAGGAATAACACACAGCCCACGTGGCATTATCCTGGCACAATCTATTACTAACAATTTGAATGGGGGCAGGGGCAAGCCTTTGCAAATGAAACATATTTTATATGAAAATAAACACTGGCACATTTGGAACTGAAAACAAATTTTGCATTAATTTTTAAAAGAAGACATTTCCGACTACAGGCCACATCCCCAGATACTCCCTCTATCTTCCAAAGTATGCATCTTCTTTCCCCTGTCCTTAACCACTATTGCAGAAGGAAGTCTGAGAAGCTGTGTATAGGGGAAAGTGCAAACCTGGAGCCTCTGCTGCTGGGTTTGACTCCGGGGGCTCCCAGCATGAGCTGTTTCATGTCAGTTACTGTACTATGCCATATATTATGTTATGTACAACGTCAATTACTGCTCTGAGCCTTGGCTTCCTCATCTTCAAAATAGAAATGAGAACTATTACCTCATAGGGCTGTTCTGAGGATTAAATGAGATCAGCGATGCACATGCCTTGCGCATTAGTCAGTTATTACTGTTAACACCGTTCACAGACACCTACCGTGGATCTGTTACGAGGCTCACTTCCTTAGCAGGGATCAGGAAAATGCTTATACAAGACCAGGTAGAACCTCCGTTTTGAGTTTATCCTTTTGAAATGTTCCAAATCTTAATTGGTGGTGATTTGAGTGTATGCATTTAGCAAAGCTCATTAAAGTATACACTTACTATCTGCTTATTTCACAGTATGTAAATTTACCTGAATAAAAAATTGTTTCTAAAAAAAATTGCTCCTCTGTCCTTAAACACCTATTTTGTATATTTAACCCAGAATGTGCACCCCAGTGCACAAATGCAGCATCCAAGGAGCCCACATCGGGCGTCTAGTTTTGATTAATGGGCTTTCCTGGACTCGGAAAGGAAGTAATTTAGGATCCCAGCTGCCTGCAGGCAGAAAGAGGCTCTGTTGAGCCATCAGCACCTCACTGCCGCCTGCTCAGCCTCTTGGGCTTCTCAATAAATGGTGACTCCACTTCCCTGCAGGTCAGGGCTCAGACCAGTCAGTGGCCACCACGGGGCAGCATCCCAGAACAGGAGGTAGGGAGGGACATCCAGGGGCTCAGCTGCTTTTGAAAGCTCTCTATTGACAAGGATGCCACAGACACCAGTTGATTTGACTTGTTGTTATTTCTTCTAGCACAAATCATGAGCCAGTTACAGTAACACTGGGCGTTTAAAAGGCAGGAGCTAGACAAGCACTTTACTACTTTGGAAAACAGATTTTTTTGTTTTGTTTTGTTCCGAGACAGGGTCTCACTGTCACCCAGGCTGGAGTGCAGTGGCACAATCAAAGCTCACTTCAGCCTTAACCTCCCGGACTCAGGTGGTTCTCTCACCTCAGCTTCCAGGAGCATAACACCACGCCTGGATTAATTTCGGCGGTGGGAGAGTGGGGGGTGGCATGTAGAGACAGTTTTTCCATGTTCCCCAGACTGGTCTTGAACTCCTGGCCTCAAGTGATTGACCCGCCTCGGCCTCCTAAAGTGCTGCGATTACAGGTGCAAGCCATGGCACCCAGCAAGACAGATTCTTAATAAAGTAAAACAAAGGCTTACTCTAAAGCCCAGCAATTCCACTTCTAGAAATTTACCGAAGAGAAATGAAAACATATATCTACACAAAAGAACCAAATGTCAATGTTCATTGCAGTTGTATTTATAATTGCCAAAAACTGGCAACGACTCAACATCCAACAGCAGCTGAATAGATAAATAAATTGTGATACCTTCATCAAATAGAATACTACTCAGCAGTAAAGATAAATGAACTGCTGAGACATGCAACAATATGGAGAAATCTCAAAAACGGTATGCAGAGTGAAAAGAAGCCAGAGGCAAAAGGATGTAGACACTCTATTTATCTGCAATTGTAAAATAGGCAAAGTGAGCTATCAGGGCAGAAAGCACAGCAGTGGTTACCAGGGCTGGGACAGGGCTGAGGCTGGGAGGGTAGAGAATGCACCAAAAAGTCAAGTAAGGCAACTATCCGGAATGATGGAAATTTCCTTATCTTGAAATTGCAGTGGCATTGCACAGGTATATACATTTACCAAAACTCACAAAGCTATACATTTAAAATAGGTACATTTTATTGCATGTAAGTTACCTCAACAAAAGTAGCAGGGAGGAGAAGGGTGATCTGATGTCTCTGAGGGGTGCTCCCTTTTGTGGAAGCCAATACATCATTTGTTTCTCCTAAGATCCTCCACGTGGTCACACAGTCACTGAGAAGCTGTTTTAATCTATAAAACTGTGGGGATACTGATTTTATTTTTTTTTTAAGAGGCCTCTGGCCTCCTGACATATTGAAGAGAAAATAAAGACTTCCTGGATGGGAAAAGCTCTAAAATAGACATAGTGCAGGCCAATACACGAAGATATGCAGGACTGGGCAGGGATTCAGCCAGCACACAATGGCAGTCACACTGAAGATGGGATAAATGTTAAAATACCTATTTATCAGTTGGTAAATAGCCACTGCCCTGAGATGCCTGAATATCTCTCCATTATCTGGGAATCCTCCCCATCTCTCCAAAGCCCAGCAACTTGAAGAGTTGGTGGCTACCACTGCGGGAGCCACCAAGATCCCACTCCAGCTCCAAGGCAACTCTGTGCTGATGGGTTGGTGCCTGGCCATACTCAATAAAAAGATATTTCAGATGTCCCACTCCTCCTGAGAACAATTTAATTTAAGAGTAATTCGAAGCAGATAGTGATCAAAAGAGCACACATTTCGTCAGAATGAAGTGCTGCTGATGGAAAAATACATAAAAGTGGGAGAATCTTTTTCCACTTTTGAGCTCTGCTTGGACCCTAGTCACAGACTCATGTCTCACATGCACATGAACATTTCAAAGCAAGAGGGAAGAGTCTTGGGAGACCAGAGAGAACACCATATCTGGTGACTAAAGATGGGGAGGGAACACAGGAGGCCCTGAATGAGAAACTGTTCTGTGGGGCAGGGGAGACTGGTTCTCCACCCTATTGAAGAAAGAGGCATGAGAGTCCTCTCCACCATTCTTTATCACTATTAGTCATTGACTCTCAAGTACAGGGGATGGGGACAGGAAACAATGATGTTCTGTCAATATCCTCAGCAACGATTACTTCCCCTCAACAGGTGCCTGGAGAGCCAACAACAGCATCACACACTTGTGAAGACCATAAGTCTATGTTTCAAATTCCTTTCCATAAAGTGAGGTGCGAGAGAGCCGAGACCCATTTAAGGAGGATGTCTGACTATAGATATTAGCCTATGTGAGGTGACAGACTTATTGCACTTGAATAATATGAATTTAAACCCTTTAAGCACAAAAAGGAAAAAAGAGGGACTCTTAGAAAATGAAGAAGACTTGAAAGTTCTAATTGCGAGGCATAAGATGTGGGCCTGTGTGGATCCCTATTCCAGAAGGCCAATCATGAGAAGACATTTTATAGATAATCCAGGATATCTGAATCTGAGGCGTGTAGTAGATGAGAGCAGGGAATCCTTGTTAATTGTCATGGGTCCAGTAATGGAAAGGGAAGGGAAGGGAAGGGAAAAAGGGAAAAAGGGAAAGGGAAAGAACCAGTCCTTATTAGTTAGAGATGCTAGCTATGGTATTTACAAATGGAATGTCATAGAAGCATTTATGGATAATGGGGCACTATTTAAAATTTTGCAGAAAAATGAACAATCTGAATATGAATTAAGAAAACAAGTCCATTTACAACAGTATCAAGCAGAATACTTAGAAATATATTTAAGAAGTATAAAATATGTACTATGAAAATTAAAAAATATATTTGAAAAAAAATCAAAGAAGATCTTAATAACTGGAATGACATCCTGCATCCATGGATCAGAAAACCTAATATTGATAAGACAGTAATATTATCCAAATTGATCTACAGAGTCAAAACAATTGCTACCAAAATTCCAGCTGCTTTCTATGTAGAAATTCACAAGCTGGTCCTACAATTCCCATGAAAATGCCAGGATCCCAGAATAGCAAACGTAATCTTAAAAGAATATCCTCTTTAAAAGTAGTAGGAAGACGACTTGAACACTTCATGATTTCAAAACTTACCTCAAAGCTACGGTAATCATGACGGTACCACTGGCATAAGGATGAACAAATAGATCAATGAGAAGAGTTAATTAAGAGTTCAGAAATAAATTTTATCTTACGATCAACCGATTTTCAACAAAAGTGCCAAAAAATTCAATGGGAAAAGAATAGTCTTTTTAACAAGTGGTGCTAGAACAACTGGCTATCCACATGCAAAAAAATGAAGTTGGAGGCCTATCTCACATCATATGCAAAAATTAACTCAATATGGATCAAAGCCTAAATGTAAAAGCTAAAACTATAAAACTCTTCAAAGGAAACACAGGAGTGAAACTTTGACATCTCGGGTTTCGGCAAAGCCTTCTCTAGATATAATACCAAAAGACAAGTGACTATATATAACATACATAACTTGAACTTCATCAAAACAAAAAAATTGTACTTTAAAGGACATCATCAAGATATAAAACCACCGACTGACTGGCAGAATATATTTGCCAATGATAGATGTGAGAAGAAAAAGGGTATCTATAACATGCAAATAACTTAACAATTCAGTAAGAAGAAGACAACTCAAATAAAAAATGAGAAAGGATCTGAATGGACATTTCTCCAAAGAGGGCATATAAATGGCCAATAAGCACATGAAAAGATGCTCAACATCATCAGTCTTTAGGGAAATGCAAATCTAAACCACAATAAGATGTTACTTTATACCCATTAGGATGAGTATAACAAAAAAGACAGAAAATAACAAGTGTTGGCATGGTTGTACAGTAATCGGAACCCTCAAACACTGCTCATAAGAATGTACAATGGTGTAGCCACTTTGAAAAACATCCTGGCAACTCCTCAAAAAGTTAATCATAGAGTGACCATATGACCCAGCAATTCCAATCCTAGGTATATAGCCAAAAGAAATGAAGAAAGGTACTCAAACAAATACTTGTACATAAATATTCATAGTAGCACTATTCGCCATAGCCAAAAGGTGGAAAGAACCCAAATGTCCATCAACTGATGAACGAATAAACAAAAGGTGGTACAGTCATGCATCATTTTCTCATGGGAATATGTTCTGAGAAATGCATCATTAGGCGATTTTGCTGTGCAAACATTATACAGTGTACTTACACAAACCTAAATGGTAGGGTTTTTTTGTTTTGTTTTGTTTTGTTTGTGTTTTTTTGTTTTGTTTTGTTTTGAGACGGAGTCTCGCTCCGTCGCCCAGGCTGAAGTGCAGTGGTACGACCTCAGCTCACTGCTACCTCTACCTCCTGGATTCAAGCAATTCTCCTGCCTCAGCCTCCCAAGTAGCTGGGATTACAGGCATGCACCACCACGCCTGGCTAATTTTTGTATTTTTAGTAGAGACAGGGTTTCGCCATGTTGGCCAGGCTGGTCTCAAACTCCTGACCTCAGGTGATCCACCTGCCTCAGCCTCCCAAAGTGCTAGGATTACAGGCGTGAGCCACCGTGCCCAGCCTGATGATAGGTTTTTATGTGCTTACCATACACCTAGGCTATATGGTACAGCCTATTGCTCCCAGGCTACGAAGCTGTATAGCATGTTATTGTACTAAATACTGCAGGCAATTATAACACAGGGGTAAGTACTTGTGTATCTGTAAAAAGGTACAGTAAAAATTATATTAAATGAGACCACCATTACATATGTGGTCCATCATTAACTGAAACACTGTTATTTGTTGCAGGACTGTATAGCCATACGATGAAATATATTCAGCCATAAAAGGAATGAAGTACTGATATATGCTACAACATGGATGAACCTTGAAAATATTATAACATGTTAACATAGATACTGACATGATAGGAAGCTCTCAGCTTCGGGAAAGAGAATAAATTTTAGATTATAGAACATGGATTCAAAAGTGGCTGGAACAAATTGGCTGACACCTTACTGGTAACCTGCTCTTCCTCTGGTGTTATCCTTCAGGATTGTTGCACTAAAATTTATTTTTTAAAATATTTATTTCACATTATTCTATGTAAGTGATCACTTGTCAGTGTTCCAGGTGTATCTTAGCTAAAACTAGAGAATGCCCTAACTTAGATGGTTTTTGAAGCCTATACGTTTGGTATTGTTTGACCCTTAAACTTTTACATCTCTTAGCATGGAGGACGAAGAAAGCTGTACATTGTTGCTTGAGAGTCTGTACATTTAGTCCAGATTTGTGTTTGCACTGTCAGTGTGGCAAATGAGTGAAAAATGTTTAAGACACTAAAAAAAAAAAAAGAAAATTTTATGACATGTGAAAGAAGTCTCACAAAAGACCCCTTATTTTATGGTTTCATTTATATAAAATCTCTAGAACAGGCAAATTTATACAAACAGAAAAATCAATGGTTGCCTAACGTTGCAGTGGAAGGATGTTGGAAGAGTGATTACTAATGGATATATGGTTTATTTCTGGGGTGATGAAATGTTCTAAACTTGATTATGGAGATGGTTGTACAACTCTGTGAATACATGGCATTTTTGGCAGGAAAAAAGTGGGAAGTTATAGATGAAATATGAATAGCAAAATGTTTGAATGTTTATATATTTTTAAAAGTTAAAAAGTAAACAACAATAGTTTGAAATCAGCCTAATTTTAAATGAAACTTGGAATACATTTCTGTGATGTCTAAAATATTGACTACCATTTTAATGCACATAGAAAATTACTGGAAAAGACTGTGCAAAATATTCTGAGATGGGGAACCATTTAAGTGGTCCCAAGGGTCCAAGTCTGATCCAGGCTCAGCCTTTTCTGGCACTAGGAAGTCACAAAGCCGTGGACTCATCAAGTAGTCATCTAGTCCAGCCCCTTCTTAGAATTGAGAGAAACTGCAGCCAGCCAGGAAGACTAAGGAACTTGCCTAAGCTTCCTGCCTTTCATAAAATTCTTTTAAGGATCAAATGAGACAATGTGTATGATGAAGTTTTATAAATCCTTTGGATTACAACTGTAGTATGTGAAATACATGAGCTTGAACTTCAGTTCTGCCGCTTTCTCGCTACGGCCAAGTTGGTGGCTTAATTTCCTTGAGCCTCAATAAAAATGAAGACACCAGCAGCCTCAAAAGGGTGTTACAAGAAATAAATGAGGCAACACTATCCCAGCATCTCCCAGAACAGGAACTCGGTGTGAGTTAACTGTTAGCCACGTTCTTAGCAAAAGAACATGTGAACTACACAGTGGAGCCTGCATGCAGACTTGGGTGCAAAATTTAAAGTAATGTCATTTCAAGATGTCAAGAGGAAATTCTCATTTACAAAACCTGGTTGGAGTTGTCTGCATGAGTAATTTTCATGGGATCTGCCATGTAAAATAGTTTGTTTTCAAAGGTTCCAAGAATAACATGCTAGAGTCCTCTGTGCCAAATTCCACCTTTGGGTCAAATTCCACCATTGCTTTATGGGGCACCCAGTGTTTAAAAATTTTTGAATTTAAATGACTCTATATAGGGCACCTCTCTCCCCAGTGCACCACAAGCCCCACCATTCTCTGTTGTCTATCCTCAACCCCATCTCACCTCACATCAGTAGCTGGTCCCTGAAGGCGATTAAGTTTCTAGACTCTATCTCAAATGCTAGGAACTCTCCTTGTTGGCTATCCAACTTTCCTCTTATAAAGGTTTGCAGAGCCTCTTCTTTTCTTTTGAAGTCTTTTCAAGCTTTAGAAGGTTTTTAAAAGTTCATTTAAATATTTTCAATAACTTAAAAAAGCGCTACAGTATTTTAAAACATAACATAGACCAGTACTTTCCCAATAGGAGAAAAATACAAGCTGCAAATACAAGCCACCTGCAGAGTTCTACATTTTCTAACAGCTACGTTAATTAAGGGGAAAAAACAGGTGGAATTAATTTTAATAATATATTTTCCTTAACCCAATATATCCAAAATTTTATTAACATGTAATCAGTATAAACATTTCTCTTTCAAACAAAGTATTTGAAATCCAGTGTATGTTTAATATTTACAGCACATCTTAATTTGGACTGGCTCAAGTGCTGATAGCCAACAAGTGGCTAGTGGCTCTGAATGGGACAGCACAGATTGAGACGACCAGTGATCAATCATCCAATATGAGGCCTTGAAAGAAGATGTGAGGTTACACAGGAAAAGAACCTCTGCATTAGAAAATACGTAAGTGGCAGATTCCAGGGCTTTGGTGGTCTTGCTGGTGACCATGGCTATAGTAAAGTTTGAGATGGAATGAAACTTTAGATCATATTATTTCAGCATAGAGGAGGAGGGGAGGACATTCATGGCTTCTATTTTTGCTGCTGTTTCTCCTTCTGTCTTTCCCGCTCTATATGTATTGTGGGTGGGATAGGGCAGAGTTGAAGATAAAGTGAACAAAGAAGCATAAAAGACAGGATTGAGACATTGCCACTCCTGAGAGAGACTCGCAAGCCCTAGCCTCAACTCATCAGTGGCTTGAAGGGTTCCAGGACCAGGAGGAGCCTGGGGACGCTGGCAAGGATTTTCCTTTGATTCTTGGCCTCCCCACCCCAACTTCTGAGGCAGCATCCTCTATCTCTAAAGAACAGGCCTCCTGCCTCTGCTATTCAGGGAATATTATGTTCTCCCAACTGTGATATTTTGGGTCCTTTTGGCAGGAGGTGGAGATGGGCAGGGGTGGAAAGAACCCACGAATGTTCTCAGAACAAGGAACCAGTAAAGTACAGACATCTGGCCCCAGGATTTTGCTGGCTCCAGGGACGTCACTATAAACCCACTAACACTAATTGCTTTCACGTCTGCTCCCATTTCTAGTGGAAATAAAATGCCTCTCTGGCTAATGGAAAATGAAACGCCCGTTTGCTGTTTGTTTACCACATTACATAAGAGCTCTCTGTACCACCCCTCCTCCCCTGGTCCCTGCCCTGAAACCCTCTGAAGGACAGCTTGTGCAAAGCCTGCAAGCGCTCTACAAGTACAAGGCAACACGGCTTCAGAAAGGGCACCTGTATTCATGTTAGGACTGTACAACTCCTTAATCCTAAACAGACGGGAGGGGAGGGCAGAAAGAAGAGAGTGAGAGCACAATCGAGAGCGAGAAGAGAAGAATTCTATTTGCTTTAAATTCATGCTTCCAGGAATATTTTCCATCTCCTTACTTGATGCTAAGTGCAAAGATCTAGAGTAGCTCATCAAACCTCAACTTCCAAATTGAATTTCCCTGACAAAGAAGGGGAAATATAGGTCCAGCTGAAACTGGGGTTTAAGAAAGTGGACTCTCATCCATTGGGCCTTTAAAGTGTCTGATGGTAGGTGACTGGGAAGCTTTCTTTGACAGTCGTGTTCTGGTTGGCTGCCTGTGTTTATCCCCATGTTGGCATTTGGTACACAGCGTGATAGCAAGTATAAAGACCTCTAGCTGTCCTTCCTCTGCCCTTGTCAGTTCTCTCCTTCTCCAGCAGCAGAACCACTCATTTCAGCTGGACCCATGGTTGCCAAGAATAAAAAACTCCATTTCCCAGTCTCCCTTGCCATTAAGTGTGGCCATGTGACTAAGTTCTGGCCAGTGGGATGTGAATGGAAGAGCTGTGTAAACCTTCCATGGTGCACCCTCCATTTCCCTTTTCCTGTGTGACAAGCATGAGACCATATTGGGCCATGTAGGCAAATACAATACTCTAGGGATGGTGGTGCAAGACAGAGGATCCTGGATCCCAAACACTGTAGAGCTGCCAGACTGCTTACAGAGGGACTGCTATGGGAGGAAGAACTTTTTATTTTGGATCTGGGTTACTGCAGCTGAAATTGTAAGCTTGGGATCTATTTGCTGAAGAGAAGAAAGGAGGATACCCTTAAAATAGATGACCCCACCATTTGGCTTTCACATTGAAAAGCCAGCCTCAGCTCTTCCTACCTTTCTTATTGACGAAGAATCTTACATCCCTACCAGCTCCTGGGCCTTGGAGACTACATCTTCCTCCTCGCCTTTCTTTGTCCCCATTTTCTTCTGTATGCTGCCTACTCTCAGGCTGGCACAGAGCAGCACTCTTTGACCAGAATGGCCCAGACAGTTGGAATAAAGGATGACATTAAAATACAGCCCTTTGTTATGTCTCTAGGGAGTGTCTTCAAAACACCCTGTTACAATGGCCGAGAAAATTGCCTAAGATGGCCAAGTTCAAAGGGCTTATCTTTGAATCAAAAGCGGGAATTGGGATTTGTGCAAACGTCATCTTCTGCCCAGTTCTGAGGTTCTATGCAGCAAACTTGGAGTAAAGTTAAGATCAAATGGGGCTCAGAGGATCAGCTATTACAATAGGCCTCAGTCAGATGGCTTTTCTTGAGCCACTGGATTTCATCAGAAGAGAATTGCAAACACAAACCCTTTGTTTAATGTAGACAGTGATGAAATAAATAGGGTGACTCCATCTCAACCACCCTCCTCCCGGTACTCACCCAACCGACTCTGAGAGATTGCCCAACCAAAGAGCAGAAGTTCACAGAATATCTCTTCTTGGGTCAGCACCCAAAGGTGGGAGCACTTGGCTTTGCTCCCAGAAAACTATAATCTGGTGAAGGCATGTGAGAAATGTGCCCTTCCCTACTGCACACTGCAGAAGAAGGTGGCTGGGAGCCCGGCCACGGTAGCATCTATCCTCCACATAGAGACTCTTTATGAACTGACACCTTCTCTCTCCAGCTCAGGCAATAGCTGCTGCCTGATCAGAACACAACTGAATGTGGCCTTGGGCCAGACTATGGCAGGCAAAGGTTAATTTCCTTTCCTTCTTAGGGCAGGACCTAGTTCCAACTGCCTCGCTTTGCCTAACTCAATTTTCCGCACAATATAGCAAGCTCCTTATCTTGGGCAGCGAGGTAAAAGCTTCCCCTTGTTCCTCCTTGTGGTTTCCAGTGGAATTTTGAGGAGGGGCACATTTTGCTTAAAAAACAACATTAATTGTGAAGCGAGAATAGCTTTTCTACTGATGGCTGCTTTTCTAATAAAAATGTCTGCCTGCAAGGACCTCCCCATGTGACCTGGCAGGGAGAAAAGACAATGAGGAGCTCAGGTGAACAACTCAGGACCTGAGGAAAGTAGGCCAGTGGGTCAAAATAAAATCCAGCCACGAGCAAACAAAAGAGTTAATGAACAGGAGATCACCTGATGCCCGGGCCCCTCTGCCTTCAGCGATTTCATGTCTGAAGGTACTCTGTGCTCACCCGGGTAACACAGCTTTGTTAAGGGAATAGTCGGGCTGATGGATTTGTTCACTTCTATAGTCACTTATCTTGGAATGACTCCATTGTTTTTAGAAAAATGACAGTTTTTAAAAATTAACACAGGCCAGCATGGTGGCTCACACCTGTAATCACAGCACTTTGGGAGGTGGAGGCGGGTGGATCACTTTGAGGTCAGGAGTTTGATACCAGCCTGGCCAGCACGGTGAAACCCTCTGTCTACTAAAAATACAAAATTAGCCAGGTATGGTGGCATATGCCTGTAATCCCAAGTACTTGGGAGGCTGAGGCAGGAAAATTGCTTGAACCAGGGAGGTGGAGGTTGCAGTGAGCTGAGATTGTGCCATTGCCCTCCAGCCTGGGTGACAGAGTGAGACTCCATCAGAAAGAAAGAGAAAGAAAGAAAGAAAGAAAGAAAGAAAGAAAGAAAGAAAGAAAGAAAGAAAGAAAGAAAGAAAGAGAGAAAGAGAGAGAGGGAGGGAGGGAGGGAGGGAGGGAGGGAGGGAGGAAGGAAGGAAGGGAGGAAGGAAGGAAGGAAGGAAGGAAAGAAGGGGCATTAATTACCCAATATGCTGGCAGAAAAAAGTGGAGAACAATTTGTAAGCTCAGAATCAGTGTCATGGGATCCCAGGACAGACCAATATAGGTCTGACCAATTTGGATGGAAGGAGAAAAAGTGAGGAGAAAGAGGAAGAAGGAGGGTAGAGGAGAGAGACCTGACTCCCTACACTAACGCTGAGAATCAACACCTTACCTGCCCTTAACACCTTACCCCTCGCCCTCTGCCTCAGCACGGAAGGGCCACATAATTACCCACACAGCAATACAGAGTTTAATTTCACGGATGCAGAAGGAAAGCTTTCAAAGTAACAAGGAAGCCTCACATAATTGTATGGTAAACTTGAGCTTTCACTAGGAGGAGTCCAGCTCCTGCAAACAGCCAGCATGCATGCAAACCTTTGAGTATGCTGTCATTGCGTTATAGGACAAATGAGACTGTCAGCAGGAAGGGTGAAAAACAGAAGGAAGGCTCCAGGCAAAAGGACACCTTGAAACACAGAGGAGAACAGAGAAGCCATCTGTGAAGACAGAGGGCTCCAAACCCTGACTGAATCCAACCTGTGGCTCCAGGGCCTGCCTCCTTCATTACCAAGTAAGCATCCACAAAGACATCGGCTGTCCATTTTCTTTTCTTTTCTTTTCTTTTTTGAGACAGAGTCTCACTCTGTCACCCAGGCTGCAGTGCAGTGGCGCGATACCGGCTCACAGCAACCTCTACCTCCTGTGTTCAAGTGATTCTCTTGCCTCAGCCTCCTGAGTAGCTGGGATTACAGGTGCATGCCACCATGCCTGGCTAATTTTTGTATTTTTAGTAGAGTCGGGGTTTCACTATGTTGGCCAGGCTGGTCTCAATCTCCTGACCTCAAGTGATCCACCCACCTCAGCCTCCCAAAATGCTGGGATTACAGGCGTGAGCCACCGCACCTGGCCCTCAGCTGTCCATTTTCATCCAGCTGTACCCTGCAGCCTGGTTTCCTCAGATGCAGTCACACTGTGTCACCAGGAAGGCCTCCTTCCCGTGCAGTGGCTGCACTGATGAAGGCCTGCCATCCAGTCTGTGATAGGAGCCAGTCAGAAGCGGGAAGGAGCACCTTAACTTTTCCTTCTCTTCAAGGAATTAGGATGGTCCCTTTCTACAACCCGCTCATTGACGGCATTTCCAGTGAGAAGCCCGAGGAGAGCCTTTACTTCAGAGACCAGAGGAGGAAGCCCAGAGCACAAGCTTTGGAACAGGACAGCCTGGTTCAAGTTCTTGCTCTGCCTCTTTCTAGCTGTTGCGGTCAAATTACTCAACGTCTTTGTGCCTCTGTTTCCTCAACTGAAACATGAGGGAAATAAGAAGAGCTACTTTAGAGCTATTGCAGGGATTAAAGGAAATAATCCACAGCAAGTGCTAAGAGCAATTCCAGCCTTAGCAAGAGCTCCAATATTAGCTATGAGGGTTAGACTACCACTTAGCACATTATAAGTACTATGAGCTGAAGTGTGTCCCTCCAAAATTCACATATTGAAGCTCAAATCCCCAGGACCTCAGAATGTGACTATATTTGGAGAGAGGTTCTTTATGGAGGTAATTAGGTTAAGAGGAGGTCATTGGAGTGGGCCCTAATCCACTATGACTGGTGTCCTTAGGAGAAGAGGAGATGACGCAGACACAACAGAGGCAAGACCCTGTGAGGACACAGAGAAGACACCACCTGCAAGGCAACGAGAGAGGCCTTAGGAGAAACCAACCCTGCTGACACCTTGATCTTGAACTTCCGGCATCCAAAACTATGAGAAGATAAATTTCTGTTGTTTAGGCCACCCAGCCTAAACAGCCTTAGCAAACGAATACAAAGGTTGACTGGTATTTTTAGCAGAACTGATGTTCAACCAGTGTGAAAGCAAAGCCAATGTCATTTCTGGTTGGCGGTATCAGTTATGAAATATTTCAAATGTCTTTAATGTCCACTCCCTTCCCCCACTTGTTAGTGTTACTCCAGGGGTATCGACCCTGGGGTGGGAGAACCAGCGTGGGCTGCAGAAATCAGCGGCAACAGGCCTGCCTTCTGCTCCCTCCTCTTGCCTTCCCTTCTGGGCCAACACAACTCAGCATGCCCTGTGCTCTGAGCACTTCCCCCGCCCTCCTTTGAAGCACAAAGGTTGTAATGACCAAGTGTAGTGATGAGGTGGAGGGGCTCCTCTGAGCAAAGCTATTAGCAAATGCCCATCTGAGAAGGCCTTGGGGATCCTGTCTGCCTCAGAGTGTGTGTGTTGCTATGACGATAAGCATGATCCTGTTTGCCCAGCATCATTCAGTCTTTCAAGTGGTCTCAGTGGCAGGTACTGTATACACAAGAGGCCCAAGGAAATCTGAACCGGGAATGAAGTTTTGCCCAGGCAGATGGCCCACCCTCTTGACTCTGCCACTGAGTCAGCCTTTGCCAACATGTTCCCCTAGAGTGCCTGCACCCTAGACTGAGGGGCCACTCGTACCTGATGTTTTGCCCTCTTTTTTAAGTTATCAGCCATACAATTTGTCACTGCATCTGCCTGCAGGGCCTTGACCCTTCCACACTCTCCTGGGTAGCAGGAAGAAGGAACAGAGGTGACCTGCCAGTCTTAAAAATCTACCTGGGGACTGGCACTATGGGGAGTAGGCCACCCACTTGTGAGGGGTTGTTCAGCCTGTCATTGGCCTCCAGTTTTCTCTCCTGCCACCAAGGCACATCAGCACAGCTGGAGTCAGCATGCACAATGACAAGTAATGAGCACACATGCCTCGTCCAAAGCATAATCAAAAGAAGAGGTCCGATCCAAGAAAAGCCAACGTGATCCTCTCTAATGAATGGTCCCCACAGTGGCATTCAGCTCTAGAAGGGCAGGGAACTTCCAGCTGGCTGTAGTTTAGCTCTGTACTCTCCTTACCCAAGGTAAGCCAAGAGTGAGGCAGGATGAAAAGAATGTATGAGCATTCCCTGGCCAAGATGGGAAAAAAAGCACCACTCTGAAGCTAGAATTGACCGTGCCCTCCAAGGCTTCCCCAGCCACCACCCCCTGGACCATGGGACAGCCTGTGCTGCCTTGTCCAAACAAGCATGTGTGCAAAGCAACCCACAGCAAAGCCAAACAAACAGCTTGGCAGATAAGACCCCAAGGCTCTACCAAGCAAACCAGGTTCAATCTCAAAGCTTAGTTTGGTTCCATCCCTTGCACAGGTTAATGGGACCAAGAGTCACCTTAGGAATTATGCAGCACAGAGATGCCTGATATACAGAGGCCAATATAGAACGCATAATAGGGCCAAGCCCCTAAGACTCTCCCAGAAATCAGTTTCTAGATTCTACAGATGATGCTTTCCATCTGCTTTACAGTTGCCAAAGCAAACCACGTTTATTCTAAAAACAGATCAGGGCTTGCTCATACCAATCAAAAGCAGGTTTTTATCTACTATTAGTAGGCTGCCTCTTCAGCAGAGACTATCGTGTTCCCCAGTCAGGCTAACTGGCATTAAACCACTTCTAAGTACCCACTAACAAGCTAGGTACCCTGGGGAAACTGAACACAAAGAAAGCATGGGCCCTGTTCCTTAGCATCTTGCAATGTGGATGGCAAGAAAAGATGCGCATATTTGGAGATGACTTGAGATGGCAGTGCAGTCACACTGGCTGGAGTGCCAGGCTTGTGACGCAGGTCTGTGAGTGCTGGAAGCACTGGGCAGAGTCAGCCAGCCCCCTGCAAATCCAACCAACAGAACAAAACTAGCCAGCAGAGGCTTAAGAGGCTGAGAAGCTGAGCTGTTTGTCTTATGTCGGGAGTGTGATGCATTTGGTAGCCCAGGGTGAATACAGCTATCTCTGGCCAGGCATGTAGCACAGCACAGAGTTGATGAGATCAAGTCCAAGAGCTACTCTGCTTGGGTTCAATTCCTGGCATGGCCACCTAGGTCCCTCATGTGATCTCTCTGTGCCTCCATAGCCCCATCTGTAAAATGGAGACCAATAAACAGCATGCATATCATAGGCTTGTTGGGAAAAATGTCAGCACAGTGCCTGGCACGTAGGAAATGCTTGATAAATGTTGGCTATTATCCTGGACCTAAACTTCTAAAGGGGTTCCCTTTTGTTTATGGCAGGAATCAGAATATCCACTCTGAGTCCAAGACAGATTATGTAGCTCCAAGTAATTTTCATGTTAAATTAGATTTTCTTGGGTGGTAGTGGGGGAGGCCTTAGAATCCTATGAACATGGCATAAGTCAAAAGAGACTGTGACTCAAGGTAAAGGCCATTGTAATCCCAACAAATGCAAGGGCTAGAAACAGAATGAGGCCTGCTTTTCCTGCCAGGGAACAGCAGCTGTAGCATCCGAGCAGGGAAGGGAATTAGGCACCAGTGAGAAAGCACATCAGCCATGATATCCCAGAACAGCTAGCAGCAGGGCACAAGCCCAACTCCCTGCTGGCAGGGCCCCCTCTTCATCCTTCACTGCTATATCCAGGTTCCTCCCCAGCACTCATGCCCTGTGTGGGGAGGACACTTAAAATATTCCTCACAGACTAGACACCAACACCCAAGTTTTCTCAGGTCCTCCTAAAGCCAATCCCCTCCCCTCTTCCACTTTTTCCAGAACTTGAGCACATGGGACAGTTCTAGAACATGCTTGACTGTGGGAAGCACAGTCTTTCTTTGCCTTCCAGTTGGCCTGCCCTTCTGCCCCCTTCCTTTCAACATCAATGTCCCCTCTGAGGGAGGGCATTGTCATCATGGGAATGAAGTAGGGGTCGTTGAGTCACCTCCACCTCCTCCACCCACCTTGCCTTGGCCTCTCCAGCTCAGAACACAACACAGCTCTCAAAAAGTGGATGCTACTGGGCAAAGTCCAGTCCTAGGGGTGGCTGCAGATTTCAGAAGCCTTCCTACCTCTCATTTTTCCTTAAGAGGAGGCATCTGCCTGGGTCAGGGGGATGTTTGTGTTAAGTTCCACAGGGCATCCAGTGACAGCAGACCTTCTATGTGTCCGGATTCACTAGCTGGGCAAGCTGACCTCTTCGATCATCCACTTACTCATCAGATGGATATGTAGAAATGGTTAAATGAGATCACGAATGCAAAGCACATAGAGTTTGAGCCATGATGGCCATCCGCCTAACTGACCACCATTATTATCTATATGCCTATGGTGATTGGCGTCTAGTTTTCTATTCATTCATTCAACGAACATTGACATATTTTTCTAGCATCAACCATGTTTCTGGCACACAGTGGTAACAGACAAACGTGATCCCATCCCTCGAGGAATTTATGGTCTAGCTGGGGAGTGTATATGGTTTGGCTCTGTGTCCCCACCCAAATCTCATCTCAAACTGTAATCTCCATGCATTAAGGGAGGGACCTGGTGGAAAGTGACTGGATAAAGGGGGTGGTTTCCCCCATGCCATTCTCATGATAGTGAGTGAATTCTCATGAGCTCTGATGGTTTAAAAGTGTTTGGCTGTTCTCCCTTCATGCTCTCGCTCTCCTGCCGCCTTGTGAAGAAGGTCCTTGCTTCCCCTTTGCCTTCCACCACGATTGTAAGTTTCCTGAGACCTCCTTGGCCATGCAGAACTGTGAGTCAATTACAAACGGACTCTTTCCTTTATAAATTGCCCAGTCTCAAGTAGTGCTTTATAGCAGTTTGAAAATGGACTAATACAGGGAGACAGCCAGAAAACAAAGAAAGGAAGAAACATCATTTCAGATTGTGAAAATGCTATGAAAGAAACCAGTGGAGTTTGTGGCAGAGGATAACAAGAAGGAACTTACTTTAGAAACAGCAGTCGAAGAAGGCCTCTCTGAGGTGAAATTTAAGCTAAAAAGGAACGATGAGAAGACTAGCCATGTGGAGAGGAGGGGCTTGATAGGTCCAAGAAATGAAAAAGTCAGTATGGCTGCTGTGCCATCACAAAAGGGATAATGTCATTTGGTGAGGGGGAGAGCTGGGCAGGGGCTAGGTCTGTAGGCCTTGGTAAGAAGCTTAAATTTTATCCTAAGGGTAACAGGAAGTCTCTGAAAGGTTTTAACCAAGAGAGGGTATCTCATATAGATGTACCAGACTTTCTTTAATTATTCACAACAAAAATTCCTATTTACTTCTATCGAGCACTCATTGTGTGCTAGGCTCTAGGCTAAAATTTGTGCACGCATTATTCAGGCAGGGCATGGTAGCAATGGGGACTAGAGTGATGGAGATGGGGATGGAGAAAAGTGCAGAGATTTGAGAAGTGAATAAAGGAAAAGAAAGTGGTCAGGCTTTGCTGACAGAGTAAAGAGGACCCAGGGTAGAGCCCGGCTCAGACACTGCCGCTGGCTTCTCAAGCTATCCCATCATCATCATTCTTATCACATCCCTATCAGAACTATCATTTAACCAAAGAACAAGACAAGATTAAATCAATTAGTCAACTTCTTTAAAACCACTATAAACACTGCACAATGTGCTAAGTAAGAAGCACATGCTAGGTTATTCTGTACTCTAGAGAACTCTAGTACTCCGTGCTTGGGGACTTCAGAGTCTTGCTCTGTCGCCCAGGCTGGAGTGCAGTGATGTGATCTCAGCTCACTGCAAGCTCCGCCTCCCGGGTTCACACCATTCTCCTGCCTCAGCCTCCTGAGTAGCTGGGACTACAGGTGCCCGCCACCACGCCCAGCTAGTTTTTTGTATTTTTAGCAGAGATGGGGTTTCACCGTGTTAGCCAGGATGGTCTCGATCTCCTGACCTCGTGATCTGCCTGTCTCGGCCTCCCAAAGTGCTGGGATTACAGGCTGGGGACTTTTTATTAACCTATTTCCAATGGCTGAGTCTAGGAATATTTTCCAAAGGAATCTGACAATTGCTAAATGAGCCAATGGACTTAAATCAGCTCCAAGGACAAAACCAGAGAATTAACCTAGAGACCCAAAGTCCTAGTGCTATTTACCAACTACAACAGTGCTGCTAGTACAATCGGTATAACCAAGCACAAAGGGCTTCTTACTGCGTCACACAGCCTGTCAGGCACAGACGCAGAACAACATCAGGCTCAAAACAGTCACGGAGCCTTGAGCCCAGGAATGGCTTTTCATAAGTGCAGCAGGAAAATAATTCCCGGAACATGGATTCTTTCAACCATAGCATGAGTAACAATATCAATTGCCATGTTTTTGTGGAAACAACAATGCATGTCTGGGTTCAGAACCTGTTGGGAAAAGATTAAGCTGAAAGGGTCTAACCCACCCCTCACCATGGAGAGCACATACGCTCATGCAGGCATTCTGAAAACCTTGCCCATTTTCATCAATGCATGGGTGAATTTCAAAACAATATGCAGCAGTCCAAGTGAGAAAGCACAAACAAAGTGAGAGGAGAAAAACACTTTCTAAAGCTGAATGCCTTGGGTCTGTCATCCTCCTGTACCTGGAAAGAATGTGTTAACTTGCAGGTAAGAAGAGAGAAAGGTATCATGCTTATCTGACCTGGCCTCAGCCCCAGACCTGGACAAAGGTTGTCATTTTTGGAAGCTAGCCATTCACTTACTTAGTAAAAATCTTACACCGAAGCCACTGCAGGGGACAGGCAGGGTTATAAATCATAACAAGATGGAGAAGGGACAAAAGAAAAATGAAGGCTGGACCTGGAGGAAACAGCCACCTCTTGGAAGGGGAATTGTCCCATTCTCATTAATCACCCTCCGGAGCTGCAAAAATCCAATCTGGGCACATGGTCTGATTGACACATGACTGATCAAACTAGGTCCGTCTGCAGAATATGCAGCCATCAGGGATGATTCTCCTTACATGAAGAAGTCTTATTTTCTTATCTCAGCCTTCAGTTTGCTCATGTTTCCTTTAACGGAATGAATCAAGTTATGCAGCCTGTGAAAATAATGAATGCAGAGGCCTAAAAGGTGACACATAGGAGCTTGCTCTGAACTTGAACCTGAGACACCACTTTAAGGAATCACCCGAAGCCCAGCGTATTGGTGTCATCTGTCACCTCTGCTCCTCATTTCTTATTCATACTCTTAGCTTAGAACTGTGAGATGTTAAAGCTGGCACACATCTTAGAAATCAAGCTGTCTGGGACTCATGTTGAAGATAAAGCAGCAGTCCCAGCAAGGATGGGTGCCTGTTGCCACACACCTGGCCAACGGCAGAATTGGAATAAAACAGAAGGTCTCCTGAGCACTGGTCCAGCGAGAGCCTTCCTGCCACACTGGGAAGTGTTTCTCAGTCCTTTTCATGAATATAATCAATAATGCAAAGCCCTAGAAGGAAGTCGAACAGGTGCTGGAGCTAACAGATTTCAAATGCATCCTGCCAATTGTCCGGTCGGTGTTTCCTGGTCAGATCATGGAGTTTGGGAGCCCTAGCAGGTGGTTCCTGGCTTTGTGTTTTTCTCAAGTTCCCATTAACCAGAAGGCTTGGCATGGAGGAGGAGAAGCAGATGGTTCTTGCTGAAGTCCAGGTTGCCATATTGGACTTCCACTGCATTTCCTGTTGATGAAAGAACTTGGAAGATGCATGCCCATTTGAGAGGTGAGCGTCTTTCCAAAACGAGATGGAGGCAAGGATTATTAAAAACTATGACTGAGATCTGGAGATCAAGATTCCAAAGAGGGAACAGACTATTTTTAAAGTTTCTACTCTTCCCTGGGGGAAGGAAGGATGCCAGAGGCCTCTAAAGGCCACAGATTTCCTCCCAAGGGATGAGTGAAAGCAAATGACATTGATCGCCCTACAATATGTGCTCTTAAATGGGCCACTTCTCACTCTCCACAGAGACCGCCATCCTCTCTCTCCCAGACTGTGGCAGTAGCTGCTGGTCTCCTTGCTTCTATCCCTGCCGATGGCTAAACCAGAGCCACAGCCAACGTCTTAAAACAGGGCATTGGATCCTGTGACTCCCCTGCTACCCGCCTTCCGATGGCTTTGAATACATTTGATGTAGAACCCCGGGAGTCACTCCCGTGGTTTGCAGGGCCCTCCCCGATCTGCTTCCTCCTCTGCAGTGCCCACGCCGCCGCTCCTCTGACTTCTTCCCCTCGCTCGTTTCTTTCCAGCTCACCGCCTCCTCACCGTTGCGGGACACAGAAACCCACTCCCACCCCTTTCGCACTCACTGTTGCTTCCACCTGAAACCCGCTGTCCGTAAATGTTCATGTCTCCCTCCCTTGCTTCCTCCAAATCTCTACTTAAACGTCCCCTCTTCGGACAGCCCTTCTCTGCCCACCCCATGGAGGCTGGCACTTTGCTCACCCCTCACCCCATCACCCCTGTACCCCGCTGGCCGGGCTTTGGGGCAATGTGCTTATCACCTGCCGAGGGGATGCAGTCATCTCTCTCCCCTCCGAGAAGGTGTGTGAGCTTCATGCAGGCAGGACGTGGTCTGCCTGTTCACTGCCCTGTCTCCCTCCGGTGTCTGGGACAATGGCCAGCACAGAGAAGGGGCTCAGTCCATATCTTCTGGCTCGCATGGGATCCATGCCTTTGAATGAGGTCTGGATGGGGAAAACACAGTTTCTAGTGGAAAACCCAAGGCCAGTGGGCCCTCTAGTTTCTTTGTATACACAGATTTGTTTCCAAATAGATATCCTCCCATCTATCCATGCAGCCCTGTTTTAAAGAGTGACAACCAAGCCTCAGGACACATCACATGGAGGCCTGGCAGGGGTCTGAGGGCGAGGGAACAGCAGTTGAATTCCGGCAGGAAGAGGGCATCCTACTCTCAGATCCCAAGTGTAGTCCAATTCGTGGGCATCTTTCCAAGGAAGAGCTCATCCCACCCACTTCCTAGACACAGCTAGCTTGAGAGTGGAACACTAAGGGAATTCGGAGCGGAAGAGAAAAGCAGGGGAAAGAGAAAAGCTGTCACCAATCGAGATGGATCCCAGAGCCTTCCTGAAAACTCCTGACCTCCCTGAGACAAAAGGCACATTTTCTCTTTCCTGTGCAGTACCTCGAAATGCATCCAGTGGAAAACCCAGTCAAGAGCTGCTGTCTTTTTTCCTAAGTCTCTAGAATAAACTGCCAGGTATTTATCTTAAATTAACAAGACTTCTAGTTATCCAGCAGGCCAATGGCTCTACTTCAACAATGCACCGATTTTTTTCGGGTCTTTGAGAGGCCTAGGCACGTTCTTCCTTTGTGTGGGAGTATAACATGGCACTAAAGCAGGTTGTGATGTGTTTCAAGTGTATTTAAAAAAATTCCATGCCCAGTAATTATACATAGAAGAATTCACTCTAAACAGGATGTCATACATCAGACAAAATATTATCTGCAAAGATATGCATCTAAGCACTATTTATAGTGGTGAGGGGGAGCCACAAACCACCTAAATGTCTAAAAATAATAATAATAATGCATGTAAAATTCTTAGCCCAGTGCCTGGCACACAGTGAGTATTCAATAAGGGGTAGATATAACATTGTTATTTTGAATAATTAAAGAGAGTATGGTACATTTATATGATGGATATTTTTGAAGCTTTTGTTTCTCTGTTGGTGTTATGATATGCATATAAAAATGTGAGTAAAAAATAAACTGGCCAGGCATGCTGGCTCATGCTTGTAATTCCAGCACTTTGGGAGGTGGAGGCAGCATGATTGCTTGAGCCCAGGAGTTTGAGACCAGCCTGGGCAACAGAGCAAGATCCCATCTCTATAAAAAGTTAAAAACAAATATTAGCCAGGCATGGTAGCATGCACTTGGTGGTCCCAGCCACTCTGGAGGCTGAGGTTGGAAGACCACTCGAGCCCAGGAAATCAAAGCTGCAGTGAGCTGTGATCACACCACTGCACTCCAGCCTGGGTGACAAAGTGAGACCCTGTCTCAAAAACAAAAAAAGAAAGAAAAGCTTAAAACATTATACTTTCTGCAGGATATCCATCCATATTTAAAAAAACCATCAATATTTCTATACTATCCCAACCTCTATATTTGACAACTGCACAAAAGGCATATGTCACCCACCAGATACTCTCTCCACCCTACCACTGTAATCTTTATTAGCCTTCCCTCCCAGAGGCAAGTGAAAAAAAAAAAAACCTTCTGTAATTCAATCAGCATTTTTAGGATCTATTATGTTCTAAGGCCTGACTAGGATGAACATCACAGAAGGGACTGTTGAGAAGATCAGGCCGGAAGCTCCTCCCACCTACGGAGGATCTCTAGTGAGGGAGCAGAGGATTTGCCGGGCATGCAAGGCCTTTCCCGGGGGCTGCAAATCAAACAGGCACAACAATCTGTGATGAATAAAGCAACGGCTGGGTTTTTTCTCTGGAAAGCACCACTGAGCCAAAATCTGAAATCATGAGCTATATAATTCCTTTGGGGGAGAAATATATCCACAGGGAAGGAAGAAAATAAATCAACAGGCTTTCAGAAAACTAGGGGTTGGTTGGGTCCCCTCCCCTTTTTCACCTTCATTCACACACACACTCACAAACACACACACACAGGACAAGAACACATGCACAAACACACACTCTCTCCCTTTCTTCTAATCGTGCCCTTTTCCAATTAAGGCTGCCATTCAATCCTTAGGTTCTGGTGACAACAAAATGAACAAGAAGCTCATTTGTATGTTTTGTTGTGTTGCAAAAACCCCAAGTGGAGTCAAAGAACCCTAAAACACATGCTGCCCGAACGGATTCTCAGGAGAGAAAATCTGACTCTGCAAATGCAGAAAATGGCATAGCTGGAGGGGGCTTGAGACCCCATCCACCCCGTGGAGGAAACTAGGGTCAACCAAGTGACACTTAGTGTCCCCAAGATGCTACACAGAGAGTGTCCATTTTCTCCCCAGCTTCAATCTCATTCAACAAATCCTTCATCCTCCACTTTCCTACTTACTCAATTTATTTAAAATAATGCCTTGACAAGACAGAAGCAGAAAGTCACTTCCCCAAAAGTCAAGATGTCTTTTACGTGTCTCTACTCCAATCCTTTGCAAGTAGATCACTAGCGTTCATGTGGATGAGAGGGAAAAAAGGAAAGAAAAAAGAAACCTGTGTCCCCCTCCATTCAGATCATTTCCATCTAAGTAGGAAGCCTGTGTTCACCCAGATACCAGTAGGCTGGTTCCTTTGTTTAAACAAAAGCTTTCCTGAAAGCTGCAGGGAACCAGAGGGCAGGAATTCTTAGCAAGAATTTTCTCTTAGTGAAACAGGAAGTGTCCTGGTGGGAATGTCTTGGCCTGGTTTGACAATTCTGGAAATTCAGTGTGGTGAGGTAGGCTTTGTGGGAATGTGTGTGACTAGCAGGTTCACCCAAGGAGCTATTTTAAACCCAGCTTGCTTTAATTGGCTATTTCTCCTACATGTACCTCATTTTACACACACATCCTCCAGGTAGAAGAGCAAGTCCAGGAATGAACAGGGCACTTACAAAGTGCTGCATGTCCAAGGGTGGCAGAGACACCCCCTTGCAGCTGGGTTACTTGAAAACCAACCAAGTGAATGCCTTTGAAAGTCTGTCTCATTTCCAAAAGACAATAAGGGAATGAAACCCCAGACAGCGTTAGATTTCAAGATAAATATAGACAGTCCCCTACTTAAGAACAGTTTGATTTACAACGTTTTGATGTTAAGATGGTTTTATTGGGGATACTAAATGTATTTTCAACTTAACAATATTTTAACTGACAATGAGTTTATTAGAATGTTGACCCCATCTTAGGTCAAGGAGCATTTATCTGTGTAATATGCCTGACACCATACCTGACACACAGGAAGCAACGTATAAATACCCAAACTCCTCACCCCAGCATTGAGGCCAGATTCCCAATGACAGATGAAACTCATGCACCATGACACACACACACCGACACACCTGAAATATATGATAGTTGGTCTGTTCATTGAGGACCTGCCATGCGCAAAGCTCGAGGCAAGCTGCTCTCCACGAGTGTCACAGGTTGCCCTGAGAATGTGGTCAGGTCCACTTTACCATACAGAGGAGGAGCGTGTTTAGGATGCAGGTTACTGAGCCAAGGGCATTCAGTGAGTCAGTAGCAGAACGGGGGCTGGGCCCACTTTGATATGGAAGGCATCCTCTTCCCAGTACATGGCCCTACATGAAGTTCCTTCACTTGAAGTATTTCAGAGATAAGTCCTTCCTTAGAGATCCTTTTTGATCTACCTCCCGCCCAAAGCAGGAGCATCCTCAGCAGATGGTCATTCACCCTTCCTTTTTTCTTTTTTTTTTTGTTTTTTTGAGACACAGCTTTGCTCTTATTGCCCAGGCTAGAGTGTGATGGCGTGATCGTGGCTCACCACAACCTCTGCCTCCTGGGTTCAAGTGATTCTCCTGCCTCAGCCTCCTGAGTAGCTGGGATTACAGGCATGTGCCATCATGCCCGGCTAATTTTGTATTTTTAGCAGAGACAGGGTTTCTCCATGTTGGTCAGGCTGGTCTTGAACTCCAGACCTCACGTGATCCACCCACCTCGGCCTCCCGAAGTGCTGCGATTACAGGCATAAGCCACTGTGACTGGCCTGGTCATTCACCCTTTTTAAAAATAATTATAATGGGCTCAGAGAGTCACCACTCCATCGCTGAGCTCAGGTCTAGTGGCCAAAAATTTTGCCTCTACACTGGGTTGGAGGCTGCCCTCACATAACCCTGATGCATTGGTTCTGGGTATGCTCATTTCTTTAACAGATTTGCCAAACGTTAGGAAGATGATGATGATGATGATGATGGTGACCACGGTGATCACATCAATGCTTATCTTAAATCCTCTTTAAACAGAGAAGCCATATGTCAAGGGGTTCCCTCTCAAACTTACCCCATTGAGTACATATTGGGCATGTGGAGGTGAACAAGAGAATAATACTTATCCTAAATAATGGAACATCATAAAACTATTAAAATCAGGTTTCAAAGAAGACTCCATACCATGTAAAGATACCCACACGCTCTTAAGGAGAAAATTGGAAAAACAAAATAATCATTATTTTGTTTTAAGAACTATGTGTGTATAAAAATGTATAGAATATAGGAAGAAATGCAAAAATATTAATAGTGGTTATTCTTCATTGATACAAGGGCTTTTTTCTTTCAAAAAGTCTTCCTTTTATATTTTTGCATCATTTTGAAATTTTACAAAGGTTTTAAAAACAAATTTGATATTATCCATCCAATCTAGAGAACTTCTCATGAGAGGACAAATCATATAAACATTATAATAATAACAATAATTAGCAGCTCCAAAATTTATATTGCACCTAGCATATGTCAAGCAGTATTCTGAGGGCTTTATATATATTAACACATTTAATTCTTTTTTTTTTTTTTTTTGAGATAGGGTCTCATTCTGTAGCCCAGGCTGGAGTGCAGTGGTGCAATCTAGGCTCGTTGCAGCCTTGACCTCCTGGGCTCAAGCTATTCTCCCACCTCAGCTTTCCAAGCAGTTGAGACTACAGGCACATGCCACAATACTGGGCTAATTTTTTGTTTGTTTTTTGTAGAGATGGGGTCTCACTCTGTTGCCCAGGCTGGTCTCAAACTTCTGAGCTCAAGCAATCCTCCCACCTCAGCTTTCCAAAGTGCTAGGATTACAAGTATGAGCCACTGAGCCTCGCCTAACACATTTATTTCTCACCACAACCTGTTGAGTTAGTTACCATTGTTGCCACCATTTTAAAGATGAGAAAACTGAGATCGAAAAGATTAAGTCACTTGTTCCAGGTCCCAGAACTAGTAAGAGGAAGAGCCCAGGCTTAAATCCAGGCAGTCTGGCCCCAGGTGTCCTGTGTTCTTCGCCACTAGCCTGGGGTTGATGTTCCCCATGCCAGAGCTAAAATAGACAGGATTAGGAAGATTGGGAAATGGCTCAAAAACCTATTTGAAAATTGTGAGCTTGTTAAAGTCCCTCATGGGGTTGCTCAGAGAGATAAACCAGAATGGGCAGTCCTCATTCAGATCTGAAAGCTTCAAGATCTTCATCCCATGCAGCTTCCTCACCAGTATACACAGTCTGACATCTCCCACCCTGGCCTCTGTCAAATCTCACCCAGAAAGCCAACTAAAAATAGTCTCCCATCCGGCTCTGACAGAAATGATGATGACAGCCAGGTTCAGGAAAAGGGTCTAGGCCAGGGGTGTCCAATCTTTTGGCTTCCCTGGGCCACACTGGAAGAAGAAAAAATTGTCTTGGGCCACACATGAAATATACTAATGATAGTTGATGAGCTAGGACAAAAAAAAAAAAAGAAAGAAAGAAAGAAAAAGAAACTCGCAAAAAGAAAAAAATTCACATTTTAAGAAAGTTTACAAATTTGTGTTGAGCCACATTCAAAGCCGTGCTGGGCTGCAGGTTGGACAAGTTTGGTCTTCTGCCATGCTGCTCACACAGAAGCATGCTCCGGCCAGGGAGTGCCAGTTGGGTTTCTAAAGTAGCTCTACCTCCAGGTCTCCAGGGCATACGATGCGAGATGCAAACATCACAGAGCTTTCTAGGCAGCCAGCAGACATGGAAAGCAGGTTAGTCAGGCTACGATTCAGTCTCCAGCTCTCTCCCTTCTCCCCTGGCTTGGCTGTGCCTCCTAGGAGGGAGTTCTGGGCCAAGAAGGCCACACACGCCCCCAGGCAGGCCACAGCCCAGACTGCCTGGTCCTACAATACAGAAGATGTGAGAGCCAGGAAGCCACAGAAACAGCCGTCAATGGGGCTTGGTGTCCCACACACAATCCCAGATTCATCAGACTCCAGCTCTTACTGTGTCATCTGGGTCACAAGGGAAATGGGAGCAGTGAAGTGGAGCTGGACCAGGAACCAGATATGAACCTACCCTGTTCCCAGGAAAGTAACTATGACCTCTCCTTCACTGTCCTTAGGTCTCTCAAGGATCCCACTTCCACTGCCTATCCCTTAAAAGCCCAGGAGGTGGCCTCTGCCCCCTAAGAAGGTGAATGAATCCCCTGCTGGTGTTCTGAAGGCACCCGAGATAGGTGAGGTCCAGGGAGTGCCTGAGACAAGCAGAAGGAACAATCCCCCTGAGGATGCGGAAGCAGAGTGACCAGGCCCATTGCAAGGCAACCCCTGAGCAAGGGATAATGCAGGACCTTTTGAGTAGAAGGGGGGCTAAGAACCAGCAAGGCCAGAGGACAGGGAACCCTTTGCCAAAGGTTTCAACTTCTGCCCAGCTTTCTCTTGTTCTGGCAACGGCTGTCAGTGTCTATTGGTGGAAGAACATGCCCCTGGTGCCAGAAGGCTGGGGTTTGAGTCTCATCTCTTTCTCATATCTGTGTCTTGGGGGAGGTTACTTAACTTCTCTGGGCCTCAGTTTTCTCCTCTGTACAGCAGAAATATAATCATATCTATCTCACAGTTATTGTGATGAGCGTGGCAAAGCATTTTTTGTAAACTACAAGGAAGCTGGCAGTGGCTCTGATGTTGTGTGTGATTGGACCTCACGGGACAAAACTGAGGTAACAGAGGATCACAATGCACCTTTTTCAGTTTGATATAATCATCTTGAAATTACATTTATCAGGATCATACAGAGTCTTCCCAAAACTGAAGGCCATGCATAATTTGTCCACCTCAAGCCTTTGAACAGAGAACATGCATGTAGAGACTTCCAGAAAAATCCAATAACTCTTATCCAAATGGTCAAAAATCCAACTGGGCTCAAGTGAGATAACAGACATAGAAAACTGTGAAGAGTTAAAAACATGATGATAAAAAAGGACTTTGTCAGCCAGGCGCGGTGGCTCATGCCTGTAATCCCAGCACTTTGAGAGGCTAAGGCAGGCGAATCCCTTGAGCCCAGGAGTTTGAAACCACCCTGGGCAATACGGTGAAACCCCATCGCTACAAAAAATTAGCCCGGCATGGTGGTGTGCACCTCTAGTCCCGCCTACTCAGCAGACTGAGGCAGGAGGATCGCGAGAGCCCAGGAGTTCAACGCTACAGTGAGCTGTGATTGTACCACTGCATTCCAGCCTGGGTGACAGAGTAAAAGCCTGTCTCAAAAAAAAAAAAAAAAAAAAAAGGCTTTGTAATAAACTTTTCTGATGTTTTTCAGAATTGAATTTGTATAAATTTGAGACATCTACATTTCACAAATGTGATTATCCCATGCGATAATAAAGGAAGGTTTATCCCACTATTTCCTATGCCTGGAGCTTCCTTAGACTTGTACATAATTCCTGGTGCCCCTGACAGGCAGCTTTCCAGCCTCTATGGAATCTTTAGCAGCCCCATGACACCAGGCTGAGCCTCGTGACATTGTGGCCACCAAGCGTGGGAAGGAACTACTAAACTTCAAAGTTGACTCAACCAAAAGAGAAAAATGGCGAGTCGCCAACAGAAAGGTGTTGATGGCTCTCTTTTCAAACACCTCCAAGCCTGGCTGGGCACAAAGGCCTGACAGTGCCCCGAGCTACATCAACACAAGCTGGGTTCAAAGACTCACAGGTCTAAGCATCCTGGGCACCACAGAGATAGGAAAGTCCATGTGGAAACAGATCGCCTTTTCTATCAACCATGTGTGAATTCTGAACTCCTTTTCTTCTCAGTGTTAGAAAAGGAAAACCAACCCACTTTGCAGTCTCTCTGCGGTGTCTTTAGAAGGCTAGTTCCTTTCTGTGCCTCTCAAGCCCATGCTGAATTTCTCTGTTCTCGTCCTAGTGCCTCTTTTGACAAGCCACGAGCCTCACTCAGCCCAGAGTGACACTTATCACTGGGCCGTGTGAAAACTGGGGGGCTGGGGAGGAAGTGAGAAGGATGCAAAAGCTGAGGCCGGAGGAGGGGGTGCCGCCTGAGGCCCTTGCGGCCAGCAGTGGAAACGCAAACTTGACATTTCCATTTTCCATCGCCTTCTGATCTCAGGCCCCAGTGTGATGCGCTGGCTTTTCATTTCCACTCCCTTTCACACCCAGCACATTAAAGGCCCCTGCAAGAATAACAATGGAAAAAGGCTAAGGGCTTTAAATCACGAAGCCTGGGGAAATTCAACAGTTGCTGTCTCCAGCTTCTCTACCCAAAGCACCAAAAAGCCTTCCCTGAGGGAGTCCAGGCCCCCTCCTAGGGCAGGGGGCAGGAGTACTGCTTTTGATCATCTGTACTTCTGCGGCCACTTTCAAACTTCCCTCCCTAAACACCACAGCCCAGCTGTGAGCTGAAAGAACTCCCTTTGGCCCTCCATCAGAAGTGGACATTCTGACCATTCACTAATTCTAGTAAGAAGGTCCACTAAGTATTGTAAAATGTATAGCTTCCCGCCTGCTTTTTCTCTGACCTAGTTAAAAGCACTGTGTTGGACATACATCTTCTCGACCATATGAAAAGTGGAAATAAATATCTTAATTGGTACCAAGTCCCTGAGCACGTGAGCCAGCTTGCTAGATGCTCAGACAGGACCCTACAAACATGAGCCCAGGTCATATATTTACTAAGATGTGCTCCCAGGTGGCTCTCAAATGGCACAAAGAGGAAAGACCCCAGCAGAAATCAAGATTGGTGGGAATCTGTTCTTTCCATGAGAGTGAAAAGACTGGAGCTATCTCATTTTGGGCTGAGAAGCCCTGGCTGGCCATAGCATAGCTGCCAGTAAAGGGAAACAGCGCCACAGGCTGCCTGGAGGAGCTGGTCCCCTGTGCGGCAGACACTGGCTGTCAAAGGGTTGTGTGGCCCTAACATGAAATAATGGCTGTACTTATAAATTGGTTTGTTTATATACCATCAACCAGGATGCTCTGCCAGCTTGCTGCTTTAAGAATGACAAACTATTGAATGCAATTGAATGCCTGTCGAATGCAAAGACCTCAGGGGACTTCAGACACAGGGAGAGGGTGAGTTCCATGGTCCTCTCAGACAGAAAAGTTTGGGTTTACTGCTAGCCAAAAACCAGGAGTGCAACAGGAACTGCTGACGTCATAAAGCTTGGCCAGAAATGTAGTCAGGTAGTGCCCTGAGCACAGCTTAGACACTGGCGCTCTAAGAAACAGCTCTTTGCCCAAGGCTATCTGGAAGAAATACAACAGGGCACAACACAATAGTGTGGCAGGAAATCAACTGGGTGGGTTGGCAAAGAGCATCTTTCTTAAAAGAATAGAAGAGGACATAGAGTGTACCCTAGGTAATAAGGGAAGTATTATTTTGTAAAACATTTAAGTTTTATATATTCATATGTATGAATATTACATACAGATAGATATGTAATATATACATTATTATACAAATATGCTACTATACATATATATACACACACATGCATATATAGAGTGGTATGGCAGGTTGTATTTTTCAAAAGTGATCACACTACTTCTCATCTCACATGTTCTTCCAGAACCTTGCCACTTCCTGATGAAGAAGTGAAATATATGTCCTTCCCCTTGAATTTGGATGGGTCTTTGGGACCAGCTTAATGAAAAAATATGCAGTGGAAATGGCACCATGTGACTTCCAAGGGTCAGCTATAAAAGGTGATCACAGCTTCCGTGTAGCTGCACTCTGTAGGAATGCTTGCTTTTAAAATCCAGCCAGGCCAGGTGTGGTGGCTCATGCCTGTAACCCCAGCACTTTGGGAAGCAGAGGCGGGTGGATGACTTGAGGTCAGGAGTTTGAGACCAGCCTGGCAATGTGACGAAACCCCCTCTCTACTAAAAATACAAAAATTAGCTGGGCATGGTGGCACACATCTATAACCCCAGCTACTCAGGAAGCTGAGACAGGAGAATCACTTGAACCTGGGAGGCAGAGGTTGCAGTGATCCGAGATCACACCACTGCACTCCAGCCTGGGTGACAGAATGAGACTCCGTCTCCAAATAAATAAATAAATAAATATTAAAAAATAAAATCCAGCCATTGCACTGTGAAGAAACCAAAGCCACATACAGGATGGCATCAAGCATAAACAGAGGGAAGGGATTGGCCACAGTGTTGTCCATATTCTCAACACTCCCATTATGGGGTTCCCATAGAGACAGGCAGCTGTGTAAAATGGGGAAGACTTAATGAAAGAAGCTCTTGGAGTCCACCTATGGCAGGAGTAGTGGGACAGCGGGTAGGGAAAAGTATCCTTGTGGCCTCCAGCACAGCCTCCAGACAGTGGAAACCAGGGCTATCTGTGGGTCTCGGGTGGCCTGCCCCACTCCCTCCTCCTCCTGTCAGGCTCGCTACCAAACTCTACTCCTCACCTTCTCTGTCTCCAGGACTCCTCCCATCAGGATACCTACCTGAGGACACTCCATCTCCAACTTTTCAGGTAACCTTCTCCTGCCCTCTCTACAGTCCAGCCATCATACAAATGTCTTATATGTGCTTCATCTCATTTGACATTCACAGCCATATTTATACATCGGGAAACCGAGGCATGAAGAAAGCAGTGAAGGCATTCGTCTCAGGTCAAACAGCTAATAAGTCTGGGTTTGGGACTGAATTAGGGCCATTGAATTTTGCATTGCTTATTTTGAATCACTATGCTATATTCTGCAAAGAAGAATGAGTTGGAGAAGGGAAACTGAAATCTATGGGCCTGAGGTTAGTGGTGGTGGGGACTATGATGATAGCGCCTGCTCTGCCATGGTCTGTGCTGTGTACCACATGGTCATGGTGTCCAATCTTCACCACTCTAGGCAAGTAAGATTATTATTATTGCCCATTTTGCAGATGAAGAAACTGAGGCTCAGAAATGTTAAGCGATTGTTCCAAGGTCATTTAGTCAGAGTCAAGATTCCATCTTAGACCTCCTATTCTTTCTACTCTATCACTCATATTCTCTCCTCGTCCAAAAGGAGAATGATGGCCCCACGTTGTCTTGACTAGCTGCACTTTCACACAGGTTCATTTGGACTTTCATTTTCTCTGTGATCTTTCTTTAAAGTCATACGCTGAAAGAGCCTTCCCTCCAGATAATTCCACACTCACCAATAGGGCCAAATGCCCTTTTAGCTACAGAGCTTGGTGGCACTTTTCTAACTAAAAAACTGCACCCACTCTCTTCTCTGAACTGCCCTACTCTAATTAGCATTATGCAAATTTTATTTCAAGAATGAAGCTTTTCATCTGTGATGAGAAAGAACCCAAAGCAATAAAGGACCCAGCACCTCAATACAAACTTAAATGGCCACTTACATTTAGTTCCCAGGTTGCACCAAGTATGAAATGTCACCAGCTAAAAATCTCTAATTAAAGCCATTTTCCCAAAGTCCCTCCTTCCTTTTGTCTGCCTTCAACGTCCAAAGCTTGGCAGAAACAGTTGATTGTTCAGAGCCTGTGCCTCTAATGGCAGATTTCATGAAAAAAGCAATTCTCTCCACCCTCGGTATTCAAAATCACTAAGAGACCATTTCCTCAGCAGCATTCTGCCTCTGCTCTGTTAACATAGTTCAGGGAGGAGAGGGTTCTCATTCCCCAGTGACTCAGCCCCAGCATGGCCCAAGTCACACACCACATGGCTTCTGAACCCACTCTGAGCAGGCAAACATCAAAACAAAAAACCAACAGGTGTAACAGCACAGGTCCATTCAGAAACAGAAGACAGCCATTTTCCACACAACTAATCACCAGATTTCTTCCTGGTTAAGTAATATTCTTTTCTTTCTTTTTTTTTTTTTTGAGATGTGGGCACAGGCTGGAATGCAGTCATGAGATCATGGCTCACTGCAGCCTCGACCTCTTGGGCTCCAGTGATCCTCCCACCTTAACCTCCCAAGTAGCTGGGACCACAGGCGTGCACCACCATGCCTGGCTAGTTATTATTATTATTATTATTATTATTATTATTATTTGTAGAGATGGCGTCTCACTAGGTTGGTCTCAAACTCCTTGGCTCATGCGATCTTCCCACCTTGGCCTCCCAAAGTGCTAGGATTATGGTGTGAGCTGCCATGCCCAGCTTAATGATATTCTAAACAGACAAGAACCTTAGGAAGAAAACAGAA
Source organism: Nomascus leucogenys (assembly GCF_006542625.1). Taxonomy (NCBI): domain Eukaryota; kingdom Metazoa; phylum Chordata; class Mammalia; order Primates; family Hylobatidae; genus Nomascus; species Nomascus leucogenys. The sequence continues at coordinate 61,864,269 of NC_044388.1, forward strand.
GAGGGAGACAGGGTGAATTTCCTATTTCCATGTCAGCCAAAGGTGACACTTCTGCTAGAGGGAAACTTCAGGAAAGGGCATCAAAAAAGAAAGTAACCCCATCCAGTCCCTTACCTTCCTCTTATCACAACACCCAGCTACACAGTTTCCCTTGAGGTTCCAGCCTGTGGCCTGTGCACATCCTGCCATATCACTATGGTTGATATAACCCTGAGCAGGCAGCACAGAGGCTATTGCAGCCTGTCCTCACACCTTGCTCTGTCTCCTGTGCATCTATCGCCCCTTCCTACACCACGACTGCATATCCCACCAAACCTTCATCCATGCAGTAACAGAAGACAGAGTGTCAATAAACAAAGCAGCAACTTGCCCCAAACCAGCTTCCTCTCCTATATCTCTGGTCATATGACACTGCCCATAGAACATCACTGGTCACATGTACAAGTTAATTAGAAACATCCAACATCTACTCGTGCAGCCCTAGTCTACATGATTAACACGTGGCTAAGCCACAGTCTGCCTAATTTAGGGTTTCTTAATGGCAGCATGACTGACATTTTGTGCTAGGTCTTTTTTTTTTTTTTTTTTTTTTTTTTTTTTTTGAGATGGAGTTTCGCTCTTGTCGCCCAGGCTGGAGTGCAATGGCACAATCTCAGCTCACTGCAACCTCCACCTCCAGGGTTCAAGCACTTCTCCTGCCTCAGCCTCTCAAGTAGCTGGGATTACAGGCACCTGCCACCACGCCTGGCTAATTGTTTGTATTTAGTAGAGATGGGGTTTCACCATGTTGGTCAGGCTACTCTCAAACTCTTGACCTCGGGTGATCTACCTGCCTCAGCCTCCCAAAGTGCTGGGATTACAGGCGTAAGCCACCACCCCTGACCTTTGGGTCACTTTTTGTTGTAGGGAGCTGACTGTCCTGTGCATCATAGGATATTTAGCAGCATCCCTAGCCTCTACTCCTAGATGCGGATAGCTCCTCAATTGGGAAAACCAAAAATGTCTCCAGACATTGCCAAATATTCCCTGGAGGGCAAAATATCCCCCAGTTGAACATCACTGGGTTAAGCTAAAGGAGGACTTTCATGGAAGAAAGCCCTGAGGGGAGTTTTCATGTGGGGTTGGGGGATGGGGAGTTTTCTTTTGTCCTCCACCACACCACATTGCATTCCCTCTCTCTTCAGTGCACTGCCAGCACCTTCGCCCAGAATGCCTACAACTTCCTCTCTCCTCTGCCCAAACTATGAGAGTCAGTTAGAGAGCCAACTCTTCCATCAAGGCTCCCTCAGCCCGTACAGATCACCTGCTCCAGTTCCCAAAGGCACTTATCTGCAGACTACTGTCTCAACAAACATTTTCATAGTCTTATTGTAAGGCCTGCACCAGGCCCCCTGAATACTAAGAGGAAGTAAACATAGTCCTGAGAAGCACCACAACCTATGAGAGCATCAGAGTCACAGCCGGTGTTACAGCCTGTGTGGGGCAAGTGGAGGGCAAAATGGGAAGAGGGAAGTCAAGTACAGGGTATTATGGGAACACAGAAGTCAGGTGCAAGGCATTAGGGGAATACAGAGGTCAAGTGCAGGGTATTATGGGAACACAGGAATCAAGTGCATGGCATTATGAGAACACAAATCAAGTGCAGAGCATTATGGAAACACAGAAGTCAAGTGCAGGGCATTATGGGAACACAGAAGTCAAGTGCAGGGCTTTATGGGAACACAGAAGTCAAGTGCAGGGCATTATGGGAACACAGAAGTCAAGTGCAGGGCATTATGGGAACACAGAAGTCAAGTGCAAGGCTTTATGGGAATACAGAAGTCAAGTGCAGAGCATTATGGGAATACAAAAGTTAAGTGCAGGGTACATGGGAGCACAGAAGTCAAGCACCTAACTCTTGAACTGGAAGAAGAAGTAGACATCCAGAACAGCAAAACATAAAAGACCAGTAAAAATCAGCCAGGCAAATGAAACACAGAAGGTACTCCTTGAAGACAGAGTAAATAGAAGCATAGTAGGTTTTCAGAACAGCAGGCTACAGGCCAGAACACAGCAGAAGAACCAAAAACAGCAAGGCAAAATGTGGTTGGAAAATCAGAGGCCTAGAGAATTTGCTACATGTTCAACCAGCATCTGACTCTTCAACAGGCCACTTGCAGCAGCAAGGTCACTGCACAAACTCACACATCTTGAGGGGCACATGTCTCAAACCAAATACCTCCAGGGCAACCATAGACCTGCTTCTTTCTAGAACTTTCTCTTTCTGAGCACCTCCAAGCGCATTCTGTGCTATACTCACGAACATCACAGCCTTCATGTCCTTACAGAAGGGGGTTTGGGGACTGCAGCCTTGAGCTACAACTGCCGTCTCGTCTCTATTTACCTACCTGGGAATAGAGTGCTAATAAAGAAACAACAAGCAATGGAACTCAAACACAGAGCAGCAGAGAACCCTTGAAGAATGTATCTTTGACTTGTAAAATATTGGTTGTGGTAGAGTGCTAATTCCCTACTTGCATCATGAACAAGTTACCTTTGCACATGCTGTTCCTTCTGCTGGGAATACACTTTTTCTCCCTCTCTAATTTCCTATTCATACTCTCCTCTCAAATAAGACTTCCTTTACTCACGAACTACTTCAGACCCCTGGCATACGCTGTTATTTCTCTTTCATCTCTCTTATTATAATTGTAATTAAATAATCAATGGTGTGTTTTCCTGTACTAGACTGTTAGCTCCAAAGAACCTGTACCAGTCATGGGCACCATCCCTCCAGATGGGTTTGCCCCAGTAAGACCCCCAGTACATCCAAGCAGGTTGTTGCACGGTTGAGAAACTTCTGTGCTGGTTGGTAAACAGCTACTGCTCCAAGCCTGCTGCATGCCTTCCCCAGAAGCTAGACTCGATCCAAACCATGCAATGACTCTTTATAATACGGTTTCATAGCATTTCCTGTGCACAAAGTGTGGGCCCTAAGTAACATGCTAGCTGGGAACTTTGAACTTTTGCCTGCTGTTCTTGACTAATAAACTTGGAAAAGTTGGGTTTCTTCTCCAGCTAGCTATGTTTTTAAAGCCCTAACATTATAAATACAGGAATGGAAGACAGGGGTTAGGAGTGATGGTCAAAGGAGATTTTAGCACACATTCGTGTTTACAAATATAATTAGAAACTAACTTAAGGAACTTTCTCTTACATGAGTAGAATGTCTGGAAGGATTTGCAAGATACCAGAATCACAGAAATGAAACACAATTTGCATTCCTGACTTCTAGCAACATTCATCTCTGTTATCGGGGAGTAACAGTGGTTTCTCCAAGAAAGGGAGTTGGGTGACCAGAGGATGGAGAAACAGGAAGATTAACATTTCATACTTTACTCTTTTGTACCTTTGAATTTTGAATCACATGTGTGTATTACCTGGGCTAAAAGTATACAAACATGTTTTTAAAAATTAAATTTTGAAAGTACATAAATAAAATTTAATTTTAAAATGAAAGTAAAACACGAATATGTTCCTTGTTAAAAAAAGTCTGACACTATAGTAGGAAATGAAATCAAGATTTTCCCTTGCCAACTCCTGCCCATTCCCCAAATAAAATAGTTGTAAAAGTTTCTTGTATATTCTCCTGGAATATCTATCTTTTAAACACAATTAACACAAGTGGATCATGCTCTGCATTCAATTTCACATATTAAGTTTTCACTTACTGTATCTTAGAGATCTTTCCATATCAGCATATGCAAATCTAAATTATGGTCTTATAGGCTGCATAATAGTGTGTTGTATTAATATGACACAATTCACTTAACCCATTCCCCTATTTACATAGACACATATGGTATTTCCAGTTATTCAGTATCATAACCAATGCTGCAATAAATAGTTGTGCTAATATAGCTAAATGAATTCCCACAAGTAGATTTGCAAAGGTGAAGGGTGATGATTTTCACCTTGACCTCTACTGCTGAATTGCTGGGCACGTACTTAATCACTCTGTGGCTTTATTTTCTCCATTTCATATATCAGAAAATTATTGATGAGCTATCGAATTACTCCTATAAAAGGCTTGGCTAGCCTGAGAAATATGAAGCGAGATCATTTCATGTGACATTCTGTCAAAGGCACTGTGTTCATTCAGAACTCCAATTCAGAGCTTTGTGCAGAGCCAGCTCATATGGACAGCCCCAGGCCAACCTGCTGGTCCAACAGCACCAGCCTCAGAGGCCCTGGGAAAGCAGGGCCTGGATATCCCATGGCCAAGTTGTGTTTACCTCCTAAAACCACTTTCAGAGGGAAAGTGTGCGTAAGGTATGAGAGAAAGGGAAAGGCTGACCCAAATGAGGTGGGTCTTGGTGAAGGTAATGATGAAAAGCCAGGAAGTTCCACCCTCAAAGCCCTGAATTGGTATTGGGTTTCTGCCTCTCCCTGCTCCATCATCAAGTTCCCTTGATGACACACCAAGCCTCGCTGAAGATTTTATCTTTGAAATCATCCTTTCTCTAACCACAGCAAATGCAGGAGACAGGCTTGAGTAGGACCCTCTCAACTCTAAAAGTCACCTGAAATCCCTTCACACTCCCTCACATGCAGCCAATAGAACTTTCTGCAAGGCTAGAATTGCTCTTTATCTGTGCTGTTCAACATGGAAGCCACTCGCCACATGTGACCACTGAGGACTTGAAATGTGGTTAGTGCAACTGAGGAACTGAATTTTTCATCTTATTTTCTTTTAATTAATTTAAATGTAAATAATTGCTTGTGACTAGTGGCTACTGTGTTGGGCAGAACAGCTATCATTGTTTTTAAAGTACAGGTGCCTTTTTAGTTCAAACCTCTTATAATCAGCCCATTCAAAAAGACAAACCCACCCTCTAGCAATCATGTAACAGATGGATGTGTACAGATATACAGCAATGCATACACCATGGGCCAAAATACTGATCATGACCTTTGGCAGTCACTGCTATGTCTGGTCAGCACACTGCCGTATACCAGACAGAAATCATTATTGGTGCACTTGAGTTTGCAAGAGTAAAGATACTTTACTCATTCTTTGTTCAGCAAACACCTATTTCAGCTATGCTGTGCTGGGCCCTGGGGTTACAGAGAAATAAAATGCTGAGGGAGAAAATGGGTAAAGGAGGAAGGAAGAAAAATGAAATAAAAAATAAAATATGGAGAGAGAGAGAAAGAGAGAAAAATATAAACTATGTGGTTAGCATTCGGTGCGCACTTTTTAACATGTTATTTCATTTATTTCATTTAGTGGATGAGACATATAAATGCTAAATGGCCATGTTATGTGATGAAGGGTTTAGTAGGCTACACACAAAGAACTCTGGGAGGATCGAAGGGCATACACTAATTTGAGCCTCCTCTTCCATTCCAAAGTGAGATTTTGAAGATTTAGGATTGATGAACCCAGCCCTGAATACCCCCAGTGCACAGTTGTGATCATTCTGTTAAAACTTAGGATACAAAAGCTGTGTGCATTGTGTTTACATAAGAATGAAGAGAAAGGCAAGTTCATTTCAACATGGAAGGCAAGAAGGCAACAAAACTGTTGAGGAACTGAGGATGCAATTACCCTCTTTACAAAGACAGCCAATTGTAATCACACATAGACTTTTACTACAGCCTGTAACTGCTCAAAAGTAGTTCCCAAGCCTCACAGAAAATTCAGTACCATCTCTGAATGTAAAATTATACCTCCTCAAAAATGAATGAAAAAAATTAAATTTGAAAACATGAATGACTAGTCTCTCAATTAGTAATATATTAATATTAATATATATTCATCTACACTGCTGAGTGCTTATAATGGACCCGACATATATATTATTTATATCATCTCTAATCGTCATCACCCATCACCCTGTAAAATGAACACCCACTGTTAACATTTTATAGATAAAGAAACCAAGGTTCAGTGACGAAGTACTCTAGGATTCAACCCAAACTTTCTGAGGTCTGAAGTCCATACTCCAGCCCAGTGGTGAACATCCTAGCACTAATAAATGCCAGTAAAAACCCCTGAATAAGTGAATCTGTACTGGAGCTGGTACTTAGGTGAAGGTGTTAGCTGGTAATGTTCTGAGAGCAGAATTGTTAATCCAGACACAATGGATTTTATAATTAATGCTTATGAAACATTGACAGAAATTGATATCCCATAAGTAGACATGATTTTATACCAGTGAATGAGAACAGAATCATAGAAATGAAAGCCAATTTGCATTATTGACTTCTAGAACCATTCATCTCTGCAATCAGGGTACTCAGGAATTAACTGGTCTAGATGAGCTAGATAGAAGGTTAGAGATACATTCCCCAAACCTTCCTCACATTTAATTTTCTCAAGACTGCCCCTTGTCTAACACTACAACAAAGTCACATTTTAAAAACTTATCACAATAAGAAGAAGGAGAATCTGGGAACAAACAATTGAAAATTGAAAGAAGATCATGTGTTTCTGTAATTTCAAGTGGATTTGGGTGTACCTGTAGGTCTAAGAAAGTGGCACAGTTGTCAGAAGAGGCTCTGATGCTCAGCCATTTCCCTCAATGCTTCTCTGCAACACCATAGGCTTAGAGTATCTGACTGTCTCTGTCAAACAAATGCAAGAATTGCATTCCCTTGCCTCCCTTCTAGCATATGTGGGAACCACCACATTTGCATTTCAGAAGTTTTCTTTGCAGGTAGAGACACTGAGCTCACCGGGCACAGTAGCTCATCTTGTAACCCAGCTACTCAGAAGGCTTAGGCAGGAAGATTGCTTGAGGCCAGGAGTTCAAGAAGCTGAGCTAGGGATGTTGGCTGTCATTTATTGAGCATTTACTATGTCCTGGCAGTGGACTAATCACCATGCATGTATTATCTCTTTTAACCTTCATGGGAAACATGTATGTTAGATAATATTATCCCCAATTTCTAGATGATGAAACTCCACTATTGAGCTATGAAACTTTTCAAGTCTTACTTAAACAGTGGCTCTCAACATGTTTACCCAGGGTGAGAAGAAGGGAGAATACTTTCAAAGACACCAATGTCTATTGATTGGTGTCTAGAGACAATCTAGAGATTGTTACATCCTTGCTCTAGGATACAGCCTCGGCATCCAGAGTTTTAAGAATTTCACGGGCGATTCTAATGTGCAGCAAAGACTAAGAACCACTGCACAAAAGCAAGTCAGTAGAGGAGACAGGATTTGAACCCAGGCCTCTCTAATCCCAGAACCTGAGACCTTGACTGTTTGCCCTATACTGCCCTAAAGCTGAAATTAAGAATATTGGATGTTGGCAATCAATGATAATTGTTACAGGAAATCTAAGCTTGACCAATCCTAGCATTCCAGGCTGCCCAGTTCTTCCATGGAGTGCCAGGTCTTTCCATTTAAGGGTTAACATTAGTTCTGTTTGTTTGTTTGTTTTGTTGTTGTTGTTGTTTTGAGATGGAGTTTTGCTTTTGTTACCCAGGCTGGAGTGCAATGGCACGATCTCAGTTGGCTGCAACCTCCACTGCCCGGGTTCAAGCAATTCTTCTGCCTCAGCCTCCCAAGTAGCTGGGATTATAGGCACCCGCCACCACGCTCAGCTAATTTTTATACATTTTTAGTAGAGACAGGCTTTCACTATGTTGGCCAGGCTGGTCTCGAACTCCTGACCTCAGGTGATCCACCAGCCTCAGCCTCCCAAAGTGCTGGGATTACAGGCATGAACCACCATGTGTGGCCAACATGAATTCTTTATTTGTGAACCATGTACATCTCCTGGACTGTAATCAGTCCATCTACGACAACTGCTCTCAGAGCCCTACCCTTGGGCAGCACTCCTCATCTCTAGAAAACCAAGAGTTTGGACTTCCTCCCATTTCAGGACTGGCTGGGTCTCCTGGCAGCAATTTTGCTAACAAATGTTTTCAGAAATCAAAACCAGATATGTTTCCTATTAAATCAGAGAACAGCTTTCAATGTAAACAGTACTTGGGTAATTACCCTAACATCCCTAGTTCACTTCAAGAAATGCAGAGCTCTTTAAATACTTTAAAATAGTGCTTATTTTGTTATTTTTAAAGCCCCAGCTTTGCCAAAATTTCCCTGGTGTGTGTCTGTCCTGCTCTGGATACATTCTCCACTGCTCTTCTCCTCCTACTGTTCCTCCCCACAGGCAGAAGGAACTGCTGCAATTAGCTGTGTATTCAGATGGACGGGAATAAAAAGAATAGGGTTTGGCCTATTACACTGATTACTTCATCTGCTAACCTAAAAGTCAGATCATCGTAAAGAAGTCATCACACAGTCCACATCTATTAAGATTGATATAATTTGGTACAATAAGCATTTAACAGTAAGATCTCCTTCCCCAGCCCTTCCCACAGAAGCTAGGCTAGTGCGGTGCCCACACTGAGCCCAAGTTTATTTCTAGATTCTGAGACCTCCCTCCAGCTCTGAAGGTGCATGAGGCCCACCATGGATGCCTGCCCTTCTTCATCCTCCCACATCCACGCTGCCACCACACACCTACGGGCTCTGACTTTTCTTCTTTCCAAATGAGTGGGGTTTGGGATGAAAAGCTCCCTATAAAATGACAAATCTGAGATCATTGCAAGTGATAAATCTCTTTCAAATGAAATGTGGCACACGTAACTTACGCATCACATAGATAAACACTCAACAAAAAGGAGAAAATAACTGAATCTAGAGTTCTCTCCGATTTCATACGTTGTGTTGAAAAATGTATCTTTTCTTGAAAATTGGTAAGATAGTAGATTTTTACTGTTCTCACTGCAAAAATAAATGGTACGTATAGTAAGTTCTCCCTTCATCAATATGTTCTTGGAAACTGCAACTTTGCACTTAAAGTATATTGAGTATATTGTATTGGTATAACAACATACCAATGTGAAACCAATTCCACACAGACTAATTGATACAAACAAGAGTTAAGTTCCTATGGCACATTTCTGGTCACAAAAATATCACCAAACTTCTAAATAAACACCCAAAACACTTATAATATTGAATACTGAAGTAAATGTGATAGATAGATAGACACATATTTAAGAAAGAGTAATAAAAACAAGTAAGATAATTATTTACCCAGTTATTCCAGTTTAGGAGCATGTGTGGCAGCACCTTCAGAGGTGGAGGGAGGTCTCAGAATCCAGAAATAAACTTGGGCTCAGTGTGGGCACCGCACTACCCTAGCTTCTGTGGGAAGGGCTGGGGAAGGAGATCTTACTGTTAAATGCTTATTGTACCAAATTATATCAATCTTAATAGATGTGGACTGTGTGATGACTTCTTCACGATGATCTGATGGACTTTTAGGTTAGCAGATGAAGTAATCAGTGTAATAGGCCAAACCCTATTCTTTTTATTCCCATCCATCTGAATACACAGCTAATTGCAGCAGTTCCTTCTGCCTGTGGGGAGGAACAGTAGGAGGAGAAGAGCAGTGGAGAATGTATGCAGAGCAGGACATGTGGCTGTCCTGGCTGCTCAGGATACAAGGGGAGAACCAGCCCTGGACAGGATATCATTCCATGGCCAGACACACCCACACACACACCCCCACATTCACTCAGATGGGGACCGTGTAGACACGCCAATTCTCCTAATAGCACAGCTTTGGGATGTAGGAGGAAACTAGAGCACCTGGGGAAAACCCAGGCAGACACAGAGAGAGCATGCAAACTCCACACAGACAGTGGCCACAGCTGGGAATCAATTTTTTTTCTAATCGTTATAATGAAAGGATGCTGAACATTGTATGTGAAGTACTGCTTATGTTAATTAGCTTGACTTAGCCATTCCACAGTACATACAGGCACAACTCACTTTATTGTGCTTTGCTTTACTGCACTTTTCAGCTATTGCATTTTTTTTTTTTTTTTTTTTTTTTTTTTTACAAATTGAAGGTTTATACGACCCCGCATCAAACAAGTCTATCAGCATCATTTTTCCGATAGCATGTGATCCCTTTATGTCTCTCTATCACATTTTGGTAATTCTCACAATATTTCAGACTTTTTCATTACTGGTATTATGAAACATAGTGATCTAAGCAACAGATTTTCAATGTAGATGAAACAGCCTTCTCTTGGAAAAAGATGTCATCTAGGACTTCCATAGCTAAAGAGAAGTCAATACCTGGCTTCAAAGCTTCAAAGGACAGGCTGACTTTCTTGTTAGGGGCCAATGCAGCTGGTGACTTTAATTTGAAGCCAAAATTCACTTACCATTCCAAAAGTCTTAGAGTCCTTAATAATTATGCTAAATCTACTCTACCTGTGCTCTACACATGGAACAACGAAGCTTGGATGACAGCACAATATTTTAAGCCAACTGTTGAGAGCTAGTACTCCGAAAAAACAATTCCTCTCAAACTATTACTGCTTATTGACAATCCACCTGGTCACCCAAGAGCTTTCATGGAGATGTCCAAGGAGGTGAATGTTATTTTCATGCCTGTAGCCCATGGATCAAAGAGCAATTTTGACTTTCAAATCTTATTATTTAAGAAATATACTTTGTCAAATGATACCTGCCATAGATAGGGATTCCTCTGAAGGATCTGTGCAAACTACACTGAAAACCTTCTGGAAAGAATTCCCTATTCTAGATGCCATTAAGAACATTAGTGATTCGAGGGAGGAGGTCAAAATATCAACATTGACAGAAGTTCAGAAGAAACTGATTCAAATCCCCATGAATGACTTTGAGGGATCCAAGACTTCAGTGGGAGAAGTCACTGCAGATGTGATGGAAATAGCATAAGAACTAGAATTAGAAGTGGAGCCTGAAGATGTGACTGAATTGCTGCAATCTCATGATAAAGCTTGAATGGATGAGGAGTTGCTTCTTATGGATGAGCAACGAAAGTGGTTTCTTGAGATAGAAACTACTCCTGTTGAAGATGCTCTGAACATTGTTGCAATGACAAGAAAGGATTTAGAATATTACATAAACTTAGTTGATAAAGGCGCAGCAGGGTTTGAAAGGAGTGACTCCAATTTTGAAAGAAGTTCTACTGTGGGTAAAATGCTATCAAACAGTATCACATGATATTGAGAAATCTTTCTTGAAAGGAAATCAATGCAGCAAACTTCATTGTTGTCTTATTTTAAGAAATTGCCAGCCAGGCGCAGTGGCTCATGCCTGTAATCGCAGCACTTTGGGAGGCCGAGGTGGGTGGATCATCTGAGGTCAGGAGTTCAAGACCAGCCTGGCCAACATGGTGAAACCCCGTCTCGACTAAAAATACAAAAATTAGCTGGGCGTGGTGGCGCACACCTGTAATCCCAGCTACTCAGGAGGCTGAGGCAGGAGAATCGCTTGGACCCAGGAGGTGAAGGTTGCAGTGAGCCAAAATTGCACCATTGCACTCCAGCCTGGGTGACAAAAGCAAGACGCTGTCTTAAAAAAAAAAAATTGTCACAGCTACCCCAACCTTCAGCAGTCAGCACCCTAACCAGTCAGCAGCCATCAACATCAAGACAAGACCCTCTGCCGGCAAAAGGATTACAACTTGCTCGAGGCTCAGATGATCATTAGCATTTTGGAGCAAATTAAAATATTTGGGACCCAGCAATCCCATTATGGGTATACCCAGAGGAATACAAATCATTCTACCATAAAGACACATGCACACAAATGTTCACTGCAGCACTATTCACAACAGCAAAGACATGGAATCAATCTAAATGCTCATCAGTGACAGACTGGGTAAAGAAAATGTGGTACATAAACACCATGGAATACTATGCAGCCATAAAAAAGAATGAGATCGTGTATTTTGCGGGAACATGGATGAGTTGGAGGCTATTATCCTTAGCAAACTAACACAGGAACAGAAAACCAAATACCACATGTTCCTACTTAAAAGTGAAAGCTAAACGATGAGAATTCATGGACACGAAGATGGTAACAACAGACACTGGGGCCTCCTTGAGGGTGGAGGGTGGGAGGAGGGAGAGAAGCAGAAAAAATAACTACTGGGTACTAAGCTCAGTATCTAGGTGACAAAATGATCTGTATGACAAACCCTTGTGACATGAGTTTACCTAACAAATATACATATACTCCTGTTAAAAAAAAAATTTCCCTAGAGTTTAAAAAAAAATCTGGAAAATTCTTTACCCTAATGAAAATATATGTTCACATCTAAGATAGTGCTTTATACTTATGTTCAATATTTTTATTGGAATTGAATTTCAATTATTTAATATAGAACATTTTATGTCTAAGTAACTAGAAACTTAAAAATAAAAAAAATTTAATGGAAGTATGTACATTATTTTTTAGACATCATACTACTGCACACTTAACAGATTACAGTGCAGTGTAAACATAACTTTTATATGCACTGGGAAATATAAAAATGTGTCTGACTTGCTTTATTGCAGTGGCCTGGAACCGCACCCACAATTCTCCAAAGTAAGCCTATACATATTGCAAAACAACACATTGTACATGATCGATATATACAATTTTTATTTGTTAATTAAAAACATAAAAATTAAATATGTATCTTTTCATCTCCCCAGCTCCACCATAAAAATCAACCCCCTCTAAGTATTAAATGAATCCCCTTCTAAAGGAAATTGATTGAGAATACAAATACCAGTCTGGCAATAACACCACATTAATAATCAGTAACACACCAACTTCTGCGTACACTGGTGGGGACTAAACATGGCAAAGGAAGAGGGCTTAGCAGCCAGCCACAGGTGCCGAGGCTGAACAGGGAGGAGGGAGGAGTTAGCATTCCGGTGAAGGTGTCGGCTGGCAGCCTTCCAAGCTTGCAGATGTTCACCAACTCCTGTCTTCATCAGGAGCCAGATTTCCTGATGCTCGTTGAGCACCACTTCTCATATTCATATTTGAATACTAAAGAAATAATATGCATCTAAATGAGTTCCAGAGACTGCCCATGGCTATAATCTCCTATTGATCACAGTAATAATGTTCTGCACTTGTACTGGGCCCTCAATCTGAAGAGACCAAGATCCTATCCTACCATTTCCCTTTCAGAATAGCCATAGAATTAAAACTATTTAGGGAAACAAGCTCTTGTTTCACATTTTCCAGAGCCAAGGACAAACAGATCTCATCATTTGGCAATGCCTGGCTTCTTTCCCCTCCGAGTATGGTTCTGAAGTGGGAAGAAGATTCTTACAGCCAAAGAACCAGGAGGAAAAGACAGCTGGGTCTGGCATCTCTGTTCTTCCTAACAGGCTTGCTTTCAAAAGAAAGGCAACATTTTTTCCCTTATTTCTGCAGAATCAAGAGGTTTGCTCTAAAACAAGAAAGCTTAATGCTGCCACTTAGAAGACACACAAACCAGGTAAAACTCAGGACTAATCTTTAAGAGATCAATAGCTTCTGGCCATGTGTGACACAGGCTTGTCCTGCTGGGTTGCACCGTCCAGACATCCAACCTCAGCTGTCCTACACCTCTTGGGTGGATGCCACAATGTAGGTCTGATCTTTTCATAGAGCATCACACCACAGAGTGGGCTAAATGTGTCAACCTTGATCAGAAGGAGTGTGCTGGGTGGCAGGAGGAAGGTTAGAGAATGTCTGTTTGTTCAACCTCAAAAGGAAAAAAATGATGCTGGCAGGGTCAAAAATAGACTAGCAGAGGGAGACGGGATCTCAAAACCACCATGCTGGAGTCTGAACCAATCGTTCTGTCCACTTTGCTAATAATCACAGCCCATTCCTAGCCCAGTAACAAACTGAAAGTTAACAAAGCTGCAGCTCTGGGGATTCCAACGTGACAGGGACAGGCTTTTGAAATAGCCACATCATTAAATGGAATTTGTTTCAAATCACCTTTAAAACCTCCAAACACTGGCCTGTTCACTTGCAACTCCCAAAACTGAATCCTAAGAACCACCATGCCCAGGCTGCCCCAGGAGAATGAGGAGGAAAGCATCAAGACAGAGAACTGTATGTGTTAGAACCCGGGGGACCACTGGGGTCATTAATTATATCGACTGGTGGCTGTGATCTCTAGGTTGGAGGTTGTTACAGCATGGGGAGGATCCACATCCTGAAAAGCCTGGAAAGAGCCTGGGATTCAGACACAGGACATGGTGAAGCTGGGTGAGTCTAAGCAACAGCCAAGGGTTACACCAGGCCCACTCTGGCCACCCGCTAATCCTAAAGTGGCCTATCAAGCAATGCCAGCAAACACACCCCTGACACTGGCAGCGAATCACATGTGTAGGCCACATCCACTGCCCCAAGCACACGTATGCAAGTGGCCGTCAGCTACAGCAAGGGGAGCCTTGCACAGAAACAGGGGTCCCAAGAAAAAGGGTAAGGGCCGATGTGATCCCACTCATCTGTCCTGCTGATGGTGGAAAGGAATTTTAGAGATGAGAAGCACATATCTGAGCCTTTTCTCCTTTTACCAACTGGCAGCAACACATCCTTCATCCCCACCAGACATTTCTCTGCCCATCTTCTAGGTGTCCAAAACAGAGATGGTTTCCCCAGTTCTGAGTCCATCCAGCTCTAAGTAACCAAGAGTATTGGCAAAAATGGGCTCATCTGTAAGGGATGCTTTTGGAACCTATCTGATCTCCTGGATGTTAAAATAAACAATCCACTGATTTCACCACCATCCCAAAAGATCAGAGAAGATCAGTGTTGGAAGGCTTATTAGTATCCTAGGACTGCTGTAACAAAGGACCACAAACAAGTGGCTCAAAAAACAGAGTTACTGTCTTAGCTCTAGAGGCTGAAATTTGAGATCATGGTGTGGGCAGGGCTGGATGCTTCTTAAGGTTGGAAAGGAAAATGTGCTCCAGGCCTCTCTCCTCTCTCCTGGTAGTATGCTAGCAATCGTTGGCATTCCTCGGCTGGGAGATGCATCAGCCTACAAGCCAGGTGCTGGTGCTCTCTATGTGTGTCTGTGTCCAAATTTCCCCCCTTTTATAAGAACATCCGACAGGGTGGATCAGGGCCCATCCTAGTGAACTCATTTTACCTTTAAGATATTAAAATATTAACTTAAGATAGTCTGAGGCTGGGTGCAGTGGCTCATGACCGTAATCCCAGCACTTTGGGAGGCCGAGGCAGGCAGATTACTTGAGGTTAGGGAGTTTGAGACCAGCCTGTTCAACATGGTGAAACCCCATCTCTACTAAAAATAGAAAAAAAGCTAGCCAGGCATGGTGGCGAGCACCTATAATCCCAGCTACCTGGGAGGCTGAGGCAGGAGAATCACTTGCACCCAGGAGGTGGAGGTTGCAGAGAGCTGAGATTGTGCAACTGCACTCTAGCCTGGGCGACAGAGCAAGACTCCGTCTCAAAAAAAAAAAAAGAATGCATAGGATTTTTCCAGTCAAAGTCATTAGGGAAAAGGCACCAATCAAAAAAGTAAAGAGAACAAAGGTATAAAGCCTCAAACATTTGAGGGTAGGAGGTGAGGATGAAAGAGGCATAGAGGGCTGAGGAGGGCTGGAACTCTATCCTGAGGGTGAAATGGAGCCACCGGAAGCATTGGGCATTACTGGCCACAATGGAGAGAATGGAGGGGGTAGAATTTGGGGTGGATTTGGAGGGAGGAGGGAGATGGACATCTAGCATGGCTTCCAAGTCTCTGGTGTGTGCCTGGGTGGAGGGATGGAGGGGGCACTCGTGGTGCCCTGAACAGAGGCAGGGAAGAAAGGAGCGGAGCAAGCTGACGCAGCAGGGAACAAGACGATGCTTGTTATAAAGGTCTGGCTTTAGCAGTTCCTTCAAAAACCTCATTCTTAGCAACTTCTCTAATTGGCCACACCTGACTCTGGGGACAATCATCTTATACATGGAACGCTAATGTACTCGTTCGTTTACCTGTTGTTTTGTAAGTGCCCATCAGTCATTTATTGCAAGTGATGGTCAGGGTTTCAGTGTTGCCCTCTCATGCAGCCCATGGGATGCTCTGGAAGGGAGCCCCTCCTTCCAATTGTTTATCCTCCACCCCTATAAGGCACAGAGCACAGCACGTTCTCTGCACAAAGGAAGTGCTTGACAAAAGTGGCTGGCTAATGGTTTCCTTTTCTTGCTTTAGCCTCAAGGAAAGGGTAGGCCTCAGGTTCCCTTCACTATTTGTGCTCTTATTAGTCTTCCACCTGATAAGGATCTGGTGAACAATTTTGAATAGAAAATGGAAGTTTCCAAATGCCATTGCAACACTCAGTCTTCCTCATAAGTGTCAAGAGAGGCACAATATCTGCCTACTGCCTGCATGTTGTTTGCAGCAGCTCCTGGGCATACAGCTAAAGTCAGTGTCTCGCACCATTAAACCACCAAGGAATTTATAAACTTTTCCAAAACAGCCTCTGAGGGTCATCCTTCTAGAAACCTGGTGGACAGAGATCTGGCTGTACCTCCTGAGATGCTCTGTTCTTAAAGCTGCTGACTTCCAGCCCTAGCTCTGGAGACAGAACCAAAAGTCTCTCTAAAACAGGGGCTAATTTTAATGCTGGAATACAGAGAGGTGGAGTAACTCCTTCTGTCCTTGGAGAGCCACCTGGGCAACCCAGGGCAACTGAAAGAAGAAGAAAGGGCTACTCGAAAAAACAAAAACTGATTTGGTGCCTGTAATCCCAGCACTTTGGGAGGCTGATTTGGGAGGACCGCTTGAAACCGGGGGTTTGAGACCAGCCTGGGCAACCTAGTGAGACACCGTCTCTACAAAAAAAATTTTTTAAATTAGCCAGGCATGGTGGCACATGCCTACAGTCCCAGCTACTTGGGAGGCTGAGGTAGGAGGATTGCTTGAGCCCAGGAGGTTGGGGCTACAGTGAGCTATGACTGTGCCAGTGTACTCCAGCCTAGGTGACAGAGGGAGACCCTATCTCAAAGAAGAACAAACAACAGCCTTTGCTGCATTCTCATGGTCCATAAATGATGCGACAGCCAAGCATGACAGTGCATACTCTCCTCTCCTTAGTTACAGACCCAGAGTTCTTGCCATGAAGGGTGCAAAAACTCTGCCTTCACAGAACAGAACTCTATTGGTACCTAAAGCATTCAGAAAAAGTTATGTGGTTTCTATTCAAAGCTCATAGAAACTCTAAGTATGCTAAGTGATATGGTTTGGCTGTGTCCTCACCCAAATCTCATCTTGAATTGTAGTTCCCATAATTCCCATGTGTTGTGGGAGGGACCCAGTGGGAGATAATTGAATCATGGGGGCGGTTTCCCCCATATTGTTCTCGTGGTAGTGAATAAGCCTCACGAGATCTGATAGTTTTATAAGAGGTTTCTCCTTTTGCTTGGCTCTCATTCTCTTTTGCCTGCCACCATGTAAGACATGCCTTTTGCCTTCCACCATGACTGTGAGGCCTCCCCAGACACATGGAACTGTGAGTCCATTAAACTTCTTTTTCTTTATAAATTACCTAGTCTCGGATATGTCTTTATCAACAGCATGAAAGCATACTAATACACTAAAGTTAAGACTTTGTACTTCCTCTCAAATAATATTTCCTCCAGCAGTAAATTTTCCCAACTTCAATAAGACTAACTGGCTTTCCTGACTTGGTTCTGGAGAACTGTCACCACCATTCAGTTACGGAATGCTGCTGCTGCTCTTCCCGAAGCACGCTGCCAGAGCTGCCCAGGTGAGAAGGCACACCAGCTAAATTCTGTTCCTGAGAATTTCCTCCATATTCCAGAATGTCAAACCAGGCCAAGATTTCTGTGATTTTTTACTCCTAGACCACAAATGATCTGGCCTCTCAATGGACAGCACAACATTTGGATTCTAGGTGGCGCTAAGGGGGACATAAGTAATCATGACGCCACAGTTGCAGATGTTAACTAAGCTAAAGCTCCTTTTAGCACAGGCAGAGGGGCCCAATCCTCTGTAGCATGAATTAGCACCAGGGAATTACACGGGGCTTATCTTCACTTGCGCTTAGTCACTTTGAAAATCCATGAGTGTGTTTGGGGTCTCCAAATCTTATCACCCCCAGGTTTGGTAAGAGGTGATCTGGTAGCAGGACTCAGCATACAGCTGTTCCTATGGCTAAGAGTTATGACAGTGAAAGAGGATGAAGCACAACCAGCAAAGAGAAGGTGCATGGGATGAAGACCGGAGCACACCAGGCTCAAGCTCCCAAGAGTCCTCTTCCGGTGGATCACACTGGACGTGCTTAACTCCCCCAGCAAAGAGCGGTGGCTACAGACGTGAAGTGTTGTCAACCAGAGAAGTTCGGTAGAAACTCATCACCCAGGGACCTTATCATGGGGCTGCTGATGTAGGCAGCCTCTGCCTACCATGTCCCAAAATTCCAGGCTCCCAAATGGAAAGCAAGTGTTCAGTATAAATCAAACTGTTTGCACAAACAGCTTCAGCACAGTAAGCCCATCTTATGATTTAGGGGAAATTGTATATTGGCGAAGGAAACTGTTTATCAGTTAAGTTGCCAGACACCAGCCAAGGGTCAACTTTGCAGGCAGGCCCTTAGAAGCACAGCAGCCTAGGGCCTGCACGATGAATAAACCAAGACTCCGGTGAGGTATGAAAATCCCAGGCCTCAGCTGCTGTGTGATTGGTTGTCCTTGTCAAGGTTTCCTACCACACCTTGACCTTAGAGTAGTCCTCACCTCTGGGCTGGCCCATATGATGCAATGGTGCTCCTTCTTTGTACACTTTGGGCAACTCCTGCCGGAGTTTTTAGTGACATCACAGAATTTCTTAGAGCCACAGGGCCCTGAAAGAACATTTGGTTCACTCCCCTTGGAATACAGATGTGGCGAGGTTTAGTGACTTGCCCAGACTAAGTATGGCCTTGAAAACCTTCCTCTTCTGCCAGACTCCACTGGCTCCAAACATGGGAAGGGCTTTGACATTGATGAGGCCTTCATCCATGACCCACAGGCCTGAGAGGAGGGAAACAGACCAGCAACACGGAGGCCCGAGCCTAGGGAGTGGCCTGGCTGTGCAATCAGGCCTGGTGAGGTCAGGGAGCAATTGCCCGCAGTTCAGTCATGATAGTCGAGAGCTCGTAGAGAACACAGGCTCAGGGCCAGTCCACTCTGATCAACACAGGGTCACCTTGAGGTGTCTTGAGACTTCATCAGCAAAGCCCTCTGAGTAGCTGTCAAGCAGGTGGTGGCGTGGGTGCTCTAGGGGTCCATCAATTTGAAACCAGTAGCTTGGGGGAGAGGGGCGGCCAAAGGCCAAGCAGCTTGCCTTGGTCCCAGGCAAACTCATCTCCGTCATCTCAGGGGAGCAGGCGAGCAAGTCAGCAATTGCAGAAGGTGGCAGCCTGAGCGGTAAGAACCAGGGTTGGGAATGCTCACCCCAAAGACACGCTGGACACCAGGTTAAGGTCGGCAAATGAATGATCCTGGGTCAAATGCACCACGGGAGGGAGGGTTTCCACTGCATTCATGTGCGTGTTCCATGTCATGTTTTTTTTTTACTAGGGCCCCACTCACCACCACAATTTTCCATCCTCATGCAAAAGGGAAGCAGACACATGGGGATTTGGATTGGATTTAAAAGACTCCAGTTCAGCTCAGTACTGTCTTAAATTGAGGAGATAAAAAGTCAGGTTTGGCGGGTAGTAGCTGTTTTCTATCACATGGACTGGGAAGCAGAAAAAGTGAATCGTCAAAGAGAGATGCTCAGGTGAGAGGCAAAGGGAGAAAACTCCCGGGTTCCCTGTGTCTCTGATTCTGATCCTTCCTGAGGCTAAGCCACGGCTCTGTCTGGGCCTCCATGAGATCCAACCAAATGCAATGCCTGACCTGAGACTGGATCATATTGAGAAGGGGAGGATGCTGCAGTGGGTCAGCTGGAGACACTGGCATATGGACAGTGAATTGGATAAAAGCATTGCATCGATATTAAAAATCACTGAAGTTGATCATTCTCCTGTGGTTATGTAAGAAAACCTCCCAGTTCTTAGGAACCACACACTTGAAGTATTTCAGACTAATGGATGGACTAATGGCATCCATCCTGGCTGTTATAACAAAATGCCACAAACTGGGTGGTTTATCAACAACAGGCAGTTGTAGCTCACAGTTCTGGAGTTGGGAAGTCTAAGATCAAGGCGCCCGCAGATTCGGCATCTGGTGAGGGCTCGCTCCCTTCCTGTTTACAGGGGGCGCCTTCTCACTGTGTCCTCACGGCAACATATAAATTTTGCGAGGATACAAACTTTCCAACCAGAGCACCCCATATCCTAATCATACCTTACCCACCTTGCCCCCTTTTTGTCTACTCCTCAAGCAGGCTTCTGTGACTTGTAAGCAAAGCAGCGCTAACATTTACCATTAGGATCGGCTGAGCCAAGCAGGCAGACTTAGCTTCTTCACTCTTTATGACAAATAAAGCTTGTGGAAGTGTTCCAGATGAAAGGAGACTAAAGACACAATCGCACTGCTCCCAAGCTTTGGGACCGGAGCATACCGTCTAACTCCTCTGAAGCTCAGTGTTCCTTGGCTGTGAAATATCTAGTTAGACAGTCCCACCATCCCTTTTCCAGGGATTCTGGGCCAGATGTGAAAGGGAATCTGGTGACGCATTTACTGGATGTTACGTATCATCCCTGGTGTTTTTCAGCAAACTTTGTGAACATTCACATGCTGGGAAAGAAGATAAAACTATTGCCTTGCATCAGTTCAGCTCAGGTTTTGTAAGCAATTGAGTTTGCACCAAACCTATCAAAGAAAGAATTCAATTTTCAAAGGTTCATTTCGTTTTGTTTTTCAAATTCAGAATTGAAGATAAGGAACTGTGTTTATCTCCTTGGGTTCTTTTGAAATTTCCATCCTGCTTCCAGGTCGATCCAGGTGCAGCATTTTGAAGAATGCCTGCTACCTTCTATTATTGCATCAGTTTATGTCCCTGTCTCTCACTGGGCTGCAAGCTCTTTAAAACCCAGAGCTATTATCACAGTCATTTTTGTATGCACCTCACTACCTAGCAAAGTGTTTCATGTACAGCGAGGCTTGAATAAATGTTTATCAAATGAATAAATGTGGTTTCAAAGATAATTTCTTTTCAGTATTCAAAACACAATGAATAGTTGCAGATTTCCTAGAGTGAGCAATTATTGAGTCATTTGAAGATATATAAATCTAAAAATTCAGGTGGCAATGTCCTTATTCCTTTCAATTCACCCTTTTTAAAACATCCTCGATAAAACTATATTCCCATAACTTTAAACAAGCAAGTGAAATAGAGGTAGTAGAAGTGACAGAAGCAACATAGATTTAGTGAAAGCTACAATATGCCAAGTATTCTTTAAAGAACTTTATGTGTATTAAATTATAACCTGTCAACCATAGTTTAAAAATTGTTCATTTTACTGATATGGAAACAAGACAGGCAAGTTGCCTAAAGACACACAGCTAGTAAGTGGCAGCTGTCAATCCCAGGCCATCGGCCTCCATAACCTATGATCACGTGACCTCTCACATAAGGGGAACAAAAAACCCCCTTTTGCTTTCATTATGGGTTGAATTGTGTCTCCCCAAAAGATGTCACAGTCTTCACCTCCAGTACCTGTGAATGTGACCTTATTTGGAAACAGAGTTGTTGCAGATGTAATTAGTCAGGATGAAGTCATGAGGGTTGGCCCTAATCCAATATGACTGGTGTTTCCACCTATATAAAGGAAAAATTCAGACACAGGCATGCACACAGGCAGAACCCCACTGAACATGAAAGCAGAGATGAGGTGATGCATCCTCAGGCCAACGAGCATCAAAGACTGCCGGCAGGCCAGCAGAAGCCAGGACAGGACTGGAACAGACTCCCTTACAGCCCTCAGAAGGAACCAGCCCTGCCCATACCTTGATACCTCCAGCTTCCAGCCTCCAGAACTGAAAAAATTAATTTCTGTTGTTTAAGTCACAAAGCTGATGGTACTTTGTTATGGCAACTCCTGGAAACTAATATGAGTCCATCAAACTGCTAAAAGACATTAGCTGGAATCAGCAATGCCAATACATAATCCTGCAGAAGGCATGTGCATAACATAATAATCGCACCCTTGTTGGACTGAAGAGCTAAAGATACAGGACATTAATGGGACTTCTAACTCACTGCCATGCCCCCAAGTCCTACTTCCTGGCCTTTCAGTAACTATGTCTTTAAAAAAAAGAAAAAAGAAAAAAGGAAACTAGAAACCCAAAAAACCAAGTGAAGTCACATTTCCATGCTACCCACCAGCTCCTCAGAATGAGCAATGCCACCACTCCCGTCCAGGAGCACACACGTTCCCACACTCACACATCAGCCACAAAGCAGACACTTCCCACTCCCTGCCCTGCAACCCACTGATGATATTCTCCACCCTCCCACAGACAGTGCATGAGTCAGAGACGGCAGGTGGCAGCTGGGGACCACTGTCAATGCTTCCCAGTCCTTCTGTGGGCTGCAAGAGGGAGAGAGAGGTGACCCCGCAAATGGACACCAGAGCAAGAGTTTCGTAGAGGGAAGGGAGGAATCTTTAGACCCCAGGATATTAGCATCACTCCCTGGCTGTCACTCACAGCAAATCTCTGGTTGCCTTGATATCAAAAACCTCAAATAGACTGTAAAGGCATTTGGATGAGATTTTCCACCATCTGATGCAGTTGCTTCCACTAGAGTTTAGGGTTTCGTCATCTGAGGTCTCCTCATCTAAATCTCTCTGCACGTGTGCCTGACACACCAGGGCTCTACACACACACACACACACACACACACACACTGGCTCCTGTCCCTGCAAGAACATAGCCTCCTGAGAGAGCTCCAAAGCCTGGCAGTGAGCGATACACCCAGAGAGGTGCGGGGTGGGTCAGGTTTCTGACCCAACCCGAACTGAGTTTTACGCTCGGGGTTAGTTCTTTGAGAAGTCCCTATCACTAAATCACCTTGGTAATTCCAGACGCCCATCAGGGATTTTGTTTCCTGAGAGTGAAGCCAACTCTGGACTCACAGAAACCGTGGGGAATGGTCCCCAGCAGGGTGGCTACCAGGAATGGGAAAGCCACCTTGTCACTGGTTTGAATTGAGTTATAGAAACATCTGGGACATGAACACAGGTTATTCTAAAGAGAAAATCCTATGATATTCACCAAGGGTTGACAGTTTGACAGAGGGACGCCTAAAACTGCAGGCAACGGAGTAACATTAAGCCAAAACGGTAGCCCACCAGACACCTTCCTACTGCCTGTCAGCAGCACCCCACATGGGCCAACTTTCTGTGTGAAACAAGGAAGCCCATTCAGAAGACAAATACATGTTTCAGCCAAATTAAGCACAGACACCCACACAAAGAGCTCTATTAGATCATGACAGGCACAGAAGGTCAGCTTGCCCCGTGACCTGCCTGCACTTAGGTGCTGGAATACCCACCTACTGGAACTCTACTAACAGGGAGGGGGACTCATTACCTGGAGCATCCTCAACTCCCAGCCGGTCACGTTTTAACACTGGCCTCGTCAGCCCTCTTGGGACAGCATTGTCCAATAGACAGGATGGGAGTTTACTAGATGTACACCTCTATCTTGACTGCTGCTTATTCAGACAAGATTGCGGGGCATGATTTTGCTATAGCAGGCGCAACAGGCTGGGGGCTGTCTCCTCATTTGGCTAAGCTCCATCATCCCAAGAAGGACGTGGGTCTCAGAGGTGGGTTTTAAAGTGCAACAGCCCTATCTCAAAGCAAGATCTCAAAAGGTTGAAAGGAAATGAGGCTTCCAAGAGACTCCTTTAGCTTTTTAATGTTTTTATTTTTTCTTTATTTTTTGAGACAGGGTCTGGCTCTGTCACCCTCTCTCATGCCAGGCTGGAGTGCAGTGGCAAATCTTGGCTCACTGCAGTGTCCACCTCCCGGGCTCAAGCAATCTTCCCACCTCAGCCTCCCAAGTAGCTGGGACTACAGGCATCCACCACCACGCCCGGCTAATTTTTGTGTTTTTTGGAGAGACAGGGTTTTGCCATGTTGCCCAGGCTGGTCTCAAACTCCTGAGCTCATGTGATCCACCTGCCTCGACCTCCCAAAGTGCTGGGATTACAGGTGTGAGCCACCACACTTGGCCTCCTTTAGCTTTTTAAAATTCCTCATGAATATTGTCATGACTACAGATGCAAGCTTATTCCACTTTCTTTTGCCCATTAAATTCAGGTTAATTTTTGAACTACCCATCATGGTCACCTCTAATCCTTTCTAGACTAAAGCAAGAATCTAAATAAATATATAGACAGATTGGACTGCTCTCTTACTGCAGGTGATTAAACCTGAACAGATGATAGGTCCTGACATACAGCCTCCTGGAGCTGCACCATATAGAGTGGGCGGCCTGCACACTGCTCGTCTTGGCCCTGCACAGATCTGTCTTGGGAGCCAGGAGGTCTGAGGCTCCTGGGAATGAAAACCTTCCTATTCAGACAATCACAGGGATGTTATTGAGTAGAACAGAAAGTTCACGTGAACTTTTCAAATAAGAACAAGAGACCTCATAGAGACTGTGGTGCCCTGCAGGAGGCTTTGAGCTAAGCCACTCCGCAACTTGGGGGCACCTGAGCAAAGAGGTCAGGGACAATTTCAGAGCATTCGGGTGATTTCAGTGGCCCACCTGGGAAAATCAAAGATGGGGCTTTTCTCTCATAAACAGGAAGCAAATGGGCAATGCTGCCCACAGCCCACAGCTAGCAGAGTAGGTCCACAACTGCCCAACATGGAAAGTGAAAACAGACTGCAAAAGGAGCTCAGCCTTCCCAGAAAACAAGCCCTCCTGTGGATCCTGAGTCAGACCTTGCCAGAAGCAAATGGGCACCGGCTAGGAATTTGAGAGGTGACCTGGACTTTCCGAAATTTTTCAGAGTCTAAAATGGAGGGATGGTGTCTAGAAAGTTCTACAATATCCCAAACTGTGCCCTGTAGATAACACACACTCAATAAACATTTGGGGATGATGAGAAATCAGCCTGCCATAAGCAGAGAGCCAACCAAGAAACTTGGCTCACACAGCACCAGGAGCACCCAATATTCTGGGGCAGGAAGCCAAAGTCTCCCTCCTACCCCCAACCCAGGGTCCTCGTGAAGTGGTCCTCAGATACCCTTTGAGAGACACTGATCCCGACATGTCACACACCCAGGGATGATGGAGCTGGGATTAGAACGTGGTCGGATAATGCCCCACTCAGTGCTGCTTCTCTTGTGCCAGAGCATGACTGATTATTGATAGAGACGGGGTATTTCTAAGTGCCAACAACCATCTATAACAAAGTTCTGCAGTTGGATGTGATTCCGAGTAAGCAGGTCATCCTTAATGCAGTTCTAAACTGGACTCTATGACAAATGTTCTTTGAAAGTGGCTGCCGGCCTCTTTTTGTAAGAAACATGAACTTGGGGGCTTCCACTGGCCTGGCTCAGCGTGCTCTTCATCATTCGCTTGACCTGTTCCAGCAGCAGCCTGCAGCTGAAATCAAGAAGCATTTTCTATCCAGCCAACGGCACAGGTCCCAGTGCGATGCCTGGAGCTCTGACTGGAGGCAGTGGCTCAAAAGGATTATTTCATTCCTTCTCATCAACCCAGAAGTCTCACCTCATCCAAAAGCTCATGTTTGAACTAATGACAATTAAAATGCAAAAGTACTGTTTCCTAGTCCCTTAGCCCTGTTTTCCTCATCCATAATTTTAAACCCTCTTTGTATTATCCAATTTTTGTTGTTGTTGTTGTTGTTGTTTGAGACGGAGTCTAGCTGTGTTGTCCAGGCTGGAGTGCAGTGGTGCAATCTCAGCTCACTGCAACCTCTGCCTCCCGGGTTCAAGTGATTCTCCTGCCTCAGCCTCCCGAGTAGCTGGGATTACAGGCGCCTGCCGCCATGCCCAGCTAATTTTTGTATTTTTAGTAGAGACAGGGTTTCACCATGTTGGCCAGGCTTGTCTTGAACTCCTGACCTCGTGATTCGCCCCCCTTGGCCTCCCGAAGTGCTGGGATTACAAGCATAAGCCCCCATGTCCGGCTTGTATTATACAATGTTTTATATACTATTTCCAAACCCCTTTGAAATGGAGATGTAATCAATAATGCTCTCCACTGAACTCATCAGGTGATCTCACATGGTGGAGGAGGCACACTGACCTTGATTTCAGTCCCAGAGCCCTTCCTGTACTATCTGTGTGACCTTCAACAAGTGACCTAAACTCTCTAAGCCCCATTTTCCTTTTCTACAAAATGGTACTAATACCTGCATTATAAGGTTGTTGGGACCTTAGAGGGACAAAAATAAGCTGATATGAAAGTGCTTTGTGCAGGTGGTATTGTCACTAAGGCAGCCAGCAAAATGACTCCATTTCCCCTTGGGCAAAAAAAAAAAAAAAAAGTGAGAGGGGGATGAAGAGCATTTGGGGCATAACTTCTTGTAAGAAGTGATGATGGAATAGTGAGAAGAGAAGCCTAAAGAACAGCCAGAATGGTAACTGATAGATAATGCCTGTGTTTATCAAAGGCAGGTGGACAGCAAGGAGAAAGGCACATGCAGAACGGATCCAGAGATTTTGTCCTATCTTGCCGCGGTTTGAATGTTTGTGTGCCCTCCAAAATACATGAATTGGAAACTTAATCCCCAATGCAAAAGTGTTGGGAGGTGAGGTCTAATGGTAGGTGCTAGGGCCACAAGCGCTGTGCTCTGATGAATGGGTTAATGCCGCTATCAAAAGAGCTTGCAGTGGTACTGGTACCAAAATAGACACATAGACCAATGGAACAGAATAGAGATCTCAGAAGTAAGACCACACATTTCCAACCATCTAATCTTTGAAAACCTGACAAAAACAAGCAATGGGGAAAGGATTCCATATTTTATAAATGGTGCTGGGAAAACTAGCTAGCCATATGCAGAAAACTGAAACTGGACCCCTTCCTTATACCTTATATAAAAATTAACTCAAGATGGATTAAAGACTTAAATATAAAACCCAAAACCATAAAAGCCCTAGAAGAAAATCTAAGCAATACCATTCAGGACATAGGCATGGGCAAAGGTTTTATGATGAAACTGCCAAAAGCAATTGCAGTGAAAGCAAAAGTTGACAAATGGGATCTAATTAAACTGACGAGCTTCTACACAGCAAAAGAAACTATCATCAGAGCACATAGACAACCTACAGAATGGGAAAAAATTTTTGCAATCTACCCATCTGACAAAGGTTTAATATCCAGAACCTATAAAGAACTTAAATTTATAAGAAAAAAACAACCCCATCAAAAAGCAGGCAAAGGACATAAACAGACACTTCTCAAGAGAGGACATTTATGCAGCCAACAAACATATGAAAAAAAGCTCAAAATCATTGATTATTAGAGAAATGCAAATCAAAACCACAATGAGATACCATCTCATGTGAGTCAGTATGGTGATTATTAAAAAGTCAAGAGGCTCATTACAGGTATGGTGGCTCACGCCTATAATCCCAGCAATTTGGGAGGCTGAGGTGGGCGGATCACCTGAAGTCAGGAGTTCAAGATCAGCCTTGCCAACATGTTGAAACCCCATCTCTACTAAAAATATAAAAATTAACTGGGCATGGTGTTGTGTGCCTGTAATCCCAGCTACTGGGGAGGCTGAGGCAGGAGAATCACTTGAACTAGGGAGGCAGAGGTTACAGTGAGCCGAGATCGTGCCACTGCACTCCAGCTTGGGAGACAATGTGAGACTTCATCTCAAAAAATAAAAATAAAAAGTCAAGAAACAACAGATGCTGGCAAGGCTGTGGAGAAATAGGAACACTTTTACACTGTTGATGGGAATGTAAATTAGTTCAACCATTGTGGAAGACACTGTGGCGATTCCTCAAGAATCTAGAGCCAGAAACACCATTTGGCCCAGCAATCCCATTACTAGGTATATACCGAAAGGCATATAAATCATCGTTATAAAGGTACATGCATGCATATGTTTACTGCAACACTATTCACAATAGCAAAGACATGGAATCAACCCAAATGCCCATTAGTGATAGACTGGATAAAGAAAATGTGGTACATATACACCATGGAATACTATGCAGCCATAAAAAGGATCAAGATCATGTCCTTCACAGAAACATGGATGGAGCTGGAAGCCATCATTCTCAGCAAACTTCTGTTCCTGCGAACAGAAAACCAAACACTACATGTTCTCACTTATAAGTGGGAGCTGAATAATGAGAACACATGGACACAGGGAGGGGAACGACACACACTGGGGCCTGTCGGGGGTGCGGGGAGAGGGAGAGCATCAGGATAAATATCTAATGCATGCAAGATAAATATCTAATGCATATTAATACCTAGGTGACGGGTTGATAGGTACAGCAAACCACCGTGGCACACATTCACCTATATAACAAATCTGCACGTCCTGCACACATATCCCAGAACTTAAAATGAAGTAACATTTTTTAAAAAAGGGTTTGCAGGAGTGACTCCACTCTCTTCTGCCCTTCCACCGTGTGAGGACACAGAGTTTGCCAATTTTTTCCCTATTCTGCCACATGAGGACACCTCAAGAAGGCCCTCAGCAGACACCAGATGCTGGCACCTTGGTCCTGGACTCCAGTCCTCCAGAACTGTGAAAAATACATTTCTGTTTGCTATCAATTATCTGGTCTGTGCTCTTCTGTTACAGCAGCACAAGACTGTCTAAGATGTACCTTTGTCCATTGGCATGGGTTATGAGTGTGTGTACTGTCTACTTTTAACCTTCCACACCGACTCCCTAGAAGCCCAGAGTCCACCTCACCATGTTTGCAGTCTCCTTCACAGCCCTTGGTGGAGTATCTTGTACATGGTGGGTCCTCAGTAAGTGTGCTGCTCTCTTGATCAGGAGCAGCCCTTGGCCCTCTTTGTAGTGTCATTGAGCCAGAGCTGCTAGGGAGAAGGAGGGACACTGAGTTTGAAGGGGAAGGGAGGCATCCAGCCTTTACAGGCCCAGCCCCACACAGACCCTTGCTCCAGTGCCATCTGAAACATGCTGGGGCTCCCAAGTCAACTACCACAGCTGGGATTCCTCCAGTGCAGACTTGTCACCATCACCGTGGCCTCAGTTGGCTGAGCCCAAGCCACCAGCCCCCGCTTGTTGTTACATCCACTGTCAGCTCATACCTTCCACCCTCCGCAGCAGGGCGGCAGCACTCTGCTCCCACATTGCCCAGTCGCCTCTGTGACTGTCTGCTGTCAGCTGCATCTGTGAGTGGTGTGCTGGTGTTTTTCCCTTAAGCTGGTGTGTACCAGGGTTCACTCTCTCCCTCACACGAACTCCTTGCCTCTGACTTCAGAGGGAAAGGAGGCTCTTTCTCCATCATCCCACCTCATCCAGGCTCAGCTCTTTCCAGAAAACACACTAGCCAGGCTCAGCCTCTACCAAGAGAGCTGGATTGTGGAGGACCAGGGTTCCCACCTCTCAGAGTGATGGGCGCCAAGAACGTCACTTGCACCCTGTGTACCAAGCATGGTGCAATGAGTCACCAATGCCCTGGGGCAGAGCAGGCCACCTCCAGCTGGTCAGGCCTCAAGTTGAGAGGCAGCACAGCAGCGCAACAGCACAAATGCTGGGAGCCAAGCTCTGACACCACCAGCTCCCAGTTGTGTAATGCTGGACAAGGTCCTTAAACTTGTACAAGTGAAGAGTCACTTCCTCAGACTGTAGTGGTAAGAATTAAGTGAGATGCTTGGCACATGGCAAATACCATGAGGTTTGCATTTATGCTGGGGGTGAGGAAGGATCTGATATAGCATGTCTTCAATGCTATTGCACTGTTTTTTAAAATGCCCCTCATTATCTCTATACAGAGAGAATAAGAAGCAAACAAGGTCCTCGCGATCTTGGACCGCTTCATTCTAATCAGGGAATGGATATTTTTGTTCCCAATCTGTCAGTGTCATAAATTAGGGTTCTTCCTAGGATTTCTGCCCCTATTTGTACCCCACCCATCAGAGCCACAAGGAATTGTCAGAACGTCTCAGATCACTTCTGGGCTCAGCACAAATCAATGGGCTGTGAGTCTCACGCCCAATTCATCTTCAGTCTGGTCAACTGTGAGCACCTGGGAGAAGGAACTGCTTTCTGAGAAGTCAAATAAGCCAAGTGATACAGTCTGCCAAACCCACCTCCTCTGTCAAAATTGACTATCATTACTTTTCCTCTTGCTGACAGTGAGGAAGAAACCACCCCTCCCCCATCCTTTCCTGGGCCCCTTAATTTTCCCAGCAGGGTCCTGAGGTCAGTGAAATCATAGGTCCTTTCTAGTTCCAGCTGCTGGAATTTAAACAAATCCTATCCGCCAAACCTCCAACAGAATTGCTGGCTTTACAAACAACATACAACAAAAACAAACTAAACCCAACCCGATGGTTAACCTATGCACCAAACTCCCACTGTCATCTCCGTTCGGAACATTCCGCCTCTCTGCTAAGAGAGTTCTTATCCTTGAGAAGAAAGCAACAGAGAGATAAAAGTGAAGCATCTCCTGTTCAGGTTGCAAATGCCATCCCAGAGCTCAGCAAGTCAGCTGAAAGGGAAGGACCTGGCTTCTTAAAGAGCATTTAAAAATGCAAAGCACATTATCTGTGACACCGCCCAGGGTACTTAATTAACTCCATGCCCAGATGAAAGCCCAAAGCCTGGCTTTCCAGACCACCGGAATGCAGAAGGGTGGGGCTGGCAGCCCCTGGGTTGATGACTGAGTCTGGCCTCCCAGTTTACAGATGCTGCACTTGGAAAAAGGGGTCTCACTGCCAATTAGCGAGTTAGGGGCAGGCACAGGGCAGCAACCAAGATCTGTGCTGTCCATCACAGGAGCCACAAATTAATTAAAATGAAAGACAATTTAAAATCCAGCTCCTCATTCACACTGGCCTCAGTTCACATGCTCAGTAGCCATACGGGACCAGTGGCTACCATGTTGGACAGCGCAAAACAGAATATTTTCATTGTCTTGGAAACTTCTATGGACAAGACTGCTCCAGATCACAAGCTCTTTCCATGTCATCAGGGTGTGGGTCTTTTTTTTTTTAACCCCCAGTTATCCATCCATGAAGCATTGTGAAATCAGTTCAGTGGGTCACAGCCAGCTTTTCCTCTTCTTGTTAATAAAATGAAAGAAAGAAAATACAATAGCATTTCACGTGCCAATGAAACAAGGGTAAGCATCATGTCATAAACCTTATGTTCATTATTATTTATATTCATACATACATATGTAGGTTATCTGTAAATATTTTTAACGCTGATACAGTATATATATGCTATATATGTATACTATATACAATTTTAATTATGATCCAGTATATAAATACAAAGATAAATATATATCTATCCAGCAGGGTCCTGAGGTCAGTGAAATCATGGGTCTTTTCTAGTTCCATCTGCTGGAATTTAAACAAATCCTATCTGCCAAACCTCAAACTTAATCACTGGCTTTACAAACAACATACAACAAAAAACAAACCATATATATGTATATACTGGATCATAATATAAAATTTGTTCTCCCTGTAAGTCAGGTTAGAAAAAGTTACTCTGCTGGCCCCCAGATGTTTGGGTAATTTCACCCCCACACATTTTCCCCTTTCCCAAATGACTCAGATCACGAGAGAGTGAGGCAAAGTGTCTGCTCCACAGTACCACACATGGGTTTTACTGCAGACCTGATTTTCCATGCACTCTTCCCTGTAAATCCATTTCCTCTGGACACACAGCCAGGCAAGTGGAAGGCTCCAGACGCTCATCTGGGTTCCAGTGCCCCCAGCACAAGTAAGGGCAGAAGGCAGTGGGCAGGGAGACCACAGCTGAGCCAGCGTCCATGCTAGCGCTTGTGAAGTCCTGCTCTTCTGACCTTACCACAGAACAAAGACTTGTTAGAATGTCAACAGTGTCCAGAAATCATTCTTGCTCCCTGGGACCACAAGCCCCTCCCTGTCCAGCTATAGTTCTATAGTTCTTAGAGGTCAGAAGAAACTGAAGTACTCTTTCCCTCATTGTGATGGTTAATTGCAATATGTCAACTTGGCTAAGCCACAACAGCCAGATATTGGGTCACACACTTTTCTGGATGCTTCTGTGAAAGTATTTTTTAAATGAGATTAACATTTATATCAGTAGATACTAAGTAAAGCAGACACCCTGTATAATGTGCTGGGCCTCATCCAATCAGTTGAAGGCTTTATGAGAAACAGACTGATTTCTTCTGAAGAGGAGGAATTCCACCAGCAGATTGCTTTGGACTTGAACTGCAACATTAACTCTTCTTTAGGTCTCTAGCCCACTGGCCAGGTCTACCCTGCAGGGCTTCCCTGCACCCTCTCTTCCTCTTTCTGTGCGTGCGTGTGTGTGTGTGGTGTGTGTGTGTGTGTGTGTGTGTGTGTATCCTTTTGGTTCTGTTTCTCTGAAGAAACAGAAGTTTCCTTGACTACTACCTTCCTTGTCATTCAAGGCTCTCTCAAATGCTACCTCCTCTGTGCAGCCACACCTGATTTCCTCTGCCAGATATAATTGCTGCTTCTTCTGTGCTCATTCTCATAGTATATTTCTTGTGCCACATTTTTGCAATTACTATGCTTTGTACTATCATTAATTGATCATCTAAAGCAGGGGTGTCCAATCTTTTGGCTTCCCTGGGCCACATTGGAAGAACTGTCTTGGGCCACACATAAGATATACTAACGATAGCTGACGAGCTAAAAAAAAAAATGCAAAAAATTTTCATAATGTTTTAAGAAAGTTTAGGAATGTGTGTTGGGCTGCATTCAAAGCTGTCCTGGGCCACATGCATCCCACGGGCAGGGGTTGGACAAGCTTGATCTAAAGCTTAGATTCTAAGTCTTGTTGCTCAAAGCTTGCTCTGTGAACCAGCAGCATCAGTATGCCCTGGAAGCTTGCTAGACATGCAGAATCTCAGGCTCCACCCCAGACCTACAGAATCAGAATCTGCATTTCAACAGACGCCTAGGTGATTCACACGCACATTAAAATTTAAGCAGCACTGCTGTAAACAAGTGCTTCTTAACATTGAGGAGATTTAAAAAATAGATATACCTAGTTCCTACCCTCAGAGACACGGATGTAACTGGTCTGGGGCGCGGCCTGGGCTTCAGGATGTTTGACACCTTCCCAGGTATTCCTAACTCACAGCCAAGCCTGAGAACCATTGTAACAAACCCCTTGTCTTAGAACGAGAATTGAGCCCGGTGAAGCTGAGAGACCCCTGTTAAGGTCATAAAGTGAGTTAGTATCAGGAATGAGAATCCTACCAAGGTTTCCTGTCCCCCTAAAAATGTTTTAAGGAAAGAGGAAAAAGATCCATGTGCACTATCAGCACATTTGTAATGAAACCTGGGTCATCCAACACCCAGCTGACACAGGAAACTGTCATCATACCAAATATCTCCTCTGTAGGGAGGAACCAGCAGGGTTCTCTAGAAATAAAAGAAATGACTCAGCCTAGGTTGGATCTTAGGAACACTTCTCATTTAAAATGACTGTCAAACACCAAATTTGACAAATTTACACCAAGGGTAAAGTTACTGCTAGGGCAGATGGGTGCCACCTCTGATCTCGGAGGACCCAAAAATGTCCCATGTGGATACAGGCAAGTCTCCACTGGCTCCTTCATTCTCTGCTGATCCTGGGATGCTTTGGTTATGTCACTTCTTTGGAAGGTACAAGATGATGATATAGTGCCTTCTCTTTATTGCCATATGGCATGGAGTTTTGATCTGAGTTAGAAGATAATAGAAAAGATGAGAGAAGTAAAGCAAACAGATTTCTTTTCCTTTCAAGACCCTCTCTGGGTTTTACATTTATACTGGCCCGGTGAGGTCCACTAAGTCTTCCGTCAGGGTTATGACCAGTAACAACAGGCTTTCCACCCACAGAGATTATTAATGTCACATCCTCTGCCTTTGAAGAAGGATGACTACATGCCGAGGGAGCCTGTCAGTGGCAGGCACCCACATAAAAAGTGGCTGTACCCGCCAGTGACTCAAGTGTGACAGGGTGACATTCTCAATCGCCTCCCTCCTTGTGGCCTCCTGTGAACTGTCCATGATACAATTTCTGACCTGCAGTTGCTTGGGATGGATATCCCCTTGATCTGCTGCTGATGGCGCAGTACTTCTTCTTTGGCAAAACTACATCTTTCCTTGGTGCAGTGGACCACAACCTGCTTCATGAAGCATCTGCAGAAGGAGCTAACCCCAAACACCCACTGTGCTGATAAATTTGTGCTAGAAAATTATACCCAACCCCACTGCTTTGCTAGCTTGACAGTTGGTATTAGCAGTTATTCATGCAGATGTGTTCTCAGCAGTGCCATTAAAGAGGGGAAAAAAACAAGGCACGACACATTGGGCAGGTGTGTACACACACCCATGGGCACACACATACACATATGCACACATACACACACGTACACATACACACATACTACCGGCAAGCAGCCGTCCCACTAACCCACAATAAGCCATGCTACTTTGCCCTGGAATACATCTCCTCCCTTACAGATAAAAGGAAGAATGCTTCCTGGTATAAAGGAGAGCTGTGTATATTTGTGTAACTGATTTCAAAAAAAAAAAAAAAACAAGAAGCTATAGCAGAAGCCAAGTGAACCAACCATATGACAGCAGTTGTAATAAAACAGCACATAAAAATATTTACCAAATTACCAAATTAAATAATTTGGCTAAGTCAATACCAAGCTTTTAAAGTGAGTTATTAGAATAAACATAAAAGGTGGGAGCTAAAAGGAACTCTTAAAAATTGACTCTGGTGCCTGCATTATATAGGTAACGAAATGAAAGTCTAGCAGGGTGAAGTCACTTGCCCAAGGTCACACCACTAATTAGTATGGTGTCAGGACAAGAACCGCCTGTCCAGGCTCTCTGGCCAACACCCTTTTGGCCGCACACCACCACACACGCAGCCCATAAAGAGATTCAAGCAGATGGTGGTGAATTTTCTCAGGCCCAGGGTTCTAAAACTGCTAACCATTTACACCAACACAGGCTTGACTGAAAAGAAACCTGCCTGCAAAGAAAAGGGGAAATAAAAAATGGAAATGTTGCAATTGTACATTTTCTTTGGAAGGCTGAATTGCACATTTTCTTTGGAAGGCTGAATGAAGCCAACAAGAGCTTCACTTCCCACCCTGGGGCAAATTCAGGAGGCAGAGAAAAATGATAGGACTCTTCCAGCTGTTTCTGCCATGTTTGGGTTTTTGGCACACAAGGTTAGAAATACAAATAAATTACCCTGCAGCCAAGAGTCTATGGTTTCTCCCCAAATTCAGAGTCATTCCTAATTACTCTCCTAAACAACGGGACAGTCCCTAGACCTTGATTCAACCACTTCCACCTCCTAGAAGACTGCCTTTTTCCTTTGGACAAGGCTAAACTTATTTTTGCCCTATGAAAAACACGTACCTGCAGCTGGGAACAGCCAGTCCAGAGCCAAAGGATCACAGAATATAAGAACTGGAGAGTCACCCCAACCAAATCATTTTTTCCCATCTTATTGTCTCTTTCTTTTGAAAAATACATGTTTTCATTATGACATTTTTTAAAACAAGAAATTTAGAGAAGAAAAAAATTTATAATCCCATTATTTGATAACAAACATCATTAGGATTTGGGCTCCTTTACCAGACTTTAATTTTCTAGGGGTGTGTGTGTGTGTGTGTGTGTGTGTGTGATTTTAAACAAGGCTATTATCATAATATACAAATGCTTCTGTGTCCTTTTTCTTTACTTATATCATAAGAAAATTTCCTATATTGCTAGTCTTCCTACACATAATTATAATGGCTATTTAGTATTTTATCAATTATATTTATCATATTTATCTAACTGTTCTCCTACTGTGGAACATTTATGTTGTTTCTAGTGTTTCAGTAATCATAAATAAGGCTTCACTGAACACTATTGTGCATGTAGGTGTTTTCATTGTTGTTATTTTAGGTTATTTCCTTCAGAGACTTGCAAGAAGTCAACTGCCTCATTTTCTTCATTGTTGGAAAAGCACAGTTCCCCAGTGATTAAACAACCTCATAAGATAATAGGCACACTCTCCAGAGACCTCGGTTTGGTCCTGACTTAGCTGTCAGTGACCAGCTGTGACAACCCGGATAAGCCACTCAGTTCCTCTGAGACTTGGTTTCCCCTCGGTGTTAGGAGAGAGGGAGCTTCCAGCCTGTCCTGGGTGTTCTGATTACCAGTGGTGTTCTCTTTCCACTATTCCCCACAGCCTCCCATCTGAGATATCAAGGCCCCTGACCAATCCCCCTTCCAGTTCTCTGCTTTTCACATCAGCTGCTCGGGAAAATGACTTAATCAAAGCCCATTATGGAACCAAATGTGTTTAAGCATATGGGAGCCAGGCAGATCAAGCCTATGGTGTGCAAAAGCCAGCAGCAGGATTGGCTGTTTCCTCCCCTATGGAGCCCTTGCTACCGCTTTCTGAATCCAGGTCATTTGTGGAACTCAATAGACCTTGCTTCTTCTCTGCAAGTGCTGGCCACAGGGCATTGTGACAATAATAAACACACATGGGCCTGCTCTTGGGGACTTCCCAGAACTCAGTTATGTAGGAGAGGGAGTCCGCCTGTGTCTCCTATTACGGCCTTCCAGAACAGTAAAGAGGCCACTGGTCACATCCCCTAAAGAATCCCTGTTGGTAACAGCACCACACTCAACCTGGAGCATGCCAGAACAGATGGAGGAATACATCACACTCGCCTTTTATATCTTATCCATACAAGAGTTTGCCATTTATTTTGGCCTCTTCAAAAATAAGTTATAATCAACAGAGAAGTGAAGATCATGAAATAACATTTTCTCAATTTTTTAACATCCTGTGGGATACATGCAGTCCCCAGGCTATTGTCTCCTCAGCTATGGAATTAGATGACGCAAGTTCCAGTTCAGTCACCATTTCCCCCTTTTTATACTTTGTCAATAAAAATGATATGGCCTTTGTTCATACAGACCATTGATACTGCAGCACATTATACTGGAAAACACATAAGCTTTGGAGTCAGGCAAACTTAAGTTGAATTCTGATTCCACTTGTTCTTAGCCATGTACACTTGCCAAAATACCATATTTCACAGAATCTAAGACACTACTGCAAAGACCAACAGTTATCTTACTACCAAGAAAGAAAAGCCCTTTTAGACATATCTATATTTCAGATGTTCAAATGTGAAAATAATACATGTCACAGAATCAGTGACATGTGATATTTAACTTCTCTACAGTGAAATTTCTCACTTGTAAGATGGAGATGCTAAATGTCCATGTTGGAGGTTGGCCATGAGATGTAAATGAGTAACACTTGTACTATGCCTCACTCCAGATCTGGCACATAGTAAGTACTCCATAGAATGTTAGTTTCCCTTCTCTTTCCACATGTGATGAGTAGGTTCTGGATAGATTATGAGTTCTCTCAGAGTACATGCCATATTTGATATGCCTTTGACCTTTTCTAACTCCCCATGACTGAGAATATTGCCTTACACATTGTAGCCACTCAGTAAATGGGTGAGGAATACAGATGTTGAATTTGTTTGAAAAAGCAATAAATACTGAAGTTGGAAAATCCTGTTGGTGAATGTAACCAGTGATGTCCCACTGGCTTCCCCAGCACCTGTGTGCAACGAGCACATCTATCTATAATCTTGGCTGGGTCTGGAGACTGGAAAGAAGAGCAAATGCCGGCTCATGAAGCACATCCCTCCTGGAATCCCCCATGCCAGCAGGCTGTGGCTGGAGGCCTGCTGCATTCAGGCAAGAATGTGCAGCTAAATCTCAGTTCCACAGACAAATGCAGCATTGTGGTTCCCGTGGGCCTCCAGGGAAAGCCAGGCTGCCTCTGTGCCCTGGATGTGAACGGCTGTGCATATTAAGTTAGACAGGCTGCATCCCCAAGGGCTTGAAACCTGTCCCCTGGGACTCTCCAACAGCAGCATCGTGGGGGGTAAACAAATGTCCCACGTGGGGATGCTGGAGGGAGCAGAAGCTCAGCTGAACAGAACCACGTGGCATTTTTTTTCCCCAATATTTTTCTGCCTGCTGATTTTCTTCCTCTGATGTCCCGGTTCTGCTGGAAAGGGAGAAGAGACAGAGAAGAGGAACACATCTCATTTTCCACCACCCACTTTTGATTATTCATATTCATGTGGGAGATAAGAAGAGCCTGCCAGGGACACATTTAAATAACAAGTACTCTAAAATCATTACTTTGCCCTTGACTACAGTCAAGAGACATTCAGTGGGCAGCACACTGTAGTGTGTGTGCACTCACACTCTCACAAATGCACACTCACCTCTCCCTCCAACCCCCCACAAGCTGGAACTTAGCAGCCCCAGTTCCCTAAAGATTGCTCACACAGATGGATGTGGCTTTCACAACGTTAATGGGACTCGAAAGAAAAAAAAAGGCCATAATAATTAGCAAAACAGTAAGAACGTATTAGTTGAGGTTTCATGCTTTAGTATTTATGTAGCCTCTTCCCTCGGCTGAAGGAAAGGACGAGGGAGTGGAGAGAGGAGGAATAAAGTCGGAAACCCCATTGCCCATGGAACTGCACAGCATGCTGGCAGTAGAGCAGAAAGCACCTTACTCTGAAGTCAAAATTCCTCCCCCTGGCCCAGGTCCTCAGGAGCTAGCTTCCGGGTGTTCTCGAAGGTTCTTGCAGGACAAAGAGGCCTGGAATATACTTCCTTCCCCTCACCACCTTCCTGAGCCATCTACTAAGACCTTTTGCTTCTTAGTGCTTTGAGGAGGGAAAACGTCTTTCTTACCTCCCCTAGAGGATGGCTGAGAGGGTTAAGGAAGATGCTACCTGTGAGCAAAAGCAGAATTCCTGCCCTGGCATCACCCTACCCAGGTCCGTGCCATCTGCTACCTAAAGTCCTGTAATAAACCTGAGGGAAGGCGGCTGGAGCAGGGAGGGGCACTGTCATTTATCTCGTTGCTCAGTCCCTACGTCTAATAAAGAATTTAGGAAACTTCCCACGGCACATCTTCTTCTCATTAATAATAGAGTCCTTACTAATAAATCCAGAAAGCAGAACCCAGACCTTGTTAAACCTCTACTAATTAGTTTTGAGACACCCATAGCCCAGTGTGGAGACTATCAACACATTCCCAGGAGAAAATGAAACATACCCACAAGTTGGGGTTGCTCGAAAATCCATGTTTGGATCTCACATAAGTGAGTGATTAGCCCATTGCTATATCCATTAATGCTGTCCAGTAGAACTTTCTGCAATGATGGAAATGTTCTATGTTGCATGGTCCAATATGGTAGCTACCAGCCAGCCACATGTGGCCTTTGAGTGCTTGAAATGCGCCTAGGACAACTGAGGAAATTGTATTAGTCTGTTTTCAAGCTGCTGATAAAGACATACCCAAGAGTGGGAAGAAAAAGACGTTTAATTGGACTTACAGTTCCATGTGGCTAGGGAGGCCTCAGAATCATGGCAGGAGGTAAAAAGCACTTCTTACATGGTGGCGGCAAGAGAAAATGAGGAAGACAGAAAAGTGGAAACCCCTGATAAACCCATCAGATCTCGTGAGACTTATTCACTATCACCAGAATAGCACAGGAAAGACCAGCCCCCATGATTCAGTTAACTCCCCTGGGTCCCTCCCACAACACATGGGAATGCTGGGAGATACAATTCAAGTTGAGATTTTAGCAGGGACACAGCCAAACCACATCAAAACTGCATTTTTCATTTTATTTAGTTTTATGTAAATTTAAGCAGCCACATGTGGCTAATGGCTACCGTACTGCATAGCACAGACCCAGAGAGCGTCTGGTATGTAGCTGGCACTCAATAAATCTCTGTTCAAGGAAAATCATAAATGGACAGTAGTTCACCATAATAAGTTCTGATTAAGCAGGATTCTCATATTTATTGAGTCCTCATTTTAAACAAAGCCCTGTTTAGGTCAACAACCTTCTGAGATGGGTACTTTTATTATCCCCATTGTACAGATAAGGAAATTGGGGCTTCAAAGAGTTAAGTGAGGAGCCCACACCCACATAGCACATGGCCAGCCAAGGACTCAACCCCGGGCAGTGCCCACACACCCATTTCTGCAGTGCCTCCAGCTTTCTGAAGTCTGATGGGACAGCTTCTTCAAACTGCCTTTTCCATTGACCAAAAAAAGCCTTCAGGAGCATCACTTTACTTTCACCAGAATGACATCAAATTAGCCAAGGAACTTTTCCTTTTGAAATAGAAAAAATGAAGATAGACAATTTTTGTCAAATCTAGGGATCTTTTAAAAGCCTAGCCAGAGTAGTAACTTTGCAAGGCTCTGTTGTCTGATTTCTGGATCCCAAGTCAAGAGTCAACTATTCATTCCACCACTGTGGCCTCTTCCTCAAACCATCCCAAGATGGCAGACTACACTGAGAGCGCGTCACAATCATCATTTCCATGAGCTCTCACTTCTGAATGCTGAGAGGTGAGAAAGGGAGGAGAAAGGGAGGTGAGAAAGGAGGAGAAAGGGTGGTGAGAAAGGGATTTGAAACACCAGTGACCTAAATCTAGAGTTTGTAGCCCCACCCACCATGAAAGATGGGAGAGGCATGTCCACATGTCATATGCAAATGTCCTTTTCCAAAGAGATTATTGCATCCTTGCTCATCTAGTAAATTATAGCTGCAGCCAGCCCTGACCCTTGCACCATCAGGTCTCAACTGTATAACAAGAGAACATGCGCTCCCACCACCATCAGATGTAAGCACCAAACCAGGCGCAGGGCACCCTTCAAGGCATCCTCTCAACAGCTGACTCTGTTTACCATAGCATGCCCCTGACTCCATCAGACACAGAGCTGTCTTGACAGCATTACGAGCTGAATCAACTTTTGCAGTTCTTCCCACGCCCTCCAAGGCGGCCATTTGGGCTCCTCTCAACAGGGTCCTTTCCAACACTTCAGCAAGCTGTTTGCCTTGACTGACCCCAGAGCTCTGTCATTTGTGGCTGTCACCATTTGAGATATGAAGGGAGAGAAAGATGCAAGTGACACTTACTGCTGATGAAGAAAAGTATTTGTAGAATTTCAGACATTCTTAAACCACTCTAACTTTGCCCTAGGAGGTCAACTGCAAGCCACACAGTTTATCTCGCAGAACCAGTGGTTTCTTGAGGAGGACTTTACATCATAGAGCCTCCCATGTCTTCCTTTCAATTATTTAAATCCTACTCCCTCTTCTGGGCCCAGTTGAAGACCAACCCACCTTTTCCAAGAGGTTTTCTGGGACCCTTCCAGCTCTCAGGAATGCCCCTTTCCTCAGCTTTCAGGCAGCATCCACTCTCTGCGGTGCCACCTTCTCAGCAACCCACCAAAGAGGGGAAGGGTGCCCGGGACAAGTGGGGCCCCACTCACTGGCCCCACTC
Source organism: Nomascus leucogenys (assembly GCF_006542625.1). Taxonomy (NCBI): domain Eukaryota; kingdom Metazoa; phylum Chordata; class Mammalia; order Primates; family Hylobatidae; genus Nomascus; species Nomascus leucogenys. The sequence goes on from NC_044388.1 coordinate 61,905,685, forward strand.
ATTTTATCTCTGATGTCAAGCTCATCTTCCCCACTCAACAAAACAAATGTGCAGCAGTAAACTGGAAGCAATAATTCACCAGCTCTTAGAGGAAGCCCCTTCCAGGCCCCTTGTGCTGCGAGTGTCTCATTCAAACACACAACACATTTTATGAGGGGGATCCTGTTAAAACATTTTTGCGGCCAGGTGCAGTGGCTCAAGCCTGTAATCCCAGTACTTTGGGAGGGCGAGGTGGGTGGATCGCCTGAGGTCAGGAGTTCGAGATCAGCCTGACCAACATGGAGAAATCCCGTCTCTACTAAAAATACAAAATTAGCTGGCTGTAGTGGTGCATGCCTGTAATTCCAGCTACTGGGGAGGCTGAGGCTGGAGAATCGCTTGAACCTGGGAGGCAGAGGTTGCGGTGAGCTGGGATCATGCCACTGCACTCCAGCCTGGGCAACAAGAGCAAAATTCCATCTCGGGAAAAAATAAAATAAAATAAAATAAAAATAAGAATGCCTTTTTTTCCCCTTTGCCTTAGTGCCTTTTGTAGACTGGCACTGGGAAGCTCACCCCGGTGATCGACTCTTAATCCAATAATGATTTTTTAGGGATTACTCAACTGCCTCAAGCAAGCTCTTCCTGGCATTGCAGTATAACCATTCACTCTGCACTTAGTCATGTATCTCATTGCATTGCTCCATGTTTGCCTATGGGCTCTTCTTTCAAGGACAAAGACCATGTCTTACTTTATAGGGCATTTCTCACCACAGCTAACATAGTGCTAGAGGGATTCAAAAGGCATTTACTAACTAAAAATAAATGGAAAAAAAGAAACACCCTCCAGACACTGGGCAGAACAGGTGGTTAGAAAACCCTACTGGAAGACAATCTTCAAGTTGGAAACGCCCCCTGGCAGAGGGTTCAGTGCATTCTCACAGCCCATGGCAACGCCAGAGCCCCAAACATGAGCACCCTTCACCTGGTAGTCTTGCTCTTCTACTCTATGAACGATTTCAATGAATACTTGGCAAAACTAATTTTACTTGGGTTGGAGAATTCGTTCCGCTGTACTAGTTCCAAAATCAAAAATAAGAGGAAGTACACGAAAAACAAAAACAAAAACTCTACCCCTTCCCCCAAGTGAAGTCTGCTACCTCAACAAAATAAGAAAATCACAAAACCAATGCTTACAAATCAATAAATGACAAACAACCCAATTTAAAAATGGGTATGAGATTTGAATAGTCATTTTATGAAAGAAAAATGTGACTTTCTAATAAACACATGAAAAGCTGTTCAACATCATTAATTATTATTAACAAAATGCAAATCAAAGTCCTAACAAGACACTTCTACATACCAGCTATAATGGCTATGATCAAAAAGACTGACAAGGCTGGGCACGGTGGCTCACGCTTGTAATCCCAGCACTTTGGGAGGCTGAGGTGGGCGGATCACTTTAGATCAGGAGTTCGAGACCACCCTGGCCAACATGGCGAAACCCCATCTCTACTAAAAATACAAAAATTAGGCTGGGTGCAGTGGCTCACGCCTGTAATCCCAGCACTTTGGGAGGCCAAGGCGGGCAGATCATGAGGTCAGGAGTTCGAGATCAGCCTGACCAACATGGTGAAACCCCGTCTCTACTAAAAATACAAAAAAAAAAAAAAAAAAAATCAGCTGGGTGTGGTGGTGGGCACCTGTAATCTGAGCTACTCGGGAGGCTGAGGCAGGAGAATTGCTTGAACCCTGGAGGCAGAGACTGCAGTAAGCCGAGATCATGCCATTGCACTCTAGCCTGGGTGACAGTGCAAGACTCCATCTCAAAATAATAATAATAATAATAATAATAATACAAAAATTAGCCAGGCATGGTGGTGCACACCTGTAATCCCAGCTACTTGGGAGGCTGAGGCAGGAGAATCACTTGAACCCAGGAGACGGAGGTTGCAGGGACCTGAGATCATGCCACTGCATTCCAGCCTGGGCAATGGAGTGAGACTGTCTCAAAAAAAAGACTGACAATACCAAGAGTTGGTGATGATATCAGAAAATTAGAACTCCCCTATGTTGCTAGTGGGAATGTAACGTGATGCCACTGCTCTGGCAAACAGTTTGGTAGTTTCTTAAAAGGTTAAGTATATCCACACTATACAACTGAGCAATTTCAGTCCTAGGTATTTAACCAAAGAAACGAAAACATGGCTCCACAAAAGACTTATACGCAAATGTTCACAGCAGCATTATTCACAATCACTAAACACTGGAAACAATACAAACATCCATCAGACGGTGAATGGATAAACAAAATTCGGTATATCCACACAATGGAGTATCACCCAGCAATAAAGATAAATGAACTTCTGATCCGTGCAACAACATGGCTGAACATGAAAAACATTATGCTAAGTGAAAGAACTCAAGCACAAATGATTATGTACTTCACGATTCCATTTATAGGAAAGTTCTAGGAAAGGCAAACTATAGAGACAGAAAGTAGATTAGTAGTTACCTGGAGCCAGAAGTGGGAGTGAGGATTGACTGCAAATTGGCATGAGGAAATGTTTTAGTGTGTTGAAAATGTTCTAAATATATAAATTTACTAAAAATAATGGAATCACAATGGGTGAATATTGTGAAATAAAAAGAATGAAGAATTTTATGGTATATATATAGTTCAATAAAGCTATTTTTTTTAAAAGTAGCGTTAAAATTACAAACCAACTTAATTGGAGCTTTAAAATTTTGGCCGGGTGCGGTGGCTCACGCCTGTAATCCCAGCACTTTGGGAGGCCGAGGCGGGCGGATCATGAGGTCAGGAGATCGAGACCATCCTGGCTAACACAGTGAAACCCCGTCTCTACAACAAATACAAAAAAATTAGCCAGGCTTGGTGGCGGGCGCCTGTAGTCCCAGCTACTCGGGAGGCTGAGGCAGGAGGATGGCATGAACCCAGGAGGCGGAGCTTGCAGTGAGCCAAGATTGCGCCACTGCACTCCAACCTGGGCGACAGAGCGAGACTCCGTCTCAAAAAAAAAGAGATTTTTTTTGGAGAAATTTGTAGTTTCAGTTTAAGGACATTAATCAAAGAAGCATCTTAATACTCTAAGGGCTATTAAAATTAGAGATTGCGAAATTTTTTTAAATCATAACATTTTAATGTAAAGTTATTTTTCCTGCATTTTTTAATTCTCCACAGTAGGATATCAACAATTCTCAAGGAAAGTCTAAACCCCAAGGCATCCCACACTTGCCCAAACCCTAGAAGTCAAAGACCTATAGACGGGTATAGAATTGGTCAGGGTGAAGTGTCACTGCGGCTCTCAGTGGTGAGTGTGACAGCCTCTTTCCCAACATTCTCCTTAGCTCAAGTCTGAACCCAAAAGAACGCTGGCTTTCCAGGTCTCCTGCTTTGAGGACAAGTGCTCAGAGGTCTGCTGCTCTCCTAGAGGGCCCACACCCACCAGCAGAACTAACCAGAGCTGTTTCTCCACTGACGCGTCTTCCAGGTGTCTCCTTGCTCAGCTTGCCTAGCCAGGTGGCCTTGATCCGGGCAAAATCTGTATTAGTCAGGGTTCTCCAGAGAAACAGAACCAATAGGGTGTGTGTGTGCATGTGTATATAGATGAGAGATTTGTTTTAAGGAATTGGCTTACACAACTGTGGGGTTGGCAAGTCTAAAATGTGCAGGGCGGGCAGGCAGACAGGCAGGCTGAAGACCCAGGGAAGAGTCGATGTTGCAGTTTCCAGTACAAAGGCAGTCTGGAGGCAGAAATCCTTCTCCCTCAATCTTTTCCTGACTCCTGGCTCCTTCAAGCTCCTAAGACAATACTTGAGCAGAAAGGGACTAAGTCTCGTGGCACTCCTGTGACCTGCTGCACACATTACCCAGGAGGCTCTTGGTAAAGGTCTGCAAACCTACCAAGACCACAGAACTCCATGCAGTTGGTCATGTTTATCTACTTTCCCATCACACTCTTCAAAATATATATGTCTTAAATTTAATAATAATTTAATAATAATAACAAGGTTGGCATTAATAGATTATCACCTCTATTATTTCTTTCACTGTTTTGCTATGGTTATTATCAACGCAGTGAAATGCCAAATGTGTATTTCACAAAGTGGATAAAGAACCAACACAATCAGGCCAGGCGTGGTGGCTCATGCCTGTAACCCCAACAATTTGGGAGGCCGAGGCGGGTGGTTCACTTGAGGCCAGGAGTTTGAGACCAGCCTGGCCAACATGGTGACCCCATCTCTATCAAAAGTACAAAAATTAGCCAGGCGTGGTGGCAAATGCCTGTAATCCCAGCTACTTGGGAGACTGAGGCACAAGAATTGCTGGAACCTGGGAGGTGGAGGTTGTAGTGAGCTGAGATCGTGCCACTGCACTCCAGCCTGGGCAACAGAGTGAGAATCTATCTCAAAAAAAAAAAAAAAAAAAAAACAAAGAAACAAAAAAAACCTACCTACACAATCAAGAAATGTCTATATTTGGTTTGTTGTTTTTGTTTTGAGACGGAGTTTTTTTCATTCTTGTTGCCCAGGCTGGAGTGCAATGGTGCAATCTCGGCTCACTGCAACCTCCACCTCCTGGGTTCAAGTGATTCTCCTGTCTCAGCCTCCTGAGTAGCTGGGATTACAGGTGCACAACACCACTCCCAGCTAATTTTTGTATTTTTAGTAGAGACAGGATTTCACCATGTTGGCCAGGCTGGTATCGAACTCCTGACCTCAGGTGATCCACCCACCTCGGCCCCCCAAAGTGCTGGGATTACAGGCATGAGCCACCAGGCCTGGCCAAAATGTCTATATTTGTAATAACTTCCACGTCTATATTCTTAGAATCAGCACTTTTTTTGGACAGTGCAGCCCAGATCAGAATGACTGCTCTTAACAATCCCTCCACCCCTCCAGCAGGGTGGTCTCGGCAGCATTTGGTGATGTATCCCCCACACTGTGGGTAACCACAGGAAAGACTGAGCAGGGAGAAAGCATCTGGTACAAACAGAGAGAGCTGGGCGCGGGGGCAGGGCTGCACCTTTCAGGTGGCTGAACCTGTCATGTTCATATTTAGGAGCTGCGTGTGGATAATTTTTCACCCAGCACATGAGCCTGTGAAGCAGAGGAGGCTGGTGTAGAGCGGGGTGAATGAGGAAGCAGACACACAGAGAGAAGCAGAATAAAATTCAGAGGGTTTCTGGTTTCCAGGTATCCACCAAAGCCCTGCTGCAGCCCTGTTCCTGCGTCATGTGGGACCCCCACTAAGCACCCCCACTGCAAGGGATAGTAAGTCTTCACAGCAGCATGGTGAGCTCTTGGTAACCCCATCAGTACCTTTGAGTGATCACGTAGCTGTGAAGCAAGTACTGGATTTGCAGCAAATATGACACCTGAAGCTTGGCTTAGGTACCGTCCCTTTACAAAAAAAAGAAAAAATTTAAATATATTCTCTGAGTCTTACAGGAAGGAATCATCTTTTCAAAAAATATTTTTAAAAAATCTTCAAAAGCACCATTTGGAAGAGCTAAAGAACTACTCACTTAAAAATTTTAAAAATTTTTAAAAAGAACTAACTGCCTTAGGGCAAAGTAAAAACTACTGTTTATTGAGCTTGATGCAGAGAGATGAGGGCAGCCACCAGGTAGGTCTTTATATTTTCCCTCTCATTTTAGTTATCACACCAACCCTATATGATAGTGTTAGCTGTGTGTTATTGGCAAGAAAACTGAGGCTCAGGAAGGATGGTTACGACTCCCAAAGTCAAACAGTAGTAACCTGTCAACCTTTCCTTTCATTGATGAGTGTTATGAAGCACAACATCTTAGATAATGATGCTCTTTACTGGGCTATGATTGCCCTGAATCAAATATATAACTAAGTGCCTGTATATTTCATTCTTGGTGAAACCCTTAAAACATGCTATTGACTTCCACTTTTTGTTGTTCTTCTTCTTCCCCAGTTTAAGGTATCAAAATGTCCAACTTCTTCATTTAGCTTCTTCTCCCTCCAATGGAAACTTCTGCAGAATTGCACATTATCAAGGCCAGATATCATCAACAAAATAATCGTTCAACTGCACCTAATTTCAGTTAGATGAAATGAGATTGGTGATGCTTGACTTTTCCTAACAATAAAGAGAGTGATTTCTTTCATTTACATAATGCCTAAGGGCTTCCTCGGCCCTACAACAAATTGATAGACCAAAAATCATTTCACTCAGTGCTCAGGGGCAGGAACCCAAAGAGAAAAATGCAATCACCTTTTTCACATATATCCAGAAGAGACCTCAAGCAAGAACTGGAAATGCAAGGTTTGCTAGGATGTCAGAATGGCTGCTGTCAAGTCCAAGTGCATCGTGAGCATTATCTGCAGCCTTATTTCTGCTGGCATGGCGATGCTGGCCAGCAAAGTCCTCTCTCAACCCCATTTCCTCCTCGCTCCCTCACCTCTGCTCCTGGCAGCCCTCTTCAACATGAAGCAACTGCTGACACCACGAAGAAGGACAGAAAAGGGCCAATTGCTCCAGGTCCTCAGCTCATGACGCCAAACAAGTTGGGACAAGATCAATGTGCAACAAGATCAAAGCTCAAGGAAACCCTGTGGCCTTACTCACCACCCCAAAAGAGCCTTGCACTCCCATGGAGAAACTTCACCAAGAGAGTCTGCACTGCTGTCTCCAAATACAGAGATCATGAAAACAGACGTCATCACATTCCACACAAGGCAACAGGTATTTTAGCACGGTTCCCCTGCCAGGTTAATTACTCACAGGAGGGTATGTCTTCTGTTCCCAAAGGCAGAGAGCTATCTCATCTCTAGTGTCTGACTGTTCCAGCATCTACACTGCCTGAGGGCTGGATAGAAATTCTGAACCTCAGGTCCCACCCAGGAATCTGTTTTTTATTTTATTTTGAGACAGGGTCTCACTCTGTCACCCAGACTAGAGTGTAGTCGTATGATCTCGGCCTTGACCTCCAGGCCTCAGGTGATCCTCCCACCTCAGTCTCCCAAGTAGCTAGGACTACAGGCATGCCCCATCATGCCTGGCTAGAGACAGGATCTCACTATGTTGCCCAGGCTGATCTGGAAGTCCTGGGCTCAAGCAATCCTCCTGCCTCCATCTCCCGAAGTGCTGGGATTATAGGTGTAAGCCACTGTGCCTGACCTGGAATCTGTTTTTTGATAAGATCCCCAGGTGATGCAACCACACATGAAAGTTTGAGAGGCACTTGGCTACTGCATACAGGAGGATAAGAATACTATGTGTTAACTGACACATTCTGTTTAGAACCTTTTGCCTTCCCCCAGGCATACGTGTATTCAATGAAAATGCATTCATTTGTCATTCAATAAATATTTATAGTGTGTCTACTAGGTGACTAAGTGTCTGGCACTGTCTAAGGGAGATAAGGGTACCCTGGTGAACCAAGCAGACGAGGGTCCTACTTTCAGATAACTCACATTCTAGCTGGGGAAACAAATAGCACACAAGAAAACAACCAAGCAAATGAAAGAGATCATCACACACCATGAAGAGTGTTACCAGGAAGAGAAAGAAGGTGACAGAGGCAGGACTGAGGTTGGAGGAGAACCTTGTAATTGGGAGGGGAGGATCCAGAAAGGTCTCTCGCCCAAAGTAACATATAAGCTGAGACTTGAAAGTGAGAATGAGCTAGCCATTCCAAAAAGTGAGGCAAGAACCTTCTGGGCAAAGGGATGAGCTGGTGCAAAGGCCAAGAGTCAGGAAAGGGACTGGCATGTGAGGAATAGAAAAGAGGCCAGGTGGCCGGAATATAGCGTCCAGGAGTGTGTGAAGCCATCCAAGAAGTGGGAGAGATGGACAAGGCAGGGCCATTTCAGGCCAAGAAAGTCATGCCAAGGAGCTTGGATGTTATTCTAGGTGCTGTGGGAGCCACTGAAAGTGGAGAGTGATACCTTACACACACACACACACACACACACACACACACACGTGCACATGTGCTCACTTTCCCCATTGTACAGAGTAGACTGCCTAAGAAACAAGAGTGGACCCAGGCAGGCTGGCTTTGGGCCTGTGCTGGCCTGGAGCCCCGTGCTGCTGGGGACACAAAGGTGAGTGAGGCTTCTTTGCCTTGTCTGCGTCCTGACCGTCAAGACGCTTGCTGGGAGAGGCAACAAGGAAACTGACAAAAATACAGTGTCATTTTAGGTGCCAGTTAATTAGGCAATATCTTTGTTAAATGTAATCAGCATGTACTCTCTGACCAGCAATTTACGCATCTATCCCACAAACAAGCTGGCATGTGTGCAAAATGACATATGCTCAAGATTATTCATTACATGGTTGTATAAGCAAAAATTGGAAACAACCTAAATGTTGAGTAACAGGGAACTGCTTAAATAAATTTTGATGTATCCATACAATGAAATACTAGGTAGCCAAAAATAGGAACAATAATACTTTCACATTCAGAGTTTCATATACTTGAATATATGTAAAATATATGTATATATGTTATATATCATAATATATATAAAAATGTGCATACATGTATATCTATAAATATGTTAATATATGTATATATGCAAATCTGTATATGCATATGCTGTATATGTATATATAAAATAATATACATAAATTTAATAATGCATATTAACTGATTAAATATAATTAATTTATATTAATATTTATATTGCTTAACATTGATTATATTATATTAAATTTATGTAATAATTTAATATATTTTTAAATATTTAAATTTTAACATACATAAAATTTCAAGCTGATATTGTTGCATGACAAAAGCAAGGTCCATAAGAATGAATGGCATGCTACCAACTGCGTAAAAGGTTTTTAAAATTCCCACACAGGCCAGGCGTAGTGGCTCACACCTGTAATCCCAGCACTTTGGGAGGCCAAGGCGGGCAGATCACCTGAGGTCAAGAGTTTGAGACCAGCCTGGCCAACATAGCGAAACTCCGTCTCTACTAAAAAATACAAAAATCAGCTGGCTGTGGTAGCACACACCTGTAACCCCGGCTACTCGGGAGGCTGAAGCAGGAGAATCACTTGAACCCAGGAGGTGGAGGTTGCAGTGAGCTAAGATCGTGCCACTGCACTCCAGCCTGGGCAACAGAGCAAGGCTCCGTCTCAAAAAATAAAATAAAATTATATTAAATTAAATTAAATTCCCATACATATACTTGCCAGGATATACCTTGAAAAATACATATTATTTTTAATACTTTCACAGAGTTTCACATATTTGTGTATATGTAAAATATGTATATATATTATATGTTATATATACATATATATATGGCCTTGAATGGGAGACATAAACAACTGGTAATAATGATTGCCTCCTGTCCAAAGACAGGGACTGGGGGACATTCGGTCTTCACTGTGTACTTTTATAGCATTTGAAATTTGTACTACATGAATATATAGCCAATTCAAAATAACTAAATAAAATTTAAATGTTAAATGAATGCCTTAAAATAGGTGCTAGGCAAGATGGGGGCACACAGTGCTGAGACAACAGAAGGGTATGTAGGGTGGGGGGTTTGAGGGAGAGGAAGCGGTAACACTTGGGCTGAGTATTGAAGGGCGAACATGGAAGGAGACCTCAAGGGGCAAGGGCTTTCCTGACAGAGACCTGGACATGCGTGCCCACAGGGCCCATTCAAGGAAACCCCAGCAGCGTGGGCTCGCTGAAGCTCTTGGCTTCGGGAATGGCCACCAGGACGTGAGGCTGGGCTCACTTCTTTAGGATGTGAGGCTGGGCATGTCATGCCAATCAGCTGGGGCTTTTCCTGAAAGGGGAAACAATGACATGACCAGGTCTCTAGCACTGCCAGGTACTCCATACCTGGCAGCAGTGTGGATAGTGGCTAGAGGCAGGGTTGGGTGGGGTGGACTGGAACCTAATTCAGAAACTACGTAAGGACCTGACTTCTATGGGGAACAGATACAGAGAGTTTCAGATGGCATCAACCAGGTTTGGGAACCGATTCCAGGGCTGGGATGAAAAAGGAATAAAGGACGACTCCAACAGTCTGACCTGGGCTGCCATGATCTATGGCAGAGGAACAGGTACAGCTGATGGAAGAGGAAGAAATGACTCTGGGGGAGGTAGAGTGCTGGGTTCAAATCTCTAGCCGTAGGTCCAGGAGCAATGTGACTCAGGTCTCCGAATCTCAGTTGCTTCATTTGTGAAATGGAGCTAATATCTATCTTAGAGGATTATTTTAGTCATGAAATGAAATGCTTTATACACAGCACTTACCATGCTGCCTGGCACACAGTATGTACTTAATAAGAGGCAGCCTTGGACAGTGCAGAAAGTACACTTGGTAGAAATGTCTCTACAACAGAGGAATGCCTCATTCACTAAGGTAGGGATTTTGAGGAAATTTTTAAAAATCAAAGGAGGATGTGTGTGATTCAATTGATCTGAAGTTTCATTTCACTGTGGTCCCTAGACCAGCCCCTTACTTTGACAGGCCTGTGACCAGTTATGAGTGTGGATCGAGGGCCACAGACCTGTCACCCTCACTGGGAAGTAATTCAAAGCCCAGGCCTTTGCTAAAAGGACAATTTACCAGGACGAATCAGAGTAGCTAGTTTCAATTCCAGGCAAACACTCGTATCTATACACTCCCAACAGCCAGATCAGCCTGATGACTGTTTGGGGTTTTTCACTTCCTATGTTGTATGTGTTGAACCTTCAACAGTGACTGTAAAGCAAACCAAGACGACCACCCCACTGTGCACTCGCAGGGGCACCCTGCAAAAGAAGGAGTTAAAAAAAGAAAGAAGAAAGAAGCTCAAAACTTACCCTAAAAACATGAACAAAACTCTATTCTGTCATCATCATTATTAAACTAGGTCTATTATGCCTCTTATCGTTGGTTTTGAAGAGGTAACAGACATGTCTTATTAATTAAAGTCACAGGGATATTTGAAAAATAAGAACAGAAGAAGTATCCAGAAATGTCTAATTTGTGTCACATCTCTTGAAACCAGAGCCCCCAGACACTTTCATGGCCAAGGTCCCAGAGACAGCCAGAAAACAAGGTCATCCTTGTTCCCCAAATTGCCACCCTCCTGCTCTAGGGTTGCTCTGTGGGTCTGAACCCAGGACAGGAACCGCCATCTTTATGGTGGAGAAACGATGTTACAACATAGTCTTTCAGATATGACCAGTCCTAAGCTCTCCAGTATACGCAGGGCTCATGAGGGACCAGTTTTGTACAAATTGCACTAATAGAATTATACCATAAGATGGTTATAAAATATTTGATATGCAAAGAGCCAGTGTAAACAAGGGAGTTATCTACCCAACATACAATGTTCCATTAAACAGAAAATAAATATTAGCCAGACTCAATGGCATTCAGTTCAAGGCCAAAGAAACAGGCCACAAAGGGCAGACACTTAATAAAATTAACTGACAAAACTGACAATGTGGGCAGCCTACTTAGGTATTCTATTAGATGTTGCATCTGAGTCAATAGCCAAACGGCCTGATAAAAATGCCTTTCTAGGGAGAGTTTTATATTCTGTTCATAGCTCTTCGAAGACGGAATTAACACACACGTATATTTCACCTACCCTGAATCCATACCTATTTTAAAAAAATAAAACAGTCTTTCCAAGACTACATAACTTCCGGTTTGTTTCTGGATGTTGTCTCTGTTCCTTCGCAGCTCCTCCCTTCTAATCTGTTCTACTATTCGCTTCATCTGGTTATAAGCTTTGTTCTTTTTATAAGCTTTGTGTTTTTGCTCACCAATAGAAACTTCAGCTTTCAAAGATGAGCTGCTAATTTTCTTGGAATTGTAAGATCAAGCAAGCTTCCTGGGATTGTTTTAGGTTATGTGTAAGAACTGATGATGAACAAAACATGCCCTTCTCTTTCCCCTGAGCATAGGCTGAGAGGCTGCTACTCTGTCCTCAGAGATTGTTCAGACTGCCTGGGAGTTGAGGGGCGCATGGACCAGATGGTGAGGCACCCTGAACTCATCTCCACCCCGAGGGTCAACACTGTGCCTTCAGAAACTATTCCTGAAGGCGATTAGGGAGGGCCTTTTCTGATGCAAAGCATCCATGCCTCTGGAGCTACTGCGCCCATCCTCTTAAAAATTTAAAATCTATTACTCCAAACTGGGGCAGAAGACATTTCCCGGGAGGCTGCTGTCAAAAGTTAAAACCCCCTGGTTTTACCAAATCAGTCTTTACTAACCTATGACGCCTCCGAAAACATTCTAATACATCATCACCCCCATCCGACAACTCCCACCATCCTTGCCTCCAGCGCAGACGAAATAATTCCTGCCGATGGTCACATCTTCAATCTCACGCTAAACTAACTCACAGCAGAAAGAAACAAACGACCCTAGCAGGGCGCCACAGCTGCTGAAGGGCAGGTCCTCTATCGCACCCAAGAAAACCCGAGACACGTGTGCGGCCCTTTATTCAGGCGTTTCTGGGCGCGCACCCGCCTCTCCCAGGCGCGCGCGCACACAACCCTCCCCCCCCTCCACACACACACACACTTGGACACTACACACACACCTGAGGACTAACTTTCCTTTTCTTGCGGAGCACCCCATCCCCTGTTATTGGCATCTGATCTTCCTAGTTCGGATCCCCGGAGCACACGCCTTCTCCAGCCTGCAAGCCAAAACACGTGGGGAAGCGCGTCCAAGTGGTGCCAGGAGGCAGGAGGGAAGCGCAAAGGTGGGGAAGGCCGGGGACGAGGAAGGAGGGAGCTCTGAGTCGGATCTGGGATCTCAGATCCCCGGAACAGCGTAGATGCAGGGTAAACTTCTGGGATGCGGAGAGGGAAAGGCAGCGGGGAAGGAACCCAGAGAAGGTTGAAGGGCGGGGGTGGGACCGAGGATGTGGGGTAGGGGTCGCTCACCTAGGGTTTTGACAGCGATCTGTCTGGTGAGGGGCGGCGGCAGGTTAATGCACACTAAGTCCACGTCCTGATGCAGCAGCACCTCATCAATGCGGCTAGTGTAGAAGGGGACACTCATCTCCTTGGCCAGCTCCTCTGCTTCTTCCTGCGTGCGGCCCCACAGCGCCTTCACCGCGAAGCCCTCGTCTTTTAGCAGCGGGATGATGACACGGGCCGTGAGGCTGGTGCCGAACACGCCCACCCCGGGAAGCATGGCTGCTCAGAGCCGCCTGGTTCTGCTTCTACTCGGATCTCCAGTCCAACACGCGCACACACCCACCTCTAGCCAGTCCTGCACCGGGCTCCTGCAGCCAATCTAGCCGCGGTGCGCCAGCCGCCGTGCACCGGGCAAGGCGCCCGGGTGCCCAGAGCGCACTGAGCTGCAGGCGGAGCAAGCTCGGGGCGCCTCAGAACGGTGACTGCGGCAGTGTCCGCCACGCGGGACTCGCGTCCTTCCCGGAGTCGGCGGCAGGGACCCCCCCAGGGCGCCGCCGGAGGCTTCGAAGCCCCCTGGAGCCCCGGCTCAGGCTGCGCTCCCGCGCCAGCGCCAGTCCGCTGCGTGCGCCCCGCCAAGGCCGCTCCATGGCCGGCTCATCCCCGCGGCCGCGCCGCCGCAGCCCGGGACCGGCTCTCTCCCGCGTCGTTTGCGCAGCCGGCGAATCGCGCACACAAACGTCTACACCCTGCCAGAGCACAGAACCGCTCCGCTGGGGAGTCTCCTTTCTCCCTCGCCCTCCGTTGGGAATGAAATAATCCCGTGGCCGCTAGGAGGCCGGCTAAGGATTCGGCTCGGAGCGCGCCGGACTGGGATCCCGAGCTGCAGCGCGGCAGCGGCGGCCACGACCCGGCGCCAGCCTCCTCATTCTGCTGCCATGTTCGCTCGCCTCGCGGCTCGGGCGGCCTCGGCCCCAGGCCGGCTCAGGCTCCGGGATCCCGCGGGGACGAGGGCGGAGTTGGCGAGTTTGGCTGTCAGCGGCCGGTGTTCCTGCACCGCCCTCGCTACAGCGCCGCGCGCCATTGGCCGCCGCTCGCCGCCCCCTCCCCCGCCGCCGCCAGCTCCGGGTGCGCGCTGCGCCAGGCCCCGGGAGCCCAGCCCAGCTCCTCCCCGGCCCCGCCTCGCTCGCCTCCTGCCCCTCCGCTTCTTCCCTTTCTTTGCCCTCACCATCTCCTTCTCCTCCCTGCTTCACTCCAAACCCCTCCCCAAGCAAGCAAATACGTCTATCTAGGCAGGGCGCGCCCTAATAGGTTAGTCGCCTGTCCCTTGGAAGAGAGCAGTGGGCGCCTTCGCCTGGGGTAGGTGAGGGGACCCGGCGAGGTGCGAACAGCCGGTAATAATAACCTCGGCTCCGGGAGCGTTTCCTGAGTGCTGAGCATCATACTAACGCCTTTCCAGGCATTGTCCCTTTTAGTCCTCGCGGCAACCTAAGGTTATTGGAAACCCATTTTACCAGTGATGTGAATGAGCCCCAATGAAGGCTAAGGGACTTGCGCAAGGTGACATATGTAAGCAACAGGCCCGCGATTGGAATCCAGGCCCCAGAGTCTGGGCACGGAACCGCAGACTTCTACGGTCTCCTTCCAAGCTAGCCTGCTCCAATCGCGCGCCCCCGCTCCGGCCGCGCACGCACGGTTCGGCCGCCTTCTTCCAAGACAGTCCAGTCTTGGCGGGCTCCCATCTGCCTCCCACCTCCCCCGCCCCTAGGCCCGTGCCCGCCCCCGCGTAGACGCTGTGGTGTGCACGGCCGCAGCGGGGCAGGGCTCTCCGAGGCTGCTGCGGCACGTGCGTCTCGTATCTAGGTTTCCAGACGGATATGTCGCCCTGGCCAGATGCCACGCCTGCCTCTTGCTTCGGCTCCTGTTGCCGTCGCCACTTAAACGCAGCCTTTACTTCTCCCAGCTTGCCCCCACCTCCACCCCCCTGCACCCTTCCCAGGCCCTCGAGGGGGCACCGAGGGTGACTGGCCAAGGCTGGCCCCGCAACTCTGGAGCCATGGGGACTCTGCGTCTGTCTGGTTTTCCGCCATATCCTTGGCACCTGGCACACTGCCTGCCCTGTATGTAGTAGGCGCTCAATAAACATTTGCTAAATAAATGAATGCGTATTCATCGAATGCCCGCTTCGCACCCATTTGGTGCCAGGAGAGGGGACTAAAAATTGAAAGGCACGTCTTCTAGCTGAAGGTCTCCGGAGAGGTCATGGGTCAGGTCATGTTCATCTCCTGTCTTCAGCACTGGGCTCAATGTAGCACATGGTCTGCCGCAACACGAGTGGAAAACGTGATACTTGCAAGAGTTTAAAACAACTTGTAACAACTGGCAGTGAGGCGGGGCGCGTGGAGAAAGCAGGATACCAAAAAAGCTGTGTGTGGCAATGCAGGGTGGAGGCTGACCTAGGGCATTAGAAGAAAGGCACAAAGGACACAGTGCTGGGTGGCTGGCAGCAGCCTGGGGAGGACTGAGAGACAAAGAGGGGTGTTGCCCTCAACACTAACAGGCTTCTTTTGAGCAGGGGTTTTGTAAGAACCAAGGCAGGAACGCCTATCTGGGCACAGGGGCAGGCAGTGGTGTCAGACCCAAGGGACTGGATACATCACAGGCTTGTCACATGTCAGAGATGGCCAGGCTCTCAGGGAGCAGAGGATGTGCAGTAGTGGTCGGAGCACAGCCAGACCCACTGGCGTTGGCTTCTGGCTCTGCCATTTACTGGCTGTGGGACCTTGAGCAAATCACTTCTCTGCGGCATAGTTTCATCTGTAAAATGGGTAGGTAATAATGGTATATACCACAAGGGGTTTTAGAGGATCGTATTCATTAATATTTACAAAGTCCTGAGAATAAGGCATGGTGCATAGCAAGTGTTATATAAATGTTAAATAAATAAATATAGAGAATGGGTCTGTTACGGATGTCATTTCTTGATGAGAGAGACCATTGTACAGTGCAGCAATATCTAGCTAATAAGACAGAATTTTGCGTTATTTTAAAGGGAACTCTACCCCTAGCTTGAGTGTGAGTAAAAAATGGAACTTAAAGCCTGCTGTGGTGGTTCACACCTATAATCCCACTGACTGGGGAGGCCTAACCAGGAGTATCGCTTAAGCCAGAAGTTCTAGACCAGCTTGGGCAACATAGCAAGACCTCATTTCCTAAAAAATTAAAAAATTAGCTGGACGTGGTGGTGTGTTGTGTGTCTGTAGTCCCAGCTACTTGGGAGACTGAGGTGGGATTGAGCCCGGGAGTTCAAGGCTGCAGTGGGCCTAGCCTTGATCATGCCGCTGCACTCCAGCCCGGGCAACAGAGAGAGACCTTTTCTCTAAAAAAGAAAGAAAAGAGACCTTCCATCTATATAATATCAAAGAAAATGATCACATTTTATTCTCATTAAAATTTATAAATAAACATTATTATCTCCATTTCATAGAAGGCAAAACTACATCCTGCTAGCAAGTCCAATTTAAAGGTTTAAAACAGAACACTTCATTTCCAACCTTACTCTCAAGCCATTCCTGCCTCATCAATAAATAAAATCACCAGTTCACCGGTTGGCCAAAAGCCTTGGAGTCATCTGGTCCTCATATCCTTTATAGCCAACCATCAGCAAATCCTGTCTGCTCCACTTGCAGAATGCATCCAGAGTATGCCCACCTCTCCCTGCCATGGTTGGGGAGTCCAAGTCACCGTCATCACTATCAGGACCACTGTCCTTACTGGTCTACCTGCTTCCAGTGATGCCCCTCGTAGTCCATAAATCCCATAAAAGATAAGTTGAATCATCACCCGTCATGCTTGGCACCTGCCAGTGAATACCCATCACACTTCGAATCAACTCCAAAGGCCTTAGCATGCCTGAAAGACTCTACCTGGCCTAACCCACAGTGCCTTGCATCTCATAGGCCTATTGCATACTGCCCCATACCCTGCATTCCAGCGCTCTGGCCTCTTTGCTGTGCTCTTTACAGGCTGAGTTTGTTCTTGCCCCAGGGCCTTTGCACTTGCTGTTTCATTTGCCTGACACCCCATTCCCCCTAACACACACACACATACACACACAAATCCACAGGGCTCTCTACTCACTTTGCTCAAGCCTCTGCTCAGACTGCCTAGCCTGACCATCTCATCTAAAATGACACCTCTGTCATATTTCATCCCTTTGTCCAGCTTTATTTTTCTTTATACCTCCTGTCACTGCCTCACATTATATTATATGCCTGCCTATCTGTTTATCATCCATTTGCCTTGACAGGTTACAAACTCACTGAGACAAGAAGTTTGGGTGTCTCATTCACTTTTGAATCCCCAACACCTAAAATGGTACTGGCACCTGCTAGACATTCAGTACCCATTTGTTGAATGAATGCTTGCGCATTCTTCTAACAATCGTGCGTTGTTATGAGTTAATATTTATAAAGTCATCAGAACCGTGCCAAGTGCCATGTGCAAGAATGGCGCATGCAATGGAGATGCACAGTGGAGTAGGACAGAGCCCCTGCCCCCAGGTTGCTTACGCCTGGTAGCCCATTGGTTGATGACATGAATTGGCCATGGCAACACAGCATGACACACCCATAAGACTGGTCTGCATGGGTTGATTTGAGAGCAGAGGAGGGTTCTGAAATCTGAATGGGAAGACTGTGAAGACATGCACTAACAGAAGTGGACTGGGCCCAGGTTTTGAAAGACTTGCTGGAGTTAGCCAGAAGAAAGAGAGGTGAATAGTCTAGACAGAGGAAAGCTATGAACAGGCTAACTCAAGGTGAAAAGGTGTATGTGGAGGCCAGAACATGATGGGGAGAATGAATAATTAGATTGGTGTTTTAGAGCCATTACTCAACTTCCAGTACGGAGGGTGTCTCGTGAGGGGCCACTAGACCCAGCCCTGCAGGGAGCCCACTGCAGTGACCCCAGAGTGAGGGAAAGAGGACTAAGAAAGGTGGCAGCTATGGGAATGAAGATACCAGTGCAGAGATATCATGAGATAAAAAGGAAATGAAGTCTCCTGGGTCTGGCAGCTAATTGGACATGGGAGGAGAGTAAAAAAATGTTGGCATGATTTCTCAGCTTGAGGCTAGTGCAGAAGCTGGGCGTGCACTTGTGTCCTCACTAGTTAGGCAGGTCTTGCTTCATCCATCCTGGGCATGGGAGGATTACTCTGAGCATGCATCTATTCTGAGGTTCTGATGATACAGACCTTTGCACGCACAGTGCCTGTGCACATGGTCCCCACAGACGAGTCTTATTCTTCAAGTTCTTCATGTGAAACCCTCTTTTTTTAATTAATTAATTATTTATTTATTTATTTATTTTGAGATGGAGTCTCCCTCTGTCGCCCAGACTGGAGTGCAGTGGTGCGATCTCAGCTCACTGCGAGCTCCGCCTCCTGGGTTCACGCCATTCTCCTGCCTCAGTCTCCCCAGTAGCTGGGACTACAGGCGCCCGCCACCACGCCCGGCTAATTTTTTGTGTTTTTAGTAGAGATGGGGTTTCACTGTGTTAGCCAGGATGGTCTCGATCTCCTGACCTCATGATCTGCCCGCCTCAGCCTCCCAAAGTGCTGGGATTACAGGCGTGAGCCACCGTGCCCGGCGCACGTGAAACCCTCTTAAACCGTGGATCCTGAATCCCAACCTGTAACACAACCTGAGGTTTTGACATTTTAAGACAGTTCTGAAAATAAGCCTAAAATTTTCTTTCCCTCCATCCATGATTTAGCTGCCAGGCTCTACTATTTGCATTTGTGTGAAGATTTTAGGCCCACTTGAATGTCACTGAAAATAAATGTCCAGCCTGGACAACATAAAAAGATCCTGTCTTTACAAAAACTTTTTTTCAAATTAGCCAGGAATGGTGTGCATGCCTGTAGTCCCAGCTACTTGAGAGGCTGAGGGAGGAGGATTGCATAATCCTAGGAGTTGAAAGTTGCAGGAGCTATGATTGACTGCACTCCAGCTTGGGAGACAGAGCAAGACCGTGTCTCAAATGATAATAATAGTAATAATAAAATGAAATAAAATAAATGAAATAATTTTATTCGTATCTCTAAGATGATGATAAAATGGAATTTCTTCTCATATTAATTTAATTTAATGATAATTTAAGGTATTTTTCACGTAAGAGTCATTTGTACATATTACAGACATTTTAGAAAATAAGATGAAGTCAGCCTTAATCATTCTATCCTTACACAGCCACTGTAAATAGTTTGGCTTACTTGCTTCCACAATATTGGAAATATGTTACTATTTCAATGAAATAGAAAAGTTTTGCTCTTTATTTAGATTTGTTTATTGTTCTTTATGACACAAAGTAGAAACAGCTTTGATTCTTTTTAGTTGACTGTCCATAAATGCCCAGTGTTCTTATAAATCTTAATATCTGTGGAATGAAATACTTTTGTTTTTTGTGGAATTATAGCTTTGCCAGGTTGAAAAACTTGAATAGTTATGACTGCTGAGGATCTTTCAGCAGGTCTATAAACAGGTCTAATATTCATAGCACTGAGATATGTTCCAGAACTAGTTTTCATTAGGAGAGTTTTAAAAGCACCCATTCATCATTATATATTCAACTGTTTGTTCTTTTTGTTGTTAATAATAGGTGCCACTTACTAAGTGTTCATTATACATGATGCACTAAGCTAAGCACCTTTCTTTTTTCTGAGAGGTGGGATCTCACTATGTTGCCCAGGCTGGTCTCGAACTCCTGGGCTCAAGTGACCTTTCCACTGCAGCCTCACAAAGTGCTGAGATTACAAGCACGAGCCAACAAGCCGGGCCCAATTTGTTTTTAAGCTAAGCACTTTGCATATATTTACATTTAGCTCTTTCAGGAAGATACAATTATCCCCATTATTACAAAAGAAACTGATAGATTTTTTAAAGCTAAGTAATTTTCCTGAGATCGCAAAGGCAAGCGTTTGGACTAAATCACCTAACTTCAAAATCAGAGTATGTGACCACTGAGTATGCTGCCCTTGAACTTACATTGTGGTACAATAGGGTACACAGCGCCTATTTTCCCTGTAGGGAAGGGAAGCACACTTAATTCCCCTTCTAACACAGGTCAACAGGCTCCCTAAGCAGGGGGTTGCTAGAGCTGCCGTCCAGGTCAGGAAAAGCAACACTGTGTTTGTGGTGCTGCTCCTTGGGGACAGAGGCATGGAACAGTATCGGCCACCATAATCTCTGCCTTGGACTACCACAGTAGCCTTCTGACAGGACTCACTGTCACTCTCTTGCCTTCTGCAATCCATAGGTAATCAGAGAGCTTTCAAAAGCATTGCTCATGAAACTGACATGTTTAGAGCCCTCCCCTGCTCCCTGCGCTGCACTGACAATGCCATCTAAACCCCTCAGCATGACCCAGGTGGCTCTGTCCTCTGCATTTCTAGTGCCACCCACTCTTGACCTGATGCCCCTTCTGCCTCAGTCACACTCACCTCCCCTTGGTTCCTCGGTCTTGCCTGGATCTTTCCTGTCTCAGGACACTTGGGCTTTCTGTTTTCTCTTCTGGGAAGTGCTCTTCCCTCAGCCCTTCATTCTCCTGGCTGGAGAGGCCATTTGGGCTCAATTCGCATGTTGCATCCTTCCCACCCTATTGAGGTAGCCATCCTTCCCAAACCCCTGCTGCTTCTCTCCAACACCACCCTGTTTAATTCCATTCACAGCACTTACCACGGTCTGCTTTGAGTTCGCTTCTTTGGCCCCGGCTGGAATGTAAGCCTACTGGAGCAAGGAATATTATTGGTTTATTTATTGCTATATCCCAGGGCCTAAAACAGTACTCAGTACCTCACTAATACATAATAAATACTTGTTGAATGAACAAATTAGCCACAAAGGCATGAAAACTTTTTTTTTTTTTGAGACGGAGTCTGGCTCTGTCGGCCAGGCTGGAGTGCAGTGAGTGGTACGATCTCGGCTCACTGCAACCTCTGCCTCCTGAGCTCAAGCAATTCTCCTGCCTCAGCCTCCCAAGTAGCTGGGATTACTAATTTTTGTATTTTTAATAGAGACAGGATTTTCACCATGTTGGCCAGGCTGGTCTCGAACTCCTGACCTCAGGTAATCTGTCTGCCTCGGCCTCCCAAAGTGCTGGGATTATAAGCGTGAGCTCCGCACCTGGCCATGAAAACATTTTCTAATGTCATGTAATAGCATGACAAAATGCTTATAGCATGACGTTGGGTTTACAAGTCCAGTCAGTACTGTATATATAATATGATCACGACTACCTATTTTTGTCTTTGTGTTATGATAAAATATACATATGTATATGATAAAATATACAAAAGCTACCATCTTAATTACTTTAACTGTACAGTGACATTAAGTAATTCACATTTTCGTGCATACAACTATAAAATTTTAAGAATAAATAGCCTAGAAAATGAAAAGTAATACACCTTTGTCTATATTTCTGGTTTTTCCTTTTATTTTCTTACAGTCATAATAAGGAAAAGAAATCATTTAAATGTGTAAGTGAACTAACAGTTCTGGTCAGATGCTTAAGTATCTCTTTCCTCTCCCATTCTGAGTACATGAACTTGTCAAGATCTAAAAGTGTCTAGCTAGTCACCAGTCTTCTGAAATGCCAAAAATAATAGTTGACTCAAGTAGGTTGTACTACAACACATTCCTTATCTGTGTCACCCACCAGGCCAAGAGAAGCCTAGACACTCTCTGACTTACCACCAGCCAATCCGTGGCTCTTGGAGAGTGGGAATGCCCTTACGTCAATGCATAGGAGTTTAGGCATCACAGAAGCTTCTGTGCAAAATACAGAACTTTTCTTTTTGGTGTGTGAAGGTCTCAGGGTGCTTGGTGTCTTCATGCACACAACTTCTCTGGAGTAATGCTGTTCAGTGTATGTTTCTGCTGCCTCTGTCAGCCTATTAAGGTGTGTAGGGCAGATGATATAATTGCGCTATAAATAAACAGACAGCAAGGATGGTGCCCTTTCCAGGCAGATCAATAAGCACATAGGAAAACTATTTAGCATCCCAAATCATTAACACGCTGCTTATACACACAGATTTAGCACACCAGAAAAATAACCTTTATAACAGGCTGGCAGAAAGTAAATACTATTTAAATTTTTAATTTCCAATTGAGAGAGGAGAATGACATGGCATCTGCAATTCAAATTAAGAGCACTATTTTATGCCCTTAGTTTCTGGTTTAAAGAGTAGATGTATAAAACAATACATGCTCCATTTCAAACATCTCACCTATTTATTAATAGATGCAACATGCAGAATCCAAGATAGATCACTTGACCTAGAAGTATCTAGGCAGTAACTCCATATGTAGGCTGTGGCCTTGTAATTATAAGGTCCGAAAGAAAGCCACTCAAAAGGCTGAGAGACACTGGGTCTGTTTTTAGATAGAAGTAACCAGGGCCAAAGTGCAGCCTAGGAGAAGGATGGCAGAGAGAACACATCACACAACTCAGTAAAAAAGGAGTAGAGGGAAACCAAAAATATTCATTTCTTCAACCAGAGATTATAGAAAAAATATCTAACAACTGGTATGCCATGGGCACTGACCAATCAGAACAAATATCTATATTTCTGGAGCAGAGTCCTGGAGGTTCCTTGGTAGATCAAGGCTCAACACTTTTGTTCACTAGATCACAGTAAGGCTTGGGGGATCTTGGGAAGAGGTCAAGGCAGTGGGTGGCAAAGCTGTACTCAAAGCTCAGGGCAGCAGCTGAATATTTCACCAAGCAGCATAATCATACCTGGTACTTGTATACCAGCTGACCAGCAGCCCTACCTTCTTTCCCTTCTGTTCATTTACTGCCTGCTGTGTTTGAGTCCTGGAGATGCTCAGTGAGAATACAGAGCTAAAAGCTCCATCCTTAAGCTGTCCCTTAAGGAACTCATGGCTTTGTGCATCAAACAAGCAAACAGATAACTGCAATATAGTGTGTGAGAAGTACAATCACAGAGGTAAGCTACAGTTCTATGGGAGCTTCCTCTCTGTTTCTCTTTCACACACACACACACACACACACACACACACACACACACACACACTGCAAACCATTAGCTTTCTTGGTTTCCCAGGATATTATTCAAGTTCTGCTTCTGCAGTCCTTCTTCCCTTTCTGATAAGACTAGATTCCTGAGGTGTAGACTCTTTCTCTTCCTCTTTTGCAAACAATAAATTTACATTATATTTAGAAACAATAATAGATATTTAGAAAAAAAAATCTTTACTCAACGAAGAATACACATTTTTTATAAACCCACCCAGAACATTTACACACTTGACAATTTGTTGGGCCACAAAGAAAATCACAACAAATTCCAAAGGAATGAGGTCATTAGGTCGTGTTCTTTCACCACAGGGCACTGAAAATAGAAACCAATAGTAGGAATGTATCCCCTCACCCCATAAATTTGACAATTAAAAATATTATTCTAAGCAATTTCTGGATTAGAAAATAAACCATGATGAAAATGGAAAATATTTAGAAATGAAACACAATAAAAGCACCCATATAAAAACATATGAGGTACAGCTAAAATTGTACCCAAGTGGAAATTTGGAGCTTAAATTCATTTTTTTAGATAACAAAAGAGATTTGAAATTTAAGGAATTAAGCATTCAACTTAATGATCTAGAAGGAAACAATAATAAAGAATCTAGAAAGAAAAAACTAGAAGAGAAATAAAGATAAAAGCATAAAAAGAATCTAAAACCAAGAATATAAATATTATTAATAAACCAAAAGGTTGCTAACAAAAAGACTAATAAAGTAGATAAATTTCTGGAAAACCCAATTAGAAAAAAGAGAAAAGGCTAAAAACAATATTTGGGATAAAAATACTATAAAGAAATCTCTGCCTATAATTTTGAAAACTTTCCTGAAATGGACAACTTCATAGAAATTATAAAACTGACTCAAAAGGAAATAGAAAATCTTAATATGCCAATAACTATTAAAATAATTGAATGGCTAGTCAAATACCTCTCCTCAAGAAAGGCAGTATGTTCTGACAACTTTACAGGCAAGTTTAACCAAACTTTCAAAGAACAGACAACTTTGTTTTAGGCAAACAGTTCCAGATAATAGAACAAAAGGGAAAAGCTATGTAACTCGTTTTTTGAGGTTACTATAGACATAAAAGTATGTATTTTTTAATAAAAGCAACAAAACGGCAGGGCGCGGTGGCTCACGCCTGTAATCCCAGCTCTTTGGGAGGCCGAGGCAGGCAGATCACGAAGTCAGGAGATCGACACCATCCTGGCTAACACGGTGAAACCCCATCTCTACTAAAAAATACAAAAAATTAGCCAGGTGAGGTGGCGGGCGTCTGTAGTCCCAGCTAATCGGGAGGTTGAGGCAGGAGAATGGCATGAACCCGGGAGGTGGAGCTTGCAGTGAGCCGAGATCGCGCCACTGCACTCCAGCCTGGGCGACAGAGTGAGACTGTCTCAAAAAAAAAAGAAAGAAAATAAAAAAGAAAAGAAAGGAAAAGAATAAGCCAATATCATTTATGAATATAAGGAATTCTAAATAAAAACCTTACAAATCTAATTTAGCAGTATATAAAAGTAATCATAACTCAGTGGGGTTTATCCTGTAAAAATATCCATAACTCAACATCAGAAACCTGTATTAAGTTACTTTAAAATATGAAGATATTAAAGGGAGGACAGCCATAAATTGTTGGCAATAAAATTCAACACTCACTTATTTAAAAAATAGTAAAACTTTTAGCAAACTTGGAATAGATGGAAATTTTTTTAAAACCTGTAATAATGTCATAATAACTGATGAAACTTCAAACACATTTCTACTTAAGCCAGTGTACTCATTATCATATCTACTACCTGATATCACACTGGAGGTTCTTCCCAATGAAAAGGGACAAGAAAAGAAAAGGCAAAAGAATCACGGAGGAAAAGATAATATGGCCATTTTTTTTTTTTCTTTTTTTTTTGAAGACGGAGTTTCACTCCGCCCAGGCTGGAGTGCAGTGACGTGATCTCGGCTCACTGCAACCTCTGCCTCCTGAGTACCTGGGATTACAAGCACGCGCCACCACACCCAGATAATTTTGTATTTTAAGTAGAGACGGGGTTTCCCATGTTGGCCAGGCTGGCCTCAACTCCTGACCTCAGGTGATCCACCCACCTCGGCCTCCCAAAGCGCAGGGATTACAGGCATGAGCCACCGTGCCCAGCCGATATGGCCATTATTTCCAGATTGTCTACTTGAAACCCAAGAGAATCTTCAGGCAAACTATTAGAGGATTCAGCAAAGTTTCTGGATACAAGATCAACACAAAGAAATCAATAGCATTCCTTGATACCAATTAGAAAACATAGTAAAGAAAATATTCTCATTCATGATAGCAACAGAAATGATATTGATCCTGAGAATAAGTTAAGCAAATTACGTTCAGGGCTTTATAGGGAAAATATCAAAAGTTGCTGAAAAAGGAAAAAGAAAAGCTGAATACATGAATAAAAAGAAAGACTTAATACTCTTTCCCCAGATGAGTCATTAGTTCAATAAAGGTAATTTGGAAAAAGAAGTACAAGGATGGGAAAAAAGCTGTTTCAATTATCTATTG
This sequence comes from Nomascus leucogenys, assembly GCF_006542625.1. Classification (NCBI taxonomy): domain Eukaryota; kingdom Metazoa; phylum Chordata; class Mammalia; order Primates; family Hylobatidae; genus Nomascus; species Nomascus leucogenys. The sequence goes on from NC_044388.1 coordinate 61,931,212, forward strand.
GTGCATAACAAACCTCCCGCAACTTAATGGCTTGAAGCAACCATCATGATTCTGCAGTCTGGAATGGGCTCAGCTTTGCAGTGCTGTTGTGCTTGCAGGCGGTCACTCAAGTGGCCACATTTAGCTGGGGACCAGTCAGCTGAGTTGCTAAGATGGGGGCGCTCCTCTCTTTGCCTAGGAAATCTCAGGGCCTGTGGTCTCTTCCTGTGGGTCTCTCCAGCAGAGTAGCCAGACTGCTCACACGCTAGCTCAGGACTCCAAGAATGCAAGGCCCTGCCTAAGGTTTATTTTTTATTTTTATTTATTTATTATTATTATTATTATTTTTTTTTTTTATTTTTTGGAGATAGAGTCTTGCTCTATCCCCCAGGCTGGAGTACAGTGGCACGATCTCGGCTCACTGCAACCTCCACCTCCTGGGTTCGAGCGATTCTCATGCCTCAGCCTCCCTAGTAGTTGGGATTACAGGTTACACCACACCCTGCCAATTTATTTTTGTTTTTTTAGTAGAGACAGGGTTTCGCCATGTTGGCCAGGCTGGTCTCAAACTCCTGACTTCAGGTGGATCTGCCCCCCTCGGACTCCCAAAGTGCTGGGATTACAGGCATGAGCCACAAGGCCCGGCCCCTTGCCTAAGGTTTAGATCAGGAACTGACATAGTATTACTTCTAGTTCATCCTAAGATTAAAACAAGTCGCAAGGCCCACCTAGATTTGAGGGGAGGGGACTACACAAAGGTTTGTATACAGGAGGTGTGTTCATCATTGAATCTGCCACCAGGGGCCTATCACCCACCAAGATTTGTAAAGTTACAGTGTAGTGTTTGTGAAGTTACATTGTAGTGTTGGTGCAAGACTAGATAAGTCAGTCAGTGGATCAGCACAGAGACCCCTGAAACATGTCTGCATATGTGGAAACTTGATGCAAGAAGTGTCATTATACATCAGTAAGGAAAGGATAGACTTTTAAAAGTAGGGGTGGGATAAATGATACTTTGTACCTATGATGAATTTCAACTGCTACAATTCTTTGATACTCCTCCCTTTAAGATATGGAGTGTAATTCCCCTCCCATGGACTGTAGGCTAGACTTGGTGACTCACTTCTAATGAACAGGATAAAGTGGAAGGGACAGTGAGTGGCTCTAGAAACTGTCATAAAAGGCACTGCAGCTTCCTACTTACTCACACTTTCTCTCTGTCTTGCCTCACTCACTCTGGGGGAAGCCAGCTGCCATGTCATGAGGACTTTCAGGCAACCTCGTGGAGGAACTGAGGCCTTCCACCAACAACCATCTGAACGTGCCATCTTGGAAGTAGATCTTCCAGCATGGCCTTCAGATGTGTCTTTGTCTGCTCAGGTTGCTATCAAAAAAAAAACTACAGGCTGGGCGTGGTGGCTCACGCCTGTAATCCCAGCACTTTGGGAGGCTGAGGTGGGCGGATCACCTGAGGTCAGGAGTTCAAGATCAGCCTGGCCAACATGGCGAAACCCCGTCTCTACTAAAAATACAAAAAATTAGCTGAGTGTGGTGGCAGCAAACTGTAATCCCAGCTACTCAGGAGGCTAAGGCGGGAGAATCGCTTGAACCCAGGAGGCAGAGGTTGCAGTGAGCCAAGATCATGTCATTGCATTCCAGCCTGGGCAAAAAGATGGAGTGAAACTCCGTCTCAAAAACAAAACAAAACAACAACAACAGTAACAACAAACTGGATGCCTTAAGCAACAGACGTTTGTTTCTCACAGTTCTGGAGACTGGGAAGTCCAAGATCAAGATGCCAGCAGATCTGGTGACTGGTGAGGACCTGTCTCTTGACTGGCTGTGTCCTCACATGGCAGAGAAAGAAAGAGCTCTGGTCTCTTTCTCTTTTCATAAGGGCACTAATCTCATCATGAGGGCTCCATTCTCATGACCTCATCTAAACCTAATCACCACCCAAAGACACCACCTCCAAACACCATCACACTGGGGATTAAGGCTTCAACACATGAATTTGGGGGGACACAAACATTTAGTCCACAGCAAGATGACTGCAGCTCTGCCCCACAGCTTAACTGCTGAGCCAGAACCACCCACTAAGTTGTTCCCAGATTCCTGACCCTCAGACACTATGAGATAATAAATGTTTATGCTTCTAGGTTGCTAAATTTGAGGATTGTTTGTTATGCAGCGGTAGATAACTAATATACTGCCTTATCCCTAAAACAAAGTAAAATTGGATCACACCTTACACAAAAAACTTTAGAACTTCTTAGAAAATAAAGTAAGAGAATATCTGTGGTTGTAGAAAATGTTCCTTAAATCAGACACATATCCACATACACGTAGACACATGAAATAAAGAAAAAGACAAGATGACCAAGGTTAAAAGATGAATGACAAACAAGGCGAAGATATTTGCATCCTACAGTATCCAGAACATAAAAAGAATCAATTATTAAGTAAAAGACAAGCAGCCCAATAGAAAAACAAGTAAAATAAATAGATAATCCACGGAAGAGGAAATCTAAATGACCATTAAGCCATCTGTAGTAACAAGAGCAATGTCAATTAAACCAGGGTGAGATTCTATTTCCCATCCATCAGATTGACAAAAATTAACAAATATAAAAATATCGAGGGTTGATCAGGATGTGGGAAAATGGGAATTCTCAGACATTTCTGGTGAGAATACATATTGTTATAGCCATTATGGAAGCAATTTGGCAGTATGTAGTTAAACCTAATATGTACATACTCTGTGAACTGACAAGTCCACTTTTAGCAGTTCCAGAGATTCCATCGAGCATTTCTGGAACAATAGCACAAGAAGACCCATACAAGGTAGTTATTGCTGAATTGACTGCAGTAGGGAAATATTGGAAACAACCTAAATGTCCATTTATAAAATGAATAAATAAAATACAGTATATTCAAGGCCGAGCACAATGGCTCACGCCTGTCATCCCAGCACTTTGGGAGGCCGAGACGGGCGGATGAGTTGAAGTCAGGAGTTCAAGACCAGCCTGGCCAACATGATGAAACCCTGTCTCTACTAAAAATACAAAAAAATAGCTGGGTATGGTGGTGCATTCCTGTAATCCCAACTACTTGGAAGGCTGTGGCAGAAGAATCGCTTGAACCCAGGAGGCAGAGGTTGCAGTGAGCTGAGACCACGCCACTGTACTCCAGCCTGGGCAACAGAGCAAGACTCTGCCTCAAAAAAAGAACAACTTAAAAAAAAAAGATAGTATATTTAAACCAATACTGTACCAGACTAAAAGAATATACCACAGTTATATGTGTCAATATGTATTGGTCTCAGAAAAATAACATTGATTAAAATAAAAATGTGATTACTTTTACATTGATGTTAAAATCACATGCAAACAATTCTGCATTTTAATGAATACATATGTGTGTGTGCATGTGTGTGTGTGTCTGTCTGTTTAAAGTAAATTGGAAGAACTCATAGGACTGTGTGCTAAAACTGTACGTAAATTAAACTTCAATACATGGCTTAAAAAATAGACTGGGAAGACAGCAGTGGTTAATTTTATATGTCAAATGTGGTTAATTTTATATGTCAAATGTAAAAATGGCTGGACCAGAAAGTGTCCAGATATTTGGTCAAACATTATTGTGGATGTTTGAATAAAAGAATAACATTTAATGAGATGAACATTTGAATCTGTAGACTGAATTCAGCAGATTGCCTTCACCCTGGTAGAGGTGGAGGTTGGCCTCATCCAGTCTCTTGAAGGCCTAACTAAAACAAAAAAGCCAGCTCTCCCCTGAGTAAAAGAGAATTTCTCCTCCCTGACTGCCTTCAAACTGGGACATTGGCTTTTTTCCTGCCTTTGGACTCAAACTGAAACATCATCTCTTTCTGGGTGTAGAGCCTGCCACGTTCAGATTGGAACTATACCATCAGCTCTCCTGGGTCTCCAGCTTGCCAACTCACCCTGCAGTTCCTGGGACTTTCCCACCTGCATAATCATGTGATATTATATATATTATATATAAAATATACATATAACATTAGTAAATTAGTATATATATTATATATGTATATACATTATAATGCAACATATATGTACTATATATACATTAGTATATTGTATATTTGCATCATACAACATCCAGAACATAAAAAGAATCCATTATTAAGTAAAAGATAAGCAGCCCAATAGAAAAACAAGTAAAATAAATAAATAGATAATCCATGGAAGAGGAAACCTAAATGACCATTAAGCCATCTTTAGTAACAAGAGCAATGCCAGTCAAACCAGGGTGAGATTCTATTTCCCATCCATCAGATTGACAAAAATTAACAAATGTGAAATGTATATATACATTATATATACTAATGTGCAACATATATACATTAGTATACATAAAACCAGAGTAAAAGAATATACTACAGTTATAGATGCATATGTTAGTAGTATATATGTAGTACATATTAGTAGTATTATATATGTAGTATATATAGTATATATGTAGTATACATTAGTATATATAATGTATAAACGTTGCACATTATTATAGACAATTACATGTACACTATACCTTAGTATATATAATGTATATATGATATTAGTTATATTAGCTCTATTTGTTTATATTAGTTCTATTAGTTCTATTTGTTATATTAGTTCTATTTGTTTTTTCCCTCTGTAAAACCCTGACCAATCTCAGTGTATGTCCTCCGTACATACACTAAACACCCGGTAGCAGTTGGTTCTTCAGATAAGGAAAGGGGAATGGGAATGGCTACTTAAACTTCAATATTTCATTTCTATTATTGAAAAAGGCTGAAACAAATGTAACAAAGTGCTAATGATAATCATTTCTGGGTTGTGGATTGACAGCTGTTGTTATATCATTCTTCATACTTCACTCTATTTTTGAAATTTCTCCAAAAAGAAATCAACTGCTTCAGAAAGTAAAGTATAATGCAGAAAGTAAAAATTACTCATGATTCCACAATTGTTGACATTTTGGCGTATATATTTCTAGACCTTTTCTTTACACACACATAGGACATACCTGCATATATATATATATATATATTCCCTCCAACTTATAAAAATAGCTGTTTTATAGCCTGCTTTTATCAATCAAGAATCTTAACAAGGCCAGGCACGGTGGCTCATGCCTGCAATCCCAACACTTTGGGAGGCCGAGATGTGAGGATTGCTTGAGCCCAGGAGTTCTAGACTAGTCTGGACAACATGGAGAAACCCTGTCTCTAAAAAATAATAATAATTTTAAAATAATAATTTTTAAAAAGTCTTAACAGACATCTTTCCACATCAATATTTTGAAACACTGAATAATGTTTTTCAGAGAATGGTTGAAAGTCTAATTTATTTAACCAATCTCTTATTTATAGCTAATTTAGTTGTTTCTAGATTTGTTTGTTGGGTTTTTCTTTAATAAATATTATTGCAATGAAAATCCTCAAATATACACATTTTTATCTTTTTATTTCCTTAAGATCAGATTCTTAAAGTGAAATTGCTTAGTCAAAGAATATCTACATTTTAATCACTTTTGAAACACGCTGGCAAGCTACCCTCCCTTCCAGAAAGGTTGTCCCAATTTATACTTTCCCACACCCTCGCCAACACCGAAAGCTAGACCTTTCAACACTGTCTGGACCGACATCTCTGTGGCTTTTGTATTACCTTTAGGAAGCATCTAACTTCCTGGAATTCTTAATAAAAATCTCAAATCTTTAACCAATAACATAGTTTTTGTTTGTACCAACACCAACCTGAAAAATCTTTAAAATACTAATTTATATTTTTAATACACATATGTTTCAAGAATGGATGGATGTGTATTGAGTAAATGTGTATTGCATTAATTATATGTATTCTCAATGGTCCTAACGTCCCATTTCTCCTTAGCCTAACAGAATTTCCTCTTGTTTAGGAGCCACATATTTTCATTTCAATCACTCTTGGAAGGCACTCAGAATTGCTAACCAAATTCTGGCTCCTTTTGAAATGAGGCCTGCATTTGTGGAGGTCACGGGACATACAGGTGTTCACATCATCCTCTGTGTAAGTTACCTGGCCTGGCTCCTGCCAGGGCTGTACACCAGTGACCACTGAGCCCCCAGACTAAACGCAGGAGCTTGCCCCAGGGGTGGCGTTCCATGCTGTTTATTCAAGGGACTCCGGAATTAGAAGCACCAGTTTTATTTGTAATTAGTTGGCCCTTCAACTGCACAGAATCTCTTCCTTCTCTGGATAAGTTTTGCTTTCGATTTTCAACTTGTGAAGGATTCTGTTCAGACTTAGTGTCAAGCAGGTGACCTGTCTCTTCTTGCCCAGGTTGCAGAAACACAATGAGGCCACGGTTTTATTGTATAAGGGTCAGTGGAATAGTTCAGCGTAGCAGGGAAAAAACACTCACTAGAATGAAACCGGGTACAAAGTCGAATGGTAATCACAGCATCTATTTAGAATGTTCAGTAGAGATAAGAGTGTAGGACTTTTACTGGCAACATCTGAGACAGTGACTTGAAAGCCAAGCTTTGGAAATAGAAGCACAGAGTAGAGCCCTGGGATGGAAGAGTGAGACCAAAGGGACAGGCTTCTCATAAAAAAGAACGAGATGGTGTCCTCTGCCGGGACATGGATGGCGCTGAAGACCATTATCCTTAGCAAACTAGTGCAGGAACAGAATACTGAATACTGCATGCTCTCACGTATAAGTGGGAGCTAAATGAGGAGAACACATGGACACATAGAGGGGAACAACACACACTGGGACCCTTCGGAGGACAAAGGGTGGGAAGAGGGAGAGGATCAAGAAAAACAACTAGTGGGTACTTGGCTTAATACCTGGGTGATGAAATAATCTGTACAACAAGCCCCCATGACACAAGCTTACCTATGTAACAAACCAGCACTTGTACCCTGAACTTAAAAGTTAGGAAAAAAAAAAGGAGAGGTTTCTAAAGGCAGGGAGACCAAGTATGAGTGGGCGGCAGATGACGAGGGCTGAGAATCCCTGTGCTGTGACCTTAACCTGTTAGAACATATCTATTATATATGAGATATATATAGATATATAGATATATAGATACATAGATATATATAACCTGGTCTTACTCTGTTGCCGAGGCTGGAGTGAGTGCCATGGCACAATCATAGCTCACTGCAGCCTCAAATTCCTGAACTCAAGTGACCCTCCCACTTCAGCCTCCCAAGTAGCAGGGACTACAGGCCCACACAACCACGTCTCGCTAAGTTTTTTTTGTTGTTGTATTTTGGAGGGTTTTTTTTCAGTTGCTTTCTCTGAACTTTCTGTAGAGACAGGGTCTTGCTATGTTGCCCAGGCCGGTCTCAAACTCCTGGCCTCAAGTAATCCTTCCACCTTTGCCTCCCAAAACCCTGGGATTACAGGCATGAGCCCTCAAGCCTGGCCAAGAATGTACTTCTTAAGTCCACACATATTCATTAGTCAAGTGTTTATTGAGAACCTAGTACGGGCTGGGCACAGTGCCCAGTGCTGGGGAGAAAAGTCCTGGTTCTTTGATCGGCTTCACGAGCCAAAGTTCTGCTAAATAGTGTAACAGACACATGCCCAACTCTTCCAGGCAGGGGGTCAGCGAGAGAAGTAGACAAGAAGCAGGGAAACCCACAGCCTCTCTGCACCTGTACGTCCAGTTATCCTCAAGGCTGTTCTGGCCGCAGTTTCCTTATCTGAAAAATGAGAATTGTGCTAGTGGGTGCCCAAGGTCCCGTCCAGTCCCAGTATCCCCTGCCTTGTATCCATTCATTCCATGAACAGTGAATACCTGCCAGGTACCATGCTGGACTATTTTGGAAATCCAAGCTTGTGCCATAGGGGAAAAGAGAAACTGTAAAAGTCACTGACTCAATCAATTTTTTAAAAATGTAAAAAGAAAGGCCGGGCGCGGTGGCTCACGCTTGTAATCCCAGCACTTTGGGATGCCGAGGCGGGCGGATCACGAGGTCAGGAGATCGAGACCACGGTGAAACCCCGTCTCTACTAAAAAATACAAAAAAATTAGCCGGGCGTGGTGGCGGGCGCCTGTAGTCCCAGCTACTCGGAGAGGCTGAGGCAGGAGAATGGCGTGAACCCGGGAGGCGGAGCTTGCAGTGAGCCGAGATTGCGCCACTGCACTCCAGCCTGGGCGACAGAGCAAGACTCCGTCTCAAAAAAAAAAAAAAAAAAAAATGTAAAAAGAAATAAGGCTGGACGTAGTGGCTCATGCTTGTAATCCCAGCACTTTGGGAGGCTGAGGCAGGCAGATCATCTGAGGTCAGGAGTTCAAGACCAGCCTGGCCAACATGGTGAAACCCCGTCTCTACTAAAAATACAAAAATTAGCTGGCCATGGTGGCGGACGCCTATAATCCCAGCTACTCAGGAGGCTGAAGCAGGAGAATCACTTGAACCCAGAAGGCAGAGGTTGTAGTGAGCCAAGATTGCGCCACTACACTCCAGTCTGGGCAACAAGACTGAAACTCCGTCTCAAAAAAATATATATATATATACACAGAAATAAGTGGTCTGTAGTGGAAGTTCAGATCAGTCTAGATGTTGCTCCGGAAAGCAGAAGGCTGCCTTCGCTTTTCTTCCCTCTCACTCCCTCTAACCATCGCATATTCTTTATAAAACCTGTGTGTGCACAGGCTTTGTGGTTAAGCAGAATGATCCCTGAAAGCTGGCTCCAAAATGCAGTGGCCACATTTTTTTTTTCCTCTGAGAACAGTGGAAGCACTTATCACTGTATCCACTACATGGAGACGTAACTACCTAAATATACCCATGCTGGGCACTATGCCAACCTCATTAATATTCATGACCTGACCAAAGACCCAGGAGCTTTGAAGGAAAATCTGGGTGGTTGGTTTTAATCCTTCAAGAACTCAATTCACAGTTACTCTTAGCAGGAGCATGTAACTCATCAGGAAGCAAATGATATGCACAGAATATATTTTATCATCTGGAGACGTGGAAAGTTTCTATATGTCTATTTCTATACATATAATCCCATGTCAAAATTGTGTCACGATTCAAAAAACCATATTGCTCTAGAGATGAGCTGTCTGTAGTGGAATTCTTTTTAGTTTTTATTTTTTAACTAATAGAGAAGTATTTTTAATGAATTATAAGAAAACCATAGTTTATTTGTAAAGAGAGCTGTAAGGATCTTTAGCTGCTCCAATCAGGAGACCAATTGATGAGATATTTTTGTTATAACTAAACTGTTATACTGATGGTGCATTTGGGTATTGCAAATGATTAAGGTGCATAACTATGTACTTTATAATGGAGGCTACCTTCTAATTAGATGAAGTAAAGAAGATGAGATGGGGGGGTTGGGAATACATACATTTTCTCAGAGTTAGATTGCTGTTCAAAAATATTAAAATTCATGAGGTTTAGCATGCATTTATTCTCTGTTTTACTTTTAAAAACTTGTTTATTAAAAAGTACACTAACCAAAAGTGATGTTAGTGAATTATCACAACGTGCTCACATCTGTGTAACCACCTTCCAGGTCAAGAAATGGAACATTATCAGCACCCAAGAAGTCCCCTTCTAGCCCCTCTATCATTATCTGTTCTCCTCTCCCCAAAGGCAACCACTATTCTCACCTCTAATGACAAAGGTTTTTTTTAACATCATATAATGGAATGATATAATATGTATTCTGTTTCATATGACTTCCTTTATTCAACATGATGTTTTGGAAATTTCAGTGTGCTATGCACAGCTGCATTTCATTCACTTGATTGCTGTGTAATATTCCACCGTATGACTATGCCACAATTTATTCATTGATTCTACCATTCAGAGATACTCGGCTTTGGTTACAGTTGGAGGTTGTTACAAATTGTGCTGGTATGAACATTCTGGCACATGTCTTCTGGTGCATATCTCTGCATGGATTTCTGTTGGGTGGATACCCAGGAATGAAATTGCTGGGTCATAGGTTATACGAATGTTCAATTTTGAGAAATAATGCCAAATAGTTTTACAAAGTGATTGTACAGCTTCATTTATTCTTGGCAGCCACTCTTTTTATTTCTGGCAAGGGAAAGTCGAGTGAGTAGGATTTTTAATGTCTTACAGGTTTTTTGGAACAAGTATCTTTTTACAAACACCATTTGAATGAGTAAGTTTAAAACACTATAATTAGGGGTTTTGAGATTAAATTACTTTCTAAACTACAGACTTTTTAAAAAAAGAAGTGCAAAAGTGCTTGGGGTAAAATACATTGGGGATTTCCTTGTTGCCAAAATAGCAGAAAAGGAATTCCAGATGCTAAGCTCAAATAATTCGCAGCAGGGCTGGACAACCTCTGACTTTCTTGTATCATGGGGATTTCAATAAAACAAACAAAATACTGAGAGAAGCTAGACTCACACTATCAAGCAATGTCACTCACTGGAGCTTAAGTAAATAAGCAAACATTTTTAATATAACCATAGTTCCCATAGTTCCACCAAGAAGTAGGACAGGTTTGAAGATTAAAAAGATAAAATAAAATAAAAAATAAACCACCACAGTATCTAAGGTTGGAAGCTTCCTTCTTCCTGATATGAAACAAGCAATTGTAGTTGGAAACAGAGTGGGTAAGTTTTCCAAAGGATACTAAAATACCCACTGGGGCTGTTCCCCGCCAGAAACTTGAGTTTTCCGTGTATGGCTGTATTTCTCACCCCCGTAAAGCTTTGAATTTATTCTCTGGCAGGATCGTGAGAGAGAATGGGCTCACCAGCGCCCTTGGGTTACTTAACCTATTTCTTACCAAGTTTAGTAAGGTCCCATGGTTAAGATATTAACTTTTTTGTATGTACAAGTACAAAGTTAAATAGCCAGTTAAGAAAATTATCCTGATACCTCACATTTTAAGAGTTGTGATTAAAAGCGATAAACTAAAGTGTATTCACTCAGTGGGATACCACATAGCAACAAGAATGAATGAACTACAACTACTAGAAATCATACAAACAAATCTCACAGTCAGTGAAAGAAGCCAAACACAAAAGAGTGTATACTGTGTGATTTCATTTATAGGAAACTAATTTATGTCGACTCGGGTCAGAATCACGTGCTAAAAGGCAGGGCCGATTGGGAGGGGTTTTGAGCTCTTCTGGGGTGCTGGTCACGTTGTTTCTTCATCTGGATATTGGTCACACAGGTGTATTTATTTTGTAATAGTTTGCCAAGGTGTGATGATTGGCGCACTTTCCTGTTATGTATATATATATATAAATGTGTTTTACACAGAATCTCGCTCTGTCGTCCAGGGTGGAGTGCAGTGGGGTGATCTCAGCTCTCCGCAACCTCCGCCTCCCAGTGTGTTAGGAATTGGTGGGTTCTTGGTCTCACTGACTTCAAGAATAAAGCTGCAGACCCTTGCGGTGAGTGTTTCAGTTCTTAAAGGCGGTGTGCCCGGAGTTTGTTCCTTCTGATGTTCAGATATGTCGTTTTTTTCCTTCTAGCGGGCTTGGTCTCCCTGGCTCAGGAGTGAAGCTGCAGACCTATTGCGATGTTACAGCTCTTAAGGAGGCCCTTCTGGAGTTGTTTCATTTCTCCCGGCGGGCTCGTGGTCTCGCTGGCTTACAGGAGCAAAGCTGCAGACCTTTACAATGAGTGTTACAGCTCATAAAGGTAGTGCGGACCCAAAGAGTAAGCAGTAACAAGATTTAACAAGATTTATTGTAAAGACCAAAAGAACAAAGTTTCCACAGCGTGGAAAATGACCTGAGCGGGTTGCTACTGCTGGCTCCGGCAACCTGCTTTTATTCTTATCTGGCCCCACCCACATCCTGCTGATTGGTTCATTTTACAGAGAGCCGAGTGGTCTGCTTTGACAGCGCGCTGATTGCTGCATTTACAATCCCTGAGCTAGACACAAAGGTTCTCCATGTCCCCACTAGATTAGCTAGTTATAGAGTGTCTACACAAAGGTTCTCCAAGTCCCCACCAGAGTAGCTAGATACAGAGTGTCGATTGGTGCATTCACAAACCCTGAGCTAGACACAGGGTGCTGATTGGTGTGCTTACAAACCTTGAGCTAGATCCAGAGTGCCAATTGATGTATTTACAATCCCTTAGCTACACATAAAGGTTCTCCAAGTCCCCACCAGATTCAGGAGCCCAACTGGCTTCACCCTGTGGATCCCCCACCGGGGTCACAGGGGGAGCTGCCTGCCGCTCCCACCCCGTGCGCCCACACTCCTCAGCCCTTAGGTGGTCCATAAGACTGGGCGGCGTGGAACAGGGGCAGCGCTCGCCGGGGAGGTTGGGCCGCACAGGAACCCACGGAGTCGGGGGAGGCTCAGGCATGGCAGGCTGCAGCTCCCGAGCCTTGCTCCGTGAGGAGGCAGCTAAAGCCGGGAGAGAAATCGAGCACAACGCCGGTGGGCCGGCATGCTGGGGGACCCAGTACACCCTCCGCAGCCACTGGCCTGGGTGCTAAGCCCCTCACTACCCCGGGCTTGTGGGCAGGCCGGCCGCTCCGAGTGTGGGGCCCGCCGAGTTCATGCCCACCCGGAACTCGCGCTAGCCCGCAAGCACCGGGCGCAGTCCCGGCTCCCGCCCGCGCCTCTTCCTCCACACCTCGCCGCAAGCTGAGGGAGCCGGCTCCGGCCTTCGCCAGCTCAGAAAGGGGCTCCCACAGTGCAGCGGTGGGCTGAAGGGTTCCTCAAGTGCCGCCAAAGTAGGAGCCCAGGCAGAGGAGGCGCCGAAAGCGAGCAAGGGCTGCGAGGACTGCCAGCACGCTGTCACCTCTCATCAGATTCAAGCGATTCTTCTGCCTCAGTCTCCTGAGTAGCTAATTTTTGTATTTTTAGTAGAAACCGAGTTTCGCCATGTTAGCCAGGCTGGTCTCCAACTCCTGACCTCAGGTGATTTGCCTGCCTCGGCCTCTCAAGCTGCTGGGATAGGTGTGAGCCACTGTGCCTGGACAGATTTCCATTCCTTGCTCAGGAGCACAAAGCATCCTCAAATCTTTAGCAAGAATGGTTACCGTTTTATGGCATAACAACTGTATATTGGGCTGTTAGGTCCAATACATAAACTCCAGTCCTTACAACAGACACTCAAAATAGCTAATACTGCCCCCAGCTCTCAAAAAAAAATAAATAAATAAAGTTGAGAGATGTTTAACCTTTGCCCAGAGCTAGGCAGCTAGCCAACATCTGCTCCAAAGCCCAGGCTCCTTCCTGAAGTCCTAGTGGGACAAAATTCCACTGTGAGGGCCCAGCGCTCTTTATTTCCCACTGTGAGGAACCTCCTGCAGAAACTCAACATCCAGGGCCATCTTGAAGAGGGCTGGACTCAGAAGGCCAAGCATGCCACGGCAATGTCTTATCTGATGACTGGTGGGGGGCAAGGCTGCCTTCTTCACTGGTGCTGCAGAGACCTTAGGTCCTTTTTTTTTTTTTTTTCCGGATGGAGTCTCGCTCTGTCTTCCATGCTGGAGTATAGTGGCGTGATCTTGAGAGATGACAACGTGCTAGCAGCCCTTGCTCGCTCTCGGCGCCTTCTCCGCCTCGATGTCCACTCTGGCAGCACTCAAGGAAACTTTCAGCCCGCCGCTGCGCTGTGGGGGCCCCTCTCTGGGGCTGGCCGACGCCGGAGCCGCCTCCCTTTGCTCTCGAGGAGGTATGGAGAAAGGCGCGGGCAAGAGCCGCGGCTGCACGCGTTGCTCGCCAGCCAGTGCCTGCTGGGCTTGATTGGCGGCTGGGTCGCGTGCGTGGACTGCCATTCCCTCCCTCTTCACCAGATCGTTAGCCACGATGGAGAGTGTCTCCCTCTCTTTTTCACTTCCCCTCTTTCCCTCTTGGTTGTCTGGCATGAGCTCTCTCTGGGCTGCTGGAGTGCCCGGGCTAGGTGCTGCAAAGCTCCCTGGCGAGTGCCAGTGAGAAGTGAAGCTCGCTGGGTTGGGATGGGCGGGGACTTGAAGAATTTTTTGTGTAGCTTAAGGATTGTAAGTGCACCAATCAGCACTCTGTGTCTAGCTAAAGGTTTGTAAACTCACCAATCAGTGCTCTGTGTCTGGCTAATCTGGTGGGGACTTGGAGAACTTTTGTGTCTAGCTAAAGGATTGTAAACGCACCAGTCAGCACTCTGTGTCTAACTAAAGGTTTGTAAACACACCAATGAGCACACTGTCAAAAATGGACCAATCAGCTCTCTGTAAAACGGACCAATCAGCTCTCTGTAAAATGGACCAATGAGCAGGATATGGGTGGGGCCAGAGAAGGGAATAAAAGCAGGCCACCCACGCTAGTAGGGCAAACCCAGTTGGATACTACTACACAGTTTGTGGAGGCCTCGGTTGTGTTGGTTTTGCGTGTTGGGTCTGTGCTGGCTTTATGGGCTGTGGTGGTTGCTGTGAAAGTTTGTGGTTTGAGTTCTGAAGCTAGTGAGGCCATGAACTGTTTTGGAGGGAGGAGACTTCGCATAGATGGGTGCGAACGGTTTAAGATGGGCAACGTTTTTGAGTTGTGACCATCACTGGGAAGGCCTGTAGCTTTACTCTTACAGGGTAAGGCAGATCACGTACCCAGTGGGAAAGATGAACAACTCCAGATGCACCACCTTTAAGAGCTGTAACACTGGAGATTAGCAGTTTTGCTCTTGCAGTCAGTAACTCCATGAACTCACCAAAAAACAAAAACTCCGGACACAGTATCTTCTAGAACTGTAACACTCATTGTGAGGGTCTGTGGCTTCATTTAAGTCAATGAGACTAAACCCACCAATTCCAGACAATCTGGGCTTGCTGCTATTCCTCTTTTCTGGGTTCAAGCAATTCTCTGCCTCAGTGAGTAGCTGGGTTTAGAGGCATGTGCCACCACAACTGGCTGGCTTTTGCATCTGTGGTGGAGATGGGGTTTCACCATGTTGGCTAGGCTGGTCTTGAACTCCTGAACTCAAGTGATCCACTCAACTCGGTCTCTCAGTTAAGATTACATGATTACAGGCATGAGCCACCGGGCCTAGCCCCCGCTTTTTTTTTCACCACATCTAGCAGTTTATTACTTTTCCTCATTAGCCAGCTAAAGGGGCGTTTGGTCTCACCACAGCTGCTGGGCAAAGGGAAGTAGGCAGAGGGCGATTCGCTATGCAGAGTGGGCCTGGCTGTGGGCCAGTGAAGAGGCCACATTAGACCATGTCCATTCATAGAGGCAACTTCAACTCAGTACTACTCTAGCAATTGGATTCTGGTGACTCACAACCCTCTACCCAGGTGCTGTCCTCACGTCCTAGAGCAATCCGTCCTCTCCCAGCCAAACACACCACCTCTTTCAGGAAGCCTTCCCAGCTACACAAGGCCCCAGGGCGCTCACTCTGGTGTTTTAGGGAGACCTTCTACATACACAATTTAATCTTCACCAGGTGCCAGTAAGTGCTGTGCGCTTTCTTCAGGGGAGGAAACCGAAATTTGGAGAGGTTAAGCGGTTCACAGAAGGCTAAAACATTAGTGGCAGAGGTGAGATTGAAAGTCGGGTTTTGTCTTGTACCCATCCCGTGGCCGTATGACCTAACTCTCCATCCTCTTTTACCCCAGCAGCCCCCTGTGTGACTGTAACTTTGAATTGTCACAAGATCCTGTAATCATTGATTTGCATGACTCCCTGACTAGATGGTGAAAATTGGAAGGGTCTCCTTTGATTTTAAATCCCAATCCTTAGTAAAGTCCTTGATAAATAGCACATGCTAAAAAAGGCTCCTGAAAGAATGAAAGGAAGAGCCATACCGATAATCCTGCATCTCTCTTAGCTGAACGTTACAGACCATGAGATCTCTCCTGCCCTCGGTTTCTATATTTGTAAAAAGCATATAAAAATGCTTCCCATTTCATGAGGCTGTTGTCTTAGTCCATGTTGCTATGAAAAAAATACCGTAGAGTGGGTGCTTTAAAAAACGTTTATTTCTCACAGTTCTGGAGACTGAAAGACCAAGATCAAGGTGCTGGCAGATTTGATATCTGATGAGGGCTCTCTTCCTGGTCTGAGGATGGCCACCTTTTTGCCAAATCCTCACAGAGGAGAGAGAGGGTTCTAGTGTCTGTTTGTCTTCTTAATCCTATGATGGGGGCTCCACTCTCATGACCTAATGTAAACCTAATGACCTCCCAAAGACCCCATTTCCAAATACTATCATATTGGGAGTAGGGCTTCAACATATGAATTTGGAGGGGAACACACAGTTGTTATAAAAATTAAATGGATTAAAATATGTTAAGCACTGGAGCAATACCCGGTACAGGGTGAAATTAGCCAAGTCACCTCAGCAGCTTACAGGCAAAGCCCCTGTGGGAATACAAAGGAAAGAATTCTCCCCTTTCTTGGATGCACACTGGACGTCAGATGCTGTGATTTACATGTGATCACCACTCGAACACTGTGTGGTAATACCACTGTGGTATTACCAGTGCTATTGAGAGGTGACAGCATGCTGGCAGTCCTCACAGCCCTCGCTCACTCTCGGCGCCTCCTCTGCCTGGGCCCCCACTTTGGTGGCACTTGAGGAGCCCTTCAGCCCACCGCTGCACTATGGGAGCCCCTTTCTGGGCTGCCCAAGGTGGGAGCTGACTCCCTCAGCTTGCAGGGGCATGTGGAAGGGGAGGCGCGACCGGGAACCTGGGCTGCGTGCGGCGCTTGCGGGCCGGCTGGAGTTCCGGGTGGGTGTGGGCTTGGCGGGCCCCCCCCCACTCGGTGCAGCTGGCCGGCCCTGCCAGCCCTGGGCAGTGAGGGGCTTAGCACCCAGGCCAGCGGCTGCAGAGGGTGTACTGGGTCCCCCAGCAGTGCCGATCCACCAGCACTGCGCTCGATTTCTCACCGGACTTTAGCTGCCTCCCCGCGGGGCAGGGCTCAGAACCTGCAGCCTACCATGCCTGAGCCTCCCACCCCCTCCATGGGCTCCTGTGCGGCCAAGCCTCCCTGACGAGCGCCACCCCCTGCTCCATGGGGCCCAGTCCCACCGACCACCCAAGGGCTGAGGAGTGCAAGCGCACAGCGGGGGACTGGCAGGCAGCTCCACCTGCAGCCCCGGTGCAGGATCCACTGGGTGAAGCCAGCTGGGCTCCTGAGTCTGGTGGAGATGTGGAGAACCTTTATGTCTAGCTCAGGGATTGTAAATACACCAATCAGCACCCTGTGTCTAGCTCAGGGTCTGTGAATGCACCGATCAACACTCTGTATCCAGCTGCTCTGGTGGGGCCTTGGAGAACCTTTGTGTGGATACTCTGTATCTAACTAATGTGATGGGGAGGTGGAGAACTTTTATGTCTAGCTCAGGGATGGTAAACACACCAATCAGCGCCCTGTCAAAACAGACCACTGGGCTCTACCAATCAGCAGGATGTGGGTGGGGCCAGATAAGAAAATAAAAGCAGGCTGCCCGAGCCAGTAGTGGCAGTCCACTCCGGTCACTTTCCACACCGTGGAAGCTTAGTTCTTTCGCTTTTTGCAGTAAATGTTGCTAGTGCTCACTCTTTGGGTCTGCACTGTTCTTATGAGTGGCAACACTCACTGTAAAGGTCTGCAGCTTCACTCCTGAAGCCAGTAGACCACGAACCCACCATGAAGGAAGAAACTCCAAACACATCCGAACGTCAGAAGAAACAAACCCTGACATGCCACCTTTAGAACTGTAACATTCACTGTGAGGGTCCACAGCTTTGTTCTAGAAGTCAGTGAGGCCAAGAACCCACCAATTCCGGACGCACTATTGCCTCTGTTTTATGGATGAGAAAGCAGAGGTTTCTAGAGGGAGGAAACTCACCCAAAGCCATGTAGCTAATCAGTTCTGCAGCTGGGATGTGAGCCCAGCTGTGTCTGCCTTCAAGCCCCGTGCTCTTAAACAACGGGTCCTAGGAAGGCTGACTAGGGGCACTGGTGGATGGCTTCAAGGGTGAGAGAGTATTTGAGACAAATTTTGAAAATGAGTAAAAATTTTTAAGAGTGGAAATGTCTGCAGCCCTGATTTTGGCCCTTGATGTTCAGTGCTATGGTTTTGGCTCATTGCTTTGGCTGTGTCAGGGTTTCCCAGCCTCAACACTTAATATTTGTCATGGGGGGGTTGTCCTGCACATTGCAGGATGTTTAACAGCATCCTTGGCCTCCACCCCCAGACGCCAGTGGCATGCCACCCCTGCCACCAAAAATGTCTCCAAGTTTTCTTCCTATGTGGGGCAGAACCCCCCGTGGCTGAGAACCACGGAGCTGTGTGTATATGTGGTCTCTAGAGCTCAGTTGTCAGCAGCAGGAAGCCCAGGAGTATAATGTGCCTTTTTGTTTTCTCCAAATTGGATAATAACCCAATTCCAGAAACAGACGTTACTCCATTAAATACTTGTTGAAATGGATTAAGTTGTCATCATAGCCACCTCACACCTTTTAAAGTACCTCCTGTTTGTCCTTCAGCTCTCACCTCCAAGGTGCCCTCTTTAGAGATGCTTTCCCCAAATATAGACTGGCCAGGCACTCTTTTGTCACCTTCAGTGAAGAAGAGCTGCTATATTATCTAGTTAGCTCCTCAAGCGCCAGGGCATGGTAGTGGAGTGGCACGCGGTAAGCCCTATACAGTATTCTAATTCAGGAAATGAAGGCTCAAGAGCCAATGCAGTATGTTCAAGATCACACAATAAATAAGGGACAGACTAAAACCCAAGTCACATGATAGTGGAGGAATCCCCTGGAGGGACAGGAGAGAGGATGCTGAGCAGAGCATGGAGTGGGTTGACATTTGGGGCAGGGTGCCTGTCACAGAAGAACACTGGATTTAAGGAGGGAACTCTGTCAGAAACCAGGGGCCAACATGGCAGAGGTAAGAGTAATGAGCATCCAAGAACACACTCGATCCCAGCCTCAGCACAGGACTAACTAGGATGAAGGATTACGCCCCCTGGATAAGCCAGCTGGTAGGTCTGAGGATGCTAATGAACTTCTGGCCCAGGCTTAAGGGGTGCTGAGCTACAGGAGAGGAAAAGAGAATGTGGGTGAGGCCGAATTTGCCCCTCCTGTGGGCCCCCATGAGCTGGTTTCCCAGTGTGCCACACTCACTGGCCTCTCTTGGGCAGACGTCAGTCATTCATTCAGGTACTGACATGGGTAATGGGCACCTACTATCATCCCAGGTTTTATGATAGGCACAGAAGATAAAAGGTGCACACAACAGAGGGCGTCCCTATCTCTCAACCCTAATCTAATTATCACACAAATAAATGTTTAATTATGAACTGTGACAGGTGGTGGGAAGGAAAGGTGCAGCATGCCACGAGAACATAGAACATCGCCTAGTCTGAGGGTAGGGGAAGTTTTCCCCAAGAAGGGATAATCGAGCCAAGACCTGGAGAGTGACCAGGAGGTGGCTGTGTTAGAGTGTATGTTGTAGGTGGCCGTGGATGGCTCCAGGCCAAAGAAAGCAAAGACTGAGGCAGAACCATGGAGGAATGAGGCAGAAGAATGCAGGACCACAGCACACGCAGTTACAGTCAACACACTGGAAACAAAGAAAACAAAGCTAATGCTCCATCCATTGTTCTAAATGGTGACAGCGCCCTCTCCTAAAAGGACCAAAATAATGTACTACCTTAAAAAGAGAGGCAGGCTGGCTTCATAGGCAGGACTTCCCCAGGATGGTGGAATCTTGGTGGGGTTGTCAGAGTTTGATTTGAGAATGTCCAAAAATCCAGTTTTTCCAGTTCATCTGATCAGTTAGATTCAGAGGATTGACTCACCCTGACCAAAGTCACAGAAAACAGATGTATAAATCAAAATGCCTATGTATAGTTTTGACACAGGAAATACGACTGCCTAGCAGATTGAAATATTCACGTCTGTTGGTCAATGCATTCCTTTCCCTATGAAGCAATCTGTAGGGGAACGCAAATGATGATCAAAAGGTTAATGTGTGAGTAAAGAATTGGAACAAGGGCTACTGGTCAAATAATCCAGCTATGGTCGTTTTGATGCACCATTCTCCACTAGAGGTAAGCATATGTCTGAACCCCAAATCAGAACACACGGCTTGACAAAGAAATTTAGCCTGATTTATGAGCGTCGTTTGTGAATTTAACTGTCATTCTCGGGCCTTTACTAACAAGTATAAATAATTAACATTTTGTTATATATTGAATAAACCACCATTATTAGAAAGAGTAAAATAACATGAAAAACACAATGTTCAGCAATGTATATATTTAATATTTGTGCCATCATTTGTATCCAACATTTATCTGTCCAAGTTGATACTTTGATTTTTTCTTTTAGTACTTATTTTCTACCAGTGCTCAGTTTTCTCAATTACTATTTCTTTATTTCTTCTCTCTCTCTCTCTCTTTTTTTTTTAGATGGAGTTTCACTCTTGTTGCCCAGGTTGGAGTGCAATGGTGCAATCTCAGCTCACTGCAACCTCTACCTCCCGGGTTCAAGCAATTCTCTTGCCTCAGCCTCCTGAGTAGCTGGGATTACAGGCATGCGCCTCCACCCAGCTAATTTTGTCTTTTTAGTAGAAATGGGGTTTTTCCATGTTGGTCAGGCTGGTCTCGAACTTCTGACATCAGGTGATCTGCCCACCTTGGCCTCCCAAAGTTCTGGGATTGCAGGTGTGAGCCACCATGCCTGGCCCTCTTCTCTTAGTAAAATGAAAAATCTCTTAAGAAGTCTTTGATTGGGCACTGTGGCTCACGCCTGTAATCCTAGCACTTTGGGAGGCAGAGGCACGGGGATCACTTGAGTCCAGGAATTCGAGGCCAGCCTGGGCAACACATCGAGAGCCTATTTCTACAAAAAATAAAAAATTAGCCAAGCATGGTGGCACACTCCTGTATCCCAGCTACCTTGGGAGGCTGAGGCAGAAGGATCACTTGAGCTCCGGAGTTCAAGGCTGCAGTGTGCCGTGATCACACCACTGCACTCAGCCTGAGCAAGAGAGTAAGACCCTGAGTCAAAACAGAAAAGTTGGCTGGGCGCAGTGGCTCACACCTGTAATCTCAGCACTTTGGGAGGCCGAGATGGGCGGATCACGAGGTCAGGAGATCGAGACCATCCTGGCTAACACGGTGAAACCCCATTTCCACTAAAAATACAAAAAATTAGCTGGGCGTGGTGGCAGGCACCTGTAGTCCCAGCTACTTGGGAGGCTGAGGCAAGAGAATGGCGTGAATCCGGGAGGCGGAGCTTGCAGTGAGGCCAGATTGTGCCACTGCACTCCAGCCTGGGCAACAGGGCGAGACTCCGTCTCAAAAAAAAAAAAAGTTTTTGAGCAATTTACTAAGTTTCAAAGAGATATTTACAGTTTCATTGGTGATGGAAGATATTTGCAATCCTCAGCACTGTCCATCAGACCTAGAAGCAATGACAATTCAGCAGCAACGAGCAACTCTAGCACCAGATATGATTTCTAAATACTACTTTTTACTAAAAAGACACCAGGGATCCTTGGAAAAACAACTGAGTCATGATCTGGAACAGGAGTTTTTCGATATAAAGCTAGAACATCTTATTATGCCCCAAAGCAAAGGCACTGTGAAAGAATCCTGGGATGACAGCAAAAGAATGCAGAGGCTAATTTGAAGGGGTTCTCTCTGGCCATAGTTGGGTCAGTTTCGTGGAAAAAGATAATAGAGTGAAACACATCAAATATATAAAAATCCAGTCGTTCACATAATGATAATTTAAAAACAAATCTGTGGTCACCCATGGAGATTGGAAGGGCACCAACTCCTGACAGGCTGATAAATAAAAGGAAAGGATCTTATCCTGCCTTTTTCTGTATAAACTGTATTTCAGTATAACGGAGTAGTTGATATGAGAAATTTCTTCTTTATAGAAGGATCACAGCTAAGAAAAAGAAATGACAGAACTAGAAAATTATCATTTTCAAGTCCTTGTTGAATTAATGGATTCTGGCAATGAACTGCAATGGCTGCAAAAACCATTAGATGATAGGTTGATGAGGATCTTTATTATGGATGGATCAGGCTGAGAACACCTAGCACTAACCCATCAACTTAAACCTGTAAAGGTAGAAAAATCAGACATCATATTTTTCCTGATATGATACAATCAGAATGCATAACAAACCACCTTTAAGTCTTACCAAAATGAACCTAAATCAAACCAAGGTCTATCTATCTGTTCACAAGAAATACAGGGATAGAGAAACAAGTGACACCGGGAGAATACAACCTGTGAAATCTGGAATGTGGGAATTTCTGTAGGACAAGTGGACCAGTTTCTCTGATGAATGAATGGCATAAAAAGGACATGACAGTGGGGGAATGTAAGAGACTTAAGAAGCATATTGTATTGGTTTGGCTGCCATAATAAAATACAACAGACTGGGTGGCTTAAACAACAAAAATTTATTTCTCATAGTTCTGGAGACTAGAAGTCTGAGCTCAATGTGACAACAGGGTTGGGTTCAGGTGAGGGCTCTCTTTCTGGCTTATAGACGGTTGCCTTCTCATGTGTGCTCACATGGCCTTTCCTCAGTGCATGCTCGTGGACAGAGCAAGATCTCTCTCTCTCTCTTCTTCTTATAAGGCCACCAATCCTATGGGATTAAGACCCTTATGACCTCATTTTAAACTTAATTGCCTTCTAAAAGCCCTGTCTCCAAATATAGTCACGTTAGAGGTTAGGACTTCAACATAATGAATTTAGCATGGACACAATTCATTCCATAGCATGTATCAGCCATGTGCCATGTATGGACCTTGTTTGAATCCTGCTTGTAAGAAACCAACTGTAAAAAGACATTTATGGGACAATCAGGGAAATTATTGTTGTTGTTGTTGTTGTTGTTGTTTGAGATAGGCTCTCATCTGTTATCCAGGCTGGAGGGCAGTGGTGTAATCATGGCTCACAGCAGTCTCAAACTCCTGGGCTCAAGTGATCCTCCGACCTCAGCCTCCCAAGTTGCTGGAATTGTAGGTACACACCATCAGTCCTGGCTAATTTCTTTCTTTTTTTTTTTCTTTGTAGAGAGGGGTTCTCCATGTGTTGCCAAGGCTAGTCTAAAACTCTTGGGCTCAAGTGATTCTCCTGCCTTGGCCTCCCAAAGTGCTGGTATTACAGGTGTGAGCCACTACACCTAGCCTCATCAGGGAAATGGTAACATCACCTATTGGATACTGGATGATAGTAAGGAATCATTAATTTTTTGTAGATATACCACAGATGTTGTGGTTGCTTTCTTAAAATTCCTTATCTCTTAGGGACACATACAGAAGTATTTACCTTTGAAATTATATAAAGCCTGGGATTTGTTTTAAAATGACATATTAGGGGTAGGAGTAGAGGTTGGAAAGGAGGTATAGATGAAACTAGATCATCCATCTATCAATAACTATTGAAGGCCAGGCACTGTGGCTTATGTCTGTAATCCTAGCACTTTGGGAGGCCAAGGTGGGTGGATCACTTGAGCCCAGGAGTTCTAGACCAGCCAGGTCAACAAAGTGATGCCCAGTCTCTAAAAACTATATATATAAAAATTAGTTGGGCGTGGCGGCTCACACTTGTAGAAACAGCTACTTAGGAGGCTGAGCTGGGAGGATTGCTTGAGCCCTGGGAAGTCAAGGCTGCAGTGAGCTGTGATTGTACCACTGCACTCTAGCCTGGGCAACAGAATGAGAACCTGTCTCAAAAAAACAAAATAAAACAAAACAAAACAAAAAAAAAACAACGAATTTCTACATGCACCAGAAGACTGAGGCCATCTTTCCTTGCCTAACACAGCCATGGCTTATGGTCCCAAGAAGCATCTAAAGCGGGTAGCAGCTCCAAAGCATTGGATGCTGGATAAATTGACCGGTGTGTTTGCTCTTCGTCCATCCACCAGTCCCCACAAGTTGAGAGAGTGTCTCCCCCTCATCACTCACAGGAAATGAAGACTATTTGCATGCAGCAGTTCATTAAGATTGATGGCAAGGTCTGCACTGATAAAATCTACCCTGCTGGATTCATGGATGTCCTCAGCATTGACAAGACGGGAGAGAATTTTTGTCTGATCTATGACACCAAGGGTCGCTTTGCTGTACATTGTATTACACCTGAGGAAGCCAAGTACAAGTTGTGCAAATTGAGAAAAATCTTTGTGGGCACAAAAGGAATCCCTCATCTGGTGACTCACGTTGCTCACACCATCCGCTACCCTGATCCCTTCATCAAGGTGAATGATACCATTCATATGGATTTGGAGACTGGCAAGATTACTTGATTTCATCAAGTTACACTGGTAACCTGGGTATGGTGACTGAAGGTGCTAACCTGTGAAGAATTGGCGTGATCACCAACAGAGAGAGGCACCCTGGATCTTTTGACATGGTTCATGTGAAAGATGCCAATGGCCACAGCTTTGCCACTCGACTTTCCAATATTTTTGTTATTGGCAAGGGCAACAAACCATGGATTTCTCTTCCCTGAGGAAAGGGTATCCACCTCACCATTGCTGAAGACAGAGACAAAAGACTGGTGGCCAAACAGAGCACTGGGTGAAATGGTCCCTGCGTGACATGTCAGATCTTTGTACGTGATTAAAAATAATGTGGTATGATTAATAGAAAAAAAAAATTGAAATTGGGTTATGGGCACTTGGGGCTGTACTTCACTATTCTCTCTACATTTGTGTATGTTTGAAATTTTTCATTATAATAAAAAATCTTTTTAATGCAAGAAGGAGTGGAAGGAAGAAATAAGAAGTATTTCGACCGTACACAATGTGTAGCTCTTGTTAAACCCCGATTAAAACACAGCAACTGATAAAAAGACTTTTTGAAAAAATGTAACAAATTGACCATGATCTGCGTTAGATGATACTATAAGTTACTGTTAATTTTGTTAGGTATAATTGTGCATGGGTCTTTTTTTTTTTTTTCCTGAGGCCTTGTCTGTTAGAGATACGTATCAAAGCATTTATATATGCTGAGATTTGCTTTAAAATACTGGAAAAAAAAAACCACACCAAAACAAGGAGGGTAGATGAAACATGATTGGCAGAATGTTGATAATTGTTAAAATTGGCCAACAGATTGGTGGAGTTTCATTACATTATCATCTGAAATTATCTATCATAAACCACTTAAAATAAACATTCATGAGACCATCGTGTTCCAACCCAACAATGACAGGAAGAATTCATACATCCTCTTCCAAGTATCCTTGGAAGATCAATGTTTTCATGATAAAAATTTTAAAGTACTTTTGTACAGCTCTGATTTGTAGCTTCCTTTTTCCTAGTCAGCAAGCAATTTCTCATTAGGATATGACTCAAGGACATACGGTTCATTGCAATGATCATCAAATCACACAGTGGGAAGAACACTGTAAAAAAAAAAATTCCCTTCCTATGGCAGAGTGTGTCATTCACAGTTTTCTGCAACTGAAACCGTTTTGAGATTTGTTTTCCAAAGACCTTGATAGTGTACAACATTATCATATGCATCCCGTAACAAAAAAGAAACTATTATCGGGCCAGGCACGGTGGCTCATGCCTGTAATCCCAACACTTTGGAAGGCCGAGGAGGGTGGATCACCTGAGGTAGGAGGTCAGGAGTTCGAGACCAGCCTGACCAACATGGTGAAATCCCTTCTCTACTAAAAATACAAAAAAATTAGCCAGGCATGGTGGCACATGCCTGTAATCCCAACTACTTGGGAGGCTGAGGCAGGAGAATCACTTGAACCTGGGAGGCAGAGGTTGCAGTGAGCCGAGATTGTGCCATTGCACTCCAGCCTGGGCAATAAGAGTGAAACTCCATTTAAAAAAAACAAAACAAACAAACAAAAATCTATCTATCTATCATCTATCTATCTATCTATCATCTATCTATCTATCTATCTATCTATCTATCTATCTATCTATCATCTATCTATCTATAAAACAACCAGAACCAAAGTTGTTATTTTGGATCTTTGATTTTTTTTTCCTTGAGAATAACGGGAGCCTTTTTATCTAATAATAAATGCACCCTTGAAGGTTGAAGCATTTTAATTATTTTTAATTATTTATTTTCATTATTTTAAGCATAGGCATTTTCAGGAATCTCATAGGCCATATTGAAATATGCAAGTGAAAAAATCATTTAAAAATGTCACCCCAGCCAGGGCTGGGTCAGAGAACACGTTGGAGTGGACAGAAAGAAAGAGTTGCTCATCTGTCTGGTGCCCCTGATAATTCATAGGTGGTGCCCAGTGAGCTTGAAAGACGGGACTAAGCAGAATTGTTTCTAGGTGGAAGTGGGAATCAGGGTGCATGAATTTTTTGGTAGAGAACCACTGGGCTCCCTGATTTAACATTTCAGGCTGCTATTCCACTCCTCCAACTGCCTTCTGTTCTGAGAGGTGTGGGCTGAGCCCGGCGAGAGCCCAGGTCCCATGTCAACTCACCTGTGCTGCAGGAAAAGGCCGCCTGCGCTCTGGGCCCTCCAGACTTGACAGCCGTGACCCCGAGCTGGTGTTTGACAAACAGACCAGACAGATACCACACAGTGCCCTGCAGTGTCTCTGCCAAGTGACACAAAAAACCAAACCATTTTGGGAAGGAGGAGCAGGTCAGTCAGTCAGCTTCTAAAAATACCCAAACAGGAGCATAGAAACATCCCATCACCCCATGTCAATCAAGAGAAAGTCACAGAAGAATATGTTTGCCAGAAAAAAAACAAACAAACAAAAAAGGCAGCAAGAGCGGGCAGGAGAGCCCCGAGATGAAGAAAACTTGTATGAGGGTCATTTAAATGCTGGTAGGATGGCCTTTAGGAGGCAGCTGCTTGGAGAGTCTCATAAATGGCCTTTGGGTAGTGGTGGCATTTGCATCAGGCCATCAAGGCCCTGCTGCTAGCTGGCCAGGCTTAGGGAGGGCTGCGGGCTCTGAGCATGCTATGGGCCTCAGGCCATGCTGTGAAAAGTCAGCAAGATCACAGAGGAGCTGAGCCGGCAGGATTTTCCAGAAATCACCCAGGGCAAGAAGACCAGAGCAAATTATATGTGGGTGGTTGGAGCCCAGAGTGAGAAACTGTAACAGCAACCTTTTTTCTGCACCTCTGTGCTAAAAACAGCCGGAGTTGTGGACAAGGACCACTTTTGGGAGTGGGGAGCACGATCTATCTAAGCAGCATCCCATATACTGGCTCCCGTAGAGGGAGGCCCACTTAAGAGGAAATGCAAACACAAACATCCTGGGACAGCTTTAGGTGCCCATGCAGTCTAGTGTCGCACTCCCACGCTGGGCCCTTCAAATAAGCAGTGGTGGTCTCTGTAGCCCCTCAACTCGCCGTCCATTCCAGCCCAGCTGCACTGTCTCTATTCTCATGGCTGAATATTCTAGTTTAGCCTGAAGTTGCCTCCTTACATAGTTTATATTCAGCTTAGAGGTGTCTCCATACACAGTGAACTGTAACCCAATAGAGGTATAAACAGACTGTAAATTACTCTAGGAACAAGTAGTGGAGTCTCAGCCAATCACAACAAGCAGCCAGCTGTTCACACCGTGTGCAAATAAGGCAGAAGCCAGGTGGTAACCAATCTGGCTGTTTCAGTAGTCACTGTCCCTCTCATTTTTCTGTCCCTAAATCCTCTCCGACCACGCGGAATTGCCAGTTTCTCCAAACATTTTCTGATTTCAGAGGCTGCCAGATTTGCAAATCACTCTTTGCTTAATTAAACTCCATTGAATTCACCTTGTCTAAAGTTTTTCTTTTTTTTTTTTTTTTTTTTTTTTTTTTTTTTTTTTTTTTTTTGAGACAGAGTCTTGCTCTGTTGCCCAGGCTGGAGTGCAGTGGCGCAATCTCTGCTCACTGCAACCTCCGCCTCCCGGGCTCAAGCGATTCTCCTGCCTCAGCCTCCCGAGTAGCTGGGATTACAGGTGCCCACCACCATGCCCAGCTAACACGGTGGCTCACGTCTGTAACCCCAACACTTTGGGAGGCAGGTGGATCATTTGAGGCCAGGAGTTCGAAACCAGCCTGGCCAACATGGTGCCAGTTTTAACATAGGTCTTCCCCTGCCTTATCCTTCCTTGTCACCTAGGTTTCTAGGCACACCTGCTTCCTAGCCAGGGAGTGCTGGCCTCAGGCTTCTGAAGAGCATCACACTTCCAGAAAGCTGAAAAGGAAATTATACCTCCCTGACACATGCTCACTCCTCCTCCATCCCCATGACAAATTCCCTCCAAAATCACCACACTGCCTTTCTCTTCTCTTCCCCGTATTAAACTACATTCCCCATAATGGTTAGATGAGAAACAAACACCCATTTTTCCTTCAGAAAACCCTCCTAACTTACGAACCAGAGCAAAGACCCATGCAGGACAAAAAGGAATCTTCTACAATGTGTAGATCAGAGTATCTTCAATTTGTACTTCATATTTGTGCTTTAGAATTTACAAAGACCAGCCGGGCATGGTGGCTCACACCTGTAATTCCAGCACTCTGGGAGGCTGAGGTAGGCAGATCACTTGAGGACAGGGGTTCAACACCAGCCTGTCCAACATGGTGAAAGCCCGTCTCTACTAAAAGTATAAAAATTAGCCAGGCATGGTGGCGGATGCCTGTAATCCTAGCTACTCGGGAGGCTGAGGCAAGAGAATCACTTGAACCCAGTAAGCTGAGATCGTGCTACTGCACTCCAGCCTGGGCGCTGGAGTGAGACCCTGTCTCAAAACAAAACAAAACAAATATTTACAAAGAACTTTCCCACACATGATCACATTTTAGTCTGACAACCACTAAGTGAGACAAGTATTACTAATCCCATGTAGATGTTTAGGCTCAAAGAGTTTAAGAGTGTAAGCAATAGTTCCAAGGTCACCCAACTACTCAATGGCAGAGCTGGGATTCTAACCTTATCATACAGTTCTGCGTAAAATCCTTCCTCCAATAAAATAATAATAATAACTACCTGTTTTGAGCATTTACTATGTGCCATGCCCTATGCTATGTACTTTACACACTTAAATTTAGTTAACCCTCAGGAAAACCCTATAAGATAAGGTTGTGCTACTATGATGCCCATCTTAGGGATGAGGAAAACTGAGGCACAAGGAGGTTAAGCAATTGCTGAGGTAACGCAGCTATACCACTCTATCCTGTAGCTTCCTAAATTTTTGCTATTCCTACTTCACTGCAAACTGCAAACTCAGGCTAGGAAACAAAATAATAAGCACCCCAACAGAAAATTTGGAAAGTACAGAGTCAACAGTTAAGACCCTGGCAAGAGGGGCTCATTTGCAAGCTCAGACCTAAAACAGCAAGCTGCAGGTGTTAGCTACTAAATCCATGTAAACAGGTGTCACCAACTTATTTTAAGCCTCAGTGAAAAGGTTAGTCACAGTATCAGCCACAGCCGGGCAGGAAACAGATGGCACACTCCAAATTGCTTAACTGAAAAAAAAAAAAAAAAAAAAAATGTAATGAGGGGACTATTTACGGAAGTGCAGGCAGGATGAAAGGACTTTACCAGGGGCGGTGTGGCACCAGAGACAACAAACGCTGGGAGTGGTTACCCCCTCTAGCACTGCAGGGGCAAAGGGGCAGAATGTGGTACCGCAGCCCAGTGACCACCAGAGCTGGGAGAGGGACTGCTTCCCAGGAGCTGTGGGACAAAGCCACTGCCAGGGCGGCCTTCCTCCCTTCCATCCCTGCCAGGTGCCCCCATTAGCCAGGAATGCCCAGAAGCTATCAGGCAAAGAGCTTTGGTGAAGCTGTCCCTAGAGATGCATCTCCTAGGCCACAGTCAGGGTGGAGAGAGGTGGAGAATGAAGGGGGATGACCCCTCTCATCCTGACCCTGCCCACACAAGGGCTTTAGCTGAAGCCACACGGTGTTTGAGCACTAGTTGTTTCAGCACCAACATGCTCTGGCTCATGTTTTCTCTAAAAATGAAACTGTGGGCCGGGCGTGGTGGCTCACACCTCTAATCCCAGCACTTTGGGAGGCCGAGGTGAGTGGATCACCTGAGGTCAGGAGTACGAGACCAGCCTGACCAACACGTAGAAACACCGTCTCTACTAAAAATACAAAATTAGCCAGGCGTGGTGGCACATGCCTGTAATTCCAGCTACCCAGAAGGCTGAATCGCTTGAACCTGGGAGGCAGAGGTTGCGGTGAGCCGAGATCACACCATTGCACTCCAGCCTGGGCAACAAGAGCGAAACTCCGTCTCAAAAAAAAAAAAAAAAAATGTGTTAAGCACACCAAACATTAAAAGGAGCACCAATATCTCTTCCCAGAGGCTGTGCCGTCTTCCCTTTCTTGTGGCGTTCAATCAGTGACTGCAGGGCCTTACTGCCTGGCCTCATATATTAAACAGGACTTCCTTCTTGGTTCCTCCACCTTGATCAAGAATGGGTTGGTTCCTCAAAAAATAATCATAGGACCGCCATATTGAGAGGTGATAGCATGCTGGCAGTCCTCACAGCCCTTGCTCACTCTCGGCGCCTCCTCTGCCTGGGCTCCCACTTTGGTGGCACTTGAGGAGCCCTTCAGCCTACCTCTGCACTCTGGGAGCCCCTTTCTGGGCTGGCCAAGGCCAGAGCCGGCTCCCTCAGTTTGCAGGGAGGTGTGGAGGGAGAGGCGCGAGCGGGAACCGGGGCTGCGTGTGGCGCTTGTGGACCAGCTGGAGTTCCGGGTGGGCGTGGGCTTGGCGGGCCCCACACTCGGAGCAGCCGGCCGGCACTGCAGGCCCCGGGCAATGAGAGACTTAGCACCCGGGCCAGCGGCTGCGGAGGGTGTACTGGGTCCCCCAGCAGTGCCAGCCCACCGGCGCTGCGCTCGATTTCTTACCAGGCCTTAGCTCGCGGGGCAGGGCTCGGGACCTGCAGCCCGCCATGCCTGAGCCTCCCACCCCCTCCATGGGCTCCTGTGCGGTCCGAACCTCCCTGAGGAGCACCACCCCCTGCTCCACAGCGCCCAGTCCCATCGACCACCCAAGGGCTGAGGAGTGCGGACACGCGGCGCGGAACTGGCAGGCAGCTCCACCTGCAGCCCTGGTGCAGGATCCACTGGGTGAAGCCAGCTGGGCTCCTGAGTCTGGTGGAGATGTGGAGAACCTTTATGTCTAGCTCAGGGATTGTAAATACACCAATCAGCACTCTGTATCTAGCTCAAGGTTTGTAAACACACCAATCAGCACCCTGTGTCTAGCTCAGGGTTTGTGAATGCACCAATCGACACTCTGTATCTAGCTACTATGGTGGGGCCTTGGAGAACTTTTATGTCTGGCTCGGGGATTGTAAATACACCAATCGGCGCTCTGTATCTAGCTCAAGGTTTGTAAACCCATCAATCAGCACCCTGTGTCTGGCTCAGGGTTTGGGAATGCACCAATCCACACTCTGTATGTAGCTAATCTGGTAGGGACGTGGAGAACCGTTGTGTCTAGCTCAGGGATTGTAAACGCACCAATCAGCACCCTGTCAAAACAGACCACTTGGTTCTACCAATCAGCAGGATGTGGGTGGGGCCAGATAAGAGAATAAAAGCAGGCTGCCCGAGGCAGTGGGCCAATCCGCCAGGGTCCTCTTCCACAGTGTGGAAGCTTTGTTCTTTTGCCCTTTACAATAAATGTTGTTACTGCTCTCTGGGTCCACGCTGCTTTTATGAGCTATAGCCCTGACTTGCAAGGTTTGCAGTTTCACTCCTAAAGTCTGCAAGACCAGGAGACAACTGGGAGGAATGAAAAACTCCAAATGCACCACCTTAAGAGTTGTAACACTCACCACGAAGGTCTGTAGCTTCATTCCTGAGCCAGTGACACCATGAACCCACCAGAAGAGAGAAACTCCAAACATATTTGAACATCATAAGAAATAAACTACAGACACGCCGCCTTTAAGAACTGTAATACCATGAGGGTTTGCAGCTTCATTCTTAACGTCAGTGAGACTGAGAACCCACAGATTCTGGACACAATGATCCAGCATTCCTACTTCTAGGTATATATCCACAAAAAGTGAAATCAGTGCGTGGAAGAGATATCTGCACCTTTGTGTTCATTGCAGCATTAGTCACACAGTAGCTAAGATGTAGAAACAATCTAAGTGCCTATTCACAGGGGGATGGTTAAACAAAATGGGACACACATTTTATGCATATATATGTGTATATATTAGTATTCATAAAAGGAAATGTAACATAGATGAGAACATTATGCTAAATGAAATAAGGCAGACACAGACAAATACTGCATGATCTTGCTTATATGTGGAATCTAAAAATGTCAAACTCAGTAGAATGGGGTTGGGGGGCTGGGAAGTGAGGGGAAATGGGGACGTGGTCAAAGGATAGAAACCTGCAGTTGTAAGAGGAATCAGTTCTGAGGCTCTAACAAACAGCCTGGTGGTTATATTTAATAATCCTGTATTATATACTTGAAATTTGCTAAGAGCAAGTGGAGTGTTTTCATCACAAGGAACGAAACAGTAACTAAGGTGACATTTGTGTTGATTAACTGGATGCTAGTAGTCATTTCAGAATATATATTTATATCAAATTACTGTGTTGTATGCCTTTATATTTTTTGTCAATTATATTTCAATAAAGCCAAGGGAAAAAAATCCGCTTCCCCAAAAGAAAGATGAGTCGAAGCAAGATCTGAGAGCTGTGTTTCTCTTCTGCATCTGTCTTTTTACTTTCAGCTTCTCTCACTTTTTTTAAAAAAAAATGTAATTCAAGAGGAAGGCAGTAACACAGAGCAAATCAATTTCCAGACTGGCTGTGCTTACACAGTCCTGGAGCAGACAGTGTCTAGTTGTCAATGTAGGCAGAGGTGACAACTGCACCAACACCTCTGATAGGGAGTTGTGTCTGCCTGCCAAGCATTTAGAGTGGGAAAGGAGGAAAGGAGAGGGCGGGAAACGCACACACAGCTCAGGCTGTCACCATGGAAGGGGGAGAGGAAGGGCTTTCTCCTGATAATCAGGAAAACAGAGAGAGTAGAGGTAAGCAAGCTTGAAAACAAAAAGCAACTTCCAGGGCCCCAAGGCAATGGAGGGCCTGCTTATGGCCAAACCGTGAGGCCTGCAGCAACCTGGGGTGGCTCTCCCAGCCTGCTGGGCCATTTAGGAGACTGAGAATCTCAAAAGTCCAAGTGACGACTATAACGTTTGGGCAGGCGAGGGAGGGGGGCTGACTGGAAGAGGAATTTATATATACAGTTAGCAATAAAAATGGGTTTTATTTAACTTGAATGGGGTTGGAGGGGGGGGGCTTTCCTGCTTCCTGTATCACTTGTCAGTCAGCTTCATCTCCCAAGGCACCTTTAACATCAAAATCCTGATACTGTTTGACAAGAACTTCTCTCAAGTGAAGAACGATTTCACGAAGTGCCAAATCAGGATGAGGCCCATATTTAAAGACTAGCATGTCCCCAAAACACTGGAGTATGGGAAAAGGTGGGATGAGTAATTGTAAATGGCCAAATCCTTGTTTCTTAGACTTGTCTTTGGGGTCCCACATGTTTTTCCTTACTCACTGTTTTCACAAAGCATCCATGGTAACAACCAGGGACTCAGTAGAGAGAGAAGTCAAAAAGATCACCATAAAAATGCCCAGTGGGGTCATAGGTCTGGGCCATCCCACCTCTAATTTCCCTCTGCTATTGGCACACTCTTCAACTTGGTTGCTCACTCAGGCCCCAAACCACGAAGTCATCTTGGACTCTTCCCTTTCCTCACCACTCCGCATCCAAATCATCAGATATGTCTTAAAAGTCAAATAAAAAATATTTACAGCTGGGCGTGGTGGCTCACGCCTATAATCCCAGCACCTTGGGAGGCTGAGGCGGGCAGATCACCTGAAGTCTGGAGTAGCGAGACCAGCCTGACCAACATGGTGAAATCCCGTCTCTACTAAAAATACAAAAATTAACAGGGCATGGTGGCACACGCCTGTAGTCCCAGCTACTCAGGAGGCTGAGGCAGGAGAATCGCTTGAACCCGGGAGGCGGAGGTTTCAGTGAGCCAAGAACATGCCACTGTACTCCAGCCTGGGCGACAGAGTGAGACTTCATCTCAAAAAAAAAAAAAAATTTAATGTGCAGCAAGAATCAAGATACTGAGGGATTGCAGCCGGGTGCAGTGGCTCACGCCTATAATCTCAGCACTTTGGGAGGCCGAGGTAGGCGGATGTCCTGAGGTCAGGAGTTTGAGACCAGCCTGGCCACCATGGTGAAACCCTGTCTCTATTACAAATACAAAAATTAGCCGGGCATGGTGGTACGCACCTGTAATCCCAGCTACTCAGGAGGCTGAGGCAAGAGAATCGCTTGAACCCAGGAGGCGGAGGTTGCAGTGAGCTGAGATTTCGCCATTGCTTTCCAGCCTAGGGGACAAGAGCGAGACTTCGTCTCAAAAAAACAAAAAAAAAAGAGAGAAAGATACTGGGGGATTGCAGGCATGAGGGCCTCACCGTCAAAGAGTTTCCAATCTTATCAGGGGAGACAATAATAAGCACATAAATAAATAAAATTCCCTCCAATTATACATAAGCCTGCTCTTATCTGTTAGGTAAAAGAAACTGGCTTAATTCTAGCTATGGAAAAGACTTACAAGGGGTTATGCTTAGTGGTTCAAAAGTGTCATCAAGGACTGGAGTTCTTTCCACCTCTTGTTTTGCTGTATCCTAAGATTAGAAGCAAGATGGCTGCAGCAGCTCCAGGCATCCATTCAGGTATAACCACAGCCAGAGGGAGAAGAGGCCTTTTCTTCCTGTGGCTCCCCAAGGAGAGAGGGACTGTTCGCTAACAGATCTCACAGACTTCTTTTCATGTCTCCTTAACTAGAATTGGGTCACTTGCGCATCCCAGAACCAAAAACTGGCAGAGGGAATCGAATTAACTTTTGATCAAACAGGATGGAGTCTCTGCCCCAAGGAGGTATGTAGGAAGATGAAATCTGACCAGAATTAGGGTTCCTTTAAGGAGGAAGAAGAGGGAAACAAATTCTGGGTTGGCAGCCAACGGTATTGACAACACTAAGAGGGCATTTAAAAACCCAATAGGGTAATGAGACAGAGGGCTCAGGAAAGGCTGCCCTAGATCTTGTCCCCATTGCCAGTGCCTGGGGCTATGGCAGGAGCACCCTGACTGGTCTTCCAGCTACTAGCCTGCTCTCTCCTGCTCTCTCTCACCCCCTGCACCCATTTTCCACACCCTCCCATTGGATCTGCCTAAAATGCAAATCTCCTCACGTTATTTTCTTGCTTAAAATGCTCCTGTAGCGTTACTTCATGTGGAATAAAAAGGCAAACTTTTTAGCAAGAGATGATAATTTAGTACTTCCCACATGCAGGGCACTATTCTAAGCATTGTCTACTGTGTTATTTAACTTACCTCTCAGAACAGCACTCCCATGGAAATGCTATTCTAGCCCCATTATACGAGAGGCAGTCGGGCACTGGGATGTTCAACTTGTCCGTATGTGACTTTCCTGTTGCTGCTGTGACACATTACCACAAACCTAGTGATTTATTTATGTATTATTATTATTTGTTTGTTTTTGAGACAGAGACTCACTCTGTAGCCCAGGCTGGAGTGCAGTGGCACGATCCTGGCTTGCTGCAACCTCCGTCTCCCAGGTTCAAGCTATTCTCCTGCCTCAGCCTCTGGAGTAGCTGGGATTACAAGTGTGCACCACCACACCCAGCTGATTTTTGTATTTTTAATAGAGATGGGGTTTCGCCATGTTGGCCAAGCTGGTCTCAAATTCCTTGCCTCAAGTGATCTGTCACCTCGGACTCCCGAAGTGCTGGGATTACAGGTGTGAGCCACCGCACCCGGCCCAAACCTAGTGCTTTAAAATAACACGAATTTGTTATCTTACTGTTCTGGAGTCAGAAGTCCACAGTCAGTTTCCCTGAGCTAAAATGCAGGTGCCTGCAGGGCTGCATTCATTCTGGAGGCTCTAGAGGCAAATCCATTTTCTTACCGCTCCCATCTTCTAGGGCTGCCTGCATTCTCGCCACAAGGCTACAATCACTCGACCTATGAGTCCATCATCCATTTCCTCCTCTCCTTTCTGACTTTCTGCCTCCTTTTTTTAAGGGCCATTGTGATTACATTAGCCTCGCTCAGATAATCCAGGATAATCTTCCCTTCTCAAGATCCTTAACTTAATCACATCTGCAAAATCCCTTTGCTAGGTAAGGTAACATAGTCACAAGATACAGAGATGAGGACGGCAGCATCTTTGGAGAGCCGTTATTCTGTCTTCCACTCCTCAGCTCATATGGCAAGAAAGGAGTGGAACCAAGCTTTGAACTCAGTTTCTGCAGGCTCTGCAGCTCCCAGAAGGAGCCATGGGAGTTGGCTTGCTGCACCCTCTCCCAACCTGGTTGTTTTGTCTTCCACCTGAAAAGCCTTTCTTGCATATCCCAGCCTCTCCCAGGGCTAATTCCCACTTGCCCTTAGGACTCAGCTCAAAGTGTGATCTCTTTTAGAAAGCCTGCCATGGTTATGCCTTCACCCTTCAGCTGGACTGTCTGTCTCTCCTGCAGGCTCCCAGGTCACCAGAGCTTCCTAACTTATAACATATCATATATCACTTATACCTAACTTCAAATGGGAATGGGCTTCCCACAGAGTGCCTAGAACTCAGGAAATACTGGTTAGTTGGTGGGTTGGTGGGTTGGTTGGTTGGTTGGTTGAATGAATTAATGATTGAGCTGAGGGTAAGACATTTGAAAGGAGAGACATATGATAACAGCTAATAGATATTAGGGAAGGATTTTTTGGCAATAGTCTTTTGAAAACTGTTCTAGGGTGGAGGTCCACTTCAAGGTATAGAATGACTTATACTTTCAGGAACCAAAAGGGATCCAGGTGGGGCCCCCAATAAGGAACCAGTAAGTGGACATCTCAGGCTGCTCTAGTTTTTCAACTCAATTACCAGATGAGAAAGAAAGCGAGTTTCAGGGCAGGAGCTAGGTTTCAGAATAAAGAGTGAATACCTGGTGGTGGTGTGTCTCTTGGGACAGGTGAGTGATAGACCAGGCACGATTTCAGAACCCAGAAAGACAAGCCTTTAGCCACTCTCCACCTTGGGAACTTTCAATTCGTTAGAGCTTGAAGCCTACATTACATACACACACATACGCACACACACATGCACGCACACACATTGAAGCAAAAAGAAATTAAGTTCACTGCCACAATCATAGAACTAGTCAGTGGCAGAACCAGGCTGTGAACCCAAACTGGCTGAGTTCAGCTCTGTGTGCTTACCATCGCCTGTCACTGCCTATCACGCTGCCTGTCAAATACCAGTTGTATTCTGACCACACTGCCTGTGAAATACCAGTTGCATTTTATTTTTTTATTTCAGATTCAGGAGGTACATGTGCTTGTTCATTACATGGGTATTACATGCATAATGGTGGGAGTTGGGCTTCTAGTGTCTTCATCACCCACATATTGGACATTTTACCCAGTAGGTAATTTTTCAACCCAGCCTCTCATCCCGTTAGAGTCCCCAGAGTCTATTTTCTCCATCTTTATGTTCATGTGTACCACCAATTACGTTTTATTTTTAAAATAAAGCAATATCTGGGGATTTTGGAGCCTGATCTAGTGGACATAAAGCCCACAGAGAGAAATAAAGTCAAGGAGAAGACAGAGGAAGAAGGAGTGAGTACTCACTGCAAAGAACATGTCTCAAAACCAGAAATCAGAAGGGCCAGGTTATCAGGCCAGTCCTTCATGCTCTAAGTGGATTTCCTTCTCAAACTCTGCAATGACCATTCAGTGAGTGTTAGAGTTTTGACCCGATGGAAAGGATTCTTTTATGTAAAAAACACTGGCCAGGAGCAGTGGCTCACGCCTGTAATCCCAGCATTCTGGGAGGCTGAGGTGGGCGGATCACCTGAGGTCAGGAGTTGAGACCAGCCCGGCCAACCCCGTCTCTACTAAAAATACAAAAACTTAGCCGGGAATGCTGGCAGGTGCCTGTAATCCCAGCTACTTGGGAGGCTGAGGCAGAAGAATTGCTTGAACACAGGAGGCAGAGGTTACAGTGAGCCGAAATCATGCCATTGCACTCCAGCCTGGGCAACAAGAGCAAGACTCTGTCTTAAAAAAAAATTACATTATAATTCTATCTTATTAGGTCCGGTAAACAAGAGGCAGGATGAGTTCTCACCCAAAAGAGCATATTTATGTCAACTCTGGAGTTCACCAAAGCATTGAATAAATCAATGCACCAATGCACTGAATAAATCGAAGCTTCCTAAAAGGCTCACCTAATATTCTGAATTATGTTTTTTTCAAAATAAATATAAAACACTCCTGTGCTAGGAAAGTTAAAGTGCCGACATATATTGATACATACCAGGGCTCTCTTAAGCAAACTGAGTACACTTCTGTCGGATCATAGAGGGACTAGGGCTTTAATTCTTATTTTCCCCAGAGAGGTATTTATACGCACCACAGGTGGAGAGTGGCAAAGGTGCAGGGGCCAGGAGAGGCCTTGGAGGAGCAGGGAGCAGTCCGACGTGGCTGGCATGGTTGGGGCTGGGCAGGAGAAGAGGCTGATGATCCAACGAGGCCATGCATGCCCAGATAAGGAGCTTGAACATCTCTCACAGGAAATCCGGAGCCCTTGAAGGTCAGGGCAACGCAAGGACCCTTGGCCCTTCCAGCTGCCAACAGTAGATGCAAAGCAAAGTCGTGGAATGATGAGAAAGTGCAGAGAAAGTGAGCTCAGTCTCCACTGCTCAGTCACTGCTCAGCTCTGAGAGGCAGGGTTTGTCACCTCACTTCTAGAGTCTCAGGTACCTGGCAAAGTGCCATAAAGGCAGGAATGTCAATAAACTATTTAGCTGCCAGTGAAAAATAAGACATTCTCAAACATGAAACATATAATAGTATGTAAAGGTACATTATGTATGTGATACACACTAACCTTGCAGACTTACTTAAAACAATCATGAATCATGTTCTGTATTCTCCATTCCTTCATCTGATAATAGTAATTCTTGGTAATGAGAAAAATACCCAGGCAGGTAATCAATTCAATGGCTGTCAGTTGTGTTTTCAATTTTCACCAGACTATGCCCAGCCTATTTAAGGCACTTCAAAAATTAAATCTTTTCCTGAAAAGGTGAATTTTTAGTAAAGA
The DNA here is from genome assembly GCF_006542625.1 of Nomascus leucogenys. Classification (NCBI taxonomy): domain Eukaryota; kingdom Metazoa; phylum Chordata; class Mammalia; order Primates; family Hylobatidae; genus Nomascus; species Nomascus leucogenys. Next base: position 61,970,319 of record NC_044388.1, read on the forward strand.
ACCAAATAAACTGTCTTTTTTTTTTTTTTTTTTTTTTTTTTTTGAGACGTAGTCTCGCTCTGTCGCCCAGGCTGGAGTGCAGTGGCGCGATCTCGGCTCACTGCAAGCTCCGCCTCCCGGGTTCACGCCATTCTCCTGCCTCAGCCTCTCCGAGTAGCTAGGACTACAGGCGCCCTCCACCACGCCCGGCTAATTTTTTGTATTTTTTAGTAGAGACGGGGTTTCACCGTGGTCTCGATCTCCAGACCTCGTGATCCGCCCGCCTCGGCTTCCCAAAGTGCTGGGATTACAAGCGTGAGCCACCGTGCCCGGCCTAAACTTTCAAATTGTATTATCTGAACATTATTGTTACGGTAGCTGGAATTCTTGATAAAAATTCCAGGAAACCTAGTTGTGAGGCAAAATGAATACTGCACATTGGGAGATAACCTGGATCACTGAGAATCCCTCTGGACTTTAAAAAAAAATCCTGATGATCCATCACACTCCAGCCTATTTATATGCAAGCCAGTTGGCTCAGCATCTCTGGGTGAGGACCTGGGCATCAGTATTTATTTCCTAAAACTCCCAGGTGTCTTCAGTGAGCAGGTGGCAACCAAGCTGAATATAGAATCACCTGGAGATTTTTTACACTACTGACATCTGCCTGCACGCCCCCAGCCCACCCCCTACCCCCGCCGCCCCCGCCGCCCCCGCACACACCACACTAGAGATTCTGATCCAGTTGATCTGAACAGGGACCTGGCTTTTCGTTTTTTGTTTTTTGTTTTTTTTTTTGAGACAGGGTCTCGCTCTGTCACCCCAGCTGGAGTGCAGTGGCACAATCACAGCTCACTGCAGCCTTGACTTCCCTGGGTTCAGGCGATCTTCCCACCTCAGTCTCCTGAGGAGCTGGGACCACAGGCACCTACCACCACATCCGCCTAATTTTTGTATTTTTTGTAGAGATGGAGTTCCATCATGTTGCCCAGGCTGGCCTTGATCTCCTGGGCTCAAGCGATCTGCTCGCCTTGGATGGGCATTGTTTAAGGTGCTGGCTGAGGAGTCTACTGTGCAGTCAGGGTTGAGGTTCTCTGGCCTAAAGCGACCTCTCTAATAAATCAGTCCAGGCCAATGAATCACCTCTGGATCTTGCGTTTCCCACATTCTCCAATCTTTTGGCAGCCAGCAATGATAGGGTGAGGTGAAACTACTTTTTCCCTCTCTAATTTGCAAGTGAATTAAACCCATCACCACCTTGAGCTGTTAACCATTTTTACCTTGATGCAAATTACCTGTGGGGCAGCAGCCCTTTGGGAATTTATCCCAGTTGATTGTTAGCTGGTATCAGAAAAGTATCCACCCAATTCCTTCCTCTGAATCATTCCCTCCCTTCTTGGAATCCACAGAACTTTCTCATTGGCTCATATGCAGTTCGCTTGTGGTATAGTTAGCTAAGGGTGCAGTGGGAGAGTGGCCTTGAACAAACCAGGCATGTGGCAATCCCCAAAAGTGGTTGGTTGTAAGGATGAATGAAGGGAAAGATACCTTTGTGAGTGGAGGTGCAAGAATATGAAGTTTGCACCCTGTGCAGCAATAGGAATTGTGTATCAATCACTCGAGGCTTTACAGAAGTTAAGTAGCTTGCCCAAGGCCACAAGGTAGATGACCACAACTGGATTCAAATCCAGGTATCTATGAATCCAGTGTTTGTTCATTTTTCTCTGAGTCTCATTGGCATCTTGTAGAAATAGGCCCTAAATCAGGTATTTGAAACCCCTGGGGCTAGAGTGGCTTGGAATTTAGAACATTTTGGATTTTAGAAGGGTAAATACATTAATATCTGTACTGCGAAACATAAATATTTATCCCAAATGGGATTTAAAAAAAAAAAAAGCCTCCCATCAGCCTCCTGTCAATTCAGAACAGATCGTACCAGCAAGTTTGGGGGTTAAAGAGCTTTTTTTGGATTTGGGAAATGCAGATAAGGGATTGTGAACATGAGCATCAAAGAAAACAATTGCACATAGTGGCAAACATCTATTGGACGGTGAATGTTTGCCAGGCTTTCTGTAAAGCTCTGTACATGTGCGGCCCTCGCAACCAGCTTGCAAGGTAAGTGCTATTGATTACTATCCCTATTCTAAAAATCAGGAAACTGAGGCATGGATGGGCTAAATAACTTGTTCGAAGTCATATGACTAATAAATCCACTCATTTGTTCCATCTCCATTGAAGTTGAAAGCTTATAGTTGAAAATTTTTGTAAAATCATCCACTCTAGAGAAAACCTTTTTTTCTTATTGAATGATTAAAATGTATCCAGAATGACTGGCTGGCACTGCACTCTGATTTCAAAGTCTTTGCTTTACAGCTTTAAATTTGCCTTCTCTTTTTATTGCCTGTCTTGTATTAACAGCAGCCAATTCACACAAAACAGCTGTAGGTTGTGCCTTTGCACACTGATAAAAGTCTCAGGAGGTTTCGGGGAAACGTTGTGCAAAGTACTGGCTCCATCAAAATGAGATCCACTTCCAATAAAGCAGGATACAATGTGGATTTCTATTAAAACAGTATTATAAAATTAAAGTTGGATGATTGAGGAAGGCTTTTGCTTAGTAATGAGACTCTGTGGGGATGCAGAAGTTGGCCGTAAACAGTGTGTTTTGTCTTCTGCGTAACTCGGTTTCCTCTGTTCTGATAACCTGTACCTTCCCAAAGCAATCTGATAAAATTCACAGGAGTGGTTTCCTACTACTGTGCCAAACATTGTTTAGAATGCACTTGAAATACTCTCAAAGATTTAAAAGAAAAGCATCGATGTTCTAATAATTATTAAAACACATCCTCAGCATCCATATAACCATTCAAAAATCAAGGAGAACAATGTCCTTTGTTTAGTTAACCTTTCACCTTTTTTGCCTCATCAGAACTTAAAACTATTAGGCAAAACATATATAACCCTAGTGACATGCATTTATTTTGTGATTAACTGAATTTTTTATTATTTCAGAATAGTAAAATATTGTTGTTTTTTCACAAATATGTTATTTAAAGGTTTGTTGTTATCTTAAGAGTGATTTTATTAAGCCTGTGTAAAGAGAATGTCCAGATACTGAAATCCAATAGGAAGAAAGGTTTGTCTATAGGAATTCAGTGTAAAAGCAGCTGTGAACCAATTTATTCTTAAATAAATAAGTGTCCTTATGCTGGGTTGGCTTGCCCTACAACATGGGCTGCTTTCTTCTTCACAAAGCTCCCCCTGCTGTTTAATAAAGTCTAACTTTCCCCAATTCTTTCTGAACCTGAAGTGCGTCTAATGATCCTACGAAGTTATCTACTGATGCCTCACATTTTATTACCAAAGCTAGAGCATTTGGCCAAATTTTGCAAAACGTTGAGAACACAGTAATTCTTTAACAAATGCTTGTTGAATGAGTTAGGATATTCCTGTCAACCTCACACCATAAGCCCAGCAACCAAGACAGAAAGAGGTGATGTAGCTCTCAGCTTTCACCTACTGTCCATGTGACCTTGGGCAAGTCACGGCACTTTGTTCATTTATTTATTTATTCAACATTTATTGATTGTTAGTCTATACCAGGCACTATGCCAGGTGCTAGGGACACAATGGTGGGCAGATAGGTGTGCTTCCTACCCTCACCGACCTTCTGAATCGAAGGGCTCTCAAACCTCGGTGTGTGTCTGATTCACTCAGAGGCCTTGATAAAATATACATGGCTGGGCCCCACCTCCAGAGTATCTGATTCAGTGGGCTGGGGTGGGGTCTGAGAATTTGCATGTCTAACAAGTTCCCAAGTGAGGGTGATACTACTGGTCTGTGGGCCACACTTTGAGAACCGCTGGCTTTAAGAGGAACAGTCACAATAGTATGATAAATGCTGTGATGAGTCCTGGGTGAAACAGGGGCACAGAGCAAAGGATTAATCTAGTCTATGGGGATAGAGAAAGTTCTCCCAGACACATGCATTTAATCAATCCTAAGACCTTAACATCTCAGGCGTTGGGATACAATAAACACTGATCCTTCCTTTTTACACTTTAACATCTCCAAGATCACAATGCATTTGATGAAATACTGTAACAACATTTAAGCAGAAAGGGTAATCAAGACAATGTGGTGCTGGCACACGGAGACATGTATAAATCAATGGAATAGAATAGAGTCCAGAAGTAAATCCATATACCCATGGTTAATTGATTTTTGACAAGGGTGCTGAGATCGTTCAATGGGAAAAGGGCAGTCTTTTCAACAAATGGTGTGGAGATAATAGGATAGCTACATGCAAAAGAATGGAGTTGGATCCTCTACCCAAACCATATCCAAAAAATTAACTCAAAATGGGTTGAAGAACTAAATGTAAGAGCAAGAGTTATAAAACCCTTGGAAGAAAATAGAGGTAGATTTTCATGACCTTAGATTTGGCAAAAGATTCTTAAATATGACAACAAAATTATGAAAAACAAAAGAAAAAATAGATAAATTTCATCAAAATTAAAAGCTTTTATGTTTCAAAGGACACCACCAGTAAAGTGAAAAGATAACCCACAGAATGGGAGAAAATGTTTGCAAATCATACATCTGATAAGGGACTTGTATCTAGGATATTTAACGAACTCTTAAGAAGACAATCCAATTAGAAATGGGTAAAATATCTGAATACACTCTTCCTCAAAGAAGATATACAAGTGGCCAAAAAGCACATGACAAAATGCGCAGCATCACTAGACACCAAGGAAATGCAAACCAAAACCACGATAATCCTTCACACACACTAGGATGATTATGATTTTTAAAATGGCAGATAGTGTTAGCAAGATGTAGAGAAATTAGACATTTGCACACTGCTGGTAGGAATGTAAAATGGTGCAGCTGCTTTAGAAAACAGATGGCAGTTCCTCAACCGATTAAACAGAGGTACTATATGACCCAGCAATTCCACTTCGAGATATATATCTAAGAGAAATAAAACCATCTGTCCACACAGAAACTTGTACAAGAATGTTTACAGGGCCAGGTACAGTGGCTCATGCCTGTAATCCCAGCACTTTGGGAGGCCGAGGCAGGTGGATCACCTGAGGTCAAGGGTTCAAGACCAGCCTGGCCAACATGCTGAAACCCCGTCTCTACTAAAAATACAAAAATTAGCCGGGCATGGTGGCGGGCGACTGTAATTCCAGCTACTCAGGAGGCTGAGGCAGGAGAATTGCCTGAACCTAGGAGGCAGAGGTTGCAGTGAGCCGAGATCATGCCACTGCACTCCAGCATGGGCTACAAGGTGAAATTCCATCTCAAAAAAAGAATGTTTACAGCAGCATTATTTGTAATAGCCAAAAGACGAAAACAACCCAATTGTCCAGGGTTACACATGGACAAATGGAGAACCAAAATAAAGCATGGAAAATCATTCCACTATAAAAAGGAATAAAATATTGATACATGCTTCAACAAGGATGAACCTTAAAAATATTATGCCAAGTGAAAGAAGTGTCACAAAAGACCACATACTAAAAGATTCAGTCTGTATGAATATCCTAAACAGGGAAAGTTATAGAGACAGACAGTAGATTACTGGTTGCTTAGGGTTGGGAGTGGAAAAGGGAGAGGCAGAGAGGTGATAGCTTAAAACTAAGGGATTTATTTTCAGGGCAGTGAAAATCATCTAAAATGGACGATCGTGATAGCTGCACATATCTGTGACTACGAAAACCACTGAACTGTGTACTTTAAATGGGTGAATTGTATGGTATGTGAATTCTATCTCAATAAATTTGCTTTTTAAAAATAGATGCACATACACCCAAATAGACACCTGCAAGATGAATGATAATTAACCAGGCAGAACACGGGGGTACAGAGATTGGAAGAATGGAGAAATAAGAGTGTTCCCAGGAGACAGAACTTACTAGATGACGGCCTGGGGAACATGAAAAAAAATGGATACGTTGGCAAATATTCTATTTGAGGGACAGAAGGGCAAGAATTAAGACAGTAAGACCAGGCCAAAGAGCTGTGCTCTCCCTGCTTACATGTAAGGACAATAGTTCTCAAAGTGTGGTCCCAGAATGTGAATTGGCCACTACAGAAAATGGTCCGGAGGTTCCTCAAAGGATCAGAACTAGAACTACCATATGATGCAGCAATCCCACTCCTGGATTTGTATCCAGAGGAATTGAAATCAGTGCATTGAAAAGCTCTCCACACTCCCATTTTCATTGCAGCACTATTCACAACAGCCAAGAGATGGAATCAACCTAAGTGTCTGTCGTTGGATAAATGAATAAAGAAATTGTCGTATGTACATTAATGTCATATTGAGAGGTGACAGCATGTGCCCTCGCTCGCTCTCGGCGCCTCCTCGGCCTTGGCGCCCACTCTGGCCGCACTTGAGGAGCCCTTCAGCCCACTGCTGCACTGTGGGAGCCCCTTTCTGGGCTGGCCAAGGCCGGAGCCGGCTCCTTCAGCTTGGAGGGAGAGGCGCGAGCGGGAACCGGCGCTGCGCGCGGCACTTGCAGACCAGCTGGAGTTCCGGGTGGGCGTGGGCTTGGCAGGCCCTGCACTCGGAGCGGCCGGCTGGCCCTGCCGGCAAGGGCAATGAGGGGCTTAGCACCAGGCCAGCAGCTGCGAAGGGTGTGCTGGGTCCCCGAGCAGTGCCAGCCCACAGGCGCTGCACTCGATTTCTCGCCCGGCCTTAGCTGCCTCCCTGCGGGCCAGGGCTCGGGAACTGCAGCCTGCCATACCTGACCCTCCCCCTTCTCCGTGGGCACCTGTGCGGCCCGAGCCTCCCTGTCGAGCGCCGCCCCCTGCTCCACGGCGCCCAGTCCCATCGACCACCCAAGGGCTGTGGAGTGCAGGCACACAGCGCCAGACTGGCAGGCAGCTCCACCTGCAGCCCTGATGCGGGCTCCACTGGGTGAAGCCAGCTGGGTTCCTGAGTCTGGTGGGGACTTGGAAAACCTTTATGTCTAGCTAAGGGATTGTAAATACACCAATCGGCACTCTGTATCTAGTTCAAGGTTTGTAAACACATCAATCAACACCCTGTGTCTAGCTCAGGGTTTGTGAATGCACCAATCGACACTCTGTATCCAGCTAATCTAGAGGGGACGTGGAGAACCTTTGTGTCTAGCTCAGGGATTGTGAACGCACCAATCAGCGCCCTGTCAAAACAGACCACTGGGCTCTCTGTAAAATGGACCAATCAGCAGGATGTGGATGGGGCCCGATAAGAGAATAAAAGCAGGCTCCCCGAGCCAGCAGTGGTAACTAGCTTGGCTTCTTTCTTACGCTGTGGAAGGTTTGATATTATGCCTTTTGCAGTAAGTTGTACTGCTGCTCACTTTGGGTCCGTACTGCCCTTATGAGCTGTAATGGCTGTGACAAAGCTGTGCAGTTTCATTTCTCAAGTCAGCGAGACTACGAATCCACCCGAAGCAACAAACAACTCCAAATGTAGCGATTTAAGAGCTGTAACAGTCACCATGAAGGTCCCCAGCTTCACTCCTGAGCTAGGAAGACCATGAACCCACCAGCAGGAAAAAACTCCAAACACATCTGAACATCAAAACGGACAAACTCCGAACATGGCGCATTGAAGAATTGTAACACTTACTACGAGGGTCCGTGGCTTCATTCTTAAAGTCGGTAAGACCAAGAACCCAGAGATTTTGCACACACTATTTGGCCTTTGAAAAGAAGGCAGTCCTGTCCTTTGCAAAAACATGAACGTAAAAAATATTACACTAACTGAAACAAGCTGAGCACAGAAAGGCAAGTACTGCATGATCTCACCACATAAGGAATTTAAAAAAGTTAAATATGCCGGGTGCGGTGGCTCACGCTTGTAATGCCAGCACTTTGGGAGGCTGAGGCGGGCGGATCACGAGGTCAGGAGATCGAGGCCACGGTGAAACCCCGTCTCTACTAAAAATACAAAAAAATTAGCCGGGTGTGGTGACGGGCGCCTGTAGTCCCAGCTACCCGGAGAGGCTGAGGCAGGAGAATGGCGTGAACCCGGGAGGTGGAGCTTGCAGTGAGCCGAGACTGCACCACTGCACTCCAGCCTGGGCGACAGAGCAAGACTCCGTCTCAAAAAAAAAAAAAAAAAGTTAAATACATAGAAACACAAGAGTAGAAAGGTGGTTACCAGGGGCCCGAAGTTGGGCACGTGGTAATGGGATGTTTGTCTAAGGGCACAAAGTTTCAAGCCAGTCCTGGTCACTCATCATGTAATCCCAGTTCTTTGGGAGGCTGAGGAGGGCAGATGACTTGAGGTCAGGAGTTCGAGACTAGCCTGACCAACATGGTGAAACCCCGTCTCTAGTAAAAATAAAAAAATTAGTTGGGTGTCATGGCAGGCATCTGTAATCCCAGCTGCTCAGGAGGCTGAGGCATGAGAATCACCTGAACCCAGGAGGTAGAGTTTGCAGTAAGCCGAGATCATGCCGCTGCACTCCAGCCTGGGTGACAGAGCAAAACCCTGTCTCAAAAAAAAAAAAGGTTCAGTTAGGAGGAATGAGTTTTGAAATCTATCACACACGGGATGATAGTTAATAATGGTGTGTTGTATACTGGAAATTTGCTAACAGATTTTAGGTGTTCTAACCACATGTACACAAAAAAGAACATGTGAGAAAATAGATATGTTAATTTGCTTGACTAGTAATCATTTTGCCATGTATGTGTACATCAAAACGTGATACGCCTTAAGTATATGCAGTAAAAAATGAAATAAAAATTTAAAATAAAAAAAAAACCCTGTGGTTCCAGGATCAGAAGCAACTGCATCACCTGAGAGCTCGTTAGAAATGCGCATTTCCAGGCCTCACCCCGGACCTACTGAGTCAGGAACTCTAGGGTTGGGACCTAGAAATCTGGGTCTTAAGCCCTCGAGTTGATAGCACTGAAGTCTGAGAACCACTTCTCTTGGTTTCTTATAAATCTGATGTCCCTACAGGAGCTACAGTTTTTAAAATAGGGTCAATCTAATCATAGCACTCCTGGCTTGAACTTTCCAGCATTCTGCACTTACTAGGCAGAGGGCTGACACAATCCATTTATGTTTTGAAGGTCCCCTCGGGCTGCTCTGCGGAGAATCAATTAGAAAGGGCAAGAATGAACACAGAAGACAGATGAGGCCACTGTAACAATCTAGGTACAGGCCATGGGAGCTGGACTCACTATGCCAGTAGCAATGAGAACAGAAAAGAGCACACAGCTCTTTGAGAGATAGGTAAGGCGAGTCAATAGGATTAGACCTTTCTCCCCAGCAGCCTCCCAAATTTTCTTTGTTGTTGTTGTTGTTGTTGTGGTAAAATACACATAGCATAAAATTTACCATCTTAACCATATTTAAGAGTACAGTTGAGTGGCATTAAGGACATTGACACCATTGTGCTCAGTGCCACTCATCCACAGAAATTTTTCATCTATCCAAACAAATTCTGTACCCATATTCAACAACAACCCCTATTCCTCCCTCCCCAAGCCCCTGGTGACCTCTATTCTACTCTCTGTCTTTATGAATATACTTATTCTAGGTTCCTCATGTAAGTGGAATCATACAATCTTTCTGTGTCTGGCTTCTTAGCATAATGTCTTCAAAGTTCATCCATGTGGCATGTGTCACTGTTAGAGTAGGTTGTTAGGTAGACATGAGCAGGGCAGGAGAGGGCTCCCCTACCCCCATCAGGAATGTCAGGGAGCCAGCAGACAATGGCCAGGCAGTTGTCATACTGTTTCTCTAAAACAATAATGGGTCACAGCCGGTACCAGGGAAAGGCAGTCTCCCAATAGATAGAAACACCTGAAACTGTGATCAGCAGCTTCCCAGTAAGATCTCAGGAGTTAGGCAAATGGGACTCAAGCATTTGCACTAAGAGGCAAAATAGCAGAGTTTAACCGGTGTATGACTTTCCTCTAGGAACATTCAACTGGTAAGGGAAAAACGCCTCAAGTGAGCATGCGTACAACTCCAGTAAACACACTGTGCATGCGGCCCCTCCCAAGCGCTGGCAGGCCACTGCACATGTGGAATGCCAATGTATAAAATCCCAAGTCAAAGGTCACACCACGCACCTGAATCTCTCAAGTCACCTGTTTGGCCCTCTTCCAAGTATACTTTACTTCCTTTCGTTCTGGCTCTAAAACTTTTTAATAAACTTTCACTCCTGCGCTAAAACTTGCCTCTGTTTCTCCCTCTGCTTTATGCCCCTCGGTCGAATTCTTTCTTCTGAGGAGGCAAGCATTGAGGTTGCTGCAGACTGGTATGAATTCACCACTGTTAACATTACAACTCCATTCTTTTTTATGGCTGAAAAATATTTTGTTGTATATATATACACACGTATATATATTATTATATACATATATACATATTACAATATACATATATACACATACACCACATGATGTTATATACATATATACATATACCACATGATCATTATTCAATCATCTATTGTTGGACATGCATTGCTTTCACCTTTTGGCTATTGTAAATAGTGCTGCTATAAACATGAATGTACAAGTATCTGTTCCAGCCCCTGCTTTCAGTTGCTTTGTGTATATACCTAGGAGTAGAACCATTAGATCATATGTTAATTCTGTTAAATTTTTTTGAACTGCCAAATTATTTTCCATAGCACTTCACCATTTTCCATTCCCACCAGCAACCCAGGAAGGTTTCTGCTTTTCCACATCCATGCCAACATTTGTTATTTTCTGTTTTTTGTTTTTTCATAATAGCCTTCCTAATGGGTATGATGTGGCATTTCACTGTGGTTTTGATTTGTGTTTCCCTGATGGCTAGTGATGTTAAGCATCTTTTCATGAGCTTATTGACCATTTATGTATCTTCTTTGGAGACATGCCTATTCAAGTCCATTGCCCATTTTATAAATTTAGGTTTTTTGTTTTTTATAGGAGTTGTTTATATATCCTGGGTATAAATCCCTTATCAGATATATGATTTGCAAATATTTTCTTTCATTCTGTGGGTTGCTTTTTCACTCTATTGACAGTATCCTTTGATGCATAACAGGATTAGATTCTGGATATATTCACTGACTTATTCAACTTGTATTAATTGAGTGCCAACTTTGTCCCAGGAGCTCTGGAGGCACTAGGGATTTAGCAGGGAAAAAGGCATGCTTGGTCTCAGGGTGAGAGAAAAGGAGGGTGGATAAAGGCATTTAGAAAATCCCTTTTTAACACTATAGCCTGCCTCCCATGGCTGAAATCTTGCTGCATAATCCTGTTTTCCATGTCAGAAGCAGAGAATTACCTTTCTCTTTGCCTTATTGGTGTTAACAAATTTCACTTCTCCCCAGGCAGAAAGACGGCTTGAGCCACCTGAGGCCCAGATCTTTGGTGATGTGGCAGAAGGCAATAAAGACCTAGCTTTTTTCTCTACGGAATACAGTGAGCCTCTGAAGAGGCCTGCACAGTGGAGGAGCTCTAGAATTTAAATTTCATTTGCTTTAAAGTAAATGTACTTCTGGGCTTCTGAGCCACTTTGAGAACTTTTCTGAGGACAAAAATCAATGCTGCCTACCAATATAGCCAACAGCTGCTGCAAAACAGCAGGGCCTGGTTTTGAAGAAAGGTAGGAGCAGGACCTCCCTGATCCACTGTGGTCTTCTCCTCCATGGGGACCAACAGCATTCTTTTGACCTTAGATTTAATGGTTATGCCCAACAAGTTATTGGAGCAAAATGCTGGGGAAGGTAATGTAAACCAAAAATAAAATTCTAAGCCCTCCAACCATTTGAATGGACCCTTCTTCTCAGCCAAGGGCATTCTAAAGTTAACCTGAAAAACTAGTTGAGGCCATGATAGGAAGCGGGAGTTGGGCATGCCTCATTATTCCCTCCTCCCTTTTGTAATTCAGACACATCTGATCAACAGTAACATTAAAACACATCTTAAGGGTGATAGAAGAGACTCTGAGTCTGGTAAGAAATGGTTACAATCTATTCTCTCTGAAGCCTCCTACCTGGAGGCTTCATCTGCATGATGAAACCTTGGTCTCCACCACCCCTTATCTTTACCCAGACATTCCTTTCTACTGATTCCAGGCCTTTAGATAATAACTCAACCAATTTCCAATGAGAAAATCTTTGAATCTGCCTATGACTGGAAGCCCCCACCTTCAGTTGTCCTGCCTTTCTGGACTAAACCAATGTACGTCTTATATGTATTGATTAATGTCTTATGTCTCCCTAAAATGTATAAAACCAAGTTGTAGGCTGACTCCCTTGGGCACATGTTCTCAGGATTTCCTGACAGCTATGTCACAGGCCATTGATCACTCATATTTGGCTCATAATAAATCTTATCAAATATTTTACAGAGTTTAATTTTTTTCTTCGACAGTAGGAGAGACAATCCTTTAACTCCATTTTTCTGGTACTGTGAAGAGGGATTTTTTTCCCAAACAGTCTTGCCACACCTTCCTCATTGACTCTCAGGAAAGGGAAGTCATTCAGCAAAGTGGTGAATTTGATACAAGTAATCCCCTTGTGTCTTTTTCTTTGGGAAGATGATTTACACAGAAGTCATCATCCCTTTTATATTTGGTTTAAGATCAAGCTCAAGATCTCCAAGTAAAGTTTTGTTGCTAATGAAAAATGTTGTGCAATTGAGGAAAATTTTATTTAACCATGCTAGAAGACTGAATTGTCTTCTATTCTTTCTACATAAAATGATATTATAAAACCATTGTTTTGTGAAGGGGTAATCAAAGAGTATGCAGCCAAAATAATGTAGAGAGGATGTGAGGGCAATCTGGCTGTGACATCTGTCACCCCACTAATCGCCAGGGTTGATTCGGCTGATCTGGCTGGCTAGGTGGGTGTCCCCTTCCTCCCTCACCACTCTGTGTGTGTCCCTCCTGAAGCTGCGCACTCAGTCGAAGAGGACAACCATCCCCGATAAAGGAGGACTGGTCTTCAGTCAAGGGTATACAAGCAGCTGCGCTCCCCTGCTAGAACCTTCAAAGAAGCTTTCAAAATAATGTAGAAGAGCGACAATATTTATTAATATGTATTTAATAAATATATTTTTTGGTTAAAATAATATTAACATGTTAATTTCTAGATGAGCAGTATTTGTGGTCTTTGTCAGTTTTATAAAGTCATAACTTGTTGTGATTTCTCTTTTCTTTTTTTTTTTTTTTTTTTTTTGAGACGGAGTCTCACTCTGTTGCCCAGGCTGGAGTGCAGTGGCACCATCTCAGCTCACTGCAAGCTCTGCCTCCCTGGTTCACACCATTCTCCTGCCTCAGCCTCCTGAGTAGCTGGGACTACAGGCGCCTGCCAACACGCCCAGCTAATTTTTTGTATATTTAGTAGAGACAGGGTTTCATCGTGTTAGCCAGGATGGTCTCGATCTCCTGACCTCATGATCCGCCAGCCTCGGCCTCCCAAAGTGCTGAGATTACAGGCGTGAGCCACCGTGCCCAGCTGTGATTTCTCTTTTCTTTTTTTTTTTTTTTTTTTGAGACGGAGTCTCGCTCTGTCACCCAGGCTGGAGTGCAGTGGCACGATCTCGGCTCACTGCAAGCTCCGCCTCCCGGGTCCATGCCATTCTCCTGCCTCAGCCTCTCCCACCTACAGGCGCCTGCCACCACGCCCGGCTAATTTTTTTGTATTTTTAGTAAAGACGGAGTTTCACCGTGGTCTTGATCTCCTGACCTCATGATCCGCCCGCCTCGGCCTCCGAAAGTGCTGGGATTACAAGCGTGAACTACCGCGCATGGCCCTCTCTTTTCAGTCTAAACAAATATTCACTTTCATATATAATTTGATATTCATAATTTTGTTCTTAAAAGTTTCCCTCATATTGTATACACATCAGGCCTCACAAAACCTAGATCCATCCGCCCACCCCCACATTAATCAAATTAACTCTGAGGTACTAAAAAGCTATAAATCTACTTCCTCTTCTATTTTCCATCTCAAATTAAGTTCATCATGTTGTTCAGTACAGCCTACAAAAGGTTCTGCAGTGAGCTCAAATGACATCATAATGACAATAAAATGCCAACAACACATGCCTCCTGTCATGAAGTCACCACGGATTCAAAGTTCAAAGATTAAAATCTCAAAGAAGTGAAAGTCCAGGAATTTTATGTTACAGTTCAAAGGAATTAATCCAATATGTTTACCCTTGTGAATTAAAGTGTAAAGTCCAAATCCCTCAGGTTAACTAAAAAAGAAACTAAAGGTGGCACACGCATGCTCTCCCAGCTATTTGGGAGGCTGAGAGAGGAGCATCACTTGAGCCCAGGAATTTGAGACCAGCCTGAGCAATAGAGTAAGATTCTTTCTCTAAAAAAAGGAAAGAAAGAAAGAGATATAGTTTGGATTTGTGTTCCCGCCCAAATCTCATGTCGAATTGCAATCCCCAGTGTTGGAGGAGGGGCCTGGTGGGATGTTGGAGGAGGGGCCTAGTGGGAGGTGATTGGATCATGGGGGTGAACTGACCCCTTGCTGCTCTCGTGATAATGAGTGAGTTCTCACTTGATCTGGTTGTTTAAAAGTGTGTAGCAGTACCTCCTCCTTCACTCTCTTCTCCTGCTCCAGCCATGTCAGATGTGCCTGCTTCCCCTTTGCCTTCCACCACAATTGTAAGTTTCCTGAGGCTTCCCCAGCCTGCTTCCTGTACAGCCTGCCGAACTGTGAGCCAATTAAACCTCTTTTTTTAATAAATTACCCAGTCTCGGGTATTTCTTTATAGCAGTGCAAGAACAAACTAACACAGAAAGAAAAGAAATTAAAATCTTCCCCAATTTCTTCTACTCATTTCCCACCAGAGGGCTGTGGGTGACTGGGCAGGTGGAGGTGCTCATCTAGAAGCCCGGCCTGGGACGATCATGTTCTTTCAGGATGCCCCAAAACATCATTCATCCGATCACTTTTCAGAACATCTGAAGTGTTCACAAGAGGCAAGGCTATGGTGGCACTGGTCCTGTATCTATTAATTGGCAAAACAAAAACAAAAAACCAAGTCAGGCTCTGGCCCTTAGTCATCCAGGCAAAAATTATGCTCTAGAAACCAATACCTTGGTGTTGCCAAAGACACTGATAGCTGAGTGGAGCAGGAGAAGGCAGAGAAAGTCTTGGTGTTGGCCACACCAGGCAAAAGCTAGTTAATCCTAGTTATACAGGATCTATGACTTGTGCCCTTTAGCTTAATTGGGAGACTCTTCCTACCAAGAAATTAATGAGAGCACTCTATTTACCAAGGGAGAGGGTTACTTATGTCTGTTGTTTCTTTTAAAGAATATTAAAGAGTAGCATTCAAGACATCCCTACTTTCTTACAAAGGTTAGAAATTTACAAACTGCCCCCCAATCATTGCATCTTATTCTTATCTTTTTTTTTCTTTTCAGATGGAATCTCGCACTGTCACCTGGGCTGGAGTGCAGTGGCACCATCTTGGCTCACTGCAACCTCTGCCTCCCAGGTTCAAGTGATTCTCCTTGCCTCAGCCTCCCAAATAGCTGGGATTACAGGTGCCCGCCACCATACCCAGCTAACATTTTTGTATTTTTAGTAGAGATGGGGTTTCACTGTGTTGGTCAGGCTGGTCTCAAACTCCTGACCTCGTGATCCGCCCACCTCGGCCTCCCAAAGTTCTGGTATTACAGACATGAGCCACTGCGCCCAGCCTTCTTATCTTTTTTGTTTTTTCTCTGATATATTGACAAACTCTAGAAACCTGTTGTATTTCCCCTGTGAATATTAACCATTTAAAGCTAGTAGTTAATACATAAATACTCTGTCTCATACATGGAATTCACCTGTGGTTTAAAGTTCTGACCTGCAGATCTGGCTGAAAAACACAATAAAAGCAGCAAATGATTGTTCCATCCATGATGACTAAAAGTCTGTATACAGAAAGATACTTTTCTTCATAATTTGGTGTTTCTCACCTTTGCTGCTCAATAGAATTACCTGGGAAACTTTGAAGAAACACTAATACCTGGGCTCCACTCCAGAGAAATTAAATTTGGAATTTGGAGATGGGGAGGGTGAAGTGGAGGGATATAGTCATATGCTTAATAGGTTTCCCCAGTCAATTTTAATGTACAGCCACATCTAAGAACCATAAGGCCTGCTGAGGCCTGCTGCAGCCACTGACTTCCTTATCTTTCGCTATCCTTGGTTTATTTCTTCATTTTGATAGAGAACATCCTCCACGTAACCCTCTCAGAAAGGTGTGTGCATCAGATATAAATTTTTCTGAGTCCTTAAATGTCTAACTAAAATGTCTTTATTTGATTCTTACTCTTGACTAGTAGTTTGCCTGTGCATAGAAGTTTATGTAGAAAATAATTATTCTTCAGAATTTTAAGGCGTTGCTCAAGAATCCTGGGTTGTTCTTAGAGATTCTTCAAGAACCCTGTGGAGCTGTTGAGAAGCCTAATGCCATTGTAATTTTCATTAATTTGATTGTGACCTATTATTTTTTCTGGAAGGTTTTATAATCTTTATCTCTGGTGTTTTCAAATTATTCCTGGGGAGAGGGTGGGAATAAGTAGGGAGAGAGAATATGTGTTTACATATTGTGTTGGGAATATACTGGGCTGTTTTAGTCAGGAAGCTCATGTTAACCATTTAAAAAATTATTTCCTTAATAATTTCCTTTCCTTCATTTTCTCTATGTTCACTTTCTGGAATGCCTACTAGTTGATCATTTGACCTCCTGAATTGAGCTTTCAGATATTTTTTCTCTCTCTCAAATTTTCTTTTTGTCCATTTTTTTCTGAAAGATTTATTTGGTTATTTTCAAACTTCGTCATTAATTTTTTTATTTCAGCCAACATTCTTAATTTGTTTTTAATGCTATTTCAGTAAACATAACCATTTTTTTCTGGAAATATTGAAGTTGATTTTGACATTCATATGGGAAAATAAATAAGCAAGAAAAGCCAGAGAAATTCTAAGAGGAAACACATTGAGAGAGGACAAGTCCTATCAGATATTAAAACACACAAAGACTTAGTAATAAAAACATGGAGTAGAATAGAAGGCCCAGAGATAGATTGAACCTTACAGAGAAATTGAATATATGACAAAGGTGTCATCTCCAATTCATGGAATAAAGACCAACTTTTTAGCAAAAGGTATTGGGGTTATTGGTCAGCCATTTGAAATAAGATAGAGCTAGATCCACACTTCACACCATATGGCATGGCCAGGTAGACTCAAAATGGATCAAAGATTTAAAGGTAAGTAATTAAACTGCAAAATGTATGAATACCTAATAAAAGAGAATAGGGTAAACTCCTCTTTAAGGGACAGAGAAGGCATTTTTAATTATGATTTGGAATTCAGAAGTCAGCAAAGAAAAGATTGATAACCACATAAAATAACAAAGACTTTTACGTGGCAAAAACATCAAAAGTGCAATCAAAAGACAGTAGGAAAATATTTGTAAATCGTATTACAAAGGGCTAATCTCCCTTTATAGTGTTCCTAGAAATCAAGACAAAAATAAAAAGCAGAAGCAATGGAGAGTTCGTGGAAGAAAGAACTACAAGTGACCCTTAAACATATAAAAATATGAACAATTTCACTTATAATAAGAAAAATGTAGATATAAACTATACCAAGCTGCCATTTTTCCCCTAATATGGTGCAGGGGAAAAGAATCCTAAATATTTGACATCACATTTTGTTGGGAAGGCTGAAGAGAAATAGGCAGTCTTGTATTTTCTTTTCCTTCCTTCCTTTCTTTCTTTCTTTCTTTCTTTCTTTCTTTCTTTCTTTCTTTCTTTCTTTCTTTTTCTTTTTCCTTCCTTCCTTCCTTCCTTCTTTCTCTTTCTTTCTTTCTTTCTTTCTTTCTTTCTCTCTCTCTCTTTCTTTCTTTCTTTTTTTCTTTTCTTGAGACTGAATCTTGCTCTGTCACCCAGGCTGGAGTTCAGTGGTGCGATCTTAGCGGCTCACTGCAACCTCTGCCTCCTGGGTTCAAGCGATTCTCTTGCCTCAGCCTCCTGAGTAGCTGGGATTACAGGTGCCTGCCACCATGACAGCTACTTTTTGTATTTTTAGTAGAGATGGCATTTCACCATGTTGGCCAGGCTGGTCTTGTATTTTCTTATTGCAAAATCATACAACTCCTT
This sequence comes from Nomascus leucogenys, assembly GCF_006542625.1. NCBI lineage: Eukaryota > Metazoa > Chordata > Mammalia > Primates > Hylobatidae > Nomascus > Nomascus leucogenys. The sequence goes on from NC_044388.1 coordinate 61,988,449, forward strand.
ATGGAGGGGAATCTGGCAACAGCTACCAAAAATACAGACATATTTTCTGCTCTGAGAATATATCCTACACAATCTTGTACATAAGTATGAAAGAACATATGTATGAGTCTGTTCACTGTGGCATAATATGTAAAATTTAAAGATTATAAACAACCCAGGCATTGAGCAGTCAAATACTGGCTGAACAAACTAGGGTACACCAATTTGATGGAGCTGTAAAAAGAAATATGGTAGATCTCATGCTGATGCAGAGAGATCACAGACTGTATTGTTAAGTGATGAAAGCGAAATTCAGAACAGTGTACAGAATATTATTTGATTGAATGTATATAGTATGCTACCTTTAGTGTAAAAAGGAGGGAATAAGAATATATATCGTATTTGGGCTGGGTGTGGTGGCTCACGTCTGTATTCCCAGTACTTTGTGAGGCCAAGGTGGGTGGATCACTTGTGGTCAGGAATTCAAGACCAGCCTGGCTAACATGTCCAAACCCCATCTGTACTAAAAATACAAAAAAAAAAAAAAAATAGCCAAGCATGGTGGTGCATGCCTGTGGTCCCAGATACTTGGGTGGCTGAGGCAGGAGAACTGCTGAGGCAAAGACTGCAGTGAGCTGAGATTGTGCCACTGCACCCCAGCCTGGATGACAGAGCAAGACTCTGTGTCAAAAAAAAAAAAAAAATAAGAATATATATTGTACTTAAAGAAATACTAGAAATGAGAAACTCATAAAAATACTCTTTCAGAGGAATGATTAATCAATATTTGATTTCTCTAAGGATGTTACATAGATTTGAATAAGTTGTGGGTTTTTTGTTTTTCTGTGTCCTGAATTATTTACTTTGGTCTTTGTATCAGTTAAGAATGCTTTCAGCTACAAGTTATAAAAAACTTAAACAAAAAGGAGTTTATTTTTCTCTTATCACAAGAAATACAGTAATAGGTAGATATTGCCATTGGTTAATGCCAACCAGATATTGGCTGGTAGCACTAGAGTTCTTTTGGCTTTTTCCTCATGACCATAAGATTGTTGCCATAGCTCCAAGCATCACATCTGCATTCATAGCAAGAAAAAATAATGGAAAAGGGAATGCCAGCCATTTCTGGCATGGTCCAATGATGATTCATCATCTAGAACTGGGCGCATTACTACCTTGAATACATTTAGGGCTTTGTTAAAAGAAAGAAACAAGACCAGCAGGATAGGCTATAGTCTATCTCTGTCATATTGGGAGATTTCCCTCCTAAATCACTGGTTGTCCATTTTTATCCAACAGTGAGGCATCAAAAATTGCTAGTAGGAAGCAATCTTCCACTGGGTGAGGCTTATTGCAGGGCCGGCCTCTTGCTAGGATGATCGACCAGAGGGTCTGCCCTCTTTTTTTGCAGAATTCCAAATATCAATGTGCTGAGGTGGTTTCTGTGTCCCCAGTCAGTTTCTCCAGAGAGAAATTCTTCACTGCAGGTCTGCCTTGGGGCAGGGGTGGCTGGGGAGCATGCAAGATGGAGGGGCTCGGGGATCAGACTATTCCAATCTCCAGCTTTCAGAATCATTAGATTGGGCAGACGATCAATCCCGCTGATGAGAAACCCAAGCCCCAAGACTGTCCCCCCAGTTCCTGGTATCTTTAAGGCAGTGGTTTTCAACTGGGAATGATTTTGTTCCCCAGGTAAGGTTGCCAGATTTAGCACACAAAAATACATGGTGCTCAGTTAAATTTAACTTTCAGAAAACAAGAGAAAATTTGTTTACATAAGTACGTTCCAAATATCACATTATTTATCTGAAATACAAATTTAATTGGGCACGTTGTATTTTATCTTCCTCCCGGAAGACATTTGGCAATGTCTGGGGATGTTTTTGGTGGTTACGGCTTGGGGTGGGGGTTGCTACTGGCATCCGGTGGGTAGAGACCAGGGATGCTGCTAAATATCTCACAACACACAGAACAGCCTCTTAAAACAAATAATTATCTGGCCCTAAATGCCAGTTGTGCCGAGGTTGTGAAACCCCACTCTAAGGCAAAGCTCTTGTGCCTGGGTTGGGGCACATTCATCTATTTTTTAAATCTCAGCATGATCTTTTTTCCATGGTCACAGCAAAGACTGAAATAGTCTTTCTTGTTAGTTTTCCTCTCTATCTAATAGGCACTGCAAGGACGTGCTGGCCAAGAGGGGACAGCATTTATCTCAAGTTCAGGGGCATGAAGGCCAGCCTGCCTATGCTCCTTGAGCCTTTTCCTGGTAAATCCCAGGCTCAGAGCCTGCCTCACCAAGCAGCTGGGAAGAGCTGGCCTGGGGGTGGGGTTGGCGCCAGGCTTGCCCAGCTCCTCCAGGCGGGAGTCCTACCTTCCCAGCCCATGGGAGGGAGGGAAGCCACACGCAGCTGCCTTTCCATGAAGAGCTGCTTTCTTTGCAGGCGCCAGGGTGGAGGGGAGCAGGCAGCGCTAGGTGGGGACCGTATGACATGGCTGTGAATCAAACAACTTTTAAAAAGACTGGAGAGGAAGGAAGCAATGGGTGGAGAAAGTTCTGAATGTTTTCTGGTTATGAGATGTGTATAAATTCATGGGAGGTTATTTGAGGATATTTATCCCAAGCCTTATTCACAGTTGTCCTTGAAATGAATACTGGAACATTAGAATTCAGGGAGAATCGTGACTTTTCTACAATGACTTGCCCCCATTTTCTTCCCTCCCCACAGATCCCTGTATTCCACATCACACCTGTGAGGATATGTGCAAACAGAGTGAGCATGCACCCTTATCCCCAAAATTTGTAGACGATGGCCTTGGGAAAAGTATGACTAGCAGAGTTTTTCCCTATATTTTATTTCTCAGTAAAGAATATGACAACTTAAAAACAAAAACAAAAATACCACTTACCTCTAACTCAAGGATAAAGAAGGGAGTTTTTCTGAGAATGTAAAAATAAAAATCCATTTGGGCGTTCATTAAGTAAAGCAAGATGAATCAGGCTTTTGGTTATATAAAAGCTCGGCTTTTTATGGAAAATCTGTCTTTGCAGTTCTCTGCTTGCGGGAGAAAAGAACTCAAGAAGCACAAGAAGACAGGCCGTGGAGGCAGCTTTATAAACACTAGAAAAGCCCTTTTTAGGCTCAGCTGTGTCCTGTCATGGCCTAGATAGCAGAGTGGGGGAAGAGGAGCTGGGGGCATGAGGATGGCAACCCCTCCCTTTTCCATGACCAGTGAAGTCACTGAGTTTACTGCCAAATAATGTTTGTAATGTCTACCTGAACTTTAGTGGCGATCTATTTCTGCCACTCATCTTTGGAAACTATTGTTATAAACTTAACTAAGTTTTTAAAAAAAGAAAGAAAAGAACCTGGCTTTTTTCATCCATTGTAAAAGTAGTGGAGATATAGAAGGGGGAAGAAAACTTGGAAAGTTCAAAAAAAGTAAAAAGTAGAGAATATAATAGTTGAAACATATTTGAACCTATAGTTAATCACTTACAGACACCACCCCTGACTTTGACCTGTTTCTTTCTAGGATGTCCTGTAGGCTTAGTTTTTGAATTTAAATGCTTGTGATGACTCCTTAAACGCAAGGTTATATCTAACTCTAAAAAAAAAAAAAAGCTGGCTGGGCACAGTGGCTCACGCCTGTAATCCCAGCACTTTGGGAGGCCAAGGCAGGTGGATCACGAGGTCAAGAGATCGAGACCATCCTGGCCAACATGGTGAAGCCCCGTCTCTACTAAAAATACAGAAATTAGCTGGCCGTGGTGGCGCATGCCTGCAGTCCCAGCTACTCACTCGGGAGGCTGAGGCAGGAGAATCGCTTGAACTCAGGAGGCGGAGGTTGCAGTGAGCCGAGATAGTGCCACTGCACTCCAGCCTGGCAACAGAGCGAGACGCCATCTCAAAAAAAAAAAAAAAAAGCTATAATGTATTGAGCATTTGATATTTTCCAGACATTTTGCTAAGCACTTTGTGTACATAATTATATATCCATATAGATATATATTTTAGAGACAGTATCTCGCTCTGTCCCAGGCTGTAGTACAGTGGCACAATCATAGCCCCCTGCAGCCTCAAACTGCTGGGCCCAAGTGATCCTCCCAACTCAGCCTCCTGTGTAGCTGGGACTACAGGCGTGCACCACCAATTCTACTAATTTTTTTGTATTTTTGTTTGTTTTTCGTAGAGGGTCTTGCTATGTTTCCCAGGCTGATCTCTAAATCCTGGCTTCAAACAACCCTCCTACTTCGGCCTCCCAAAGTGCTGGGATAATTTTACCTAATGATCGAAACAAACTGATGGAAAGACAGTTTTGTTACTTCACATTTTACAGATGAGAAATGGAGTCTCTTACTAGCCACAGAACTAGAAAGTGGCACAACCAGGCATATCATGCATTTTTCACTTAATATTAAACATGACCTTTACCATGTTAACTCTATTTAAACATAATTGTAGCTGTTGTCCAATGTTTTGAGTTGCTTTATCACAATTTATAAGATCATTCACCTATTAATGGACATTTGGGTTACTTCCCATTTTTTCTGGTTATAGATAATGTTGAACTTGTGATTGTGGATAATGCAATGAACATCTTTGAGCAAAACTATAGTTAGATTTAGATTTTCTTTAGGATAGATGGATTTCCAAAACTGAAAATAGAATTGCTATAAATGTTTCAAGTAGCTTTATATATAGAGTCATACTAATGTCCAACTAGACCCCTTTCTATCTTCATCAGCAATAAAAACTATTACTTAAAAATATAGTTAATTTTTAAAATCAAGAATTAGTGAGTTGTTTGGACTTAATTGTATTTTATAAGTAATCAGGTCCAACGATTTTTTTTCATTCGTTTATTGGCCAGACATAAGTCTCCTTTTATGGATTTTTTTTTTCCATGCATTTGTTGGCCAGACATAAGTCTCCTTTTATGGATTGTTTTTGTTTTAATCCAGTTATCTATTGGGGAGTTAATGTTTTTCTAATCAATTTGAATGAATAATTTGATAGCAAATATTTGTCATTTGTTATAGACTTAGTATTGTCCTCAGGTTGCTATTTCCCTTTAACATTTTTTTTTTTTTACATATTTGAAAATGTTTACTGAAACCTCTTGCTGTTTTTATTGTGAGATTTCACATGTAGAGTTCAGATATTCATTTCTCTGTTCTCTGAGTAACATGTTTTTAACACTTCTGAGAGATTACTCAGTAATATTTATAAAAATTATGGTTCAAAATAACACAGAGAGATAAACAACACAACCCCAGCTTTACTTGGACAATTGATTGCTGTGAGCTGTGGGTCTCAACCCACCCAGAACTGATTAGCAAAGCCAGCCCCAGGCCCCCTCCTGGCTGCTCCATTTCCTTGGCAAGCCATTCAGCATTTAATAGCTCTCATTATGTGATGTAGAAAATTCTTCATTACAGCTAATTTGAAACTCTTATTCTGCTATGCAAATCCATTGGCTTTTGTTCCATCCTCAGCAGAGACAGAGTGGCTAGCCATTGTTTTCCAGGTGATGATTCTTCATGTATAACACCTGCCCAGGACATGGTGGACTCTTAATAAATATTTCTTTATTAAAGTTGATACTTAAAATATCTAGTTAGAACTACTCTCGGGCTACCTTTCTCCAAGTTAAGTGAGCTAACAACCATATATTTATTTATGTATTTTTGAGACAGAGTCTCGCTCTGTTGCCCAGGCTGGAGTACAGTGACACAATCTCCACTCACTGCAACCTCTGCCTCCCGGGTTCAAGCCGTTCTCTTGCTTCAGCTTCCTGAATAGCTGCCATCACGCCCAGCTAATTTTTGTATTTTTAGTAGAGACAGCGTTTCACCATGTTGGCCAGGCTGGTCTCGAACTCCTAACCTCAAGTGACCCGCCTGCCCCGGCCTCCCAAAGTGCTGGGATTACAGGTGTGAGCCACCACGCCTGACCCTACCATTTCTTTTTTTAACCCTTTGATCATCCTTGTATTTCTCTGATTTCCTTCCAGGTGCTGCCAGGTGCTCAAGGTCCTCTTGAAGTATATAGTCTCCAAGCTGAGACACACAAGAGTTGGTCCTATCACCCCTGCCCCAGAACCCTCCCAGACGTGGGCTGGTAGCACCCTTGGCAACAGTTTGGCCCACCCAAAAGCAGTGGGAGAAGTGGTGTGGACGACTGTTAGGCATTGCTTTCCTCTGGCAGAGATGCAGGCTGAGATGCAGACAGCAGGCCGCAGGAAACAGGGCTGGGACAGAGCTGGGCTGTCAGGCACAGGAGTGCCAGGCACAGGGAGGAATTAATTTGGCTCACAACTTGACACTGGATTGAAGATTAGCCAGTTTCAACAATAACATATTGTTCTTATTAATGAAACTATCATTATCACAAGACAATATATTAAAGCCAACAGACAGTCCTATATGTAAACTCTCGACATGATTAAGGTATTTCCCTTTTTCTCTGAGAACAGCATACGTTCCCCAGTCCTTAAAACACTCCCAAGAAAAGTCAGACTAATAAAAATAACAGTGCTATAAGCCTGGCTTCTAGGTTACCTTATATCTGAGTAATCTGATGACAGAGGTCATCGTTATTACTTTGGAATAAAAGAGCTACAGTTTGGAAAAGGGGAAAGTCTTGACTGATGTCTATTGTTTTGCTTCAAAACTGAATGTGTGTGGTTTGAATTTTAAATCGTCATAAGTGTCTCCTTCCGTGTCTGACAACCTTAGTTGTTACTCAAACTGAATTGAGAATGAGTAAAATGAGGGCTCAGAGGCTGTGCCAAAAATCCTCACTCACAGGTGAAAATCGTTACCAACACAAGCCAAACAGAGACCAGAGCTTTGCTCTGGGGTCAGGGCCACTCACCGACAGAATAGGAAGATGCCAGTTTTTTTTTTTTTTAAAGGTTTAAAAGTGGAATAGGGCAAAAGATAGATAGTATTTCCACCAGGAAGATGGCCACCAGAAAATAGTAGGAAGGATATAATCAGAATTAATGAAACTTCTAAACTTTATTTTCACTTATGTAGGGTCTTATAACCCTAAAACATCAATTAGTTATACATGTCTAAATTTACTAATAATTCTTGCCAAAATAGACTGATACCTTTAGATAGTTATGGGATTTGAAGCAAGGCCAAAAATAATGAGTTGTTATAATATTAAAATTACTACTGTTAGTATAACTTTATTATAACTACAAGCTTACTATGTGCTGAACAACATAGCAAATGCTTTATATGTTATTTTATTTAATTCTGTGAAACAGATATTGTAATCACATCAGACCACTCCAGTTCAATTTTTATGTAACAATGTTGTAAATTGCTTTTCAATAGCCATAGACTCCCAGGTTGAAGGTGACATAATCTGAGCATGCCTCAGTGAACCAAGTGTGCAACCACCAGGGGAATCTAAGAGATGGGATAGAGGAGTGGGGTCTCAATTAAGAAGCAGACAATGCATGGCAGGATCCAGGATCCAATCAGATCAAGCTCTGGTGTCACCTCATTGCAAGATCCAATCAGATCACATCTTATTATTTCATGCTTATAAAACCTGACCCAGCCCCAGCTTGAGGACACAGATTTGAATGTTTCTTCCTGTCTGCTTGCCAGTCAACTCACAATTAAACATTTCTTTTCTCAAAAGTCAGTGCCATGGTATTGGCCTCTACATGCGTTGGAAAAGCAGCCCATTGATTACTAACAGTACTATTATTATTCCCATTTTACAGATAAAGAAACTAAGGCTCAGAGAAACTATTAATAAATAACTTAACAAAGACCATATAGCCAATAAGCAGTGGGAGCAAGATTTAAACTCAAACTTGCCTGATCCCAAAGCTTAGGGTGTTAATCTTTACTTAAGTTTGTGTGAAGCCTAGTGAACCACCAGCTATGTGGCCTTAACCACATTACTTAAAAATTCTGAGCCTTCGCGATTCCTCAGGGATCTAGAACCAGAAATACCATTTGACCCAGCCATCCCATTACTGGGTATATACCCAAAGGACTATAAATCATGCTGCTATAAAGACACATGCACACGTATGTTTGTTGCAGCACTATTCACAATAGCAAAGAGTTGGAACCAACCCAAATGTCCAACAACGATAGACTGGATTAAGAAAATGTGGCACATATACACCATGGAATACTATGCAGCCATAAAAAATGATGAGTTCATGTCCTTTGTAGGGACACGGATGAAACTGGAAAACATCATTCTCAGTAAACTATCACAAGGACAAAAAACCAAACACCGCATGTTCTCACTCATAGGTGGGAATTGAACAATGAGAACTCATGGACACAGGAAGGGGAACATCACACTCCGGGGACTGTTGTGGGGTGGGGGGAGGGGGGAGGGACAGCATTAGGAGATATACCTAATGCTAAATGACGAGTTAATGGGTGCAGCAAAACAACATGGCACATGGACACATATGTAACAAATCTGCACATTGTGCACATGTACCCTAAAACCTAAAGTATTAAAAAAAAAAAAAATTCTGAGCCTTCGTTTATCTGATGTATAAAATAGACTTTTGCAGTGACATCTGTTGTTTTTGGTTGCCCAGAATCTATTTCTTCCTTGACTTCTAATGGCACATTAATTTTCTCTGGGATGATCACTCTCTTCAATTCTTATTTAGTACACGCAGCACAGATGAAGCTGACTGACTTCTCCATGCTGCATGGAAGAGCATGTGACCCAAATCTGGCCAATCAGGATAGTCCAGCCTCCTGGCTTAGTGGTTAGTTTTAGGTGGTCACATGACCTAAGTCAAGTTAATGAGATTCAGCCCCTATTAGGATCCCCAGTGGGAAAGAGGCATTCTCTTCCTGAAAAGGGAATGTAAACCTAGAACTGCTGGTAACCATTTTACCATCACCTAGGGAGAGTCTGCCTGGGAATAAAAAGAGTAAAAGAGCTTAAGTTTCTGCATTTCAGCATTTCTAAAGTTTCTTATACTTCTGGGCTTTTCAACTGTATGTGATACATTCTCTCTTTTCCGTAAGCCAGTGTGGAGTAGGTTTCTGCCTCTTGCAACACAAGCTCTGATTAAAGCAATATGTAAAATGCTTAGCACAGTGGTTGACACCTGTTAAGTCTTCCATAAATGTTTGTTATTATTAAGATATGCTCTCAGCCAGGCGCGGGGGCTCACGCCTGTAATCCCAGCACTTTAGGTGGCCAAGGCGAGCGGATCACCTGAGGTTAGGAATTCGAAACCAGCCTGGCCAACATGGCTAAACCCCGTCTCTACTAAAAACACAAAAATTAGCCAGGCGTGATGGCACGCGCCTGTAATCCTATACTCAGGAGGCTGAGGCAGGAGAATCGCTTGAACCCAGAAGGCAGAGGTTGCAGTGAACTGAGATCGTGCCACTGCACGCCACCCTGGGCAACAAAAGGGAAACTCGGTCTCAAAAAAAAAAACAAAACAATGTTCTCAAAAGTGTACACAAAATTTTAAAAAATCGGAACTGTTTGTTTTTGTTTTGCTTATTTGGCCTGAAGAAAAGCACAATTTCCAACCACCTCCCAGTTTAATATTTTGTCAAAGGGAAAGCACTTATATGGCCTAATTAAATGAAGCTATGTCAGCTTCATTGCATGCTAAACGTAGCCCCTAAAAGAAGGAATCTTCAACTTGTATTGCTAATGTTGCATGGCTTCTGTTTTGTAATCATTTCTGTTTACATACATCATTAAATCTGGAACATCTTGCCCATCAGATTTGTGTGAAGGGTACATTTGAAGAAAATATTCTGCATCTTAAAAAAAAAAGCTTGAAAATGATATACCCAATCTCCCCCAGTTTAACCAAACAGGAAATGTGCCAGTGAGCTTGGTTCGCTGTGCTCGGCCTGAACTTCCAGCTAAGTGTTCTTTCCCACATTCGCCTCTGCTGACCTTTTGTGACCTGAACACTGACATGTGGCAGGCCCAAAAGTCACTCATTTTCTTTTTGAGCTAGCAGCAGGATGACTCAATGGTCGATTTGGAAATGACATTTCAATAGTTTGGCTGGTGGGTTTTGTTACTCCACACTCAACAGACTCCATTCCTACCTGGGCCGGGTCAAATAACTAAATACTTGCCTTCTCTACAATATTGCATTATGCTGCCTCAGAAATAAATAGCTGACAGTGAAGAGCTCAGAAAATTAGTTGATGCTGAGATGATAGAATGCAAGAGTGAACAAAAAAGACCATTTAGGCAGAAGCTTTTTCTACTAGGCTGAAGAATGATCGACTCTCTTGGATTCTCTTATTAGATTACTATTGCTTAATTGTAGGGTTTTCTAGAATGCAAGGAGAACTGAATTTGAATTCCCTTCTAGAGCTTTCCTTCAGCCTTTTTGAGGAAGGTAAAATTAAAAATTGAAAGACAAGCACTCTTCTAGTGCTGAAGCCCAGAGGTAGCAACTATTGATTTTGCATGGCAATGCCCTAGGATTCACTTCGGTGCTTTTAACCTTTCCTTGACCGAGAGTCCTAAAAAAGGTGTAGTATTGGCTGGGCGCAGTGGCTCACGCCTGTAATCTCAGCACTTTGGGAGGCCGAGGCAGGCAGATCATGAGGTCAAGAGATCAAGACCATTCTGGCCAACATGGTGCAACCCCGTCTCTACTAAAAATACAAAAATTAGCTGGACATGATGGCACGCGCCTGTAGTCCCAACTACTTGGAAGGCTGAAGCAGGAGGATCGCTTGAACCCAGGAGGTGGAGGTTGCAGTGAGCCGAGATCGCACCACTGCACTCCAGCTCCAGCCTGGCGACAGAGCAAGATTCTGTCTCAAAAAGAAAAAGAAAAAAAAAAGTGTAGTATTTTTGTAAAATATATTTTAAACTGATTATGAAGAAAAGAATAATAAAACATTAGCTAGCAACTGTGAATAACTGATAGCTTGGCTAACAGGCAAGAAATGACTGCTTTATTTAGGTAAATATTTTCTTTGTATCAAGTTTAGTGACTTTGGGTCTAAACCACCTCTTCCATTAACCCCTAAGAAGGTCATGTTGGAACATGAGTGTGAATACGCAAAAACCCAGCGAGAGATATCTCTAGTGACAGTTTTAGTGTCTGTGGTTAAGGCGCTGAGCTGGACTGATTTAGAAGCCTTACAGCAGCAAGGTTTAAGACCCTTCTCAAGCCAGCACTTCCCTAAGCCAAGCTTCGAAAAGAATTAGCTCAGCGCTTAGTTAATTCTTCTCTTGCTTTTGACTTTTAAAGTAGCCTGGATTTAGTGCAGCCTTCTACCAATGAATGATACAATGTTGAGATCACACAATCCCAGATTTGACAGTGCCTCACTCCCTAACCTTAGGCCCATCACATAACCTCTATGTCCAAGTAGTTGCACTTAAAACAAAAGATGTTAACATTGACCTGAAGATTCAGGGAAGAATATCTTACTAATGATGTGAAAGCACTTAGGACCTATAGTGTGCTATAAAAATCTCTCCTTCAATAATATATGGATAGCCTAAGTGAAGCATGGTAGCCAGCTGCCATGGTGGAAATGAGCTGTATAGGTACCATTTTGGCATTCAGTGAAATTTAAGACAATGAAGGATATCCTTCCTCCACCACGGAACTTTTGCCAAGTGACAAATACATCAAAGTAAAGGACACTTGCAAACTTACCTTTTACCCACTTCCCTCTGGGTGTACTGTAAGGACGTGATGTGTGATTCAAATCTGTCTTTATAAAGCGTCAAAAAGCCTGAGCTCTCCTCATTGCCTCTGGCCTTTATTGGCCAAGGAGGCAGAAAGAAAGGCTTGTGCTGTGAAGCATGCTGGAGCAGAAAATGCTAACAGGGTTGGAGTGTGTAAGGGTCTATCTAGAAACTGTAGTGGAGTATGTGAAAGAAGAGACACACAGGCAAGTGGATACCTGCTCACTCATCCTCATGTTTTGGAAAAGATGTAAGTCTGCTGCTGTAATATGAAGCATTTCCAGACCCAAAGAGGTCAATATAAGGCAACACTTGTAAGAAGGTTGTACTTGCGATTGCCATGGGCATTGTCCTTCTTTTTGGCTGCTTAGTACCTGTACCTCTTTCCCATGTTTGGGGAATTCTCCCACCTTATGAGCTCTGGTGGGAAGCAGAGTCAGTCTTCCACTCCAGAAGGTGAAAATGCAAGATGCTTGCTTTCCCAGGTAACAGCCACAGGACTGATGTTCTGCAGAAGCATCCACCCTGACTTAGAAAAATGACGAAAAGAAGGGACCAAAAATAACTCACTGACAATGGCAGAGAATTCAGAAATTCAGCTTCTCGGGCAGCAGAGAGAGTGTGCCTGGGGTAACCTCCATATCCACAATGCACCGCATCCATGGTTCAAGCTCAGATCTGATCCTGGTAGTTGCCACTGAGGTGTTCCTTCTGCAGCAGTTCTGCAGTGGAATTTTGAGCATTGCTCCTGCCAGGTGGTCCTAGACCTGGCCTCAGTGACTCTGAGATACCTAGCCTCCTTTTGTTGTTGTCGTTGTTATTTATTTATTTATTTAGAGACAGGGCCTCACTCTGTCACCCAGGCTGGAGTGCAGTAGCGAGACCAAGGCTCACTGCAGCCTCAACCTTCCAGCTCAAGCAATCTTCCCACCTCAGCCTCCTGTGTGGCTGGGACTACAGGCACATGCCACAGCACCCAGCTAACTTTTAAAATTTTCTGTAGAGACAATGTCTCCCTATGTTGTCCAGGCTGGTCTTGAACTCCTGGGCTCAAGTGATCCTCCCCATTCAGCCTCTCAAAGTGCCGAGGTTACAGGCAGGAATCACTGCGCCCAGCTGTTAACTGTTTAATATGAACATTTTGAAACATATACAAAAGTAGAAGGAATAGTATAATGAATGCACTTTACCCATTCTCTAGCTCTTCATCCCCTACTCCTCCTGGTATAATTTACTTACCATAACATTCACACATTGTAGTTGAACAACTCAGTTGTTCATCCATCATGGGGAGGATAAGCAAGTTCAAAGGGCTGTGGACCTGGGTGAAGCCAGGACATATGGAAAGTCCCAAGAGTTTCCACTGCTTCTTTCTCATCTTATGTCTAATTCTCCTCCTCTGCTTCCAGAAATCATCAGGTGAATGCCCTCTTGAACTTCCAGTGGTAGGTAAACAAGGGCAGTAACTCTCAAACTGTAAAGTGCATAGAGTCACCTTAGATCTGAAAATGCGATCCTGATGGAGCATTTGAGAGTAGGGATTTATATTCAGCAGTTCTAAAAAACTTCCAGGTGTTGCTGATGCTGCTGGTTTCAGAATCCCACCTGTTTGACATGACGGAAACAAAACATTTTTGTTTTGTTTTAGTGTACAGTTCAGTGGATTTTGGCATATGCATAAATTTGTGTACCATTATGACGAGGATACAGACAATTTTAATCACCCCAAAGAACTCCCTTCTGCTGTCTATAATCACACCCTTTCCCCCTCCTAACTTCTGGCAACTATTGATTTGTTCTCCATCCCTAGAGTTTACCTTGTTTAGAATGTTATATAAATTGAAATATATAGTAGGCAGCCTTTTATGTCTGCATGGTGTCTTTGAGATTCATCCAAATTGTTTCATGTAGTCCATTGCTTTTTTTTGAATAGTATTATGTTGTATGATGTACTACCGTTTTCTCATCCATTCCCCTATTGATAGACATTTGGCTGTTTCCATTTTGGGGAGATTATGAATAGAGTTGCTATCTAGAATTTTTTTTTTTTTTTTAATGAGACTGAGTCCCATTCTGTCACTCAGGCTTGAGTGCAGTGATGTGATCATAGCTCACTGCAGCCTCTATCTCCTGGGCCCGAGCCATCCTCCAGCCTCAGCCTCCTGAGTGGCTGGGACTACAGGCCACCACAACTGGCTAATTTTAAAATTGTTTTCTAGAGACAGTCTCATTATATTGCTCAGGCTGGTCTTGATCTTCTGGCCTCAAGGAATTCTCCTACCTTGGCGTCCCAAAATGTTGGGTTACAGGTGTGAGCCACCACACCTGGCCCTAGTCTTTTTTAATGAATTCATTTTTTAATAGTTCAGTCAGCCTGTTGGTTTCTGTTGTTTGCAATTAAGAATCAAATGGCTATTCCTCTATAACTGGAACATCCACAGATGTCACTTGCTAAGAGTATAAATAAGCTCATTACCACTTACTTATTTTATTGGTCAAATATTCCATACCTACATCACTACAGTATCCCAGGTATTGTTTTGCTTTGATTTTTGTCGTGAAGGGGCATCTTCAAACCCCTTATGCCAGTGCCCATGTCAGCAGGATGACTCATCCCCATCCACTGTTCAACAGTCTCCTTGGGCCTTTGCCTACAGATCATTTTTGCTGTGTGATGGGTAATGACTTGTGAATCCTGCTCTTCTTGGTTTATATTCTTAGAGTTCCTAGGAGAGATCCTTAGACCCCAGGCATCACAGAATTTAATGAGCCAAATGCTTTACTTTTACATAAGCTCTTTCCTCTCTAAAGCTCAGGTGGTGTCAAGGGGACTGGCTTGGGCAGGCTTGGGTCATGACCACTATGCTCTGTCTACTTAGACCTGCTGCCCGGCTTCAGACCTTAGACCTATTGTTGGGACCAGCTCAACACACCTTCCTGTTTCTTCCCTGAGGATGAATTCACTTCCAGCGTCTCTGTAGTCCACGCTCTGTCTTCTAGAGAGCCCCTTCCCCATTTCCCTGCCAGTTCACCACATATGCCTTGGTGGTATCTTGTACCCCGCATATCCATCATGGGGAGGATAAGCAAGTTCAAAGGCCTGTGGACCTGGGTGAGGCCAGGACGTATGGAAAGTCCCAAGAGTTTCCACTGCTTCTTTCTCATCTTATGTCTAATTCTCCTCCTCTGCTTCCAAAAATCATCAGGTGAATGCCCTCTTGAACTTCCACTGGTAGGTAAACAAGGGCAGTAACTCTCAAACTGTAAAGTGCATAGTCACCTTAGATCTGAAAATGCAGATCCTGATGGAGCATTTGAGAGTAGGGATTTATATTCAGCATTTCTAAAAAACTTCCAGGTGTTGCTGATGCTGCTTGTTTCAGAATCACACCTGTTTGACATGACGGAAATTTCAGAATCTGGTTAATATTCATTTTATGCCTTTCCAAGAGGGTTGATATATGGTTTCTTTTTCAAGGAGATTGATGAAGCAGTACAAAGATGAGGGGGTTGATAGTTGCTAATAACTACTCAGATGTTATTTCAAAGTGAAATGTATAAAGTAATTTCATAACCTAGTCCTGGAAAGTAGCAAATGAACAGCAACTGCCTATTGGGTGGTACTGTATGCTAGGCACTATGTTAAATACTCTTCATACCTGATTTCATTTAATCCTTACAACAATGCATTCAGAATGAGCATTATTAGCCCCATCTGAAAGGTGAAAAAGCTGAGGTTCAAGATGCTAAGACAGAATTGGTGAAGACTGGATTCTTAAATCCTGTGCTTTTCAATCCCACAGAACATTGCCTACAACACACTTCTACGTGCACTCCAGTGTTTATCACACACTCAGTGGAGTAAGTGATCAAATCTGTTTATGAAATAAATACAGATCGAATATGTAATAAAATGGACAAATGTCCACTGAAGTAGACTAAAACCCAAGCTCTCTTCTGTGTGTTTCCTGAGGGCGTTTTTTGTTCCTACCGCTCTAGTAAAGTGTCGTGATTAGAGACAATGCCGATGCACTAGTTTTGCCTCAACTTCAATCTTTTGCCTTGATCTCTCACCAGATTATATTAAACTTCTTAAAGACTCCGATGAAAAAAATTTTTTAAATGCTTTATGTGCCTAAGGAAAATGTTAATATTTACAACAGGTACCCTGTAGAGAGCTCTGTATTAGAAAGGAAGGGAGAAAAAGCAAAGACTAAATTTCAGTATTTAAAGTTTTGAGGAGGGGCTAAAGAAAAAAAATAAAAAGAGTATGCTTTATGGTAGAGTTTTATTATTTCATCCATGCACTGCTAATATTATCAGTACTCATACAGAGCCTACATTGAAGGCCTAGCCAGTTTTTGGCACATAAAGGATAGATGAATGAGTATATAAATGGATGGATGCTGTGATGGATGTATAGATGGAGGGATGGATGAAATTAAACTAGAGGTAGCCGCATCTACCCAGTCAATCTGAAGAATATTGGATTTTATTCTCATGTTTCTTAGCTTTCGACCTACTGTCTTATCTTTTGTTTTGTTCAGTTCTTCATGTAAAGATGACTTTTCAAAATGAACACATCCTTTGGTTAACTTCCACAACTTAATTTTAATTATAAAATATTTAGGAATAAATTAAATAGGAAAATGTGGAAAATTCATATGAAGAAAGTTGAAAACATCCCTGAGAGATTTACAAGATGACTTGAATAAATGGAAAGGTAAACATTGTTTTTAAATAGGAAAGTTCACTATCATAAATCTGTTAATTCTCCTTAAAGCAATTTATACATTTAACTCGCTCCCTTCAAAAATATCAGTAGGATTCATTTTCTAGAGCTGCATAGCTTTTAAAAAAATTCTGCTTCCTTTCCCCTCCCTCCCATCTTCTCCTCTCCTTCGCCTCCCACATGCTTATACAAAGCGAAAGTTTTCTTCGTTGGAAAAACTGCACCACTCTTGGGGACAACCTGGGGACAGCAAGCAGAGGAGAGTGAGGGAGAGATGCTGCACTGGAAAAAAAAAAAAAGAGGACTAAGAAAGTCCACATTTTAATATTAAGGACCTCCCACCCCATCCCAAACCCTCTTCCACAACTCAGTCAGGAAAACTCTGGCAAACAGGCACGTACCTTTCACCAATAGGATACGTATGATGCTTCTTTAAATACCTGAAAGCCTCAAAGACTGACATTTTTTGTGTCCTCCAATGAACTAGCTCTATCCTTGCCCAACAGTGAGGCCATTCCTCAACGCCCACCCTGACCCGGGATCATCCTATCCATTTTTGGTGTCTTGCTATAAACAGACAGTCAAGGATCATCAGATACTTGAGGAAAGCCTCCAACATGAGAGACCAAAACAAACACAAAAGGAAGCAGGAGAAAATAGAGACAATGTAGGGAGCAAAAGAAAAAAATGCACATTTTATGTATTATATATAATGTTCAACATTATATATATATGTTTTCATGTATCAGGATATTATACGCAATGTCCCTGGTTGCCTCAGAATGTTGCTTAGGTTCAGAAGGCTGAGAAGAAAAGAGGTGACAAGCACCCCACCTTTGAAAGAGAGGTGCTAGACTATTCATAGTTGGCTCAGGAGCCAGAAGGCCAGGTCCAAATTCTGACTCTGTAGTTAGCAACTCCGTGACCAGGGGCAGGTTAGTTCATCTGTCCATATGGTAAAATGAAGAAAATCAAAGCCTCTACCTCACTGGGTCATTGTGAGGATTGAAGAATACAGTAACCCATGGGGAATGTTCAGAACAGTGCTGGTGCTTAGAGCTCAGTAAACATTAGCTATTGTTACCATTATGCCATTATTTGTCCCTCACTCACCCAGAGACACGTAAAAGGAAAATAATTCTCTGGCTATCGTTGTTAAAATGCAGGTATGTTTCTTATCTCTCACCAGGGAGGAGAACAGAGCTTTTCCCTATACCTCAAGACAAGTGAGGAGGGTTTCAGAAAGCCACCCAGAGAGCTTGACCTGTGTCCCTGGAGCTGGAGGACCTCAGGGACTGGTAGCCAATATGTACCTGTGAAAACCCACAGGAAAGATGTGGCTAGGTGGGCCTGAGGGAACAGACCCAAGAGAGTTTGGGCTGTGTTAGGAATGCCTCTGTTTCCAGGATTCAGCAGTGAAAAGATTCAGGCACGTTTTCCACGGACTTGATGCGGCCCCATGGGAAAGGGAGTTGGCTTTCAGTTTTCTTGGAAAGAATCCTGTTCTACCAGCTTTCTGCCAAGAGAAGGGCCCTCTGCTGGAAAAGATCCAAACCGACCAGAATGCAGAAGCTAAGGAAACGATGTCAAGGGAGCTAAGGTTAAAAGAATCCCCCCAAACTACACAGGTCTCTCATCAGAGAAAGAATCAGCATTTGGAAACTGCTAGGACTTTGATCCTTATCCTTGAACTATTGTAGAGACCAAGGACCAGGGTGGAAAGGTATCAGAGACAAGAGGTCCTCAAGCATGGACCTTCCCCACTAAACTCCCTCCTACCCCCACCCAATAACTGTGGACAACCTTCCATCCAATGGTAAACACTGGGAGAGTAGAGAACTTGGACACCTCATTGGAGATGGATTGGGGTATTGTCTTAGCCCATTTGTGCTGCTGTCACAGAATACCACAGACTGGGTAACTTATAAAGAACAGAAATTTCAGCCAGGAGTGGTGGCTCACACCTGTAATCCCAGCACTTTGGGAGGCCGAGGAGGGTGGATCACGAGGTCAAGAGATCGAGACCACCCTGGCCAACATGGTGAAACCCCATCTCTGTAAAAATACAAAAATTAGCTGGGTGTGGTGGCACTGTAGTCCTACCCACTCAGGAGGCTGAGGCAGGAGAATCGCTTGAACCTGGGAGGTGGAGGTTGCAGTGAGCTGAGATCGTGCCACTGCACTCCAGCCTGGTGACAGAGCAAGACTCTTTCTCAAAAAACAAACCAACAACAGAAATTTCTTACATTTCTGGGGCCTGGGGAGTCCAAGATCAAGGAGGCACTGACAATGGTGTCTGATGAGGGATGTTCTCTGCTTCCAGGATGGTGCCTTACTGTATCCTCACCGGCAGAAGGCAAAAGGGCAAGAGAAGTGAACTCTCTCTGAAGGCTCTTTTATAAGGGCATTAATCCATTCATAAGGGCAGGGCACTGACGACTTAATCGCTTTCCAAAAGGCTCCACCTCAATACCACCACAATGGGGATTAAGTTTCAACATAAATTTGGAGCGGACACATTCAAACCACAGCAGATATGAAAGGAGAACCACATCTGCTGATAAAGGTGGAAACAAAAACAACCACTTAAGATATTCTCTTCCACTGGGGCAGTGGGGGACGCATTGTCATTATTCCATTAAATATCTTCAAAAAGATCAACGTTGTTGCCTCCACCAAAACAAACATAAACAACAAACTGGGTGGTACAAATGTGAAAAAGGAAGAACAGAGCTCCTAGATATTAAGAATATGGGGCCAGGTGCGGTGGCTCACGCCAGTAATCTCAGCACTTCGGAAGGCGGAGGCAGGCAGATCACCTGAAGTTGGGAGTTCGAGACCAGCTTGATCAACATGGAGAAACCCCGTCTCTACTAAAAATACAAAAACAATTTAGCTGGGCATAGTGGTACATGCCTATAATCCCAGCTACTAGGGAGACTGAAGCAGGAGAATTGCTTGAACCCAGGAGGCGGAGGTTGCGGTGAGCCGAGATCGTGCCATTGCACTCCAGCCTGGGCAACAAGAGTGAAACTCCGTCTCACAAAAAAAAAAAAAAAAAGAAAGAAAGAAAGAAAAGAATAAAAGAATATGGGCTCATTGGCTGGGCGTGGTGGCTCACGCCTGTAATCCTATCACTTTGAGAGGCTGAGGCGAGCTGATCACTTGAGGTCAGGTGTTCGAAACCAGACTGGCTGACATGGTGAAACCCTGTCTCCACTAAAAATACAAAAACATTAGCTGGGCATGGTGGCAGGCGCCTGTAGTCCCAGCTACTCGGGAGGCTGAGGCAGAAGAATCGCTTGAACCCGGGAGACAGAGGTTGCAGTGAGCCGAGATTATACCACGGCACTCCAGCCTGGTGACAGAGCAAGACTGCCAAAAAAAATATATATATATACATATATATATATATATATATGGGCTAATTGGCTGGTCAGTGGTGGCTCACGCCTGTAATCCTAGCACTTTGAGAGGCCGAGGCAAGCGGATCACCTGACGTCAGGAGTTCGAAACCAGACTGGCCAACAAGGTGAAACCCCATCTCTACTAAAAATACAAAAACATTAGTTGGGCATGGTGGCAGGCGCCTGTAGTTCCAGCTACTTGGGAGGCTGAGGCAGGAGAACTGCTTGAACTCAGGAAGCAGAGGTTGCAGTGAACCAAGATTACACCACTGCACTCCAGCCTGGCAACAGAGCAAGACTCTGTCTCAAAAAAAAAAAAAAAAAAAAAAAAGAAAAGAATATGGGCTCATCATCCAACCATCCAGCCATCCAAAGACAGGGTGTTGCTCTCATGGCCCCAGACTGCCTTCTGTTGCAGACTTGTCCTGACAACCTAGCTTTCCTCAATGCAGAGCATGCAAACACCTGCAATCCCCATTTTCCTGTCTGCCACCTCTCAGTTATTATGTCAATTTTATTTCTTAAGATGTGCTGTGTGCACTGTTGCTGTGTGTAGCAGGGTTGGGAGAATGCTGTGGCTACATGTTACACGCAGATGCACTGACCAGTTGATGGAGGTTAGAGTCACAACTCATGGTGCTGTGTGTGACGCTCCATCTCAGGGCAGGGTCATTCTAGGAAATAAATCCCTAGGCATTTATTTCCATATTTGTATTTGCACTAGAAGCTTAAAGATGACAGTTCACCCCTGAGAGACAGTAGTGATAACCAGTAAAGTGAGAGATCCCAAGAGGATGTAAAACTCAGGATGGAGAGAGATTGTCTTTCCAGAACTAAAGCTTGACATGTCTGAATCTCACCAAAGGAAATAGGCAAAATTATTTTCCAGTGTAGGTGCTTCTAAACTCTTCTATCACCTACCCACATGTCCCAGGAAAACCTCCGTAAATAGGATGAGTTATCAATGAACTCTATCTTGCTTGTTTATTTTTAATTTTGTGCTGCTATAGACAGATTCATAAGCAGAAAGAAAAGGTCATTCGCCTCTTAAATTTTAGTAAAGATAGCCCAAGCCATTATCCTCTGAGTTTGAGGCTGCTTTTCCTGTGAGATTGTTCATTCATTTATTTAATATGTATTTACTAATTCAGCATCTACTATAAGGGATCCTGAGGTACTGGGAATACCACGGGGAGCAAAACAAAACAAGAAGCCACCTTCACAGCCTGGTGGAGGAGAGAAACTTTAATCAAATACACAGAAATATATTTAAAATCTCAACTGGGATAAGTGCCATGGTGCTACAGGAGCTTATATTAGAGACAGGGGACCTCACCTAGTTGTGAGGGAGGAGGGTTTAAGAAGGCTTGCCCCCCCGCCCCACCCCACCAAGGGACAATTGAATTGAGACTGGAAGGATGAGGGGAGTTACTGTGGAGGGAACAGGAAAAAGTCATCTGGGAAAAGAGAATAGCCTTTGTTTTAGAAGGGCAAGGCCATCGAGACATTAAGCTGGAGTTGCCTGAAAGATGGAAAGGATAGTGGCTGATATATCAAGATGAGGAAGTGGCTCGACACTGGTCAGGGAGAGTTGGCATTTCCAAGTCTGGGAGAAGGGATGAGTTCCAGGGCTGGTATGTGGATGGCGGATGCTTGGATCTTGATGGAATACAATGCCCCAGAAATGGCAGAACCTGTGGGTGGTGAAGGCTACATATCGGGCCTGTGGACTGTGAAAGTTTGCAATAACTGGCACTGTCTCCCTCTTCTTCCAATTGAAAGGATTAACACACAATGGTCAATATGAAAACACAAAAGAAATGGAATACACTTTAATGAGAATTGGTATGTGTAGCAGCTTGGAACCTTGTCTTTGAAGTCAAAGCACTTAGTTTCAAATCCCAGCTCTACTGTTACTGGTAAATTGCGTTCTTTTCCTATTCTGTATCAGTTGCAAAGAACACCAACTGGAAAAAAAGGCAAGCGGGTTTCATTCCTGGCCAAGAATAGAGAAGGAGTAAACTTTCACTCTAAAGACCCCCTTCTTCCAGAGCTTTGGGAAGCTGGGGAATTGTAAGGCGTTAGATGTGGAGAGGGGAGCTATGCAAGCATATGCCGGGAGGAACTCCAGACGCACAGGTGCATTTCATAAACATGCCTCTTCATACAATGCACTATCAGAAAATGGCGGCGATTCTCTTCTATGGGTCGGGAGTTGAGCATATAATGGTATATTAACGATCTATAAGTAACAAGGGGTGGCTGGTTCTGGTTTTCTCTGGTTCCTAGTAGGCCTTATCTTTCTCTGGTACATGGCAAAGGGCAGTGAAGCTCCAGGGCCAACCGCAGTTGTTTTAAGCTAAGTTCCCTATACATAAAGACACTAAGAAAAAACAAACACACAAACACAACGGTTTAAGAAACAATGAGCATTTTCAGCTGTCTACTGTTTAGGAAAATAATGAGCTCTCAGTTTTGCCCTTTGAGCGATTTCTCCAGGACTGCCCTAGTAACACTACTACTCAACAGTTTTGTGCTTTGAGCAGTTCCTTGACCTCCCTGGGCCTCAGTTTCCCCACCCAGAAAGTGGGGATAACAGTACCTATTTCATCAGGTGGTGGGGACAATTTAAACTGGTTGATAATGTGAAGTTCTTAAAAGTGTCTGGCTCAGAATAAGCACCATACACGTTAGGGGAAAAAACAGCAGCCGGATGTGAGGCCCTCCCCCATTTCGTTACTCCATAAACCCCTGAGTTGCTGGTAACACCTGCAGGAGTGAGAAGGGCCTCAATATGGGCTGAATTTCCAGTCAAACTGTGGGAAGTGGCTGAGATTTCAGGTAGGCAAAAAATGTTAATGTAACTTTTTGGCCCCCAAGTTCTGAGACCACTTACTTCCCTTTCCAGTCCACTGACATGCCCGCAAGCAATTCCATTCTGCCAAGTGGTGCTGGTGGCAAGCCGGAATCCAAGAAAAGGAAAGACTCCGATTTTAAGGGAACGGGGACATGCAGAGCCACGTGAGTCACCGGGTCCCAGAGCCACGATGGCTCTCAGCTCAGCAGAGTGCACTCGTCATTGCGTTCGAGGTTAGGTGGCCTAGCCTGGGAACCAGCTCACCGTCATTTGAAATCGTTTCAGGGAAAATGACCCCAACACTTAAAATCCTCTGTCCTGAAGTTGTGTGGTCCAGCCGTTTGCTGAAGGAGGAAGCAAAGCCAGTAGTAACTCACTACATATTTGGGCAGTGGAATGAACCCTGGAAGCTGACAAAGTCGAAGCAAGTCACTCCGCCTCCCCACGCCCGCCGCCCCCCACCCCACTCCCACTCCCACCCCAAATAAAAACAGAGACAATCCTTCAATTATAAAGAAGACCACGGCGCCCGGGTCTCCAGCAGGGGCCGCTGCAGCCGAGCAGAAGGCTGAGCCGCTCCGCCCCACGACCTCCTCTCCAGCCGGCGCGCCCGCCTCCCGCAGGTGCGTTTCTGCCCGCGCCGGGCGCGGGTCTCCGCGGCCTCTCCCGCTTGGGCTCCGGCTTCGAGTTCCCGACCAAGCACTGCTCTCGCGGGACTGCGCGCACCGCGCAGGGCCTGCCGCAGGCTCGCGAGCGGAGGTGGTGCCGGTCCGCGGTGCGCATGCGCGGCCCGGCCTCTGCCCTGCGGTCTCGGGCTGGTGACTGGTTAGCGGTTAGAGGAAAGGATGTGGGGGATGGTGGGTGGGTACGGAGAGCAGGGAGGGAGGCACCCCGGGGGGCGGGACGTGGGAGACTGTTTTCGGGGGCGCGAGCTGCCCCAGGTGAGCCGTGGCTCAGGTCCGGAACACAGCGCCTCTAGGAGAAAGCCTGGAAGGCGCTCCGGGGGAACCCAGAGCTCTTAGCGGGCTGGCAGCACGTGCGGGGCCCAAGGTCTTCCGGGCTCTGCGTGGGGGTCGTTGCGGCTGGAGACCAGGGAGGGGGATGGAAACGGGGTTGGAAAGTAATCCCACCCGAGCAGGCGGGCCTGGGAGGCCGCTGTGCTGGGGAGCCCCGCGAGGGCTCCGAACAGAGCCTCGCTTTTCAGAAAGGTCACCCTGGTCACTGCAGCTGCCAGGGTGACCGAGGAAGGTGGCCGGGGTGGAGGCAGTGGGCGTGGAGAGGGGTAATTCCGGACGTAGTTTGAAGGTGGAGCCGTCAGGTTCTGCTGAGCAGCTTGGCTATGGGGCGTGCGAGAAGGGAAGGCTCAGGGCCTAGTCCCTGGGCACGAGTAGCAGCCGGGAGGGTGGTGTCCCAGTGCTTCGGGAGGAGGCGGTTTGAGGACGGCTCTGGAGCTCAGGCTTGCCCGCGTGGCGTGGAAGCTGCCTCTTGGACACGGGGCGGGGAGGCCGCATGCAGTCTGGAGCGCTGGGAGGATGGGAGATCCAGAGGGGCAGGACTGGAGGGGTAGGAGGAAAACCTGAAGAGGGTGGCGCCCGGAAGCCCGGGAAAGTGATGAACTGTGTCAGAGGCCGGGTATCAACAAAAAGGAGGGTGGAGACGACCTTGAGGAAAGCAGGTGATGGAGCGGGAGGGAATGGGGCCCCCTAGTGGAGACACCTGGGAGTGATGTATTGCATTTATTTAGCTCGTAGGCGTTCAAAAAGTATTTATTGGGAGCCTGTACAACTTTTTGCAGTTCATTGCATTATACTTAGCGTGTATTTTGTTTTATATAAATAAATATATATAATTATTTTTATTGACAAATTTATATATTTATAGGGTACAATGTAATGTTTTGATATACGTATACATTGTAGAAAGACTAAATCATGCTAATTGACATAGCCATCACCTCACCTACTTATTTTTTGTGGTGAAAATCTACTCTCCTGGAAATATACAATACATCATCAACCATGGTCACCATGCTTAATTACTTTTTTTTTTTTTTTTTACTCTTTTTGTGAAATCATTTACTCTTCTTGAGAAAATATAAAAATATATCAAATTACATCATATGACAGAATCCTTTACTGGTATATATACACACTAGTTGGATCAGTTGCCTATAGCATATAGAACACAGGAATGCAGCTATCTCTTCAACATACTGATTTCAATTCCTTTGTATATAAACCCAGAAGTAGGATTTCTGGGTCATATGGTAATTCTATTTTTAGATTTTTGAGGAGCCTCTATAGTGGTTTCCAAAATGGCTGTACTAATTTACATTCCACCAACGGTGTACCAGGGTTCCCTTTCTGCACATTCTGGACAACACTTGTTGTCTTTTATCTTTTTTATAACAGCCATTCTAAGAAGCGTGAGGTGGTAGCTCAGTCTGATTTAATTTGCATTTCCCGGGTGATTAGCGATGTTGAGCATTTTTCATATATTTGTTGACCATTCATATGTCTTCTTTTGAGGAATACCTGTTCAGGTCCTTTGTCCATTTTTTAACTGGATTATTCGTTTTGTTTTGTTTTGCTATTGAGTTTTTTGAGTTTCTTATATATTTTAGATATGAGCCCCTTATCAGATGCATGGTTTGCAAATATTTTCTCCCAGCTTGTGGGTTGTCTCTTTACCCTATTAATTATTTTCTTTGCTGTGCAGAGGCTTTTTAGTTTGATGCAATCCCATGTGTCTATTTTTGCTTTGGTTGCTTTTGGGGTCCTATCCAAGAAATCATTGCCCAGACTAATACGGAGTTTTCACCTATGTTGTCCTCTGTTAGTTTTACAGTTTCAGGTCTTATGTTTGAGACTTTAATCTATTTTGAGTTGATTTTTGTATATGGTGTGAGATAAGGACTCAGTTTTGTTATCCAGCATGTGGATATTCAGTTTTCCTGATGCCATTTAAAGAGACTTTCCTTTCCCCATTGTGTGTTCTTAGCACCTTTGTCAAAAATCAATTGACTGTAAATACTTGGGCTTATTTCTGGGCTTTCTATCCTGTTCCATTGATTGACGTGCCCATTCTTATGCCAGTGCCATGCAGTTTTGATTACAATAGCCCTATAATATATTTTGAGATTAGGGAGTGTGATGCCTTTGGCTTTGTTCCTTTTGCTCAAGACTGCTTTGGCTATTAAGGGTCTTTTGCAATTCCATATGAACTTTAGGATTGTTTTTTCTATTTCTGTGAAAAGTATATGGAATTTATAAGATACATGAACTGAGATTCTGTAGTATGGCAACAATATATAACATGGAATACCTATTAGTCTCTTACGTCAATTTTATTTTTCATGTACCGGTCATATCGGTAAATACCTGAAGTGGTTTTTAAATGCATATATGATTTTCTTATTTCTTGGGTTAGTGTATAGAAACACCACTGATTTTTATATGTGATTTTGTATCCTGCAACTTCCCTGAATTTGTTTATTAGTTCTAACAGTTTTTTTTGGTTGGGTCTTTAGGGTATTCTGTATACAAAATCATATTATCATCAAACAGGGATCACGCTGATAACATGACCTTATATATAGAAATCTCATATATCTTATATGTCTCTATATATTATATATATTTTATATATCCCTATATATCTCTCTGTATATCTTATATACATAGATATTATATATCTATATTTTATATACATATCTATATTATATATAGATAGAAAACATATATAGAAAAATTCTTCCCTTCCTGTTTGGATGACTTACTTCCTTTCCTTGCATAATTGCTGGCTAGGACATCTAGTGCTACACTGAATAGACATTGTGAGAGTGAGCATCATCGTCTTGTTCCTGATCTTAGAGGAAAAGCATTCAACTTTTTACTGTTGAGTATGATTTAGCTGTGAGTTTGTCATATTTGGTCTTTCTGTGTCATAGTACTTTCTTTCTATACGTATTGAGAGTTTTTATTATGAAAGGATGTTGAATTTTGTCACATGCTTTTACTGCATCTTTTGAGGTGATCATACAGTTTTTGTCCTCCATTTTGTTAATATGGTATATCTCATTTATTGATTTGTGTATGTTGAGCCATCTTTGCATTCCAGGGATAAATCTCAATCATGATGAATGATCCTTTTAATGTGTCAGTGAATTCAGTTTGTTAGTATTTTGTTGAGGATTTTTGCATCTATGTTCATCAGGGATATTGGTCTGTAGTTTTTCTTCTTGTAACGTCCTTCTCTGGCTTTGGTATCAGGGTAATACTGGCCTCCTAAAATGAGTTTAGAAGTATTTCCTCCTCTTTAGTTTTTTAGAAGAGTTTGAAAATAATTGGTATTGGGAGGCCGAGGTGGGCGGATCATGAGGTCAGGAGATCGAGACCATCCTGGCTAACATGGTGAAACCCCATCTCTACTAAAAATACAAAAAATTAGCTGGGCATGGTGTCGGGTGCCTGTAGTCCCAGCTACTCCGGAGGCTGAGGCAGGAGAATAGCGTGAACCCGGGAGGCAGAGCTTGCAGTGAGTGGAGATGGAACCACTGCACTCCAGCCTCAGCCTGGGGAACAGAGCGAGACTCCGTCTCAAAAAAAAAAAAAAAAAAAAGAAAATAATTGGTATTAGTTCTGCTTTAAATATTTGGTAGAATTCAGGTCATCAGTGAAACCATCAGGTCCTGAGTTTTCTGTAAATTTTTTTCCCTCAAATTTCTGATACAATCTCTCACTTCTTTCAGAATTGATAGGGTGCCCCCCTTTTTCACAGAGAACATACAGGCCTTTAAAAAAAATCTGTTAGGTGAGTTTCAGACTTCATGAAAAGGCATCATTAAATGACATTACTTGGATTAATGTCAGTTTAGAAGAACCTGCCTAGCACCCAGAAAGCTCCCAATGACTGATCAATGAGTTTATTTCCTCCCTCAAGGCCTCTTTTCCCACCTGGAAGATAAAATCAAGGCAGGATTCTTCACCCAGGGTAGCTTTTACCCTGAGTCCTCTTTCTTCTAACTCCCACAATGGTGCCCCGTCACCCTTCTGACATTGCTTCTAAATTTGAACAGGGTTGTAACCTTGTGGAAACTAGAACCACTGCCTGCCCTGACCCCCTAGAAAAGCAGATACATGTTAACACAAAGGACGTTTTCAATAAAGACTTTGTAGTAGTATCTTAAAAGACTATTTAGTAGCAAATACTAAATTGTATTTAGACTTTTAGTCTTAATACTTCGTAGTCGCAAATAAAGACTAAGAAAATAGTTTTATGTTATGAACATTTACGATCTTGGGAATAATTCCAGGTGACATTGTTCTTAATTTCTTTTAAATTCTTAATGACTTTTACAATCCTACCTTCATGCCTGATAAAAAAAAATGACAGTTTATTCAGTAGTTTTTTTGAATTCTTTTACAGTAAGTGGAAATGTTTTCTAATATATAAAAACCTACAGAAGAAGAAAATAATTTTCTGGATCAAATTAGAAGTCTGTATTATATTGATGTCTCCAGATTCAAATATATTAGAAAGCAGCAGTGGAGACAACCATATTCATCTTTGGGAGAAATAACTAAAGGTATGTATTAAGCTCAAGATGATAGCCTAAGTAACTTCACGCAGCATATAAGAAGCTTTTAGTTACAGTTAGGCAGTATTCAGAGTTTTAATCTTCACAGTTTTCAAGACATGCAAGTTTAATAATTGTCATCTGTAACGATATTTTTAAAACTTCATGCCCCTAATTATTGAAGCTGGGTGATAAGAATATAAGGGTTCCCTATACTGCACTGTTTATTTTTGTATATATTTAAGTTTTTCCAGATTTTAACAAAAAACCCACAAACTATATTAACACCTCATTTGTTCCTTACCGAGTTTTCCAGGTAAATTGAAGTTTGTCAAAAGTTTATCATGCCCATGCTAGTTGAAGATCATGGCAATCCATTTTCCTCAAGCTTTCTTTAAATCAAGCACTGGGGTGATATTCATGTTGGTTGGATGTCACCATTGTCACTGAGTCTGGGAGCTGCTCACCAGAGTGGCTGCTGGGACCCATGAGTCTATTTACTTCCCTCTGGTAGCCAGTCTGCCTGCTTTCTCTGCAGAAGTAACTTTAGGCAGCCAGACAGCCTTGTCCCCTGAGGTTGTTCTGGAGACACTACACCATGTTTCTCTAACCTGTTCTCTTTTTGAGTGTCAATCTTCTTCTGCAGTCTTTTTGATTGCAGAAGAGACAGGATACATTGAAAACGTGTTGACTTGCTTGCTTATTTGTAGGTGAGGTTTATCATATTACTGCTTATGCACTATAAAATTTACCTTTTTATTATATAGTTCTATGAGTGTTGAAAAAAATCACAAAAATAAAGATAATAGAATTTTACATTGCTCTAAAAATTTCTCTGCTCCCCTTCACTCACCCGACCCCTGTCCTTAGAAACCACTGATGTGATTTCTGTACCAACAGTTTTGCCTTTTCAAAATCTCTTATAAATGGTCTCAAAAACTATGTAGCCTTTTGTATCTGGCTTCTTTCACTTAGCATAATGCTTCTCTCTGTCTCTCTCTTTCCCTCTGTCTCCCTCTGTTTCTTCCTTTCTTTTTCTCTTTCTCTCCTTCTCCCTCACTCTCGTGCCCGCTCTGGCCTTCTCTCCTTTCTTTGACAGGGTCTCACTCATCCAGGCAGGGAGTGCAGTGGCACGATCATGGCTCACTGCAGCCTCAACCTTCTGGGCTCAAGTGATCCTCCTATCTCAGCCTCCCGAGTAGCTGGGACCATAGGCATGCACTGCCATGCCCAGCTACTTTTTTGTAGAGATGGGGTCTCACTTTGTTGCCCAGGCTGGTCTCGAACTCCTGGGCTCAAGTGATCCTCCTGCCTCAGCCTCCCAAAGTCCTGGGATTACAAGTGTGAGCCACCATGGCTGGCCCTTTTTTTTCTTGTGGTGAAGCAATTTTATTTTGAAATAATTTTAGGCTTACATAAATGTTGCAAAAATAGTACACAGAGTTCTCATATACCATTTACCCAATTTCCTCTAATGTTCACATCTTACCTAACTAGAGTGCAATGATCTAAACCAGGACAAGTACTACACCTAGACATTTACATGTACAGTACTAGTAGCTGATTTACAGGCTTCATTCAAATTTTGCCATTTGTCCTACTAATGTCCCTTTTCAGGTCTTGAATCCAACCCAGGATCCCATGTAGCATTTACTTGTCATGTCTCATTAGGATCTGGGACAGTTTCTCCAGTTCTTATCTTTCAAAACTTTGATACTTTTCTGAAGAGTATTGGCCAGTTTTGCTGTAGAGTGTGTAGAACACCCTTCAGCTTGAGTTTGGCATTTTCTCATAACTAAATTGCCGTCATGAATGCCACACAAGTGATGCTTTGCCCTTCTCATTGCATCATATAAGGAGGTAGGTGGAGTCACCATGTCTTATTACTGGTGATGTTAACTTTGATCACTTGATTAAGGTGGTAGCTGCCAGGTTTTCTACTATAGAGTTATTATTGCATAACACTTTTAAAGATTCATTCATGCTGTTGAATGTATAAACCACAATTTGTTTACCCATTTATAAATTGATGGACATTTGGTTTGCTTCTAGTCTTGGGCCTGGCACTATCTGTTAGGCCTTGGTGTTCTATTGAACATAAACCACGTCACAGAGCACCAATATCAGACAGGGCCACTCTGTGACCACGATGGGTCAGGACAAGAACAAGGCCACTCAGTAATCACGTCTGAACTGGGACTGAAACAGGAACATTGTTGAAGCCACAAAAATGGCCAAACATCCTCCCATGCCGCTAACATGAGAGACTCCTGCTTCTTGGCCACTCACAGCTCTAGCCTCCTTTCATTCCTTCCACCTTTTAGATAAGATCCATTACAGCATCCAATACAGAACAAAGCCCCACTTCCATGAACCTCTCCCCAACATGATCTAACACAAGCCCAAATCCTCTAATCAGTCCATTCCAGGTTCCTAACAGATGCTGCAGTTCTTCATGGCACGTTCTGTCTCTCGCAGCTTGCTGGGGCACAAGTGAGTTCCTTGGACTGGAAGGCATTGATAATCCAAACAATATATAAACACATATATTGAAAATCCTTGCTCAGCTCTAATCTCCTTACATAGCGTTTCCCACCCTATACTCAATTCTTTTTACTAATTTCTTGTGAATTCTTTTTTTGTTTTTACAGCAAATGCAAGAAAGTTAAGGTCTATTCTTTTATCCCCTTGCCTTTCTCTTACAAAATGCAATTGTGGTAAAACACGTGTAACAAAATTTAGCATTCTAACCGTTATTAAGGGTACAGTTCAGTATATTCACATTGTTGTGCAGCTAATCCCCTGAACTCATTTCATCTTGTAAAACTGAAGCTCTATACTCATTATTTTTAAGTAAAATATGTGTCTAATAAAATTAACCCTTTGTTAGTATTGAGTTCTATGAGTTTTGACAGATACAATCATGTAACTACCACCGCAATCAAGATATATAACAATACCATTGCCTCCCACCAAAAAAAAAAAAAAAAAATTCCCGCATGCCCCTTTTTAATCACTCCTCCCCTTTCTGCCACCCACTGTTATATTTTCTGCCCCCATAGTTTTGTTGGACAATCAGTGTCATTGTTCCAAATGTTGTCTCCTTCTGTGTTTGTTTTCCTTTTATAAAATTCCTCAGGTATAGATAAAGATTTACTGAATGTGCCTTAAGATCCACGAGTTTCTTTGATACAATGTTATCTTAATACTATTGTCACAGTACGCTTCTTCCCTTCAGAATTTAGTTCTTAGTTAGAAATTACATTCTTGGCCGGACGCGGTGGCTCACGCCTATAATGCCAGCACTTTGGGAGGCCAAGGCGGGCGGATCACGAGTTCAGGAGATCGAGACCATCCTGGCTAATGTGGTGAAACCCCATCTCTATAAAAAATACAAAAAAAAAAATAGCCTGGCATGGTGGCGGGTGCCTGTAGTCCCAGCTACTCCGGAGGCTGAGGTAGGAGAATTGCGTGAACCCGGGAGGCAGAGCTTGCAGTGAGCCGAGATTGTGCCACCACACTCCAGCCTGGGCAACAGAGCAAGACTCCATCTCAAAAAAAAAAAAAAAAAGAAATTACGTTCTCATAGAAACTACTTTGGGCTGGGTGTGGTGGCTCATGCTTGTAATCCCAGCACTTTGGGAGGCCTAGGTGGGTGGATGGCTTGAGCTCAGGAGATCAAGACCAGCCTGGCCAACATAGTGAAACCCTGTCCCTACCAAAAATACAAAAATTAGCCGGGTATGGTGGCGTGTGCCTGTAGTCCCAGCTACTGGGGAGGCTGGGGTGGGAGGATCGCTGGAGCCTAGAAAGTCAAGGCTGTAGTGGGCCGTGATCACGCCACTGCGCACCACTACACTCCAGCCTGGGTCCAGAGTGAGACCCTGTCTGAAATAAAGAAACTGTACTTTGACCACAGGTTGAGAGACTAGTGGTGGTTTTCATACCTTTTTTTTTCTTCTTTTTTCTTTTTTCTTTTTTTTTTTGAGATGGAGTTTTCACTCTTGTTGCCCACGCTGGAGTGCAATGGTACAATCTCGGCTCACTGCAACCTCTGCCTCTGGGGTTCAAATAGTTCTCCTGCCTCAGTTTCCTGAGTAGCTGGGATTACAGGCATGCACTGCCACTCCCAGCTAATTTTTTGTATTTAGTAGAGACAGGGTTTCACCATGTTGGTCAGGCTGGTCTCAAACTCCGGACCTCAGGTGATCCACCCATCTCAGCCTCCCAAAGTGGTGGGATTATAGGTGTGAGCCACTGCACCTGGCTTCATACCTTTTGAAAAGCAGCAAGTTTTCAAATGAATTCTCACATTTAACCCTTTCTCGTGCATTTTAGTGATCCTCAAACTTGAGTAGTTACTAGAATCACCTGGAAATAGATGATGGGGTCCACCCCCAGAGTTTCTGATTCAGCAGGTCTGAGGTGGAACCAGAGGCTGCATTTCTAACAAGATTTCAGGTGATGTCGACGCTGCTGGTCTAGGGAACACACTTTGAGAAGCACTGCTCCAAGGCACCTCTGCACCTCTAGGAGCACTTGAGAACACAAATGGAAAACAGCCAGTTTAGAGGATGATCTCTTACTAAAGATTTTTTAAAGGACATTCGTGTATGTGCGCGTGTGTGTATAATATAATATACACGATGTGTTTCTATAATATATAAAATATAAATATTTATATGTATTTCCATATATAAAAATATTTGCTGATTGTTTCTACAATATTTGTTTTTGTGATTTTTCTAAAGCCTACGTACCTCAAGCATTAGAACTACAAACAAACCCTGATGCGACCTCTCCAGATTGTCCCAAGTCGATTGATTTCCCAGCTATATTGTGGCCTGAAGCCTTCAGCCTCCACAGGAAACCAGATTTGCCTGAAAATGGCTCGGCCAAGTTCAAGTAAGTCATTCTTACCCATTGCCTCACCTGCAGCTGATTGTGAAGTACCCGAAAGTCCTACACTTTGAGAGAAATGTCTCTGTCAAATTAGGTATTGGGCAAGGTTTTGGAGAAAGCCACTCTGTCCTCTTCTCTTTTTTTTTTTTTTTTTGAGACGGAGTCTCGCTCTGTTGCCAGGCTGGAGTGCAGTGGTGCGATCTCGGCTCACTGCAACCTCGGCCTCCTGGGTTCAAGCGATTCTTTTGCCTCAGCCTCCCGAGGAGCTGGGACTACAGGTGCATGCCACCACGCCCAGCTAATTTTTGTATTTTTAATAGAGATGGGGTTTTGCCATGTTGGCCAGGATGGTCTCGATCTGTTGACCTCATAATCTGCCTGCTTCAGCCTCCCAAAGTGCTGGGATTACAGGCATGAGCCACTGCACCCTGCCTGTCCTCTTCTCTTTTAGGTAACCCCTTCTAGGGCACCTTCAGAGCCTATCTCCTTAATACTCAAGTCCATCTAGGACGTTTTGTTGCTTCTGCCAGAATATTTGCATTTGGGTTTTTACACATGTTTTGTACTTTAAAATCCTTATCTCTCTGCAGGGGAGGAAAACTGGTGATTGTCCGATAGGGCAGTATGAGGTTAAATTTTCTCCTGGACAGAAATACTTTGCAGCTCTACCTGGCAAAAACCTACAAATTAACCTATCTGGGCCCTTAGTCTATAGTGAACTCAGAAGAAGAGTAGGCTTTTTCCTCTCTGGCTCCATTCCTGTTTTGGCAGCACAAGGCTGAGAGAAATTAAGATGGTCACAATGGAACAGAACAGAGGCCTCAGAAATAACACCACACATCTACAACCATCTGATCTTTGACAAACCTGACAAAAACAAGCAGCCTATCTCTGGAAGGGATGTGAGTTCAGGTAGAGCTTTAGTGTGATTGGTGGGGTAGTTGGGTTGGTTGCAACCTCACGAGAATGGCGTGTTGTGACCGTCTTTGTTATTTCTTTTACTTTTTTATTTTTTTAATTATTTATTTATTTTTTATTATACTTTAAGTTCTAGGGTACATGTGCACAACGTGCAGGTTTGATACATAGGTAAACATATGCCATGTTGGTTTGCTGTACCCATCAACTCGTCATTTACATTAGGTATTTCTCCTGATGCTATCCCTCCCCAAGCCCCCACCCACTGACAGGCCCCAGTGTGTGATGTTACCTGCCCTGTGTCCACGTGTTCTCATTATTCAGCTCCCACTTATGAGTGAGAACATGCGGTGTTTGGTTTTCTGTCATTATGATAGTTTGCTGAGAGTGATGGTTTCCAGCATCATCCATGTCCCTGCAAAGGACATGAACTCATCCTTTTTTATGGCTGCATACTATTCCATGGTGTATATGTGCCACATTTTCTTAATCCAGTCTATCATTGATGGACATTTGGGTTGGTTCCAAGTCTTTGCTACTGTGAATAGTGCTGCAATAAACATACGTATGCATATGTCTTTATAGTAGCATGATTTATAATCCTTTGGGTATATACCCAGTAATGGGATGGCTGGGTCAAATGGTATTTCTAGTTCTAGATCCCTGAGGAATCGCCACACTGACTTCCACAATGGTTGAACTAATTTACACTCCCACCAACAATGTAAAAGTGTTCCTATTTCTCCACATCCTCTCCAGCATCTGTTGTTTCCTGACTTTTTAATGATCGCCATTCTAACTGGCATGAGATGGTATCTCCTTGTGGTTTTGATTTGCATTTCTCTGATGACCAGTGATGATGAGCATTTTTTCATGTGTCTGTTGGCTATATATATGTCTTCTTTTGAGAAGTGTCTGTTCATATCCTTTGCCCACTTTTTGATGGGGTTGTTTGTTTTTTTCTTGTAAATTTGTTTAAGTTATTTGTAGATTCTGGATGTTAGCCCTTTGTCAGATGGGTAGATTGCAAAAATATTCTCCCATTCTGTAGGTTGCCTGTTTACTCCGATGATAGTTTCTTTTGCCATGCAGAAGCTCTTTAGTTTAATTAGATCCCATTTGTCTATTTTGGCTTTTGTTGCCATTGCTTTTGGTGTTTTAGTCATGAAGTCTCTGCCCATGCCTATGTCCTGAATGGTATTGCCTAGGTTTTCTTCTAGTGTTTTTATGGTTTTAGGTCTTACATTCAAGTCTTTAATCTATCTTGAGTTAATTTTTGTATAAGGTGTAAGGAAGGGATCCAGTTTCAGCTTTCTACATATGGCTAGGCAGTTTTCCCAGCACCATTTATTAAATAGGGAATCTTTTCCCCCTTGTTTTTGTCAGGTTTGCCAAAGATCACATGGTTATAGATGTGTGGTGTTATTTCTGAGGCGTCTGTTCTGTTCCATTGTGACCGTCTTAATTTCTCTCAGCCTTGTGCTGCCAAAACATGAATGGAGCCAGAGAGGAAAAAGCCTACTCTTCTTCTGAGTTCATTTTTACCAGGAGTCCATGGTAGGGAAGAGAGGAAGGGAAGGGGAGGAGGGGTTGAGCCCTTATTGACAGTCTATATCCTAGGTTGGGCATTGTGTGTGGCTCTGGGCTTATGAGGATGAGGAAGTCCCATCCCTGCTTAGAGGGAGTCAACCATACATGAGAAACCAGTCAGATGCCCCTTATGGCTGAGATACAAAATGAGGCCATGTTCCCTTTAATATTTAAACTCACCATCTCTGAGCCCCCATCCCACTATGTTTCTTTCTTGCCTGCTTCCTGCCTGTCCCTGGTTCCATCTGTCAGGGGAGGGTTAGCCTCCCCTCATTCATTCAGTCCAGGGGTTAGCCTTGGTTGCCATTTCCTCAAGAGAGGAAGGCCAGAAAGCCTGCTTCGTCAGCTGAGGAATTCAGTTCCACATTTGCTGGAATTCTTAGTGCTTTAACACAGGTTGGCCATCCTTGGAAGATCTCCACATCCAGGGTGGGGCATTCCCGGTTTCAGTATCTCAGGCCTGCAGCAGTCAATGACGTACAGCACTCGCTTCTCCAGGGGGAGGGCAGAAAAGGGGCTCTCTCTTCTCCTCCTAGCAGCGTATGTTCAGTGTTGTACCCCTTAATTCTGGCTTTCCAGGGCCATAGCACTTACCTTACAAGGGCCTGCAGAGCTGCAGTGCCTAAGAGAGAAGTGGAGACAAGCTGTGTCCCCAGCCGACCTCCCTTTCCCAGTTTCTGCTGCCCAAGAGAAACAGTGGCAGCTCCCCCAACTCATGATGTCTGGCTGCTGCTTCTTGTCCTAGGATGAGGACATTTGTTTCAGGGGAAAAAAATCCCACCTTGTGATCCACGTAAAGTGCTTGGCATAGCACTTGGGGTGCAGGGAGCCCTCACCACCATAGCTGCTGTCCCTGTGGGTCTGTGTTCAGGCAGGAGAACTGCCTGGAGTTGCAGGACGGGAGGGGGAGCCGTGGTCTGTGTCCACAATTACTTCCTCTCGTGTTATTCTCTGTCTTCAGTTCCCTTTGCTACCCCAAGTCTCTGGCAGTGTCCTGTTGAAAAGTTTGGCTCTTATTTGAGTTGTCAGGGAGAAGGCCACGTGTCCTCAAATAAGGCCCTTGCCCTCACCTTCAGTCGCTGTGCTGAGAGAAGCTGAAATTAGCAAGATCTCCAAAGGGAAGGTGAACTTGGGGAGGAAGGGTAGGCTTTGGGGTCCAGTGGGCCTCAACTCAGCACTCACACAAACATACAGGCTTGTTTTTACTTTTATGAAGGAAGATGGATTCCTTCCCACTAGGCTTTTTTAATCTTCATAACATGCCTGCTCTAGGGAAGGCACTACTGTGCACCTCAAAGAGCCAAGGAAAGTAAGGATGGAGAAAGGTACGTAATTTGCATAAGATCACACATTTGGTTGGGAGGCAGAGCTGTGGTGCAGAGCCAGCTGTGTGTGCCCAAAGCCCCTGCTGCTTTAAAATATTGTACACTCACCCAGCAGGTCACGTGGGGATGGTGTTTTCATGGTACAAGGAATGATGTGTGTTTATCTTAAAGTATGACTTCACACTGGGTCAAGTTTCAAGATACAGACAATTGATACGGGATACAAATGTCCAAATGGTACACTGGATTGATAAAGATTTTACTCTGTTTAGGTATGGCAGATTTTCGGAAGTTTTTTGCAAAAGCAAAGCACATAGTCATCATCTCAGGCGCTGGTGTTAGTGCGGAAAGTGGCGTTCCGACTTTCAGAGGAGCTGGAGGTTATTGGAGAAAATGGCAAGCCCAGGTTCGTAATGTTTCCAGAACATTAAAAGCCTCTGTCGAATGAAACCATAACAGAGTTTGACTCAAATCCTATACCGATCCCTGAAACCCCAGGGAAATGTTTTTAAGTGAACTGTGACCCTGCTGTCTCACTGATTTTGGCATAAACACAAAGTTCCTATGATTAAGATCAAAATTTAAGCAAGGCTGCCACTTTCTAGATAGGTATGGATTGCATTTATTCAGGTAACAGTTTCTCCTAATAATTGTGTTAAAGTGAAACCAGAAGACCTTGGTTAGCATCATTCATTACTTTATTCTACAGTTATTGAACTCAAATATGACACATAAAGTTGCTGTGAACTTTTCTTGTTAAAACTAATGTCAATTATTGAAGGGTTAGGATTTGATATTCAAAAATTTATAGGAAGCCCTTCAGAATGTAAGTTCTGTGAAGGTGCGGATTTTTTAAATTCAATTTTTATTGAGATCTAATATACATAAAGTAAAAGTCACCAGTTTTAAGTGTACAATTTAATGAGTTTCAACAAATGGACATAGTTGTATAGCCAGCACCATAATCACAATACGGAACAATTCTGTCCCTCCAGAACATTCCTTCATGGCCCTTTGCAGTCCATGCTCTCCCATCCCACTGGCTCAGGAAATCCCTAGCTTTGGAAGACAAGGAATTGTTTGATTGTTTGAGATGGAGTTTTGCTCTTGTTGCCCAGGCTGGAGTACAATGGCGTGATCTCGGCTCACTGCAACCTCCGCCTCCCAGGTTCACGGGATTCTCCTGCCTCAGCCTCCCGAGTAGCTGTGATTACAGGCATGCATTGCCACACCCGGCTAATTTTTGTATTTTTTAGTAGAGACAGGGTTTCACCATGTTGGCCAGGCTGGTCTCAAACTCCTGACCTCAGGTGATCCACCCGTCTTGGCCTCCCAAAGTGCTGGGATTACAGGCATGAGCCACCGCGCCCGGCCTCTGTTTGTTTTATTTGTTGCATTGTCTCCAGTTTCCAGAACTCTGGCACATTATAGGTGCTTAATGGATTTTCGTTGGCTGAACGAAAGCAGTCATAAATAAATACTGCAATACATGTCTTCCATGGTTAGTAGCTCATTTATCATTGAATGCAGAGTTCATGAAGCTGCCCCTTCCTTCTTCTGAGCTGGCAGATGTTTGGGTGTTTTGCCTGCTGCCGTCTGGGTGAAGGGTGGGGGTCATTACCTTAAAGGTGAAGTGGGGAGAAAGGAGAGCAGAGAACATTAGGGGCCAGCAAGAAAGGGGCCACTGGGCATTCCCTGGATCAGCAGCAGCAGAGGGTGGGAGGTCAGAGGGTGCGGGAGGAGCTTGGAGGAGGGGCACTTAGTTGTGTCCGAAAAGGCTCAGAGTTTGCAGACAAAGCAAAGAAGTCGATAGAATGCATTTGACTCCAACACCCTTCCAGGGACACCTGTGGACATGTTCCTGTGCCACCTATAAACTGCTCCAGGCCATGTGTTCCAGGTGGAGAGCAGGTCGGTGTGGGTCAACCTCTCACGTGGCAAAGGTTGGCATTGCCACTAAGCAGAGGGGCCTTTACGGTAGAATGAAATGCACATGTATTCAATGTAGGAAGTGTCTCCTTGATAAAGAAGCCATATTTCTTTTTAAAATTAATGTTATTGAGGCAGAATTTCCTTAGAATAAAATGCACCCATGTGCACTGTGTGTACAGTTTGATGAGTTTTTTTTTTTAATATTTTTTTTTATTAATTTTTTTTTGCACACACAAAAACAAACATTTTCTAAAAATACATACAAACAAAAAGATGCGTATCAAACATATTAGGAAGGTTACACATGGGAAGTCGGGGAATAGAAATGGGGGGTGGGAGTTAAAATAAGGTAGAGAGGGACTTTATGTGGATCAGTGATAACAACTCAATCCTCTATTTGACAAAGAAGAGGGAGAAGGAAGAGGAAGAAAAAGAAAGTGGGATAAAGGATCAGAAAGGGAGGAAAATAAAAAAAATTAGAGTATGACTCCAGGGTAGACCCGCCTTGTTGTCACTGAGTTGGTTGGTTGGTTTGTCTGTTGTATTTTTTATGTTTCACCAAGTTGGCCAGACTGGTCTCGAACTCCTAGCCCGAAGTGATCAACCTGCCTCGCCCCCCAG
Source organism: Nomascus leucogenys (assembly GCF_006542625.1). Classification (NCBI taxonomy): domain Eukaryota; kingdom Metazoa; phylum Chordata; class Mammalia; order Primates; family Hylobatidae; genus Nomascus; species Nomascus leucogenys. The sequence goes on from NC_044388.1 coordinate 62,027,995, forward strand.
AGTGCCGGGACCACAGGCGTGAGCCACCACGTCCAGCCCCCACATTGCTTCTGGCCTCCATTGTAGACCTCCCAGACGGAGCGGCCGGGCAGAGGCGCTCCTCACTTCTTCCCAGACACGGGGCGGCCAGGCAGAGGCGCTCCTCACTTCCCAGACGGGGCGGCCAGGCAGAGACGCTCCTCACTTCTTCCCAGACGATAGGTGGCCGGGCAGAGGCGCCCCTCACTTCCCAGACAATGGGTGGCCGGGCAGAGGCGCTCCTCACTTCCCAGATGATGGGTGGCCGGGCAGAGGTGCTTCTCACTTCCCAGACGGGGCGGCCGGGCAGAGGCGCTCCTCACTTCCCAGACGGGGCGGCCGGGCCGAGGCGCTCCTCACTTCCCAGACGGGGCGGCCGGGTCGAGGCGCTCCTCACTTCCCAGACGGGGCGGCCGGGCAGAGGCGCTCCTCACTTCTTCCCAGACGGGGCGGCCGGGCAGAGGCGCTCCTCACTTCTTCCCGGACGGGGCAGCCAGGCAGAGGCGCTCCTCACTTCCCAGACGGGGCGGCCGGGCAGAGGCGCTCCTCACTTCTTCCCGGACGGGGCGGCCAGGCAGAGGCACTCCTCACTTCTTCCCGGACGGGGCGGCCGGGCAGAGGCACTCCTCACTTCTTCCCGGACGGGGCGGCCGGGCAGAGGCGCTCCTCACCTCCCAGACGATAGGTGGCCGGGCAGAGGCGCTCCTCATTTCACAGATGGGGCGGCCGGGCAGAGGCGCTCCTCACTTCCCAGACGGGGTGGCCGGGCAGAGGCGCTCCTCACTTCCCAGACGGTGGGTGGCCGGGCAGAGGCGCTCCTCCCTTCCCTGACGGGGCGGCCGGGCAGAGGCGCTCCTCACTTCCCAGACGGTGGGTGGCCGGGCAGAGGCGCTCCTCACTTCCCAGATGGTGGGTGGCCGGGCAGAGGCGCTCCTCACTTCCCAGATGGGGCGGCCGGGCAGAGGCGCTCCTCACTTCTTCCCGGATGGGGCGGCCGGGCAGAGGTGCTCCTCACTTCTTCCCGGACGGGGCGGCCGGGCAGAGGCGCTCCTCACTTCCCAGATGGGGCGGCCGGGCAGAGGCGCTCCTCACTTCCCAGACGGGGCGGCCGGGCAGAGGCGCTCCTCACTTCTTCCCGGACGGGGCGGCCGGGCAGAGGCGCTCCTCACTTCTTCCCGGACGGGGCGGCCGGGCAGAGGCGCTCCTCACTTCTTCCCTGACGGGGCGCCCGGGCAGAGGCGCTCCTCACCTCCCAGACGATAGGTGGCCGGGCAGAGGCGCTCCTCATTTCACAGATGAGGTGGCCGGGCAGAGGCGCTCCTCACTTCCCATACGGGGTGGCCGGGCAGAGGCGCTCCTCATTTCCCAGACGGTGGGTGGCTGGGCAGAGGCGCTCCTCACTTCCCTGACGGGGCGGCCGGGCAGAGGCGCTCCTCACTTCCCTGACGGGGCGGCCGGGCAGAGGCGCTCCTCACTTCCCAGACGGTGGGTGGCCGGGCAGAGGCGCTCCTCACTTCCCAGACGGTGGGTGGCCGGGCAGAGGCGCTCCTCACTTCCCAGACGGTGGGTGGCCGGGCAGAGGCGCTCCTCACTTCCCAGACGGTGGGTGGCCGGGCAGAGGCGCTCCTCACTTCCCAGACGGTGGGTGGCCGGGCAGAGGCGCTCCTCACTTCCCAGACGGTGGGTGGCCGGGCAGAGGCGCTCCTCACTTCCCAGACGGTGGGTGGCCGGGCAGAGGCGCTCCTCACTTCCCAGACGGTGGGTGGCCGGGCAGAGGCGCTCCTCACTTCCCAGACGGTGGGTGGCCGGGCAGAGGCGCTCCTCACTTCCCAGACGGTGGGTGGCCGGGCAGAGGCGCTCCTCACTTCCCAGACGGTGGGTGGCCGGGCAGAGGCGCTCCTCACTTCCCAGACGGGGCGGCCGGGCAGAGGCGCTCCTCACTTCCCAGACGGGGCGGCCGGGCAGAGGCGCTCCTCACTTCTTCCCGGATGGGGTGGCCGGGCAGAGGCGCTCCTCACTTCTTCCCGGACGGGGCGGCCGGGCAGAGGCGCTCCTCACTTCCCAGACGGGGCGGCCGGGCAGAGGCGCTCCTCACTTCTTCCCGGACGGGGCGGCCGGGCAGAGGCGCTCCCCACGTCCCAGACGGGGCGGTGGCTGGGCAGGGGCTCTGGAGGCTGAGGCGGGCAGAGCACTTGGCGTCAGGAGCTGGCGAGCAGCGTGGCCAACATGGCGACCGCGCGCCTGCAGGCAAACGAGAAAAGGCAGGCAGCGGTGGCGTGGGCGGCAGTCCCAGGCAGTCCGCGGTGCGGGCAGTAGCGAGCTGAGTAGATTGCAGCCTGGGCCACAGAGGGAAAGAAAAAAAGAAAAGGGAAGGGAAGGGAAGGGGAGGGAAGGGAAGAGGAAGAAGGGAGGGGAGGGGGGAGGGGAGGGAGGGGGGAGGGGGGGGAGGGAAGGAGGGAAGGAGGAACCGTTTGATGAGTTTTAACAGGTGCATGCCACTGCGTAACACCCCCACCTCCACTGTCAAGAAACAGAATGTTTCAGTCATCGCTGAAAGTTCCCTGTGCCTTTCCCTGCCAGCTCCCAGCCCCAGACAATCCCTACTCGGCTCGTTTACCAGAAAGGAGATTTGTTTCTCCCAGAACCGTATTTAAAGTGTATGTATTTTATCTATTCTGTTTATATATAAAATATACACTTTTTATGTGTAGCTGTGGGTTGTTTAGTTGTGTGTGTAGTTGCATGTATGTGTGTAGCTGTGTATGTATGTAGATGTGTGTAGTTCTGTGTAGGTGTGTGTGGTTTTGTGTGTAGCTGTGTGTATGTAGATGTAATTGTGTGTATATGTTTAGTTGTGTGTGTATTAACAGATATGTGTAGTTATGTGTATGTTGTGCGTATGTATGCAGATGTGTGTAGTTCTGTGTGTGTAGGTGTGTGCGGTTTTGTGTGTAGGTGTGTGTATGTAGATGTAATTGTGTGTATATGTTTAGTTGTGTGTGTATTAACAGATATGTGTAGTTATGTGTATGTTTAGTTGTGTGTATGTATGTTGTGTAATTGTGTATGTTTAGTTGTGTATGCAGTTGTGTGTATGTAGATGTGTGTAGTTGTATATGTAGATATGTGTGTATGTTTACTTGTGGGTGTAGTTGTGTATGTAGTTTGTGTGTATAGTTGTGTGTATGTAGATGTGTGTATATGTTTAGTTGTGTATATATAGTTGTGTGTATGTGTGTAGTTGTGTGTTTAGCTGTGTGTAGTGCGTGTGTGCAGTTGTGTGTGTATGTAGATGTGTGTAGTTTGTGTAGTAGTGTATGTGTGTTTAGCAGTGTCTGTGCAGTTTATAGGTAGATGTGTGTAGTTGTGTGTGTTTAGTTTGTGTGTGTAGTTGTGTGTATAGTTGTGTGGATGTAGATGTGTGTAGTTGTGTGTGTAGTTATATGTATGTAGTTGTGTATGTCTAGTTGTGTGTATGTGTGTGCAGTTTGTGTGTAGATGTGTGTAGTGTGTATGTATGTTGAGTTGTGTGTGTGGTTGTATGTGTTGTGTGTAGATGTGCATGTATGTAGATGTGTACTTGTGTGTGTGTGTGTATAGCCATAGCTATAGTTATAACAACTGAGTTTCTCAACCATGGTCATTAGACCTCAATGGGCATTTTGCGTTTCATGTTTTCCCTGGGTGTAGGTCAAAATGAGATCCACATAAAATGAGATCCACTTAGGGCTCCATGAAAAAGGGGATTCGACCCAAAATACCTTCCTGCATGTTACTTTACTTCATCTTCACAACTTACTTGGGAGGTAAATGGGACAGGTTGAGTCATCCCTGTTTTGTCACTAAGGAAATTGATTTCTCCAAGGTCCCTGGGCAGTCCCAGGATAGGGACGTAGGCTGGTACCCAGGCCCTGCCTGGCATCTGCCATGTTGTTTGAACCTAGTGCTGCCATCTCCAGCCTGCACCTTCCCGACGCTGCCTGTCTCTGCCTTACGGAGGAAGGGCCTGTGCCCCAGGGTTCAGAATCCTGGCTGTCTCTGCCTCTCTCACTCCTGCCTCCTCTCCCACCCCAGGACCTGGCGACTCCGCTGGCCTTTGCCCAAAACCCGTCCCGGGTGTGGGAGTTCTACCACTACCGGCGGGAGGTCATGGGGAGCAAGGAGCCCAACGCCGGGCACCACGCCATAGCCGAGTGTGAGACCAGGCTGGGCAAGCAGGGCCGGCGAGTCGTGGTCATCACCCAGAACATCGATGAGCTGCACCGCAAGGCTGGCACCAAGAACCTTCTGGAGATCCATGGTGAGAGACCCCCGGCCTCACATTCAGGGAACCAGCTTTAAAACACCTGTCCTAGGGGGCGGTGGCAGCTGTTCCAGATTGGGGGGGGGGGGGATCCGAGGCAGGAGATGAGACACCTGGCAGGGGAACCATCTCTAAAAATACAAAAATACCGGGGTGGCAGGCCTGAGTCCAGCTACTCGGGGTGGGAGGAGGGGAACCCAGGGCGGAGCTGCAGTGAGCTGAGATCGCCACTGCTCCAGCTGGGGACAAGCAAACTCGTCTAAAAAAAAAAAAAAAATAAAACACCTGTCCTGCCGTTTCAGCATCACCTCTGGTGCCTTCCCTCCCTCCCTGCTGGACACCCGTCCCATCCCGTAGGATGCTGTGGCATTTCCTTTGGGGACATGTTAGTGTCCCGTGGCACCTGGGCAGCTCCCTTTGGCCATGGGAGGAGCCCCTGACCCACTAACATTATTCACTTAGCAGTTCCTACATCCTGGCTGCTCAGGGTGGTCTGAGAGCCAGCAACATTCGGCATCCCCCAAGAGCTAGTTAGAAATGCAGAATCTCAGGCCCCATAGGCCCCACCGAATCAGAATCTGCATTTTCCCGTGAGCCCGGGTGGCTGGTGTGCTTTTTATACGGGGGGAACGCTGGGATGCGCAGCTGCGTGGCCCCTTCCTCTGTGGAGGGGCATGGTGCTGTGAGACAGTGGCCTCAATGAGCTGAGGAATAAGAGGCCTGGTCCATTGGACAGCTGGGGCTTGAGCAGGGGCAGACTGCAGCATCTTGGGGTCCCCCGTCACTCCCCCTTCATCCTGGTGGGCACTCCCCACTGAGGCTGTGCTTCTGTCCCGCCCTGGAGCCTCAGGGAGCTGCCAGCTCAGTGCTGGACACTGCACCAAACCCACCAAGCCTATGATGTCAGTGGAGTTTGTCTTGGGTCCCTCTGGGCTACTTCCTCTGTCCTGGGTGACCCCTCACCCCTTCACTCTTGTCTTCTGGCTCCTCCCTTCTTTGCTGTCACCACAAATCTAATACATCCAGTTGTCCACAGTCATAATGGGCAAACTAGGGTTTCCCCCAAGGCCATTTGCATTTAAAGAGTCTGCATTCAAATCCAAGGAATGCATTTCTTATTTTTTAAGCATTTATTTCTCTTAATTTAATTTAATTTTTTTTTTTTTTTTTTTTAGCGATGGGGGTTTCACTCTTGCCCAGGCTGGGGTGCAGTAGCCCGATCATAGCTCATTGCAGCCTTGAACTCCTGGCCTCAAGGGATCCTCCCACCTCAGCCTCCAGAGTAGCTGGGACTACAGGCACATGCCACCATGCCCAGCTAATTTTTTAAATTTTTGTGGAGACAGTGTCTCACCATGTTGTCCAGGCTGGTCTCAAACTCTTGGCCTCAAGCAATCCTCCCTCCTCAGCCTCCCAAAGTTTTGGGATTACAGGCATGAGCCACTGTGCCAGCCAAGAATGCATTTCTAAGTGTAGCATTTCCAGAGGCAGTGCACCAGTGGGAGGTGTTTGTTTTTGCGTGTGTATGGTGAAGCTGCCTGCTTTTACTTAGATCACCCTGATAAGGAAAGCGAGGCACTACTCATTTTGACTCTGTCTCTCTTTTGTTCGTCAGGAATAGCCAGCCACCTATTAACCGAGCATCTTTTTGGTACATACATCTGCTGGGTCTGAGCCACTTTCCACATGCCTCCGCTTATTTCCCTGCAGTGTCAGAATGTGGGCTATGTCATCTGCATAAAACCGAGATGACAATGCCCGTCTTACAGAATTGTTGTCGGGATTAAATAAGATTATATATGTGTGTTAGTCAGGACTTGTTAAAATTTCAAATGATGAGAACTCTCTTCCAACTTAGGTTAAAAAAAATCAGTGGCACCTTCAGTCCGATGAAGGGTTTTTTTTAAGATGCATCATGTTTTTAATGTGGCATTTAGAATATAATCTGCCTAAACCATGATATACTATTTTATTATCCCTTAGAATTATTTTATACTGAGAGAAAGAGCTTGTTAAAACTTAGACACGTTCTTTAGAAATTATATCTTTCCGGCCGGGCGCGGTGGCTCACGCTTGTAATCCTAGCACTTTGGGAGGCCGAGGCGGGCGGATCACGAGGTCAGGAGATCGAGACCACAGTGAAACCCCGTCTCTACTAAAAATACAAAAAAATTAGCCGGGCGTGGTGGCGGGCGCCTGTAGTCCCAGCTACTCGGAGAGGCTGAGGCAGGAGAATGGCGTGAACCCGGGAGGCAGAGCTTGCAGTGAGCCGAGATCGCGCCACTGCACTCCAGCCTGGGCGACAGAGCGAGACTCCGTCTCAAAAAAAAAAAAAAAAAAAAAGAAATTATATCTTTCCAGGCATACATAAAGTATGAGTATGATAAACTGGTCCAAATATTTCTCATTGTCTAGCTCTTCTAGATGATTCTGAGTGACTCAGAGCATGGATGTCTGTGTTTTCCATGCAGTTTCATGCTCTGTGTCTCGGGAGATGGATGATGCAGCCTTTCCTGAGGGAATGCCCCTCTGTTATAGCTGGGATTCTCAGCCAAGCTCCTGACACACCTGCCGCAAGTTCGCTATTGGGCCTGACATGCTCTTAACAAAAGGCATCAGTGGAAAGGCTGTAGACAATAGCCAAAACTTGCTTTCCTTCCTGAAGTGGCCCTTGAAGGGTTTGTTGGCGGAAGGATCCAGGGGCTGAATCTGCCCGGTCAGGCCACGGAGAATAACAACCAAGTCACCCCACTTTTCAGTGTTCTCCTTCAACAAGTCTGTGCAAGCATGATGGTGATGTCACACTCTCATCTGGCCAGTAGCAATTGTAGGACACATCTGAATTTCAGAGATGTGAAAATGGGGAAAAATGTCTATGCTAAAACTGACAAAGTAGGTTTATTGGCTCACAAAACTGAGGAGCCTAGGGGTGCAGCTTATGTCATCTTTCCTCCCGGCCCCTGTCCCCCTCCTTCTCTCAGCTTTGCTCACTCTTTGAGGTGGCCTCCCTTCTCCCTCTGCAATTGATCTGCCTCCATGCGCCAAGGGAGAGTGCCTCCGACGACTCCAGGCTCTCCAGCTCAGCCACCTGCTGAGGACCAAGGCTTGCTTGGTCCACACGCCCACCCTTCTGACCAAACACGACTGCAGAGGGATGGGCACCACAGGGGACCATGTGCAGCATGTGGCTGAGCTTGTATTTGGGATGTGACCCACAGCCCTACTGGCTCAGCATGTGAGAGAGCAGGGATGGTGCTCCCCAAGGAAGGACTGGTGGGCAGAACGGAGCAGTGCATGTCCACTGTGGTTGAAAGGGCTCTACATGGCACCAGGTGCCTGGTACCCATTTCATAAACTGTGGCCACCATGATTGCTTCAGCTCAATAAGTGGTGGTTAGTATTAACAATTACTTTTTTCACTTATTAGTTGATTACTTATTTATTGAGGTGCTTTTGTATAAAAGATTCAAGCTTTCTGAAATCAAAGTTCAAATTTTGTAAACATATCCCACACCACTGAACCTTTATCAGTCATATCAATAAATCATGCCCTTAGATTTAGATTGAGCTCCCCCTACCCTATTGGCCACTTCTGCCCACTTGAACACCACTCCAAGGTCATCTGATGGCACATTAGTCATGGAGTTATTTATTTTTCCTCCAGATTATAAAGTCCTTGAGGGCATATGCTCTTGACTGGCTTAAGAGTACTGCATGCCTCTGTTTCCCATGAAAGCTAGGGTAGGCCCATTTGCTAAAATGAAGTATGGCTCAGTGTGGCGGTGCACACCTATAGTCCCAGCTGCTCCGAAGGCAAAGGTGGGAGGATCGCTTAAGCCCAGGAGTTGGAAGCCGCAGTGAGCTATGATCATACTCCTACACTCCAGCTTGGGTAACTGGGTGAGACCAAAAAATGAAATGAAGTGTGAAAAGTGAAGTATCTTATACCCTTTTAGACATGGAGACGATTGCTCTTGATTATACTAAATTCTGGATTTGCTTCATATGTATTTTTCAGGTAGCTTATTTAAAACTCGATGTACCTCTTGTGGAGTTGTGGCTGAGAATTACAAGAGTCCAATTTGTCCAGCTTTATCAGGAAAAGGGTAATTATACCACACTACAGAATAAGTATGTGTTGTTTTCTCCTTTAGGTTGAACATAAATGTGAGGAAATTGAACATTCATCAAAGATTCCCATGGATATTTATGAGAAATAAGACTACAAGGCTGGGTGCAGTGGCTCATGCCTGTAATCCCAAAGTGTTGGAATTACAGGGTGGGAAGACTGCATGAGTTCAGGTGTTCAAGACGGGCCTGGGCAACATAGTGAGAAACCTGTCTCTACAAAAAAAACAAAAAACAAAAAAACAAAATTAGCTGGGTGTGGTGGCACATGCCTGTATTCCCAGCTACTAGGGAGGCTGAGGTGGGAGGGTTATTTGAGCCTGGGAAGTCGAGGCTGCAGTGAGCTGAGATCATGCCACTGCACTACAGCCTGGGTGACAGGGAGAACCTGTCTCAAAAACAAAAACAAAACAAAACAAAACCCTAAATATAGCCATGTGATAAAAGAAATATTTGGCTCACAACTTACAATGGTAAGTGAAAACCACAGGGTCCTGAATTTGTGCACACAATGAGTTTGTTTATCTGCATATAGTTAAAAGACCAGAAGAAAATACAACAAAATGTTAACAAGGAATATCAGGAGTGGAGGGATTATGGGTAATTTTTAATTTCTTCTTTATATCTTTCTGAATTTCCCTACATTTCTATGATGAACATGTACTACTATTACAGTGACGAAAAAATTTGAGGGTAGACACAATATTGCGAAAAATTCCACTGAGCCATTTTAAAACAGTATAAATTATATAAGGAATATATAACATCATTGCAGAGAATACAGATGATGATGATATATAAAGGTAAACATGAAGTTCCCCCTTAGCACACCCAGCTACTCCAGCCCTCCCCACACACGAATTCCCTCACTGGCAGTACAACCACTGGTGATTTTTTTTTTTTTTCGAGACAGGGTCTTGCTCTGTTTCCCAGGCTGGAGTACAGTGGCACAATAACACCTTACTGCAGCCTCCAACTCCTGAGCTCAGGCAATCCTCCTGCCTTAGCCTCCCAAGTAGCTAGGACTATAGGCATGCACCACCACACTGAACTAATTTTTGTATTTCTGGTAGAAATGCAGTCTCACTATACTGCCGAGGCTGGTCTTGAACTTCTGGCCTCAAGCAGTCCTCCCATTTTGGCCTCACCAAATGCTGGGATTACAGGCATGAGCCACTATGCCCAGCACCACTGGTAGTTAATGGCTTGGGGTCCTTCCTTCTAATGCCCTTCCTAGTGAGCATGTATTAATTAGGAGTTTTACACCACATACTGCCAGGCAAATATACAAACTGAGTTATGTTGTTTCTTTATTTTTTATTATGCCAATAACAATCTTTTCTTTTCTAATATTATTTATTTCAGTGCTCCAGAACCTGGAACTCAAGATGCCAGCATCCCAATTGAGAAACTTCCCCGGTGGGTAAAAAACTCTCTTTGTACTGGTGTTCCGGGTTACCAAAAAAAAAAAAAAAAAAAAAAAAATAGACATCAAAACCTAAACATGTATTTGGCGAGATGCCTCTTACATCAAATGCACAAATGGAAAAACCAGGCTTGACCTCTGAGACCAAAAGTGAAAGGACAAAGGATGAACCAAATTAGGATGAAAAGAATGATTTCTTTCCAACCGCTTTTTGCTTTGTGTTCTGGCGAGATCATTTGAGGTCGGGAAAGTTTCTGAAACTGTCATGTGACAGGTGGTTACCCAGTGTACAGAAAGCATAGGGGCTGACCTGTAACTGGTCAAATAACATCACTGGCATTATTAATCCAGGGTTAGGGAGGCAATGAAAGGACCTGAATAGGAGAGGTTACAGGACCAAACAGAATGTTCATAGATTTAAAAAAAAAAAAAGGAAGATTTTTATGCCAATTTTTCAAAACCAGACATTAAAACAGCACTTCTATAACCTGTAATTGGATTAGAGGTTTTTTTGTTGTGTTTATTTTATTTTATTTTATTTATTTTTTGAGATGGAATCTCACTCTGTCACCCAGGCTGGAGTGCAGTGGTGCGATCTTGGCTCACTGCAACCTCTGCCTCCTGGGTTGAAGTGATTCTTCTGCCTCAGCCTCCCGAGTAGCTGGGATTATAGGCGCCTGCCACCACGCCCGGCTATTTTTTGTGTTTTTAGCAGAGAGGAGGTTTTGCCATGTTGGCCAGGCTAGTCTTGAGCTCTTGACCTCAGGTGGTCCACCCGCCTCAGCCTCCCAACATGCTGGGATTACAGGCGTGAACCACTGCACCCAGCTGGATTAGAGTGTTTTTAAGGTTAAAATAAAACAGCACTTCTAAAAGTGTTTCATAGAACATTAATGTTACGTTGAGACATTACTTGAAAAAAACATGTTAGGCACTCAAATACGGAAATGTTACACTAAACAAAGTTAAAATGTTTGCTTTACTGCAGGACTTTTTAGAGCATTTAATCCACATTGCTGCCTTCTAAAAAGTGGTTATAATACACATGTTAATGCTTTACTGGCTTATTTAACCACAGAACCTTTTAAATTTTCCTCATGAGGGTTTTAATTGCTAGATATTAAAAGTTTTCTTCTGAAGGAATAGGTAGACCTGGAGGATTCCTGTGATGCAGGAGATTACTATGACGAAAATGGTGTTTGGGGGATGATTTTAGGAGGTGTACAGAAGGTGACCCTGAGGTAGGAGGAAGTGAAAGAAGAGAGATTTTTAGTAATGGACACAGGAAAGCTGGCTACATACTGGACCAGAGAGACATGAACCTGAGAGAACATGAAAGGAGGTCGTTGATGAAATTAGGGGATGCTTGGGGTGGGAGGCAAATCTGAGTCCAGTATGACTCCCAGGTCTGGGTGGCTGTGAGCACAAGTGTGACCATAATGAATGAACTGGGAAAGCTTAGCTGAAACAACGTGTCAGCACATCAAGTACATACAGACAAGATAAAAAATAAGGACAGTTCAGCAGGGCACGGTGGCTCATGCCTGTAATCCCAGCACTTTGGGAGGCCGAGGCAGGCAGATCACCTGAGATCAGGAGTTTGAGACCAGCCTGGCCAACATGGTGAAACATGTCTCTACTAAGAATACAAAAATTAGCTGGGTGTGGTCACACACGATTGTAGTCCCAGCTACTCGGGAGGCTGAGGCAGGAGAATTGCTTGAACCCGGGAGGCAGAGGTTGCAGTGAGCCGAGACCATGCCATTGCACTCCAGCCTGGGCAGCAGAGTGAGACTCCATCTCAAAAAAAAAAAAAAAAAGACCATTAAACCTGATGCTTCATATGCAAGGCAAGTTTATGTAGGCTGGGAGGGAGGGTGTAGGGAATAAGAGGCATCAGAGGTGACCCATCTGGATGTACTGGGTTTGGGGCAGCCCCTGGCCTCCCTCTGATCCAGCTGGGCAGTCTTGGCTCGGGGTTGGATTAAGGATCCCATTCTTCCAGGTGTGAAGAGGCAGGCTGCGGGGGCTTGCTGCGACCTCACGTCGTGTGGTTTGGAGAAAACCTGGATCCTGCCATTCTGGAGGAGGTTGATAGAGAGCTCGCCCACTGTGATTTATGTCTAGTGGTGGGTCACGCCCTTCCCTAACCCCAAGACAGGACTGGAGTTTGTTATTTTTTCCTCCCCCCTCTCCTCTTTTCCTTCCTCCCTCCCTTGCTTCTTTCCTTCCCGCCTTCTCTCCTCCCTCCCTTTCTTCCTTTCCTTAAAATGTGTGTTGAGAGGTCTTTGTGGTATCCTATAGAAAAACTGAGAAACAATGAATAAGAATTTATATTAAAATAGGAAACCATGCATGTCTTGGGCATCTCAAAGCCTTCTCCCCTAGCCCCACCAAAAACAAAGAAAAGAACATGCTATTGGTTTTTAAAATAATACGTGCTTATGATTAAATTTAATTGAGAACATGCAAAAATTATCACATTATAAAGAGGAAATTAGAAATAGCCCGTAGTTCTACTATCCAGAAGTAGTTACTGTTAGCAGTTTAGTATGTTTTCTTCTAGACCAGGAGTGAGCAAACTAGCAGCCTTTGGGCCAAATTAGGCCTGCTACTTGTTTTTGGAAATAAAGTTTTATTGGAACTCAGCCACACTCATTCTTCCACACACTGTCTATGACCACTTTCAAACTACAGTGGCAGAGTTGAGTACTTGTGACAGAAACTGAATGGCCTGCAAGGCCTGAAAAATTTACTCTATGGTCCTTTTCAGAATAAGTTTGCCCACCTGTGGTCTAAACCTTTTCTTAGGCAGATGTACATGTATTAATTAAAATTCAAAACTGAGTTCATGACATATGTTCTGTTTTGAAACTACTTTATTCACACAGCAGTTCACTTAGCATATTCCAGATCAGTATGTCTAAATCAGTATCATCTTTCAATTGACTGTATGGTGTTTTATATAGATAAGGAATGATATATTTAGCTAATTCTCTACTGTAAGACATCTGGGCTATTTCAAATTTTGATATTCTAATCAATGATATCGTGAATATCCTTAGATAGAAATCTTAGCATGCTCTTCAAATGATTTCCTTAGGACACATTTCCTAAGAGTGGGATTAATTGGACAGATTGTATGCATATTTCAAATTTTTCTTGACAAGTCTTTAAAAGCGGAGGCACTTTCTTGTGGTGTGTATTCATTCAGCCAGTATTTAAAAAATGCTTCCCAATGTTGAGTATAGCATCACTGTTGATGATGGATTGTTAAATGAGAAAAGCCAGTTTACAAAACAGGTCATGCTCTTCCCATCCCTGTAAAGAATGTTTATAAGCAAATATTTATAAGAGAAAAGCTAAGAGGACATACATGAAAATGTTAACAGTGGTTATCCTGGGGTAAGATTATGGATGATATGTATGTTTTTTTCTTCATATTTTCTACCTTTAACAAAAAGATAGAAAATATGTTTTAAAAAGTTATGGATCATTTGTTTAACTTTAAAAAGCAGAAGCAAAAGCAGAATTACCCCCAAACCTTTTGATTGAGTCACTTCTATGTCACTCTTTTCATAACTCTCCTTTTCATGTCACATATTCTTCTCGATTCTAGTGATTGATCAAAGGACACCTCTTCACTTTCCCTTGTCCCTTGGACACCCTGTTTTATCCCATCCTGTTTGGCTTTTCTCACACCTGCAACCACAGACCTGCCTGAGTTTGTGTAAGGTTTTCTGTAAAAATGTTCCTTCTCCTCGTCGTGTGGCCATTTGTCCATCTCTGTGTGCTTGCCTTGTAGGTGGGCACTTCCTCTGTGGTGTACCCAGCAGCCATGTTTGCCCCCCAGGTGGCTGCCAGGGGCGTGCCAGTGGCTGAATTTAACACGGAGACCACCCCAGCTACGAACAGATTCAGGTACTGGGATACCCTGATGGGAGAGGGAGATGTGGGAGGCTGGTACAGACATGGTCATCTAAACATAGTTGGCCTACTCCTCTGATTTTTAAAAAAGACATAGGGTTTGTGTTTTTTTTTGTTGTTGTTGTTGTTGTTTGATCTGCAGTTGCTTTTATGGAAGAACAAAATCATTCACTGTAGACTAAGGTAGGGTAGCTCTGTCATTGTACACGAAATTTGCCGTGGGACTTTTGTTTGTTCACATTTTGAAAGCTCTTCTTTGATTCCTTAGGCTTTGCTTTCCCTTACATTTTTAAGCTAGACTTAGTGATGGCCTTTAGTTGTAGGTTACCCAAATGCTCCACAAGTAAACCGGGAGATGCCCTTGCAGAACCTTATCACCTGTTGTTCTCACTGGGAGGCCACCTGGCAGATTCCCCTTTGGTCTAATCGCCAAGGTTATTTGTATCTGTGGCCATATTATGACACTGATCCTGCCTCCCAAGTTTGGGTGGGAAGTGTAGATTGTCATGGTATGCATTTTTAGTCTTATTCCTGGGTCTTCCTGGGTCTGTTTTGTGTCTTCACCCTTTTTCTGTCTTTTTTCTCACCCCAACTTTATTTTGCCTTTACTTCTAATTCTTGTCCATCTAGTTAATTCCTTTTGAATAAGTTAGAATATAAATAAGTAGTAAATTAATATAAATGAATAAAATAGAAAACATCATTGAAGCATCTTGTCATGACTTTAATCAACAGTTTCCAACCTTGGCGGCATATTTTAAAAATACTGATGCCTGGGTGCTGCCTCATGAAACTTCATTGCTCTGAGCTGCAGCTCAGACGCCATCATTTTGATAAGCTTCCTAGGTGATTCCAGTGTGCAGTCAGGATAGGAGCCACTCTTCAAAGTCTTTGCTGGGATTTAAAAAAAAAAAGAAAAAAGAAAGAAAAGGGGCCATAGACACTTCAGTAGGCCCCTCCTCAGGTGAGTGAACTGGCTCTGGGCCTCTTTCTTTTCCATGTGTCTTTTTGATCAGCTACAGCCTGTGTTCTTGATCCATAGTTCTTCATTTGTGTGTGAGTAGTAGGAACTAAGAAGATGGCCTTAAAAAAAATTGCCTCCTATGCAAAACTTATACTCTGAAAACTACAGAACATTATTGAAAGAAATAAAGAAGGCCTAAATGAATGGAAACATATCCAATGTTCATGGATTGGACAACTTAATATGATTAAGATGGCAATGCTCCCCAAATTGATCTATGGGCTCAATCAACTCAGTCCCTATCAAAATCACAACTGGCTTTTTACAGCAGCTAATTGAAAAGATTAATCTAAAATTCACATGAAAATGCAAGGGACCCAAAATAGCCAAAACAAAATGAAAAATGGAGTTGGAGAACTCATACTTCCCAATTTCCAAACTTACTATGTATTAGCTAGGCATGGTGGCACATGCCTGTAATCCCAGCTACTTGGGAGGCTGAGGCAGGAGAATCGCTTGAACCTGGGAGGGGGAGGTTGCAGTGAGCGGAGATTGCGCCATTGCACTCCAGCCTGGGCAACAAGAGCAAAACTCCGTCTCAACAACAACAACAACAAAAAACTTTCTACAGAGTTGCAGTAATCAAGACAGTGTGGCACTGGCATAGGATAGATATATAGAATCAGTGGAATAGAATTGAGAGTCCAGTAAAAAACAAAACAAAACAGAACAATAAAACAAACCTCACATTCATGGTCAATTGATTTTTGAAAAGAGTGGCAAGACAATTTGATGAAATACAGTCTTTTTCAAGAAATAGTGCTGGATATCCACATGCAAAAGAATGAGCTTGGACCCCTCTGTCACACCATACACAAAAAATAACCCAAAATGGATCATAGACCTAAATGTAAGAGCTGAAAGTATAAAATGTCAAAAGAAAATATAGGAGTAAATCTTGTAACCTTGGGTTAAAGCTTTCTTAGATATAACACCAAAAGAGCAAGTAACATAAGAAAAATGGATAAATTGGACTTTATCAAAATTTAAAACTTCTATACTCCAATGGGTACCATCGATTAAGTAAAAAGACAACCCATACAATGGGAGAAAATATTTGTAAGTCTAATATTTGATATTTGATAAGGGATTTGTATCCAGGATATATAAAGAACTCTTACAACTATAAATAATAAAAAGAAATCCAATTAAAAACCAGGTCAAAATATTTCAAAAGACGTTTCTCCAAATATATACACATGGCCGATAAGCATATTGAAATGATGTTCAATGTCATAAAACCACAATGAGATACCACTTCACAGCCACAAGCGTGGCTATAATTTTTAAGATAAAGGAAAATCACAAGTGTTGGTGAAGCCCTTATCCATGGCTGATGGGAATGTACAATGGCGCAGTCATTTTAGAAAACAATGTGGCATTTAAATATAGGGTTACTATATGATCTAGCAATTCTACTCCTTGGTATATAGTCCTAGAAATGAAATCATACATCTACACAAAAATTTGTACACAAATGTTCATAGCAACTTGTTCACGGAAAAAGTAGAAACAACCCAAACGTCCATCGACTGAAGGATGAATAAATAAAATTTGGTATGTTTGTACAATGGACTATATTTTAGCCATAAAAAGAATGAGGTATCCATATATGCTACTACATGGATGACCCTTGAAAACGTTATGCTAAGTGAAAGAAGCCAGTCATAAAAGACCACATATGGTATGACTTCATTTATACAAAATATCTAGAATAGGCAGATCAATAGAGAGAAGGGAGATGAGTGGTTGTTTTGGCTGGGAGTAGGGAGGAATGGGGAGTGGGTGCTAATGAGAACAAGTTTCTTTGAGGTTGTTAAAATGTTATGGCTCCTTAATAGATTTGAGGGGGGATGGTGGATGAGGTGAAGTTATAAAATGCCGGGGTGGGGGGGGGGGGGGGGGGGGGGGGGGGGGGGGGGGGGGGGGGGGTGAAGGGATGTCTCAAAAAAAAAAAAAAAAAAAATGATTTTGGTTTATAATCCGGTGAATACACTAAAAGCCACTGAATTATATATTTGAAATAGGTGGATTGTATGTGTATCGAATCTCAATAAAGCTGTTAGATAAAAAGTTAAATGATCTTCTAACTTATCTCCTGAAAAATGCACATTGAGCCTCCGTCTGATTTGTGTTGTGGCACCTATGTGGAGCAGCTGGGCCACTTAGCGTGACGAAGAGTAGTAATACCAGAGCTAGGCAGCTCAAGCCTCCAGTCTGTTTGAAAGACCATCAGAAAACTCGAAGAGTGGGACAGGATAAACTTTGTGAAGCAGGACATGAGCTATGTCCCCAGTTTGGTTCTTCTAATATGGTTTCTTTTCAGTCATTTGATCACCATCTCATCTCTAATTATTATAAAGAATTAAAACAAATCATCATTGTAGAAAAGCAAGAAAATGCAGATAAAGAAAAAGAAGAAAATAAAACTGGAGTATTTCCACAACCCAAGTTTAGAGTTGGCCCCCATCTCCCGTGCCACGGACTGAGCAGCAGGGGCCCAGCATCCCTTGCATATGGTGGCCGTGTCTTCATGTGAAAGAAACTGAACTTGGTGGTTTTTCCTGCCAGTTCAGGAGAGATTCTTGCCATGTAATATATATCATTGCACAAGTCAAGCCTCCTAAAACCACAGGCCTGTTTCGGCTGCTACTTCAGCCAAAATTCTTCAGCTTCATATTGTCTTGAAAACCTACGATTGTCTCTAACAGGCTACTTGCTAGTTAGAAATTCTTATCAATTTGACAAGCTACTTATCAACCAGACTGATCACAAGAACTGTCATCTCATCAATGAAGGAGTAACTGATCAATGAAGCCAGCAATGCTTTTTTCTTGGCATCATCAGAGCTGACATTTAGAAGAGATGCTGGTGATAGTCATCTCATCCTACTCAATTTTTCAAAGGCAGAAACCAACCCTGGAGCAATTGAGAGGACTGTTTAAACACAGAGCTTAACAATGGCAGAATTGTGTATCTCATGCTTAACAGATTTTGGTTGAACTTTACCCTAGGTCAGGGGTCAGCAAACTACTGCCTGTGGGCCAAATTTGCCCACCACCTATATCTGTAAATAAGGTTTCATTGGAACACAGCTGTGGCCATATGTTTGTATATTGTGTGTGGCTGCTTTTGCACTAGGATGACAGAGGTGAATAGTTACAACAGAGACTGGCTGGTCTGCAAAGCCTGAAATATGTCCTGTGTGGCCCTTTACAGAAAAAGTTTTCTAACCCCTGCTCTAGGTTAAGGAGAAAAAAAAAATGGAATAATGTTCTCTGCTACTTTTAACCCGATTTTCTTTGTTACCTAAATAGGCAGCTAGAATGCTGCCTATATTTTAATAAGGATTTGGATCTCACAAGACACCTTAGGCCTTACACAAGTTGTTCAGATTCTTTGCCCCAGTTCTAATCTAGAGACAAAGGCATAGAATTCTCCTCCCACAGGAATGTATTTATATTTTCAAGGTGTTAATTAGTTCCAGTTTTGGTTTTGTCGTTTTCCCCATGTCCGATGCTTATATTGGATGATTTCTGATAAACCCTGACTATTCCAGTAAACCCTAGGCATTTTTTAATTTAAACCTCAGTGTTTTGACTGTTACTCAACCCCGGGGGGCCTTGGCTTGTAGGATTTGTACATTCGCTGAGGCAAAAATGGGACTGTCGCTGCAGGGAGCTAGTGGCCAGGGCCTTCAAAGCACCTTTGGCCCACCATGCCCTGCAGCCACTATGTTGTGCCCTGTTGATCTTTGAATTTCTCTAAATGTTGAGATTTAATTAAAGTCCACAAATATTTATAAGTATCCACTATGTATCAGACACTGTTCTAAGTGCTTAGGATAGGATATATCAGTAAACAAAACAAATATCTACCAAGGGAAGATTATATTCTAGTGGTGGAGGCAGACAGGTAAGCAGGGAACATAAGGTACACATTCTACAGCACGTGAGCTTTGCACAAAGCAAAGATGCACAAACCTCATTAAGAAGAGACTGGAGCAAAGACTTGAAGGAGGTGAAGGAGGCAGCCGAAGACGTGATCTGGGATAAGAGCTTTCCAGACACTGGGACCACCTGGAGCAGAGTCCCCTCAGTGTGGCTGGAGTGGACAGAGGAAGTCCCAGAAGAGGCGAGCAGTAAAGTAATGGAGTTGGAGGCTCTGGGGAGGGAAGACACCCAAGCTATCTGCTGGTGGAATTTAGAAGTCTAAGGAATTGTTAGGTAGAAGAGTTTTATAGATTGTTGTGGTTATATAGTTACCTATCTAGGGTGTGAAGAGGTCACTGCTTTGAAGCGATAGTTGACCGTGTGTGCTAGGGAAGTCCAGCGCTCTCCCTGGCTGTGCTGTCAAGGGCGGGTAGGGAAGCCCTCCTAGTCCATGCAGTCAGGGCTTAGTTGGTCTGTTCATTCAAAAAGCCACTGGAAACAAGACTAATAGAAAAGGACACATGCATACTTTAAACATTTTGATATAAAGCATAAATCTACCTTCATTTGCTTTTTGTTTGTTTGGTTGGTTTTTTTGTTTTGTTTTAAGACAGAGTCTTGCTCTGTTGCCCAGGCTGGAGTGCAGTGGCGCAATCTCGGTTTACTGGAAACTTTGCCTCCTGGGCTCAAGCAATCCTCTCACCTAAGCCTCTCAAGTAGCTGGGATTACAGGCGTGCACCACCATACCTGGCTAATTTTTGTATTTTTAGTAGAGATAGGATTTCACCATGTTGGTCAGACAGGTCTCAGACTCCTGGCCTCAAGAGATCCACCTGCCTCGGCCTCCTGAAGTGCTGGGATTACAGGCGTGAGCCACCACACTTGGCCTGCTTTTTTTCTTTTTGGAATAGAGCTAAAGGCCTTTCGTTTTGGGTAGGGATCTGCTGATTGGAGCTCACCTTTCTTGCATAAATCGTTTCCATAATCTTCCTCGTGTTCCCCAAATATCCCTGAAGATAGGAATGACCCCAGCCCTTATTTTATAAAACAAAACAGACAACCAGGAAAATCAGATCCCAAGGCCCCCACCTAGACTTCCTGAATCAGAATTTCTAGGGGGAGATGCCTGTTTATCTGTGTAGTTAGCAAATGACCCAGGTGATTCTTATCAAGAAACCTTGGCAAACACTGGATTACAACTTCTGGTTTTTGATATTTTTTTTTCTTCTTTTAAAGGAGAGCAAGAACTTAGGAAAGGAAACATGTGAAGCAGTCTTCACCCATCTTTTACACCTACACCTAATTTAACCAAATTATATGTAGTGACTCAGTATGTCTTTCCCAAGCATTCAACTAGTTTTCCTAGAAACAACTCCCTTAACAGCTCTATTTTTGCAGTTTATTACATAATTTTAAATTCAGTGAGATGATTACATTAACCAATACAAGTGGCATGAGCAGATGTGGAACTAACACCGTGGTCTTGGTTGTCCTACAACTGGTGGGGGCAGGCAAAGTGCACAGATGTGCTAGAAAAGAGGCTTTCAAACATTGTTCATGTATGCCTTTCACATTTTAAAAGTTGACATCTAACATTTTTTAAATCAAATATAGTTGGAGATGTGATTCCAAGTGCATTGGAAACACTGCCATTTTATTATTTATTTATTTATTTATTTATTTTTGAGACAGAGTCTGGCTCTGTTGCCCAGGCTGGACTGCAGTGGCACAATCTCGACTCACTGCAACCTCCGCCTCCCTGGTTCAAGTGATTCTCCTGCCTCAGCCTCCCAAGTAGCTAGGACTACAGGCGTGCGCCACCACACCCAGCTAACTTTTTGTATTTTTTTTTAGTAGAGATGGGTTTTCACCACATTGCCTGGGCTGGTCTCAAACTACTGACATCAGGCAATCTGCCTAGCTCAAGCTCCCAAAAGTGCTGGGATTACAGGCGTGAGCCACTGTGCCTGGCCGAAACACTGACATTTTAAAATAAAAGCTACCATATCATGGTTTAAAATGTATCCAGTCCAATCTGAATGTTGTAACTATCTGGTAGACACCACAATCCATTTACAAAATAAATATACAAGCCCTTCCTTAACAATTGGAAACTTCGCATTTTTTTCTCTTTGAACTTATATTTCCATTCTACCACTACTACAGAATTTATACTAATGTAATATATTTTTATGCATGAAAATCTTTTACTGGCCAGGTACAATGGCTCATGCCTGTAATCCCAGCACTTTGGGAGGCTAAGGCTGGAGGATCACTTGAGGCCAGGAGTTCAGGACCAGCCTGGCCAACATGGCGAAACCCCATCTCTACTAAAAATACAAAAATTAGCCAGGCATGGTGGTCCACACCTGTAATCCCAGCTACTCAGGAGGCTGAGGTGCGTGAATCCCTTGAGCCTGGGAGGCAGAAGTTGCCGTGAGCTGAGATCGTGCCACTGCACTCCAGCTGGGATGACACAGTGAGACTCTGTCTTAAAAAAAAAGAGAAAGAAAATCTTTTACTGACTACCTATTATACTTCTACAGCAAAATATCATATGAATTATTTAATTTTTTCAATTTCCTTAAAATGTTAAAAAATGCTTTACTAAGAAATCTTCTAGATAGAATTATCACTATAGTAATCTGCAGTGCATAATTGTAAAAACAAAAAATATATATCAGTGTAGATTAATAATTCCAAACAAGTAAAATTTTATTGGAATTTTTGTTTTTCTTTGAGATGGAGTTTTGCTCTTGTTGCCCAGGCTGGAGTGCAGGGTGCAGTCTTAGCTCACTGCAACCTCTGCCTCCTGGATTCAAGCGATTCTTCTGCCTCAGCCTCCTGAGTAGCTGGGATCACAGGTGCCTGCCACCACGCCCAGCTAATTTTTGTATTTTTAGTAGAGACGGGGTTTCACCATGTTGGCCAGGCTGGTCTCAAACTCCTCACCTCAACTGATTCGCCCACCTCGGCCTCCCAAAGTGCTGGGATTATAGGCATGAGCCACGGCTCCGGGCCTGGAAATACATCCTTAATAGATGAATGGGACATAAACTTTGAATTGGTCCATGTTTCTATGGCTGAATCTTACCTATTGTTGGAAGGAGACAGTTGCTCCTGTTCTAGCCCAATCCTCCTGAAGTCCCCATAAACAAACCAGTATTCTGTCAAGATCAGGTTTATTGATTTAATGCAATGAGGGAGACCGGACCCCTGTAGAACTGAGAAGTGTTTCCCAACAAGGGAAAGGTGGAGTTATTGAAGCAATTGGGCGGAGGGTGGAGTTTAAGTGAAATTTGAATGAAGTAGTTTTTGATAGACTCAAGCAACTAGCAGGGCTGTACAGTGTAAAGGGGTCAACATCATGTCTGGCTGGCACAGTAGGCCAGGGTCCCACTTCCCCAGAAACTATAATACAAAGTTCAGATCAATGTGGAATATTGTGTCCAGAAATCCCTTATCTGAAGCTCTGCACCTGGGTTGGAAATCCAGGCTGCTTCTCCGTATCAAAGTGACTTAGATCCTCAAGGCTAGAGGAACATTTCATTCTTTACTGCTATAATTTCAAATAGCAAAGTTTCCAATAGTTTATAATATTAAGGAACAAAATCCAAAAGCAGTAGTCAGTCTAAGAATGGAATTAAGACACTTTGCAGCTTATCCTAGGGGAAAATATATTGTTTCCTATATAGCTTCCTATACAGCTGGCTTTACCCGTGTCTTTTATTCCGATCCAAAGAATCGCTGGGCAGATTTTGACCAGCCAAGCTAAATTTTACTTTTTCAATGTCATTTGTAATCCTCAGTGTTTGTTTTTTATAGATGTAAGTACTGAAAGACCTGGGCCACCTAAACTCTGGGCATGAGGGAATTTTTTTTTTTTTAAGAGATGGGGGCTCCCTCTGTCACCCAGGCTGGAGTCTGTACAGTGGTATAATCATAGCTCACTGCAGCTTCAAACTCCTGGCTCAAGTGACCCTCTTGCCTCAGCTTCTTGAGTCGCTGGGACTACAAGCTCTTGTCACCATGCATGGTTGTTTTTACTGTTACCTTTTTGTAGAGACGGGGTCTTGCCATGTTGCCCAGGCTGGTCTCAAACTCCTAGCCTCAAGCAATCCTCCTGCCTCAGCCTCCCAAAGTGCTGGGATTCTAGGCATGAGTCACTGTGCCCAGCCATGAAAGAAATTTTGGTATAGCCTTGCCACTCCAATTTTGGACCACCTTCCAAGTTATATGCCAAAATACACAGAGTAATTTTGTATCATACTTAGCGATCTATTCACTGAAAATCCTTTCCGACCCTCTTTCAACTTTATTGAAAGCAAGAATGAAACCATCCTACTTACATATGAAGGTGTCAGATCTACACCAGTATTCCAGACGTCCCTCTATTTGGCACTCCATATGTTTCACACTCCCTCTATTTCACACTCGGGGATGAGGTATCATTGTAAAATTCGGGATGGGTGAGGGGTCCAGCTTGCTTTTGTAAGGCGGAAGAAGGGTGAATGTGGAAAGGGGCACTTGAAATCACTTAAGAAAGAGAAGAGGTGGAAATTGAGGATCTGGGAATTCCCTAAATGCTCCCCATGCCTGGCAGTAATTCCTGGATAACCACATACATACTGGCCTGGAGCTTTCTGGAAGTCAGTGCTCAGCATGTGGCAGGGGGCAGACAGACTGGAGATGTCATGTAGTCTGGGCTGTCCATTAAGTGGCATTCGGTTGATAGAACACGGCATTTGAGGGCTAAGGCAGTCACGATTTGTATTGTATCAAGAATAAATAATATAAATGAGTTGCACTGAGGAAATGCCTTTTCCATTTTTAATTGTGCTCAACTGGTTTTCTTATTAATAATGCACGAGGAAGTCCTGGTTTTGCTTCTTATTCATAGTTTTTTTTCCCTGTCCGAAGTGTTTTTCCTTGGAGGAAACAAAAGTCCATGATTTTTCTTCTTTTTTCTCCTTCCTCTTTCTCTTTTTTCTAACTACAGCTCAGAGGCTAGTCAGAAAGTTCAACAGATAGTTTGAGAGGCTCATTGACTTAGCTGAAATCCTGGTGGTCAAATAGTACACGAGTATTTTTTTCTCTTGTCCTCAGTACTACCTGTGAATGCTGCTGTAATGTTTTATGTATATATATATATATACACATATGTATATATATACACGCACATATATACACACACAAAACATATGTATTGTGTATATATATAACATGCCAGACACATACGTGTTATATATATAGATACACATAAAACATATATGTATAAGACACACACGTATATTTTATACTTACAATTTCAGTGAGTTTGGCGGTACAGTCCCAAAATATACTTTACTTGCACAGGTTCTCAGGATTTGAAAAAAAAAATAAAATACACTTTGTAATCATATCTCTTACGCCTTGAAATAAAATTCTTCTTTATGGCACATAAATTCTAGACATTTGCTTCTCAAAATTCCCACAGTCACAGAGGCCAGCCCATAGTGAAGTGTTATAACTAGAGTTGTTAGAAACTAGATGGAAGAAGTGGGCATAAAAATTCATAATACCATCTTTATGAGAATTTGGGTTTTACTTCGGGTATTACTTCAGAAATAAGTGCTTGTTGAAGTAGGGCATTCATTTTGCTAACCTGTAGTTCAAAACTGCTGTATTTGCTTCTTGTCTTTCAGGTTTCATTTCCAGGGACCCTGTGGAACAACTCTTCCTGAAGCCCTTGCCCGTCATGAAAATGAAACTGTTTCTTAAGTGTCCTGGGGAAGAAAGAAATTACAGTATATCTGAGAACTAGGCCACACGCAGAGGAGAAATGGTCTTATGGGTGGTGAGCTGAATATTGAACAATCTAAAAATAGCCTCTGATTCCCTCGCTGGAATCCAACCTGTTGATAAGTGATGGGGGTTTACAAGTAGCAAAGAGCACCCACATTCAAAAGTCACGGAACTGGAAAGTTAATTCATATTATTTGGTTTGAACTGAAACGTAAGATATCTTTGATGTGTATGGTTGGTTAATGGGAGGGAAAAATTTTGTAAATTATTGTCTAAAAAAATATAGTTATCCCAATTATATTTTTGTTATTTGGGCAAAGTAGAAGTCGAAGGGTAAAAACCCTACTATTTAATTCTGATTTTTGCACAAGTTTTAGTGGAAAATAAAATCACACCCTACAGTAGGTAATTTATTGTATAAAGACGTTACACGGGATATGGCTTTATTGGGGACTTTTTTTTTTGAGACAGAGTTTCACTCTTGTTGCCCAGGCTGGAGTGCAATGGGGTGATCTCGGCTCACAGCAACCTCCGCTTCCCGGGTTCAAGAGATTCTCCTGCCTCAGCCTCCTGAGTAGCTGGGATTATAGGCATGTGCCACCACACCCAGCTAATTTTGTATTTTTAGTAGAGACGGGGTTTCTCCATGTTGGTCAGGCTGGTCTTAAACTCCCGACCTCAGGTGATCCGCCCACCTCGGCCTCCCAAAGTGCTGAGATTACAGGCATGAGCCACCGCGCTCGGCTTACTGGGGGCTTTTTAACCTTGTCTGGCTACATTACCTCAGTGAACAAGGGGCAGCTCACAACAGGAACTCATGCAAAGAAGGAAGAGAACAGTACCAACAAGGTAAAACATCACGATGAGAATATGCAAATATGCGGACCCCCAGGATAAACACAGCTGCCTAAAATTTAGCTCTGGCTCCCTTAGACGGGGGAAGCCTCAACAGTGAAGCGCTTCTCAACATCATAAATGCAGAAGCATATCGTTCCTGTGGGGCCTGCCAACTGTTCCCAGATGCTGAACTCTGCCGGGAGTTTTTTCCATGGGACTTGGAAAAATGATGCCCTTATGTTGGGCCAGACCTCTGTTAACTTCAGTAGGGATGGCACCAGGTTCAAGAGGCCAAAGAAGAGACCTGGAGCTAGTGAAGGAAACATAGGGTTTATTTGGGGAAACTTAGAGGGTGGTCCAGTGGCCGTGGACTAGACAGAACGGCAACCACTTATAAAAAGCATGGAGTTTATATAGCACTTTCACTCAGCACCCTCCCCCCAGCAACCTCCACGTGGCAACCCTCATTTCTTAAGTTATTGCTGTCAGATGCATCTACCATACAGGGTCATTCTCAGGGGATGCTTAAGTTATTTCTGTCAGGTACCTCTTCCATACACTTTACTACCTTGGAGTAAAGTAGTAAGCATACAGCTTTTTCCTTAACCTTTACCAGCCAACTCAGTGCTTAGGGGCCTTGGAATGCCTGCTGTCCAGCGAGTGTCAGAGGCCTGACTGGGAGGCATGGCCATTATCAACACTGTATGAAGGTCACATGGCTCCCTGAAGTGATTATATACCTGGACCACATCACCTCAGCCCCTTGCAAAATTGCATTTAATGTTACACCCTTGGCTTTTGTAGAAACAGGCAACAAGACACTGTCATGTAAAACGTTGTACTGCATTGCAAGGCATAACCTTTAATAAATCCCAGTGGTCCTTTGTGTGGGGAGGAGGGATGCTCATAGCCTATGGGGTGGCTGGAGAACCAGTCAGGGACCCTGAGGGCTCGATTTACACTTTACATGGGTGGGCCAAGGAGTTGACACTGAGGGCACTGGTAATACCTGTAATAGTCTTATAGTACTTATAAAGCAGTTTTGCGCATAAAATACCATAATGCACTTATAAGAAGTTTGTTCCTGGGCTGCTCCAAGTTAACTTTATTCATTTTCCTAGTGTTAGCACAGTGTCTCAGGGAGTCTGATTATATTTTTGATTTGTAATTTCTATTTGACTAAGGCCTAGGATTTCAAAACTGTTCTTTGCGATTCCTCTCATACTGAACTTCAGGTTCGGCAGCTTTTTTTTTTTTCTTAAGTTTTATCATTTTTGTTCCTATTTGGTTTTGTTGTTTTTAAATTGGGAACTGCTTCTAAAACAGAAGACATGAAAGGAGAATTAAAAATACAATATATGTGTGAGACAGAATTATTCAACTTCGCATTTATTAAACATCTACCATATGATAGACATTAGAAATAAAATGACTAGCAAGACCTGGCCCTTCCCCTCAGGAGTTCACAGAGTGGCTGGAGCAACTGTCATATAAGCTGTTACGCAGTGCAGAAACTGCATAGACATTTGTGCGGGTTCAGACCAGCGCAATTAGAGATAGGTACAGTGGGATGGGGTAGGAGGTAAGGGGCTTGAAATTTGCCTGGGTGGGAATTTTTGAAGTATAAAAAGGCTTCTGCCGGGGGGGCTGCGGCAGTAGAGGGAAGAGCAGGGTCGGTACAAACGCATGGCAGGTGTGAAGCAGTTTGATTTGTTCAAAGAATGATGAATCATTTAGTATTGTATAATGGATGGGAGGAGAGAAACACGGCGATCACAAAAAAAATATGCTTGGAAAAAAAGAGTACGTATGTGTATATACCACAAAACTCGGGTGCATTCTCTAGGGACCTGCGAAGCCATTCTTTCAGGAGATTTGCTCAGCATTTGCCACGGGCCAGCTGCTGTTCCAGGTCGTGGGTTAGGGCCCGGCACCAGGAAGGGCGCCGCTCCCATAGGGCCGACATCCTAACCGGCGTCGCTGCGGCCGCGGAGCTGGGCAGGCCGAGAGCGCCGGTCACGTCTGTGCAGATTTCTTTAGAGTCCAGGTCTGTGGCCCGCGTCTTCGTCGGTGACGGCAGGGCTGACTGGCCACGGCGGCCATCTGCTAGAGCGCATTTTTTCCCATGAAACGCCACCTCCTCCGAAGTGCGGAGCGAACGCGGCCAAATCTACACAAACAGTGACTTACTGGATCCACTCGACGGAACCCAGGGCCAAAAAACGGCGGCGAGCAGCGCCTCGGGCCCGCGGTTACCGGTTTTCTGAGCACCGGACAGCGTGAGTCGTGCCAGCCCTGTCTCGCCATCCCAGCCGAGGAGGGCAGCGCGATTGCTCTTCCCTGCCTTGAAACCAACCCCATTGCCAGCTGCTTTCGCCAGCAGAGCATTTTCCGTGGGGTCCATCCGGCTCCACGGCGGCCTCCGCGGGCCACGTGGAAAGAAACACGCCCACTGCCCGCAGGGCACGCCCTTCCTCACTTCGCGCATGCACCCCGACCGTCCCCGAGGACCTCCGAACCTGCAGGGGGCGATGAAAGACCGCTTGCGCTTCATTTGTAGCTGCTTCCGGGTCAGAGGTCAGACGGTCTATTGCTGCGTGGGCCATGGTGCAGCTCCGACCGCGCGCGTCTCGCACCCCGGCGTCGGCGGAGGCGATGGTGGACGAGGGCCAGCCGGCCTCGGAGGAGGAGGAGGCGGAGCACGGGCTGTTGCTCGGGCAGCCCAGCAGCGGCGCGGCCGCCGAGCCGCTGGAGGAAGACGAGGAAGGGGACGATGAGTTTGACGATGAGGCCCCGGAGGAGCTGACTTTCGCCAGCGCCCAGGCGGAAGCGAGAGAAGAGGAGCGGCGAGTCCGGGAGACCGTGCGCAGGTTCGGAGCCCGCGGCCAGGCGGGGAGAACCGCCCCTTCTCGTCCCGCTTGTTCTTCCCTTTGCTGACTTGTCACCCTTCCTCCCAGGGATAAAACGCTCCTGAAGGAGAAGAGGAAGCGACGCGAGGAGCTGTTCATCGAACAGAAGGTTAGAGGATAGGGAGGAGGTGTCTTACTAAAACAACCCGGCTCAGGGAGAATTCCCATGGTGGATATAATTTGGGTTAGTAGGATATTGGAGTGGGGAAATAGTCACCAAGATTTCCTCTGACAGTGGTGGAAAGAGTGGTTGCTTTGCTGTCTGATACTCCACACAGAGAACTGGCTCCAGGTGGACATTACTTAACTGCTTTCAATTTATAACAGTGACCTGAGGGTTGGAATACCGTGGGCACCCTTTTCCAGCTTTCAAGTCTTTTCAGAGAATGGAGTTTTGTGGACCCAGTCTTCCCATAGCCTAGAGGTATGGGGGCAGTTTCCAGCCTAATTAATTTCTTTGCCTAGATGTAGGGCATTCTTAAAAGTGGTAACTTCAGAAGCAACTCCGGACATACTATGTACATGACTTTTATTAATTTTAAACGTTTTCATTCCAAAAGAAAAGAAAACTCCTTCCAGACACTATTTTAGAGAAGTTAACCACAGCTTCACAGACTAAGTAAGTAATGGATCTTTTTCTATTACTTGCTTATATACACCCATCTTTGAATTATATACTGGTGCATTTATTTGAATCCATATAACTGAAGGAATTGTAGAACCCAAATTTAAAAGCTACCTATGTATATGAATTTGGTGGGAAAGACGGAGGTAACGTTCCACTTCTTATTTTACGATTTTTGTTCATTCCCATAGCTAGCTTTTGAATTCCTGATCCCATTGTGTTCATTCAGTACATTTTGTTCACTGCCTGTCATTGTACTAGGGCAGAGTAGGTGGTGGTGAATAAAAAGTGTTTTGAATCATTTAGTGAGGTAGCAGGTGCTTAATCCACAGGCTCTGAAAACTCGATTTGTCCCATACTTGCCTTACCTGCCACCAACCTGTCCTTCCTCCCTGTTCCCCACTTCATTTAGCATCTTTGGTGTTTTATGGTTTAAAGCGAAAAGCTATAGTCGTCCTTAGGAATCGGTCAAACCCTACTAAATTTAGCCTTCTAAATATTTTTTTTTTCCTCTTTCTCTCCTCTTAAGGCTTTAAATTCAGAAATTCAGCCCCCTTTTGCTTAGGCCAGTGGCTCTCAAATTTTCAGTAAAAAAAACTTTACCAAAGAGTTACTCAGATCCTGAATACGTTAAACATAAGAGCAAATCTATTTGGTGGCAAATTCTCTTTCATCTTGTAAAACCAAGCTCAGGTGTCACCTTTACCTTCTCATTTGGCCCCCCCACCTCCCATCACTTCCGCTTTTGTGTGGCCTTTCTTCTGTGCAAATGCTTCTGTATTGTATTCTGTCCATTTACATTTCTCTCTCCATTGGGCCACAGCCCCCTTGAGGCTGTTCCCTGTCTCCTGTGCCTAAACTATTAAATTAATCCTTTGTGATTTCTCCAAATGAAATGAGGCAGGCCTACCCCCATTCACTTCATATTTCAAATACTTTATAACTTGTTCTTAAGTGTTTCACTTGAACTCCATTGCCCATAGCATTTTGCTGCTTTGGAAGCCTGCTAATAGGCTTTCAGATTTTAACTGTGAAGATCTTCCAATGATTGAGAGTTGGTGGCAGCGTACTGGGGAGTGACTGTTGCTTTCCAAACTGAGAACTCCTGAGTAGAAATTGAGGGTGTTGGTAACGAAAGGGGGTGTCTTACTTGTAAAGCCAGATGAAATAATATAACATGTTTTGAGTAACCTTTGCTATCTGCCATTCCACTCAGTGGTTTTGTTTTTTTCCCTTAGCATCAAGAAATCGCCAGGAAAGTTGAAAGAAGGTATGACTATTCTAATTTAAATAACTTCTCATGTAAGTGTCAAGTGCACTTGCATGTGTTTCCAGTCAAATATGAATGGCCCTTAGAAAGCCAGCATGGGCCTGGCCAAGGTTAGCTGGGGCCTATTCCCTGTATTTCATACAAATAAAAACTGCATCCACATTAGTGTGTAGTGGATGCTTAAAGTGAACTCCAGTAAATTTCCTGATTTATTTTTATGTGATTGCTAATTAGAAAATGTAACTCTATTTTTTAGTTAATTTGCAAAAGAAAAATGAAGACTGTGAAAAAGGAAACGACTCCAAGAAAGTTAAAGTACAAAAAGTACAGTCTGTCAGGTAATGAGTCTTTTGTTTCATTTGGGATGTAAAGGAGACCTTTAAGAGAGTTAAAGTATTGGCTAACATGGGAAAATATTTTAATTAGTAGTAATTTCAGATTGGAGTCTCTGTGGAAAAACCACTTTTGGTCCGGGCACGTGGCTTACGCTTGTTAATCCCAGCATTTTGGGAGGCTGAAGCAGGTGGATTGCTTGAGTCCAGGATTTCAAGACCAGCCTAGGCAACATGGTAAAACCCAGTCTCTACACAAAATAAAAAAAGTAAGCTGGGCGTGCTGGTGTGCTACTCCAGAGGCCAAGGTGGGAGGATCACTTGAGCCCAGGAGGTCGAGGCTGCAGTGAGCCAAGATCGTGCCACTGAACTACAGCCTGAGCAACAGTGAGACCCTGTCTCAAAAAAATAGATCGGTTTTCATAAAAAAATAAAGATCAGTTGAACACTTTGTCTTTGCAGGTCCTGCAGGTTAAGTTCAAAAACTTTTTTTTAGTGGTTTTATTGAGAAAATTTCATTTCACCTTTCCCAATAGATAGATGTTTATTTCAAGATACACTGCAGCCTGTCAGCACTTCAAACTTGCCAGCCTACACTTATACAGGCAGTGTAATTTTTCTGGCTGCTGAATGTTCCTCCAGTCACCAACCCTTATGGTGCATGGTGCCAATGCAAAGACAGCTATTCCAATGGAAAGGTGTTCACCACTATTGTCAATCATGACAATTCTTCAAAAGGAGCCATTTTTCACAAAATTCAACCTTTCCCTGACAATATGGCTTTATCTTCTATTCTTAACGTCTACAGAAGTCACAGAGAAAGTGGCTATTGCTGTTATTGGAATTTTGGCCAATACCGTGGACGATGTCTGTAGTATCTGTCTTGAAGTCCACAGGCATTCGTTTGAGTTGCATTCAGTACAGCTTGGTGGTCCAAATGATCACTTGCATATTGGTGTTTTAGCCACAAGATCAAATATAGAAACAAATGTAAAGCAAAGTGCAAGACCATGAGAGGAATTCATCACAGTATGTTGGACTTTTCATTTGGCAAAATTTATTTGGCACAGTCGATTTGGAAATCATGCTGTCAATTCTCTTTTACTACATGTGTCAGAAGAATTTCCTGTTAACTAATGTTATGTTTTGACTTTTGGTTTTAGTATATTTTAGTACAAAAGTCCAGGGACAAGTTCTTCAGTTGAATACATCTGAGATGCTGATTGTTCAGTTGATCAAAAAAAAACCACCATGTGCTCTATCTACTAAAATATGTTAGTCTGTTTCTTGTAGTCCTGTAATTTAGTTTTATCCTATCTGTGCATATACAAAATTAGTTTATCACTATGAGACAAATGATAAAAATATTTTAAAGCAAGCATGTAGCCCGGGCACAGTGGCTCACACCTGTAATCCCAGCACTTTGGGAAGCTGAGGCTGGTGGATCACGAGGTCAGGAGTTCCAGACCAGCTTGGCCAACATGGTGAAACCCCGTCTCTACTGAAAATACAAAAATTAGCTGGGCATGGTGGCAGGCACCTGTAATCCCACTATTCGGGAGGCTGAGGCAGGCAAGTTGCTTGTACCTGGGAGGCAGAGATTGCAGTGAGCTGAGATCGCGCAGCCTGGGTGACAGTGAGACTCCGTCTCAGGAAGAAAAAAAAAAAAAGCATGTATAATTCTTATTTAACCTTTTATACTGATCAACAGCCAGAATAAAAGCTACTTGGCCGTAAGGCTAAAAGACCAAGATCTGAGAGATTCAAGGCAACAAGCAGCACAAGCCTTCATACATAATTCATTATATGGGCCAGGAACCAACAGGACTACTGGTAATTTTTTTATGGACTATTTTTCTCACTTTTTACTGCAAATAAAACTATGAAATGATAAATACTTTTCTTTTCTAGTAAATAAGTTCCTGTCTCTTGCCAACAAGAGGTTACCAGTGAAAAGAGCTGCTGTCCAGTTTTTGAATAATGCTTGGGGTAAGATCCAGCTTTATTCTCCTGTCTCTAATAATATATGTTGAATAATGTTCTTTTGAAGGAGATAGTTCATAATGTTACTTTTCCCCCTTATAATGGCTTTATATATTAAGTTACTTGTGAAAAACAGGTCAGTGTAGTATGTATATACATCTAATGTATAATAAGCCCACCCAGTTTTAGTAATTACATTCATATAGAGAATTATAAAAAAAAAATTTGAATTATGTTTCTCTAATATACTTACTGCACAAAACTTTGTATTCTAGGAATCCAGAAAAAACAAAATGCCAAGAGATTTAAAAGACGGTGGATGGTCAGAAAGATGAAAACTAAGAAGTAAATCAATGCTAAATGAAGAATCTGTACTTTGTATGTATAGAATTTATCTAATAAATCATAGATCATTTTAAAGGGTCATTATAAAAACCATAAACCTATTTGAGGAAGTACTCAACCACTTTTCATTCTTCTGGAGTAGAATTGTGCCTTGCAATCCTAGAGGAAAAAGTGGTTTAAGAAGGAATTGTTTTCTTTTTTTCATCTATTTAACTGAATTCAAGCCATACCCACACCAGCAACAGCACCTCTTCTACTCTCCCCGGGCTGGAGGGGTGGCAAAAATGGCACGGACAAAAAGGAGAAATGGACATTCCAGAAAAGTCTCTAACTGCAGCCCGTAGACAATTTGCTATTAAAGATTCAGTGCACAAAATATAGCTGACAGCTTTTAAATTTTTACTTTTAACTAGTCAGGATTTGCTTGCCTGGTGAGTCTCATATGCCGTATTATGAATATGAAAATAATGAAGTTAATTAATTTCCTGTTGCCTTTCTGTGTCACCTACAATATCAGGTCTAATCCTAATCCAGGGATGCCAGTAAACTGAAGGCAGTAATTTTAGGTTGTAGAACTCAGATTAATTGTAGAAACCATTAATTTTAATTGCTCTAATTTTCATATTAATCATAAAAAGAAGTATGCAAAGTACCTAATATATAAACTCAATTGACACTGTATCTGTAGAAGTAAATTTTTAATGGCTGGTTAATTATATCACTACATTTTATTGCAATATAGTACTCATTTAAGCACTTAAAAATGGAAGGTGTACAAAGATTAAATTAAGACACGGTAAATTGACTAAATATTTGGTTTTTATATAAATAAAGGTCATAACCACACCGTTGACATGTAATACTGTTATAATACAACAGTTAAACTTGTGAGTCTACAACAGAAGTCATCTGTAGTTAAACAGGAAACAAAGTTGAAAAAGACCATGTTAAAACAAAACTACTGGGACTAACAGGTCGGGATTGTAAGTAGCAACAAACATATTCACTCAGCTCCTGAGTATTTCAAGTTTTACAGTACACATTAAAAATGATTTCTTCCATCAACACTATAAATTCAAACTGTCGGATGTTTATGCATTTTGCAAGTTACACTGATTGAATGCTTGTATGGGAGTGGGGGTCGGAACATCTCCCAATTTGAAGTTTACATCACCCACATGCTAACACAAACACAACTTGTTCCATTTCCTTCCCCTCTCTCCCCCCTCCCCCACAAAGAAGGCAGGATTTTTGGTTTCTTTTAGGTAATTGTTTTAAAGGATTTGTGATGATCAATTTGAACGTCTGAAATTCAGTAATATTTAACTCTTAGACAACTAAGAGGTTAAAGATGGAAAATAATTTCTCCTAACACTAAGTTAGAAAATCATTTGCATCATGCTGTAAACTAGGAAGCAATGTAAAGCGACAAAAACCTGTCCCCAGTACATAATTTAAAAAATCTAAATTTCAAATCAGCAGAGCTGGTCTACTTCCATGTTGACTATATGCCACAATATAAGTGTGAGCTCTTGAAATGCATAGCTAATGTAGGTAGTCTTCCACTGTGGCAAATGCGCAGGATCCAATTCCTGATCGAGCCATCAGTCCTAGACATTGTGTGGCCTGTCCCATTGCTAGGGCAAGTGGAGGTTGCTTTGGCAGATTGTGGGTTTCTGAGGAAGAATAAAAATGAAAACAGCAATTAGCAAGACATTTTAAAAAACATTTCAATCAGGAGAATACTGCATGACTTTAAAAACTACCACTCCCATACCACTCTGAAGTATCAGCAAATGAAGGTTTCTACGCAAAAGATAGACACCTTGGACATAATATTCTGACAAGGTAGTGTGGGTATTGTGTATTCAACTATAAGAGAAACTCCTGCAGAATCAGACTTTTAAAGTATCAGATAACTTAAATACTTATTTCCATATTAACTATGATGGGAAAGGTACAACTTTTTATCTGATATTTGGAGTGGAGGGTAAGGCATTATTTCCCTTCTGGTTGATCAAAGTCAGTTGATACTAACTAAAACTAAAAAAGGCACCAGGTTTTCATTACAAGTTTCTACTGATGGGTTCTTCCACCTCTGTGGATAGGACCAAACTGAGGCTGCCTAGCCATCTCCAAGGCATATATAGGTAATGTTATTTGGGCTGGTGGGGAGCAGGTGTTAGTGGTGACAGTGAGAGAACATACAGCAGAGCCACCCCGCAGTTTTGGAGGTGCTAATTTAAAATGGACAGTTCAGACATTTTTTAAAAATGCCAATAAGTTTTCAGGGTCCTGCATATTATAAGTTTCTTTGTCAGACATTTGTAGTACAAATGCAATAATTACCAAAATTTGTTTCTTGCCAGAGATGAAAAAAAATGAACTAATGGTAAAAGTGGCCAGACTCAGAAGCTGGTAATTTCTCTTTATGAGAAGGCAATGCCCAAACTAATCAATAAAATTACTAATCAGTTCTTTATAGGCACAGTTGACAACAAAGGGCAAAAACAGTGACACGTGGCTAGAAAGGCTTCATATGGTTTAACTCCATTCTTGGTTCAGAGGATGCAATTTGATGGTGGGAGAAAGAAGAGGAAATTTCCAAAAGGGAAAAAAGCACAATATCAAAAAGAAGCAAATTCAGGACTTAAAGGTAGAAAACAAAAACAGGATTAAGAAAAAAAGTGTGCAAAAAAGCCACGTAGATTGATGAGAAAGTATGGTGTCTTGAGGGTTCACAGGGAAGACTGTGCTCAAAGGCAAGCATCTACAGGGAATTTTTTTAAATTTTATTTTGGCCAAAGGAAGCATCTGGTGATGCATCTTTAACTTTTTTGGATATATGAAATTTTCATAACACTATATATAGATGTACCTATATAATATAGCATGGTATTTATAAACACATACATGCCCATCTATAGCAATTTAGTAATTGTGTCATTAATTTTACAGGAATCGCATATATTTGTATTAATAAGATTAAGCACTATTTATGGCTGAACCTACATAATATAGCACAATATGTAAGAGTACATGTGTCTATAGATAATGCTGCTCAACAAATTCCCTTGAACTCAAGAAATTCAATTGTTATAAGAAAACTGGTCACTTTAAAGATTAGTATCATCTAGTAATTAGGTTTTAATGATTACCTACAATATAACTTCAAAAAGACAATTATAGTAAACCATAATTTTCCTTACAATTCCAGCATTGTTACTGAGTTACTTTTACCAATGGGTCTAAATGAATTTTGTAGAACCAATGAAAATGTAACACATTAACCAAAGAAAACTCACATTTATGTACAAATCCTAAATTTTGGAGAACTACAACACTAAGGACACTACTCCTATTCCCAAACTTCAGCATTGGTCCTTAACAAATTAATAAATTTTCTAAGAGCAAAGAAACAGACTGAGCGCTCAAATACAAATGCTTTTCATTGCTTCCTTTACATTCTTGCCATAAAAGTCCCGGCCCTCATTGCAAGTCTCCCTATCTAAACTACTCTTTAATCTACTTTTTGTGGCACTGCCCTCTCATCTTCCTAAAATAGTCTGAAATATGTGACTAAAAGTCCCTGAACGTTGCAGGGCCAAACAGCACAGTACAGACTTCTAAACTAGACTGGAGTCCCAATTACCTGGGAATTAGACTCTAAAGTCAAATGAAGACTCACTCTTTATATAAATTACCTTTGATGAGAATTGCCCACAACTCAAACTTGTTTTATGTGAACAATCGACCCTACCACATGTACATAGAAATGCACAATATGTGCAGTTACACAATTCATATAAAAAGTACTTGTTCAGTATATAAATACTATAATCATACACGCTACAGTGAGTTGCTCATAGGAATGGCAACCAAACGAACATCGAATGAGAGTTTCGCACTTCATGCTCACCCCTGGCTAAGCCTCACCTTTTAAATTGCTTTTCTCTTCCTCACGGTAAGGACATGTAGTTGAATCTGGCTAATATAAATGCAAATAGAATTTGACATCAAGGCTTGGTCCCTGCAGGGTACTCACAAGTCACCAGGAAGCCCCTTGTGCCCATATTCATAAGCGTGGTGGGAGCTGTGATACCGGTGGCTTAGGCTGCCGCTACCCATTGCAAATAGCTCAAGCAAAATGGTGGGGAGCAAG
This sequence comes from Nomascus leucogenys, assembly GCF_006542625.1. Taxonomy (NCBI): domain Eukaryota; kingdom Metazoa; phylum Chordata; class Mammalia; order Primates; family Hylobatidae; genus Nomascus; species Nomascus leucogenys. Next base: position 62,065,001 of record NC_044388.1, read on the forward strand.
GTAACAGCGGAGCACCAGCTAGGAATCCTGCCCTCTACTGGATCAGTTTGAGCTTCTCCGATATTCAGGCTCTTCACTCCCTTATTTCCATTCTTATTCTGTCCATCAAAACCTTTCTTGACCTCTTGATTTTCTTCAAATGTACCCTGTTCCCTTCTAGCCTAACTCCTGTGACAATTATTAATCTATGTTCTTAACATTCTCCGATTCCTTCTACAGCAGCCGAACTAGAGAATGCCACCCAATTCCTAGCCTAGAAATCAGTAGCAGAAAATGCCTTTCACTAAAGAGGGCTGTAAGGAATGTCTCTGATAGGGTTGTATTTTGAATTATACGCAAGGACCACCAAATCTCTCATTCTAATGAAAGAAGTAGACATTCGTGGCTACCAGAAATGCTTACATACATGCACACAAAAACTTCTATTTCCCAAACATCCCAAGCTGTACCCCATCTTACTGTTTTTATTCTATTTAAATCCATTTGAATCTGGAATTAAAGGAGAGGGTTTCTATATTTTAGGTACTTTAATATTTTAAAAATATAGAAGACATTTTCCTGATGATTTTACCGAAGTGCAAATGCCAGTACGAACACGCTCAAATTTTCAGAGACTCTAGTTGAAATTGTGCCTTATTTGGCTTTACTTACCTAATATTGCACTGTTAAGAGCTGAGCACACAGGTTCTCTCTGAATCGGGTCAAGCTGATTTCCAACTGGGCTGTTCCAGGGATCTGAATATGCTAGTAAACTGAATGCATCCTGTTGAAAACACACCGATTTGGTTTTAATTCAAATAGTTCAACTATTATGCTCACAAATGTTTCCAAGTTGAGAGGTAAAATATGGCTTCCAGGCACTAGACTAATGTAAACTTTAAACCCATTTACTCCTAGCACTGGGACGCTCTACATTTTTGAACAATTAAATTATGTAGCAAAGCCTATTTTCATTTTTCCTGTGGACAGCCATTCTCATTCATCTTCCTCCCATCCCTAAACACAAAACAGGAAAAAAAAAAAAAAGAATTTCAAAGGAATGAACTAGTATTGGTGTAGGGAGAGTGGAAGGCAAAACATTCAGATGTTTTACTTCACAATTTATTACTACTGATATGAATGTGACAGTCAGAGGACAGGGCCTGCCTGCATTTCCTTTTTTCAACAGATTTAGGAACTGGATACATCTCACTGGGTGTCTTCTTCTCAAATTCAGTTATGAAAAAAACAGGCTGCCCTTCAGGACCTGTTTTATGCATTCAGTATTTCCAACTACTCTCAAGCCACACCTCTTCAAAACTTAAAATGACTGACAGTCTTCTTTTCAAACAACTACTTTATATTTTTTGTCTTCTTTCTATGGGAGGCACATACTAATGGTGGTTTCAGATACTGGCTTCAAGTCCAAGCTCCACCACTAACTGGCTGTGTAGCCTTTGGCAAGTGACAATCTAAGTGCCAGTTTCCTTATCTGCATAATGGGGACTATAAGAGGCCCTATTACCTAGATTTGTATGAGGACTAAATGAAATTAGCAGTATCAGTTCATTCTAATCTTTCAATAAATGACGTCTTACTATTATGCCAAGTCAATACCCTAATCCAGAGCAATATTATACAAATATAAAAAGAGAAATTCAGAACACTCTTCCCAATTTGGAAGGCAGACATGGAGAGTTGCTGCAGAAACTGTTAATTTGTGAGTTCAGGAACATAACACTTTCAAAATACTGACTACTGAAATTCCTAAAGAGCACCATCTCCTAGGTTCAGCTGCTCAAAAAATCAGATTCCACACCCATTTTCCATCATTTCTCTAGATATCTTACTAGTGTTATGAAAGCAGAGGTGGGGGAGAGGCTTCTGATCAACTGTACTCTTGCCCCTTTCTCATCCAAATGAGCCTCTAATATTGTGGATTTAGAGAAGAATAACCCATGAAGAAATGCTGTGAAGTCAGTCTGAGACCACAAGGCATGGAATACACGTGCCTCTACGCAAACACACATGGCTCCTCCATTGTTTTATATTGCTGAATATTTCATCTGGGTAGTTTTCTGCTCCAATTACAATAAAAGTTCTTTGAAGATAAAAATTACTTATTTTTTTGAATCCCCTGAAGCTACTCAGGTGCTTCGTACAGGAAGATAATTCATATGCCCGTTGAGAGCAAGACCTGCTTCTTCCAGCACTGAAGATGTTTTATGCATCCCACAAAGCTACGTGGTTCTACTTCCCGCCCCTAACCCAACCCACACTTCCCAACCCATGGAAAGAATATATGACCCTTTATCTTGTAAAGCTAACTCAAATCAAACATATTATTTTGTTTTTGGCCAGGTGTGGTGGCTCAGACTTGTAATCCCAGCACTTTGGGAAGCAGAGGCGGGCGGATCATTTGAGGCCAGGAGTTCAAGACCAACCTGGCCAACATGGTGAAACCCCATCTCTACTAAAAATACAAAAATACAAAAATTAGTCGGGCATGGTGGCGCATGCCTCTAATCCCAGCTACTCGGGAGGCTGAGGCAGGAGAATCATCTGAACCCAGGAGGCGGAGGTTGCAGTGAGCCAAGATCACACCACTGCACTCCAGCCTGGACGACAGAGAGAGACTCCATCTCCAAAAAAAAGAAAGAAAAAAAAAATCACGTTATTTTTAAGGACTGAGCTTTGCTCAAGACTTAATTTACCCCACAACCATCTGATGAGGGTACCATACCCATAGTACAGATAAATTTAAAAAGAAATACTGAAGAATTTTTCCAAGGAATACTTGGTAAACAAAAACTTCAAGTACAAAACTATATTCATAGCCTACATCCTAACATACCACCGAAAATGTGAAATGTCACAGTCCCAAATCTTAAATTAAGACTACACTGTCTAGTGCAGCAAACCACCATGGCACATGTTTACCTATGTAACAAACCTGAACATCCTGCACATGTACCCTGGAACTTAAAGGAAAAAAAAAAATACTACACTGTAGTGTTTTAAAACTCAGAGAAAAAGTTCTTTAAAATGACAACAATGTATTGTGCACTAACATTGTGTGAAGAAGTGTTTTAAGCACTAATATGGATCATCTATTTAATCCTTACAATAATCATCTAAGGTTGATATCATGTCTGTCATCTAGAGAAGCAAACTGAGGCAGTGAATAGTAAGATGCAGATTCTTTTAGTTACCCATCTAAATGTTAAGAAAAAACGTCTAAATTTTTTCTCTGGTCTTTCATTTTCAGTACAATTCAACATATGTTTACTGAATACAGCTGCCAGATACAGAGGACACAGTGATGACCAGGACCTAGTCACTGCTTCAAGGGAAGGCTTACATATAAATAAATAGCACACAGTACATTACTATTGACTTAATACATGCAAAGTGAGGCTGAGAGGAGAAAAAAGCATGGTTGGAAACACGGGTAGGAGTTAGATGCTAAAATACCCCAAAAACCATACTAAAAAGCTTGAAGTTTTTCCAATAAGGAAATAAGGTTTTCAATGAAGGAAACCAATATGGATTAGACTTAATTTTAGGAGGATCACACAACAACACTATAAAGCATGGCTTGGAAGTAGAGTGAAGCTGTAAGCAACAAAACTAACGGAGCCTTAAAAATAAAAAGTGGTTTATACCATCAAACTCCCAGTCGTAAACATCTAGGACTTTATTCTTTCTTCACAAAGGAAAATGAATGAAACTGGCAAAACAATACTAATGGTTTAAAGCCTGCTGTAAAAGTTAACTGGTGGTGATAACCAAAGAAATGCAAATACGCAATTTTAAGATACTAACATATGTTAAACCCACTAAAGTAGCATTAATATAGTAGTGCCATGGTACATTCTTTCTTTACTGCTGGTAGAAGTTGGTAAAGGGTTTGTGAAAACCAGTATAGCAACATGTAGTGAGAACCACAATAATGTTCATATTCTTTGACTCAGTTCTACTTCTAGAACTTTATCTCAGTGGAGTAATTTTAAGAAACAAAGATACATGTATAAAGATGTCACTAAAGCATCTGACATAAAAGCAAATGGAAAAATCCAACAACAGAGCAATGTTGAAGTAAACCTATACAGCAACAATAAAATATCATGGAGCTTTTTTGTTTTTTTGAGACGGGGTCTTGTGCTATGTCACCCAGGCTGGAGTGCAGTGGTGCAATCACAGCTCACTGCAGCCTCGAACTTCTGGGCTCAAGCAATCCTCCTGCCTCAGCCTCCTGAGTAGCTGGGACCACAGGCACGAGCCACCACGCCCAGCTAATTTTTAAATTTTTTGTAGAGATCGGATCTCACTTTGTTGCCCAGGCTGGTCTCGAACTCCTCGTCTCAAGCAATCCTCCTGCCTCAGCCTCCCAAAGTGTTGGGATTACAGGTGTGGGCCAACACACCCAGCCTCGTGTAGCCATTTAAAAATAATTGGAAATAATGCATAGAAACTGGGAGGAAATAAATTCTTATGACAATTACAAGAGAATACAAAATAGTGTCACTATGGTTATTAGCTAGTTAAGATACATGCACATGGGAGTTAAGGCACAAAACTGAAAAATACCTGAAATATGTAGCATTATGGGTTATTTTAAAGCAAAAAACATTACCTCAGTGGAATAACTTCTGAGGGAAATGTGACACTCACCCACCCTTTTTATTGGGTAAGGGCATGTAGCTGAATCTGGCTAATATAAATGCAAATAGAATTTGACACCAAGGCTTGGTCCTGCAGGGTACTCACAAGTCACCAGGAAGCCCCTTGTGCCCATATTCATAAGCATGGTGGGAGCTGTGATACCGGTGGATTTTCAAACTGTACTCATATTTGGTTTAGAATCTGGAGCACTTTCTAAATAGGATGACTCTAAATGGTTCTATTGCTACTTCGGTTACTAAAGGTTCCTTGCAGGCTGGGGCTGTTCATTCATACTGGACTTTCCACAGTCCCTACAACAATGCCTCTCCACACTGCAAAAATTCAATAAACAGCTGCTCAACAAACAATCCAAGAGTTCTCTTGGGAGCCACTGGAAGACGCAGGCAGATAAGCAACAAAGACAACAGGAAAAGAGGAGAGAAGACTGAAAAAACTAAAAGGAAAAAGGTCAAGAGAAACAGTGCGCCACCTGACTTTCAACATTAATCAAATCTCTCAATCTCTCTCTCTCTCTCATGTCTGTCTCTCTCTCTCTCTCTCTCGTGTGTGTGTGTGTGTGTGTGTGTGTGTGTGTGTGTGTGTTTGGATTTGCATGAACTTCTGAGTCACATGACTCAACGTTTATGCAAACCTAAAAACAAGATTTTTAAAAAATGCTACAATTACAAGTGAACTGAAGTAACAAAAAGAAGTGGAATGATTTCTAAACCTCTTTTCTCTTCATGTTGCCCTCAAATCATCCGGCCTTGTTCTTTGGCTACTTATAAGTTGGGTCAGTTACTCACCTTATCCCTATCTAGATCAAGATAAGTTTGGGAAACGAGATGGAAGCAGCTCAGAGTATTAAGAAAGTCTCTGAAAGTAGCTGGCATTTGCTTAGAAGTTAGAGGTGCAAAATCAAAGACATCTATACTCTTTAGATGAAGATGATACATCTTCACACAATTCAGTATATAACAAAGGAATATCTTTGGGAATTGGCCATATAATGCCATCTTCTGAGCTTCATGTAAATAAGAATCAAACACAAAGTAAGCTAATGGAGTATAATCTTAAATTTTCAAAGGTACTTCATCCTGTTCAATTAGCATATGCCCTAAAACAACAGTACTCAAAGTATGATTCAGGGACACCTGGGTCCAAGAAACTTTCAGGGGGTCTGTGAAGGCAAAATTATTTTTATAATAGTACTAAGATGTTCCTTGCCCTTTTCTCTTTCACTTCCTCATGACTATACAGTGGAATTTTCCAGAGGCACATGACGTGTGATATCACAACAGACTAAAGATAGTCTGGTCTGTATGTGAATACAGCTCACCTATTAAACCAAGCATTAAAGAGACTTACAAAAAATATAAAGCAATGCCACTCTTCTCATTTTTCTTTTTTTTAAGAGACGAGGTCTCACTATGTTGCACAGGCTGAACCTGAACTCCTGGGTTCAAGTGATTCTCCTGCCTCAGCCTCCCAAGGAGCTGGGATTACAAGCATGCGCCATCACGCCCGGCTAATTTTTTGTATTTTTAGTAGAGAAGGGGTTTCTCCATGTTGGTCAGGCTGGTCTCAAACTCCCGACCTCAGGTGATCCACCAGCCTCGGCCTCCCAAAGTGCTGGGATTACAGGCGTGAGCCACCGTGCCCGGCCCCTTAATAATTTTTAAAGGATTCAGACACCAAGTATGTTGAAAACAACTGCCCTAAAACATCCTCAGTACCTACCAAAGAAGTACTCAGTTTCCAAAAGGATAATTTTAGACACCTAAAATAACTTAATAAAGAGCCTAAATGTTAAGTTTCTTCTTGGCACTCCTAGTACCAGAAAAATTTCTACAAAGTTGCATAGTAATGAAAATCCCCAATGAGGAAAAATCTATTATACTTTTCAAATGAATTCTACTTCAATTTAATAAACATAGATTGACTACCTTAGTGCTACACACTGGAGGCATAGTCATTAAGATAAATATTTAAAAGGGGAAGAGTTAAGCTGGGCATGATGGCTCATGCCTATAATCCCAGCACTTTCAGAGGCCAAGGCAGGAGGATTGCTTGAGTCCCGGAGTTCAAGACCAGCCTTGGCAACACAGTGAGACCTCATCTCTACAAAGTTTAAAAATAAAAAATAAATAAAAATGAAAAAGAGGAGTTAAAAGACAGTCTGACTTCATGGTAATCTTAATCTTCTAAGGCAAATGTGGACAGTCATTTTCCAGATATATTAATGTCTGATTTGACTTTTTTTTTTTTTTTTGAGATGGAGTCTTGCTCTGTCATGCAGGCTGGAGTGCAGTGGCGCAATCCTGGCTTACTGCAAGCTCCGCCTCCCGGGTTCACGCCATTCTCCTGCCTCAGCCTACTGAGTAGCTGGGACTACAGGCGCCCGTCACCATGCCCAGCTGCTTGTTTGTATTTTTAGTAGAGATGGGGTTTCACCATGTTAGCCAGGATGGTCTCAATCTCGTAACCTCGTGATACGCCCGCCTCGGCCTCCCAAAGCACTGGGATTACAGGTTTGAGCCACCGTGCCTGGCCTGATTTGACATTTTAAATTAAACTTGTTTCAATTACCAATTATTTTTTATCTAGCATAAAAATAATTTAACTTTTTTTGATAGCTCAGGGTAACCACTAGAAATAGCAGTTTTTATACTATCGAGTAGATGAAGTACAAAGTTTGATAAATACACCTGTCTTCCCGTCTCAGCTACGGAAAATACACGATTGCATGCCTTTAACTTGAGGTGCTCTATAACCCATCCTAGGCCAGGCAAGCATGTTATGTCCTACACTTGTGCTATGTTTCAGATTTCAGATTTTTTCAAATTTTAAAACATTTACTAATTGAGCATCTCTCATCTAAAAGTCCAAAATGTTCCACTGAGCATACCCTTGTGCATCATGTCAGCACTCTTAAGTATCAGATTTTGGAGCATTTCAGATTTTCAGATTAGGGATACTCAACCTGTACTAACTTTCAGTCCAGGTCAAGAAGAGAGAGCGGCAGGAATCTTTTGCTTGCCCTTTCCTACCATACCCAAACATCAGTCTCAAGGCCACTGCATTCATCTCATCTTTTTCAGTCTTCTTCCACAATATTCAGAAGAAAATGTTTGCAATGAACCAACTGTTAAAGAGCTGCACATCTCTACAGCTGCAATGCTGACTTGTTAGGAGACAGCCCCTCCACCTTCAACTGGTACACAAAGCTGGTTACTTTGGTGAATTAGATTGTATCCATCCTGCCAGCTCATGGACAACAATCCAGAAGAGACTTTAAAATGTATTTTAACTATTCTTGCCACGAAAAGTGACCCAACTCTTCACTAATTCCCATCAAAATGAGAGCCATGTGTTATACGTCCAAATTGCTAAACCCTGAACAATAGTTACTAAAATAAAATCTCAGACTTATAGTTTTATCTGCTCACCCACATTTCTCCTAGTAACTGCTGATTTTACAGCTGAGAAAATAAAACTAAGGAACTAAGTTAACGAGGACAACAATGTTGATAAGCACTAGTACTGGGATTTAATCCTTTTTTTTGCTTTACTCCAATGCTCTTTCCAGTAGATCAGAACTGCCTAACTTCATCAAACATTTCCACTCCCAAATGGGCAAGGAGCCAGGGGGAAGGTCAGGTCCAAGTTCCCTAACAAGAATTTCTGGCACACTGCTCAGTGTTTCACAAAACTACATTTTAGTTCCTCTGACATATTTATAATTTTTCAAGAAAAAATATATTCACCTTCAACATTTTTTTATTTGCAGTATTCTTGCCACAGTCTCTCCTTAGCTGTTCACTCATCGCTTGCAGCTCTCGTCCGAAGTGGATCATTCTTTCTATGGCGGCCTGACTTCCTCCACACAACTGGCGTCTCAACTGACTTGAATCAACTTCTGTAAGAAAAGCAGACAAGTATTTTACTACCTTATGGAATGGAGTATAATGAGGACACGAATATACATTTCTTATAACATTTTGTACATTTAGTAACTATTCCCTAATATTTCATCTAAATATGTAAATTGTTAGAAATTCATTTTTAATAGGAAACTGCAGCTAAAAGATATACTTTATTTAGCTCTCAAGAGTCTAGGATCAGCATGCAGTTAAGAGGGGACAACCTTTCAGTGTTAGAGGGTCTAACTCTTAATAATACCACTCAGGCTGCCTTAACTGACGTAGTAGAGATGTAATAAAATGTTCCTGAAAGCTAAGAAAAGCTAAACGACTACAATAAAAATACAGAAGACAGCATATTATACTAATTGAAAAGATTAAATGCACTACTTTTAGAAAAATACCACTTTGAGAAAATAATATATAGGTATTTTTTTTGGATGGAGTCTCACTCTGTCACCCAAGCTGGAGTGCAGTGGTGTGATCTCAGCTCACTGGAACCTCCGCCTCCCAGGTTCAAGCAATTCTCCTGCCTCAGCCTCCTGAGTAGCTGGGATTACAGGCACGTGCCACCATGCCTGGCTAATTTTTGTATTTTTAGTAGAGATGGGGTTTTACCATACTGGTCAGGCTGGTCTCAAACTCCTGACCTTGTGATCCGCCCGCCTCGGCCTCCCAAAGTGCTGGGATTACAGGCGTGAGCCACCGTGCCCAGCCAAGAAAATAATTTTATATATCTTGATTGATAAAATAATTTCACTGTATAAAGTACTTATAAATCATTAATAATAAAGAAGGTAACGATGATGATGATGGTTAGTATTTCCCAAGCACTTTGTGCTATTAGCTTTTTGGATTATTCATTTACTTTCACAATAACTTATACGGTCATTATACCCATTTTACAGATGAAGAAACTGAGACACAGAGCAGTTAAGTAAATTTTCCAAGGTCACACAGCTAGTAAGTGGCAGTTGCAGAAATCAAATCTATGTAATCTGGCTCTAGAACTCCTGCTCTTTATCACTGTACTTAAATTACTCTTCAGAAACTGAGGTGGCTGATACTGAGGAGTAAAACAAAGCTGCATTTCTTTTTAAAAAACAATTTTAGTAATACCACTCAATCTCAAAATAATAAGAACTCTAACATTGCCATGGAATTCCAACAAATAAATGAAAAAATTTATTCCAACAAATAAATGAAAAAATTTATTCCAACAAATAAATTTTCACTCTCCATTTGATGGGATAGTTTGCTGATGGGACAGGCAATTTACTATGTAAGTTGTCTACAGAATAAAATCATGCATGCTAATGTGTCTTGGAGCCACATAATTTTGTTGTTGCTGATGGGGGTTTTTTTTGGTGAGGGAGGTCATACTCAAGTACTTACTATATACCAGGGATAGTACTATGCATAGCACACACGTTTACATTAAACCCATTTAAGAAATACTGATTAGAATTTGTAAAATCATCTACCCATTTGGCTTTACTGACTATACTGACATAAATATAAGAAGTTTTATCATCTCCAACCTAAAATAGCCTAGAGGCTCAACAACAGTAAGTCAGTACTGCTGCATCAGTGACAGCGCTAAACCTGAGCCTAAGCAATTCAGCAAGAAACACTGCCTGTAGCTGAAAGGTAACTCTCTCTAGCAGCCCACTCCAACAAGAGTTTAAGTTGCTATGCATTACTGTCAAGTCCTATGGCACATACATCTTTAAATCTGGTTTATGCTCATCAGCTGTGAATCAGTACAAGTAAAAACAACCTTGTAGCCATCATTTTTTATTAAAAATGTAAGAAATATCACTGCAGACCCATTTCGGTGTCACAATCTTCCATTTCGTGGTCATGTTTAGAGCTACCATTTAGGAAACCATTGGATGAAGTTTCTCCAACTCCATTGGAGTAGTGATCTGTTTCCATGTCTACATCATTACTGAAAACGAAAAAACAAACCTAATTTTAGAAATATCATACTTGCAGCTTAGTTTAAAATAAATCACTACTGAACTACATAGCCTACGAATAAACTAACTTCATAAGGCAATAGAAATCTGCAAAAAAGGTATTTAATTAAATCTTGAATGTATTCAAAGCCAAACATGTCGCTGACTTTTAACAAATTTGTACCCCTGGAGATCAGGGAGGAAAAAAAGTACATATGCTAAAATGTAGTGGTTTTATGACTTTACATCAATATGGAGAAATCACACTTCCATACAATCCTATTATTTTTCAAACTCAGATCTGTACGTCTTCGTTAATCAACTGCTGCCCCACCAACTCCCCAGCCAGCCCTCTCCCCCTACCCCCAGCATTGATTTCCAGTATGTAAGGGGAAAACCTCACTCTCAAAACAAATACATCTCACTCCCGGAACCCACTTCACCTCGTTCCGGACCTCATACTCAATCCACTCCTAGACTGTTTTTAAATAGTCGGCATTCTGGCATTTGTCCTCACTACTTAAAAATATACATCTTTCAAGGGTAACTGATAACTTAAAGAACAACTGAGCTTCATTCTCTCATCCCTTTTCACCACATGACACTGTTTCTCTCTCACAGGCTATCTTACTGGCTAAAGTATTGCTGAATCTTAATTTTTAAACTGATGTCCTGGATAGTTTCCAGTTTTCACTCATTCCACTCAATGAATATCTATCTGCCAATAACTATATTTGCACATATTTAAGCTGTCAATGTATGTCCTTCAGAACCATCCGCACTCTTACAAGCAACAATAAATATCTAATCTTTAGGATTTATCCTATGAAGGTCTAGGTAATAATTATACAATCTAGAAGTAAACACTCAATGAAATTTTAGGTAATGCTTAGATAAAAATGACATTTCTCATTACAAAAGCAATATATATTCATTTGTAGAAAAAAAAATACAGATGAGCAAAAACCACTGTGCGTAATACCACCAGAGGTAACAAATTCTAACACCTTGGGGGTGTGTGTGCATGCATACACTCCTGTTAGTAAAATTGTTAAGGTAAAAAAACACAAGAGATCTAGGGGGAAAGGGGGATATGGCCCTAGGACTCCAGAGCAGACTCAACCAGGAAAGCTTCTTTATAATCTTAACAGACTTCAAAAATTGATAAGAAAAAGCAAACTTTAAAAATAAGAAAATCCTTACCATCACAGCTTTCAGTGGCCTTTTAAAAAGTACTAAACTTTTTTTTTGATAACTCAGTTTAGTATTTGAAAGGAACTCATTCATTTAACACACATTTAAGAGCCTCTGAGGTATGATCCCAGTTAGGTGCTAAGGATATTATGAAACAGCCTCTGCCTTCCTGTGGCAAACAACCTATAAAAAGCTAATTAAGTTATTATATTACAGAGTAATTATGATCAATACTATGATGAAAGTTAATCACAAAACATGACACATTTGATTGGATGTAAATCAAGGAAAACGTCCCGGAAGAACTGACATCTGAACTTGAATTTTCTCAGCCTGGACAGAAGTTATACTGGAGGTGAGGGAGGGTAGGAAGAAGAGCATTTCAAATGGTGGGCGGTATCAGGGAAAAAGCACAAGTTTGCAAGTCAAATCCTGAAAAGCAGCCTCAGCTCTGCAACTTACTAGCTACTAATAATTGACCTTAAGAAAAAAAAAAAGGTCATTTACTTTTCTGATATTCCGCTCTACATCTGTAAAATGGTTTAAATAGTTAATAACATCTTTGCTTACTTCACAGTAAGGAAAGCCATTACCAACTACAAAATAACTTAAAGTTTAAGACAGTTCAAAAGTTTACTTTCTTTCCCTTTTATACTGCAGACAAAGGAGGATGTTGCGTCATCAGACCCTTCCGTAGCTTGCTTCCCTGAACTCAGGTAATAATAGATCTGTTTAGCAACTTCCTGCTGTGGGGATAGTATTTAAGAGAAAAACTCACAAACTGACTGCAATCTTACCCTCAAACATTGGCAGAAGCCTTGATCAATGATAAAGTCCCAATGCATTTATTATAAAGCATGATGAAGTACTTAACTTTTTAAATTTCCATCTATTTTTAAACTGTAACATTTTGATTTTATATTTTCCAATATATCATCTCTGCTGTGAAAGACGATTTTTCTGCTGTTCTCATACACTTTTGTGGTTCTCCATTTTAACTTGTATCAATCACACACACTATTACTTCAGTAAATTTTTGTCATGTGTGACAGACAACCCAGAAATTGAGATTAATCTCCAAATTTTCAAATACAGATTTTTTTGTACATACACTCCTTTCTGCAAAATCGTATTTCCATTAAGATTCCATGCTAAAAGTTAGGCTGTCTCTACTTTAATAAGAAAATGTTGCACTGATGACCATTTCCTGAAAATGCAATGTAACCAACTGGTTTGTTATAGACCAAACCAATATTAAATTGACCCAGTCCTGGATGATTGGGCAGGTTGAATTCACAATAATTTGCTACTGCACAGTAGTATTTAATTCAAATAATTTCACTTCATGAACTTTTAGGTTTCATAAATATTAAACCTGAGTATGTCAAGGGTCATAATAGTATACTATCACCTTTCAAACCTCTTTAAAGTCAGACACCCTATCTAGCAGAATGTTTGGTGCCCCACAAATCCTCAAAACTATCCTCACACCAATGTTTACTAAATGACTTAACCATCTGCTATATGCAAGCTACTTAAAGGCAGGCTTTCAAAAAAGATTCTTTGTAACGTTAGTTTTGAACTTGGAAAACATTCTACACATTTACACCAAAAAAACTCACACACTGAGAAAAAATTAGTTGTATATTTATCTTATGTCACCGTTCAAGGTTAAATATGCTACTGTGTCTTAACTACTGTGAAAACGTAACAAATGGCATTTATGTGATCATTTGTATAGCTCTGTGGCTGGCAGGAAGACAATGCATGAAGCCCTGAATTTGTCCTTATAACTTTACTAGAGGGAAGAGGGTAGTAGAGAAGAGGAAGAAACTAAGGAAAGAGCTCATGTGCATAGTAGGAGACTAAAAAGCTTTGGGGAACTGACTCCCTATCCTTTTATTCCCTGGGGGCTTAGGAACTCCGAGAGCCCCTCTGTGGGTCACATAATTCAAGTTCTTTCAAAATTATTACAATGATTACACCTATAACGAGGTTGCTTATATTAATGCAAAAGTTAGAGAAATTACTTACCTGGTGAAGTTATTAACTTGCTGTGATCTTGACATATTTATACTGTTCAGTTCTGGTACATTCAAATTGGATGACTGGTGTTTATTACTATGGCAATATGATTGATGTGCTTTATTTGATATTACACCATTACTACAACTTTCAAAACCTGAAGAAAAAGATACCACATAGAAATAGAAACAAACACTAATTTATAAATACAGCTGTAAACAAGTCTCCATATGTTGATTTTGTACTAAGACTTCTAGAACATAGGAGAGTCAATGGATGATGTAAACAGGAAACTTCTTTGAAAGGATACTAAGAATACTTAATTGTGAGATCTTAATTATTATCTCATCTAACATTTATTGTAGGCTTAATTACACATCTCAATTAATCCTCAAAATCCCCCTAAAATGGCAATATTATGATCATCCCCATTTTACATATGAATACACTGAGGCTCAGAATTTATCCAAGCCTGAAGTGACTGTATGATATTCAAGAGGAGTAGTGGCTAAGAACAGACATGGGAATCACACTTGTTGTACAGAGTGGTGATGTAAATAAACTGAGAGGAAGTAATGCAGAAAAGAGTACAAATTGAAATAAGAAAAAGCAATGGTGTTACTTCATGAAAGGAAAGGAGACACTATCTGACTTGTTTAAGAATGTTAAATGTACAAAGCTAACATCTTGGGAAATGCAGAATTAAAGAGATGGGCAAACAGAAGACTGAGAAGCATCAGAAACAAATCTGTGGCTGGGCACGGTAGCTCACACCTGTAAGCCCAGCACTTTGGGAGGCTGAGGCAGGAGGAGCGCTTGGGGCCAGGAGTTTCAGACTAGCATCAGACACATTACGAGACTCCACCTCTTTAAAAAGAAACAAAAACAAAACCAAAAAAACCTGTAGAAGTGATGTCACAAAAGCCAAGAAAGGAGAGAATTTTAATTAAGAGAAGGCCCAAAGTCACAGAGAGCAAGACTGGTGAGCCGAAAAGCGGATGGGAGAAAATGAACGAGGCAGAGCTGACTTTTGCAAGAGGCTTGGTTGGGAAAGGTTGGGGGTGGGGGGAGGGGAGGGAGGCAGAGGCAGCCCAGCTAGATGTGGTAACCAGTGGCATAAGATATCACAGCCGGATCACCTTTAAATTTATATTTTATTAAAACACACAATTACCTTTTCACTATTAAAAATCAGTAATTTAATTCCAGTGACTACTCATTTTGAATGCTGACTTTCATTTAGGAAGGTCTGCTAATAACCTACTCTCAGAAACAGCTGTTCTTCGAGTGACTTCCTGGTACTGAGAACATGTCAATCTGAACCTACAATTTTTCACCCAGAAAAATCTTAAGTATACACATTTGAAAACAGCTACAAACGAAATATACAGATTTTCTGAGACAGATGGAGTGTCGCTCTGTCACCCAGGCTGGAGTGCAGTGGCGTGATCTCAGCTCACTGCAACCTCTGCCTCCAGGGTTCAAGCAATTCTCCTGCCTCAGCCTCCCGAGTAGCTGGGACTACAGGCACTTGCCACCATGCCCAGCTGATTTTTGTATTTTTAGTAGAGATGGGGTTATCACCATGTTGGCCAGGCTGGTCTCGAACTCCTGCCCTCGTAATCCGCCCACCTTGGCTTGCCAAAGTGCTGGGATTACAAGCGTGAGCCACTGCACCCAGCTGGAAATATACAGATTTTCAAAAGGAAAAAGCTTTAAGATTATAAAGAGGAAAAATCTAAAAGTAATGTCATAAGTTAAATCTCACCTGAAAAATGTGCGGTGCTTCCTTTGCCTGATGCTAAATTATGGATATTCATTCCATGGCTGGGGCTCATACTTGGACTACTAAAAGGTCGAGGACTAACAGGATAACTGTCTTGAGACTTTGGACTTCGGCCTCCCAAACATCGTACTTCACTGTCTGTACCATTCACCATTTCTATAAACTGACGCACTCTAAAGGAGAAAAGAAAAATTTACTTTGACATTATCTTCAAATGGCCTTTTGTTTATTTAATAGCAACAGATTTCTAAAAATATTTTTAAAACTTTGATTTATCAGTAGGATTGGTCTTTAGATAGTAAGCTAAAAATATTAAATATGGTATCCTATACTTTATTGCTTAGAATTTTAGAATTTCCAGAAAAATGAGAGTATAATGTGTTAGACACCATAATAATATTACCCCCTTTAATCAGGATTTACTAAATGGAAATTTACCTATAAGAAGATATGAACCCCATTTTTTTGGCTAAAGTAATTTAATCAAAACAACACTTGCGCTTGGTAGCAAATCAAACTGTGCCTAAGGACATGATTTTACGTATATATGATACATATAAAGCGTAGCCTTTCTCCCCACTCGTCCCATTCCCAACCTCTTAACCAAAATGGGCCTCATTTAAAATTCTACTTACTCTAAAGCAAAACAATTCTGTCATTTGACTTACAAAGGATACCTGCTGCTTAACAAGTTGAAATCTGAAGCTCAGTAACATCTCATTTTTTAAGTAACAAAGATTCATAAAACCAATTAAAATTGTCAAATCAGGATGGCTATTATTTAAAAAAATAGTTAAACACAGAATTACCATATGATCCAGAAAGTCCACTTCTGGGTATATAACCAAAAAAATCTAATGCAGGGACTCAGATATTTGTACACCTATGTTCACAGCAGCATTATTCATAATAGCCAAGAGGTAGAAGCAAACTAAGTGTCCATCAGTGGATGAATGAACAAAATGCAGTATTATCCAAACAATGGAGTACAATTCAGCGTTTAAAAGGAAGAAAATTCTGATACATGCTACAATAAAGATGAACCTTAAGGCTACTACACTAACTAAAATAAGCCAGTAATGAAGAATAAATACTCTGATTCTACTTATATGAGTAGTCAAATTCATAGAGGCAAAATGTAGAATGGTGGTTTCCAGCGGCTAGGGTGATGAATGGATGGTTAGTGTTTAATAGAGAGTTTCAGTCTGGGAAGATGGAGAAGTTCTGGAGTCAGATGGTGGTGATGATTGCACAATGATGTGAATGTAAAAAATGGTAAATTTTATGTATGTTTTACCACAATTTTTTAAAATGCCAGAGAGATTAAATGCAAGGTACTTTTGAGAAGGAAAAATAGACACCCATCTTCTAAATAAGATTTTCACATTTTTAAACACATAAATAGAATGATAAAAGCAAATACATAGCAAAAGACACCTTCTGCTTATGGTCCTTAACACAAAAGTATTTTTCATAACATGTTACTTAAATGACATTACAAAATTATATATATTTGAAAAAGGAAAAAAACTAAAATTACAAAAGCATGAAAATGTCTTTATTACATAACATATGACAAATATTTATAATATATAATATAGCATTTTATTATGCAAACTCACTTTAATGTGAAAAGGAGATTAGGATTTCTTTCAAGTAAACTTGGGTATAACTGTTGTGTTGTTTCAATGGCTTCTCCCATTCTTCCTGCTAATACCAATTTCTGAATTCCTATTCAGTAAAAGAAAGCAAACGATTAACTTTTACAAAAGTAAGTAAAACATAAACTTAGTGGACCTCAGAAAAGAAAGAGAGTTAGTAAGAAATCTTTAAATAAATTATGATTAATTTCAATTTCTTTCTCTAACATCATAGTTTCCATTAGGCAATCCAGGAAACATTTCAGACATAGAAAAACAAGTACTGTCACAAATTTTTTTTAAAAAATCACAAACATACAAGTAATATAGTTAAAATACCTATTATGCAATATTGAAGTTTCAAACACTGAGATTAAAAAGACTGTTTTAAAGGGATACTAAAATGCCTTATCAAACATAACCTTCTGAACAAAGGACTAAAAAATGCTAGCTTTTGAGTAAGATTCCAATTTAACAGAGACTCATTGAGCATTCACTTGATCTGGTATTTGTTAAATTAGATGATCAGGATACAAAATGAGTAAGTGATCTCTGTTCAACAGAGCTTATTAAAATAGTAGAAAAGGACAGCACACAATTAACTACAACACAATGTAATCAGTGCTATTACAGCAATTTGACCTGTGAAACAGTTGTTTTCATCCATTAATTTCACCCATCTGTTTTGTTTTCATCTCTATACTCTTGTCAAGTCATACCCACCCTGATGGACAAACAGCACCAATTTTAGGATGGCTAACTATGGACCAGTTATGCTGACTTGCCATTGTTATATAGGACCTGTTTTATCTCTGGCCATACAGGCCAGCACTAGGATCTAAATAATAAATACTTATGATCAATACTGTATTAGATAGCCATTTAAATTCAAAGATATTTACATTTCTTTCACATATTATCTCCTCCAACTAATCAGGACTACTTTATTATTATTTTTAAATCTTTTTATTAAATGTTTATTTCCTGAAAGCTTAAGAAAAGATTTCTTTTAAGAAAAAAATGGTAAAGACATTCCTTCCAAAAATTTCTGTAAAATCTCTCTAGAATTAGAATTCTGACATAGTCCTATGTGAATTTTTAAACTGATCTTCAAAAATGTCAGTGAAAATAAAATTCAGAGGCATCCATTTTAAATTAATATATTTGAAATTTTTTTAATTAAAAAAATAAAATTTCTAAAAATTAAAGTAACCAAGTCTATAATCTGAAAACAAATGTTAGCCATGCACCACAGTGTCCTTACTTTGTCTATTCTTAATGGAAGCTAATTCTTCTAGAACGGTCTGGTCTGTAGATCTGGCAAAGGCCTCTGCTGTGGCACAGTACCCATGGTGGACTAAATAAGATGAAACCATTCTTAAAATAAAAAGAAGAAACATACATCTTTTAGTGAAGAGAATACATGCTTCATACTACAATTTATATAAACAAAATCTACTCTGGTGTTATAAAAACGAACCTATTTCCTTGAAACAAGGCGTTAAGAACCTCACCTTTAAACTAAGCTTTTGAAAAACAGCATTTTGTTCTGTTCACGTATTATTTTCGAAAAGATAACTGCAAATGCTATGTTGAGACTACTTTCCCTAAAATAAATATTACTTGAGAATCTAGGACATTAAGTGACCTTTTCTTTGATTCTTGGACTCTCATTACCCCCAGGTCCCTTCCTATCTTATTATTCAGCCCTACTAACCATAATTTCTGTTTTGACTTTATCATATGACTTATTCCAGTATTGCTGGCATTCTGTAAAATAACCAACTTTAAAATAAAAGATTAAATCTTAATGTTCCAGAGTTCAACCATCTTCTTTACACACCAGTTAAATGAAATGGGATCACAAAGTATGTACAGAACACTAAGGTGAATCCAGAGAGACGATCTTCCAGAACATGTCTATAAATGTACTACTAATTAAAGGAGAAATCAGCCTTCTAGTCTGAATCAATTACTATGGTTTTACCCAAGAGATTTATCAAATATGATTTACATGTAAGTGACACATTTCCAAGACAATAATCTTTTAAAAAGGTACCAGGCAGTCAAAACATATACTTACATCTACCCACAAGATGTGGTTAGAAAAACTGGTGATGCAACAATATTAACCCAAGTATCTGTTATCTCCAAACATTCAATTTTTAAACCTGCCTCCACCTGACACTACTAAGGGCCAGTTAGAAAATGGTGGGAAGCAGTGGTTCACCAGGAGGAGACTGAGGCAAAGTGCTGAGGGAGGAAAGGGGAAAAAATGTCTAAGAAACAGATCTGCATCTTATTTTACCCAATTGTTCAAATTAATTTAAGGCGGAGGGGACCTTTTAGAATGGACTTCTCAAGAGTTCATGGTGAACATCAATTCAGTGAAGAAGTGGGTGGAAGGATCCTGGTTATAAGGTTAAATGTTTTCTACTATCTTGCCATGATGCTCAGTGGTAACCATTTTCAGAGCATTAAAACAGTGTGGCCCCAGAACAACCCATTCTAGCTTCAGTTCATGGTGACTACAGGATTCTGCATTAGGGTTGTCTATTCTCAACTGGGCTGGACAAAAAAACTAGTGTCCAATCTCTGTAATACAGATAGTAATAGCTCCAGGGACGAAGTGTGCTTTCAGAGTCATCATCACATCTCCCAATCACTTCCTTTTCTAAAAAATACCCCCAACATTTTATTACAATTTTAAAGTTAAGAATATTCAAAGCAATTGTAAGGACATTAAAGATGAAATGTGTGGGACCAACTGTATCTGAAAGTCTGCTATTTTCTTGACCTGGATTATAATAGTGAAGAGGACTTTTTAAATTTAATGGTATTTATTTAAATTTTAAGTCTATACTTTTGATAGTTCAGATATTAAGAGCTTGGACATAGCCAATTTCATGTCCAAAAACCACAGATCCTGATTATAAAATCTAGATTATCTCTCAACTTTATCTTTTGCATTCACATTATTAAAAGTTAAATTGTATAACCTACAGAAATCATTAAATCCTATTACTAAGAATAGCAAATGAATTAACCTAGCCTAGGTGACCTAACATCATTTTATTTCATCAAATTCAGACTGAAATACAATTCTGTATGTGTGTCAAACAATTGTTTTTAATTCGTTTAAATACTGGAGTAAATTACTTTTTGTTGAGAGATTAAAATCAATAATATAATAGATATGTCAGTATATAAGTTAGTGGATTAAAAAGCTTCCATGGATACCAACAGAATAAATGTCTTATAAAAAATAGATTCTGAATAGCATCAATTCAAATTTCTTCACTCTTACTTTTGTATCATGGTCTGCCATTCTCCTTCTCGATCTCCGATAGGAAATCGATCTATCTGTGCCTGGATTTTGGTTCTCCACTCCCGCATATAGTCTTCTATATCAAACACGAAAGGATGTTGCCCAAAATTGGCATCGACCACTTCTCCTGGTGTTTGAAGCCCCACAGTAGGATACAAATTTGGCTGTAAGATAACATATTTCATTAAACATCTATCCATTTTCTGTTAGATTTAATAATTCTTGTAATGTTATATTTAAAAGAATAGAATTATAAATTTACTTCCTATTTTAAAATCCCAATTAAAATATTAGAAGGCTAAAACGAATGATCTAAAATACATTATATGTTAGATGAAAAAATATCACCTCCTGCAATTTAATCATCAAGAAAAAACAAAGCAACCCAAGATTTCTATTTTATTTATTCAGGGACAACGTTGTATTATACCATGTGGTATTATGCTACTAATATATGTGGATGTAATTCTTGTTCTAAGACTATGCCATACAGTAGTTACAGAAATTCAAATATAAACACATAACTTAGGTTTATCCCAGATTTTATATATGATATATTTCTATCAACTGCATGTTAAAGCTAGTTATCATAAAAGTATAATCTCAGCTAGTCTGGCATTTAATAGCTTAAATGTACTATTTTCATTCTATACATTTGGGATGCCTAACTTTACAAAAGGAAGGGGATAAGACCTTAACTATAAGCAAACCACAGTGCCATGAAGAGTGGAGATTCTCTATATTAAAAAAAAACAAAAAAAAACACCCCTCAAATATACATATTTCAAGGGAGGAAAAGGATGAATCTGAATATACCCAAACTCAAACTCAGAAATGCATTCAGGTACACTCCATGGTTTCACGGTTAATCAAGATGAAAAGGCGATAACTTCACATAAACAAAAAACAGAGGAGTCATTCTTTTGGCTGTGTCACTAATTGGTTGTTACATCTAAAGGGAGAATGAGTTTCTGAGTGGCTACTAAATGCCAGGGTTTAATCATAATTCTGTGAGGCCACTATTATTATTTCTACTACAAAGACAAAGAAAATGAGGATTCAAGGTTAAATAATTTGCTCATGGTCGTTCTGCTAACAAATGGCAGAGATGGAATTGGAACACAAGTTTGTCTGATACCACATCCAAAACTGATTTTTCCTCTTGCAACTCCAAATCCTACCATATTTTCGTTTTCTGTATTTATGTCTTATATCTTTAATAGTTATAACAAGTATTTTTCAGTACAAAACAAGGTAAAGATCAAGAGCGGATAATTTCTGTGTGAATATAAGATGTTAAATAGATTTCACAGTAAAATGCAAAGAGGGTGTGTTTAAAAACAACCGTTCAATCAAGCAGAACAAATCAGAAACAAAATATTATGTCAAAATATCAAAAATATAAAGTACTACTGGATTATGGAAATAAATGGTTAAAGCAAAGTATGCAAATGTACTGATTCTTAATAATCAACAGAGCTAACAAGTTTATAAACTTTTAAGCCAAAAACAGGTGAGATAGTACAGCCTTCCCATTTCACCAATGAGAAAACTGGGACCTAAAGACTTTATAGAAACAAGCCAGGTGCGGTGGCTCACGCCTGTAATCCCAGCACTTTGGGAGGCTGAGGTGGGTAGATCACCTCAGGTCAGGAGTACAAGACCAGCCTGACCAACATGGTGAAACCCCGCCTCTACTAAAAATACAAAATTAGCTGGGTGTGGTGGCACATGCCTGTAATCCCAGCTACTCGGGAGGCTGAGGAAGGACAATCGCTTGAACCTGGAATGGGGAGGTTCTGGTGAGCCGCGATTGTGCCACTGCATTCCAGCCTGGGTAACAAGAGTGAAACTCTGTCTTAAAAACACAAAAACAGAAACCAAACAAACAAACAAAAAACTGAACAACCACTACAGAGTTATGAGATACTTTGACACAAAAGCATATAAGCCAAAAACAATTGAGTGAAAGACAATTCTGTTCATTAAGCAGTTTTATATAATGATGATATTCAGTATTGTCTAAATAAAGACACTTTTAAAATGATCTGCTCATCTAAATTTTCTTACAAATTCAGAAAAAATAATTCTATCAACACTATCAAAGACCATCGACATTCATGAATTCTCTGATAAAACTATTTCATAAAAATTTAAAACTTCCCTATGACAAAACATGCCACAAATGGCAAAGACAAATGACTTTCTAGAAAAAAAAATCTGCCACACATACGGCAAAATGTGTTTTATAAATATATAAAAAATTCAGGAGGACAAAGACTACCAGTTCAAATTCTTAAAAATGGCAATGAATATGTAGGCAATTTGTAGAGGAAATAAAAATGACAACACATAAAGAGAAGCTTAATCACACTCAACTTTTTAGATGAACATTTTTAATGTGCACTTAAAATCAATTAAAAGTTCAAGATTTAAAAACTTTCGCACATCAGATTAAGACTTGAAAGGCTGAGAATACCCAATGTTGATAAGGGTTGGGGAAATAACCCTCTCATCTACTGTACACAGAAATGTAAGCTGACATAATCTTTTAATAAAGAAATCTGGAAAAATCTATTAAAATTGACCAAGTAATTTCACCTGGAAGAGTGTATTCCTACGGAAAAATAAGTATGTGCAAAGATATGTCCTGTAGCATTATCTATAACGCAAACAAAATTTTAAAATATTCACAGATACGTGATATTATACCACATTCATCAAATCTCAAAATCTAATAGTAATAAATATCACTATTTTGTGTCTAGGAAAACAATGCAAATTAAACTCTGACCAGCCATTGATTCTACAGTGCATTCTCATTTCAGAAATACTAAAATATGAAAAAAAATGTTCATTTTATAATTGATCAATTGTGGTAGTAAGTTAATACAGTAAGATAACATAAAGCAGGCAAAAAGAACAGAATGAAAAACGTATATATGGACACAGAAAGATGTCCTATACACACTAAAGCAAGGTATAACATATTGCATATGGTATGACCCTATCTTTCATATAAACATTTAAAAAATGAACATACTGGCTTATATGTGTTTAGAAAGAAGTCTAAAAGGATATATATTCAAGTTAAAACAAACATTATAGCCAAAGAGACTGGGATTATGAAGAACTTCTCTTTTGTACATTTCTGTATATATAAACATTTCTCATTTAAGTATTTAATACTATACATTACTTCTGTAATCTGATATAGATTAAAAAAACTTTTAGTAATATTAAGTCAGTTTTGGCTCACTGAAAAGTAAGTATAATTGTTATATCATTTACTCAACCTTAAAACTGGAGAATTGGGAGAAGATGACTAAGGACATAGTCCTTAACTTGCTATATTACAGATTTTAAAAAACAACGGCCTTCAATGTTTTTTAGTATGTTCACAGAACTGTGCAACTATTGTAATTAAATTGTATAACAATCCCATCACCCCAGAGAGAAACCTAGTACCCATCAGCAGCCACTTCCCATTTCCCCGTTACCCCTGGCAACCACTAATCTACTTTCTAACTCTATGGATTTGCCCATTCTGGACATTTTGCATAAATGGAACAACAAAATATGTGATCTTTTATGACTGGTTTTTTTTGTTTTTTGTTTTTTGTTTTTGAGACGGAGTCTCACTCTGTCGCCCAGGCTGAAGTGCAGTGGCGCGATCTCGGCTCACTGCAACCTCTGCCTCCCGAGTTCAAGCGATTCTCCTGCCTCAGCCTCCCGAGTATGGGACTACAGCCACATGCCACCATGCCTGGCTAATTTTTGTATTTTTAGTAAAGATGGGGTTTCACCATGTTGGCCAGGATGGTCTTGATCTCTTGATCCACCCGCCTCGGCCTCCCAAAGTGCTAGAATTATAGGCATGAGCCACCGCGCCCAGATGACTGGCTTCTTTTATTTAGCATGTTTTCAAGGTTCATCCATGCAGCAGGTGCATTGTCACTGTAGATTTATATGTAATAATGTCTTCCAGAAAAATACTCCCGCCCATGTAGAATAGTACATAGACAGAATAGGTTCTTTATGAAAAGAATAGGAAAACATTTCTATTAACTTGCAAAACATACTTTCAATCCAGAAATTGCTTAAAAGCTAAATGTACACAATATAAATTTATATTCTCAATAGCACAAGCTTTGGTCTACATTAGATCTCTTCTAATAAAAATGACTATATAAATAATGTATCCACAAAAAGTAGATTTCAAGTCAGTGCCCAGAATTCGAAAACAGCATCATTTAAAATGAGAACAGCTACTATAACAAAAACCTTTAAAAAGCAACAGCCTTCAATGTTTTTTAGTATGTTCACAGAACTGTGCAACTATCATAATTTAATCGTATAATTAAATCCCAAACTGAATTAGTTATACTGAATGTCATTTCTCAAACTGGTGAGGTAAGCTGAGGAAAAAAGACTATTTTGAAAAAAATCTAAGGTTTTCAAAGCTGTATAGACACTCATGTTCCATAACAGGTGCAGAACAATCTAGGTAAACTGGTTTTTCTGCAAATATACTCTCTCAGGATTCAATGGTACGGGTAGCTTGTGAGAGACCACAGGTATAGAAGATATAAATACTTCCTTGATGCTTCCTTTAAAAGAAAGAACTGATATGTGAAGCCTATGGAAGTCCCAGAAGATTTACAGTATTAAAAATGAAAAATACTATACTAAAAGGAAACCTAAAACCACCACCATACCCACTGTTAAAACGAAGTTGCACATGATCATTGGCTACCTGAGGGAAAAAACATAACTGGTGATTCAAAAGTGGGAGAGAAAATAATCAACATGTCTACAACCAACCAAGCTTTTTCCAAATGATCACCTCTATCTATGAACAAGAAAATGAAAGCTAACAACAAAAGCTCACCCTGACTAGTTGGTTTTACATGCTTAGTGCCACAAAAGAAAAAAAAAAAGGTCACTAAACCCTTTAACCAACTCCAAATGAAACTTACAGCATTCTCACCAGAGTCTCTTAACTGTTAAAGACCAAATCAACCCACCAACCAGAATCTGCACCAACACACTCTGCCTGTCCCCACAATGCTCTTCTCAAAAGCCCATTCCCTCAATTACACATCTGTCTACCTCTTTCTATGCTACACCGACATTTTCATCAGCATGCTCAATTTCCTAACTTAATTTTTTTTTCTACTGCCCCCACTTCCACCACTGGCTACTACTCCATTTCTTTACTCCTCACTGTGGCCAAAGTCCTCCAGAGTTATCACTGTCTATAACTCACCTCTTCCTAAAATCCATTCCAATCAGGATGTCTCCATCCCACGGCTGAAACTTTCTTGTCCAGGTCACCAATGACCTCTACTCTGCTAAGTACAATCGTCAATTCTCAGACCTTATGTAATTTTCAGATCCAATCCATTAGCCAATTCTCTTGGTTTTCAGTTGGATTTTTAAAAGAATCATATTTTTTGTTACTATTATTTTGAGATTTTTAAAAATTTAACTCTTTAATCCATCTAGAACTTACTTTACACTTAGTCCTAACAATATGTATTTTTTTTAAATAATAAAGACTTATTCCATCACTATTTACTAAATAATGTGGCAGGGTTTTTTTGTTGTTGTTATTTGTTTTTTTGTTTTTTTTTTTTTTTGGTAGAGGTGAGATCTCATTATATTGCCCAAAGTGGTGTTGAACTCCTGGCCTGAAGCAGTCCTCCCACCTCAGACACCCAGAGCCAAATAATGCTTCTTGAAGAGTACTTTTGATTGGTAGGGTTCAAATATTCCTTGGCTTAAAATTATTTTCTATTATAAGTTTGATTTGTTTTTTCCTAGGATTTTATTAAGGGATACAAATAATCTATAGATTTGGTATCTATTCTCTACCTCTGAATCTTCCATCATCTCTCTCAAAACATCTCTGAAAATTGGAATGCATTTTATAATTGACGACACCTTACTATGGTCAGGCAGCTGTCATGACACAGCTGTCAATGCTTGCACAGGAGCGATTTGTTAAAGAATGAGCTCACTGAAAAACTCTTGGGACTGAATTGCTTTTCCTGATGAAATTTTTATTTTCGTGATATCGGTTAATATCATGAAAGTGACAATATCAAATGTGCACGATGTAATCAGCAGCTTGGAGATTAATCCCAGAGACATAATAGAGTAATCTTAAAAAATGTTCTTGATGACAGAGAAGATAGTATCACATAGAAAATCATGGACATCAGCCTGGGCAACCTGGCAAAACCCCATCTCTACCAAAAATACAAAAAATCAGTCGGGCATGCTGGCGTGCACCTGTGGTCCCAGCTACTTGGCAGTCTGAGGTAGGAGGATCCCTTGAGCCTGGGAGGCAGAGGTTGCAGTGAGCCAAGATCACACCACTGCACTCCAACCTGGGTGACAGAGTGAGATCAAAGAAAATCATGGCATCCACTCTTAAAAAAACTGATTTAAAACGTTAGACTCTGAACATGAAATTTTAGGAATACCTTAATCAATTTATATTGCTTATGTCATCCTTTTTAGGTGTGCAACACCTACAAAGACACACAGATTAAAAATCTAAGTTTAAATAACCCTAAGAGATCATTCGGTGCGTATAAAATAAAAATGCTAAGTGATAAGGGAAGCATTATGTCACAGTTTGTTAGTTTTTTTCCCCCTTGGTGTCACAGATGATGGAGACTACAACTGACAGTGCCTTGGGTTTGGTAAGTAAGATACGTGGAATCAAACCTCGACTGAAGAGAGTTACTGTCACCCCTTGCTTGAATTTCTGCAATAGTCTTCTCACAGGTCCCCTTGCTTCTACCCTTACTCCCACACAGTTTTTTTTTTTTTTTCAGACAGAGGCTTGCTCTGTCACCCAGGGTGGAGTGCAGTGGCACAATCTTGGCTCACTGCAAGCTCCGCCTCCTGGGTTTGTGCCATTCTCCTGCCTCAGCCTCCTGAGTAGCTGGGACTGCAGGCACCCATCACCACGCCCAGCTAATTTTTGGTATTTTTATTTTTTTTAGTAGAGACGGGGGTTCACCGTGTTGGCCAGGATGGCCTTGATCTCCTGACCTCGTGATCCGCCCACCTCGGCCTCCCAAAGTGCTGGGATTACAGGTGTGAGCCACCATGCCTGGCCTAGTCTATTTTTCAACTAAGCAATCACAGTGATCCCATAAAAACTGAAGTCCTATCATGACAAATAAGTCCGCAATGTCTTTGTATTTCACTCAGAGTAAATTTCCAAGCCCTCCCAATGGCTTGCCCAGGTCTAGATGATCTATTAATAGCTTACCCCCAACCCCATCATTATCTCTGATCATCTACTACTACATATGCTCTGCCCTCCTCACTCCTCTCTACCACACTTCACACTCTTCTTCAAACAAGCCATGTGTGCTCCTGCCTGAGCACCTTTTCCCTAACTTCCCTCTGCCTGGAAAACTCTTGCTCTACATATCCACTTGGCAGACTCCCTCACTCCTCCAAAAGCCTCAGCTCAAGTCTCACCTTGAGCAAAGGGGAGCAACTTGTACAACCTTTTGTCCTACCGTTGATATTCCCATTCTCTGTTTTTTCCCTTTCTTTCCAAAGTATACTTAACACCCTTAAAATAGGTTCTACTTTACTTGTTTTTCAAGTACTGCTTATTCTCTAACTTTCACAGCTTGAATACTATAAAGTCCAAGAGGGCAGAGATCTTTACTACCTGTTGAATAATATATTCCAAGCACTTAACCTGCCACATGGTAGGCCTCTATATAGCTTGGATGAATAAACCATTAGAACTGCTATACAGCCTTCTGCTGAAAAGTCCAAGGAAATACATTTCAAATGAATGAATGGTGACATTTAAAGACACTTGAGAATCAATTCTGATTTATTTTCCTTTATACAATGAATCCAGTGCAAGTTGGAGCTTAATTTCTGAGGGTCTACACCCAAGGTGATTAGAGAAAAGATCTCTTCTTTGCATGTCATATAAACCTAATAAATATCAATAAGACTGTATTTTAAACTTTCTAAATATGCCCAGTATCAGTTTCTTTATACTTCCTTTAATTAAAAATGGAAAATTGCTTTTAAAAAAAAGTCTTACCGGTAGGTCAGTGAAAGCAATACCTAAAAAGAAAAAAAAAGGTGGCATTAGAAGCTGTTTTTCAAAGCAGACTATACTGACAAGCTGAATTTCTAACTAAAAGGAGGAAACAAATGGCAAAAGAAAAAACATTAAAGCCTAAATAAAAAATAACAAGACTAATTTTTTATCAGTAATACTAACATATGTCTGAGTGAACGAACGCTGTCCCCTTTCAAGATAATCAGCCTTGCTAGTCATACACAAATTTTATTTCTGAGATGCTGCCATTGTCTCCAGGATTTCTGAAATACTTTTAGATATATCTTCAAAGCTACATTAGAAAACATATTAAGAAAGTTGGTTGCAAAATAGTCACAGTTTATTTTTTACCCCCAAGTTGCAATTTGTAGCCTCAACGTTTAATAATCATCATCTAGATTTAGCTTTTAAATAATTTTAGGTGGAAAGAAAAGAGTTTTTCTGTTATAAAAGGCAAACAAGGGAAAATACAGTATATTTTTGCTTCTTTAAAAAATGTTTCTTATGAAAGTAAATTCTTTAACTTATGATTTACTCGTGGGAAAAATCAATTCCTCCCTCAAAGGATAAACGATTTTGCACAGTTGAGAATTTCTCTTGAATACCTTTTGACAGTAATTACAACAGTCATGTTCTAGATACAACTTGAGCAATGGCAATATCATTGGAATAAGTCTACTGTCAACCAACGTGACAATTTAACGACCTCCTTTCAAATATTCAAATATACAACTTAGCTGAAAATAATGAAGTATTTCTGTAGATATGTTTTTAAAAATTTAGCTCTAGAATAATGGGAGAGCAGTACTGGTGAGTCAGTCAGTTGATCTCAACTCTTCCAGTCTAAAACCAACATTAAAACCGAGCCAGCACCACTGCTTCTACAGTCTTGATCACTATCTTAAAACTGAGGGAATTTCCATTAAATTGTTTTTAAGGTCTCTTCCTACTTGACATTTTATTCCTCTATGACTGTGCTGCAATAACAGAAAACATCTAACTCTATTTATTAATAAGGTTAAAAGACAAACTGAAAATAAATTTTACACTTTTAAAATAATGTGTAAAAAATAATGCTTTGTAGTTAGTAAAGCCCTGTTTTTATGATTTTTAAAAACTAGTAAATTCATGGTGGCTTGTTAAAAGGAAAGCAAAGTTAGGGTTCCTGTTTTCCCCATGTAAAACATTATCATTACATTTAACTTCATTAATAACACAGAAAGCAAGTACTATCAGCCCAAATAAAAAATTTTCCCAAAAATTTCACAAAAGTATAAAAAGAATACAGAAAGCAAGAGAATATTTTAATATACTATAAACTATACATATTTCTAATATTTTTCATAAAATAATCAATTATTTTTCTCAAAGATGTCTAGTTATAATGAAGACTGTATATTCCACCTTTAGCAAAAATCCTTTGTGTCTGTAATTACTGAAATCTTCACTTTACCAAAAACGCTAAAAAAAAATTCAAAATTAATTCCAAAGGTTAACATTTTTTAACACGGCCAAATATAGTTACCACAACATGTTTTTGCTCAATCAGACCACGAAAAGATGCCACTTTAACAAGATGGCATAACTAGTTGAATTTTACACAGAAAGCAATTTTCTATATTCATAATTTCCTGATTTGTCAAGCTTTTTGAAAAGTGATCTTCAATTCGTGAACGATATTCAATAAAACAAAGTAAAAAATTATCACATTACATTAACCTATATACTGCAAGGTTTCTCTTATTTTCTCAAATAAAACCTATTTTTCTGTATATAGTAAACAAATATATATTCTGAAAATCTTCCATGAGACAGAAACTAAAGATGTATCAGGTTTTGGGTACAGATTATCCATTTAGGAAGTATAAGGGAATAGTAACTAAATATTTAATAGTATTTTATCTTAGAAGATGCCAGAATCTAGACCAGAGGTAGGCAAAGCTTTCCTATGAAGGGCTGCTAATATGTTGTGCTTTCCAGGCCATATGGTCTTTATCACAAATATCCAACTCTGCCATTGTAACAGGAAAGCAACCATAAACAATATGTTAAGTAGGTGTGGCTGGTTGCTAATGAAATTTTATTTTAAAATAAACAGGAGGCTAACTTGGCCATAGCTTGTAGACTCCTGTTCTACAGAAGTAATTTCTGCTCATCAATGGTTTACCAGTGGATCCCAGGAACCCAGCTCAGGGGCTGACAAACAATGATACTAAATAACATTTAATGGTTATTCACTAGATGCCAGAACTGTGCACATACTATTGCAGTTTACTCTAACCACCTTAGTGAGATAGGTATTACAGTGATCCTACTTGACAAACTGAGAAAACTGAGGCACAGAAATGTTAAGTAATTTACATATGGTTACCTGGCATAAGCCGGGAGTCAATCCCAGGCAAGTCTGACTAAAGAACTCTTATTAACCACTGTTATACCATCTCTCTATGTGCTTAATATTTATTAAATTTAAGAATGAATAATGCCAAACATTCAGGTTTACTTAAAATTAAAATGTGGGCTGGGCACAGTGGCTCATGCCTGTAACGCCAGCACTTTGGAAGGCTGAGGCGGGTGTATCACTTGAGGTCAGAAGTTCAAGACCAGCCTAGACAACATGGTGAAACCCCATCTCTACTAAAAATACAAAAATTAGCTGGGGGTGACAGCGCACCTATAATCCCAGCTATTCAGGAGGCTGAGGAAGGAGAATCGCTTGAAACTAGGAGGTGGAGGTTCTCAGCTGAGATCACATCACTGTACTCCTGCCTTGGCTACAGAAGGAGACTCCGTCTCAAAAATTAACAAAAAATAAAAATTTATGATGTGACTCCATCATTAGGTGCACCTTTTTAAAGACACATCTTACATTTTAAAAATAGCTTTCTTAGCCAAGAGAAAAATTTAATTTAAATATTTGTGAAAATAGGGAAAAAATAAAATCATTATCACCTGTGATTGTCTTATCTCCCAAAATGAAATTTCTTCTCTGGAAAGTTTAAAAAGTTTATGTTAAAGAGATTGTGGTTTTTTAAAAATGTATTTTTTGGTTTTTGAGCCAAAGTACCTAAAAGCAGATTTCTCCGGATTCAAAACTTCAAACATCTTAAGCAGTCAAGCCAACTAAGATTATATGATCAGTCAGAATAGTAACAACAAATAAATTCAAGAGGCCTGTATTGTTCTTGGAAACCAGGTGGCCACAACAATGAAACCACACATAAATATACATAATTTGCATGGAGTCCTTAACATTATTGTACTAGTGAGAAAAGGATCTCTTGTGGACTTGAGAAAAACTTTTAAGTCAGATAATACAGAAGGACTTCAGAATTAAAAATCAGTAATCAGAAGTAGAAATGCTAAGCTGAATATGAAAAAAGTTAACTTTATTGAAACACTTTTAAAAGAGTATTGCCAATGCAGCCAGAAATTCAGAATTTTCTTTTATACTATGAAATAACAGAAAAAACAGCTTTTATGTTAAAGAACATCTATTATATGTCTAAGCATACTACTTTAAGTCTAATTTTTAAATACTATTTATAAGCAGTTTCTGCCTTCTAGGGTTACTTAGTTTAGTTTTTGCTTCCTTTCATTTTACCTCAATAAAAATAATTTGCTTTGAGTCAAAGATTTTTCCAGCAGTAAAATGTGAAATCTTTTTTTATAAAACAAAAAGCATCAGTGTTACTATCCTTTATATTTTCTATAGTTTAAAAAAAACTTCTAAGAAAAAGGAATATAACGACCACATATAACTTTAAATTTGAAGTGCTATGGGTACATGAATATTCCACTGTAAATCTTAACTTACTATTAGTCTTACAATGTATGGGTTTCAAGTTTTCCATAACCTATTTTATTTTCAGAAGTTTTTTTATTCTCAGTTTTGTCACTGTTTGCTTGTTTAATTCTGCTTCCTTCCATACAGCAAACTTGTAGTTACCAACTTAGCCATCTTTGTTAGCAGATCTGACCTTTGAGTGTGTTGATGCCCTTCATATGCTTGTGGCATCAAGCTTTCCCTTCCTTTGTTACCATTCCCCACACTATCCTAACAACTGACTGCCCCTTTTTCTTAGCACCTGTTACCCAGAGAATTAGATTATACTGTGTAGCGTTTTATTTAAAGCAGAAAACTCTTGGCATTTCTATTTCTAGAATAAGTATCTCAGGGTGGGGATTATTTCTACAGTAACTCCTATACATATATGTATTATATAGATGGCCTTCACAGAATATAAAGATGGTGAATATAAATATTCACCATTTCCTTAGCTTCTGCCTGGGAAAAAGGAAGAAATCATTTCCGGAGGCATCTATCTATAAAGGAGAATCACATAATAAATACAACTACCATCCTGGAAGTGTAATAATCTCAATATTTGGTTATTCTGCATGCAATATATTATCTCAGTACCTAAACTATGTCCATTCTTGGTGTAAAAGCAGGTATTGTTGATAAGATTAACACAACAGCCAATGACATCACCAGTAGTGAAAGTTGGTCCATAAGGTTGTCCAGTTCCAGAAGAACAAAACGAATGTCCATCATCCCCATGGTAACCATATGAATGCTTATCCCAACCTAAGGAGAAAGTTCCGGCATATTTACAATGAAAAGTAAGGTTCCTCTGTACTAGGTTTATTCACTAATAACCTAGCGATAAATCAGAACAATACAAGATAAATTTTAAAGATAAAATTCCTAATGTACATTTAAATTCTCAAAAATTACACTACATAATTTATTCTATATTAAAATACGGTTTACAAATTTAAGAAAAATAGCTACACAGAACACTAAAACAAATATTAAACAGAGAACCCCCTACCAGAAAAAACAAACATAAATGCAACAACCACAGGAGGACACATTTTCTGTGCATATTCCGTTTGCTAATACACCAAAATAATTTTGCTTTGATTTAAAGAAACACATACACGTTTTATATAACATAAGAGATTACATCCTATTCAATCACTGCAAGTTTCTCAAGACTGGGATCCAAATATAAAAGCCAAACAGGGTGTGGTCTTACCAAACTACAGATATGTTTATATCATCATTAAGAGATTTTTACCTTATCAGTTACTTCTATAAGGAGTTTTCAAATAATAAAAACCTCAATTAAACCCTCTTTCAAGTATAATTTTAAGCAAAAGGGTACAAAAGAAAGTATGTCAAGGTAACATACGTGATTACAATCAGATGCAACTACATTGTCTTGGTTTGTTTCTTTAAGGCACTTCACGTAGTTTTACATTGACAGTTTTGCCTTGTACCTCAAAAAGTGTCGCCAAAATTAATTTTTAACTTTAGCAAAGAGAGTATTAGAAGACATAATCCAAGAATCACTTCCTTCTGATATGTGGTATTGGGAAACAGGTCTGCCATCTCAATTCATCTCTTCCTTAGTTTAAGTATTAGTTGATATTCCCGGAACATTAAGATGGGTTAAAAGTCAAAAATATGATGGGAAGCCAATATAACCAGCCACATTAAAATATTTAAAGTAGCTGATATTACTATGTACTAAAACTTAAAAATATCAAAATACAAAAAAAGCATGAGATATATACTGTATGTTTTACTAAATAGTGTGAAATTTAAATTTATTAAAAACCGCTCAGCAGGCCGGGCATGGTGACTCACGCCTGTAATCCTAACAGTTTGGGAGGCCGAGGCAGGTGGATCACCTGAGGTCAGGGGCTCGAGACCAGCCTGGCCAAAACGGCAAAACCCCATCTCTACTAAAAATAAAAAAATTAGCCGGGTCTGGTGGTGCATGCCTGTGATCCCAGCTACTCGGGAGGCTGAGGCAGGAAAACTGCTTGATCCCAGAAGGCATAGGTTGCAGTGGGCCAAAACTGCGCCACCGCACTCCAACCTGGGTGATACAGTGAGACTGTCTCAAAAACAAAACAAAACAAAAAAACCCCACTCAGCTTTCACTTAAAATTCATAATGATGATTAAAAACACAGAAAATCAGTATCTTTAAATATTACAATTTCTTACTTGAAAATTTTAACCAGAAAGAGCTACTCATAAGACATAATACTGTAATTCAATTACAAGTGTACCTGGTAGTCTATTCATGTTCACACCTTGAGCAGAAAGACCAATTCCCATGTAACTGTTGGCGGGGGTGAGGGGGAGAGAAGAAAAGGACATTATTATAGTCATATATGTATAAATTACCAAACAGTCTCAAACAATATCAGAACCAAGCCCAAGTTGGAACTCCTAAAGTAGCAACAAAAATTTTATTACAATTTATTATGTAACAACAATGGGCAATATTAAGTACCAATAATACTCAGACTTCACAGCAAACTCATATGGTAATAATTCATAAATACACACAAAGCATTAATATACAGCTATGCACTCTACTGACACCTATAAAAAATCTCTCCAACTTATTTACAGATAAATGTTTGGGATTAAGATTTCTCACAAAAAAGCACAGAGGGATTGTAGAAGGAAAAAAAAAATGTTAAGGAAACAAATGTGTTTCCCAAGGGGCACAGTACAAATTTAGACCACACACACACACACACACACACACACACACACACACGGAAATATGGATTCACATTTGGAAAAAATTTCAAACTCACACAAAAATATCTTAATAAAATTACCCCAAGTATGTATTTTCTATACTAGCTTTCTAAAACTGAGCAAATTGACAAAATCTACCTAAACAGAGGGCTCTTTATTATCAATTTATAAAATTAGAACAAAACAATCTCCACACAATACACAAGGAAAGATTATTCAGGTATTCAGTTATTTTTCAAGTGCTTATAAAACATTAACAACAAAACCTGATAAAGATAGTTCAAAGGAAGAAAACATAACACAATACACTCGTGAGTATGAACACAAAAAGAAAAAATAAAAAGCAAACTGAATCCAGTTTGTTAAAAGGCTAATCGCCCATTATTTTTATCAAGGTTTTAAATGGCATTTGATAAAATTTGGCCACCATTCCTAATAAGAACTCCAATAAAATAAGAATAAAAGGAAATTATTTAACTATGAGACTTTTCCCCCAAATACAGCAAGCAAGATATTCAACAGTAAAATGCACTGAAGGCATTTCCACTAAAATCAAGAACAAAGAGATAGTTACAATTGTTAAATACTGTTTTAGGGGCTTTAGAAAGCTTAATAAAATAAGAAAACTAAATGACTAGTATAAATGTTAAAAGACATAAAAGTACCTTTATTTGTACTTGGTATGATTATATACATAGAAAACCACAGAATCTACCAAAACCTTTTACAATTATTTAGGCATTCTGGCAAACTGACTATATATAAGAGGAACATTTTAATATTTCTTCTAGTATAGCCAGCTGGACAGCCACAATAACTACAGAAAACATAAAACAGGAGTAAGGTTCTCAAGGAAGGCTCAGAATTACATATTAAAAGCCGTATATAAGTGGATATAGTAAACATCTGGATAACTTGAGAGCATAAAAATGGCAATCTTTCAGATAGGCACAGAGGCTCACACCTGGAATCCCAGCACTTTCAGAGACTGAAGCAGGAGGATCTTCTGAGCCCAAGAATTCAAGACCAGCCTGGGCAACATTGGGAGACCTTGTCTCAAAAAAAAACAAAACCATCAGTTGTGTGTGGTGGTGCACACCTGTGGTCCTAGCTATGTGGGAGGCTGAGGTGGGAGGATTGCTTGACCCCAGGAGGTTGAGGCTGCAGTGAGCCATGAATGATCACACCACTGCACTCCACCCTGAGTGATAGACCAGGACTCTGTCACTCAGGCTGGAGGGCAAAAACAAAAAAAGGAGGACAACCTTTCTAAAATGATGTAGACATACATTTTATACATTTCAAGACATATTCCAACAGAAATTTTAAAACTGAGCAAAATTATTTCAAAGTTCATATGTAAAAATGTATAATTTTGATCAAAAGACAAAATTTTAAAAAAGAAAACTCAGTTTTCCCTACTAGAAATTAAAACTCATAGTTAGATTCACAAGAGCAATATTACTACTATGAGCATACGCCAAGTGAGACAAGAGTGACAAAACATTAAGAAACAACACATAGATGTCTAGTCAAGAAGGCTCATTAAGTTTGTATTTTGATTCAGCCCCTTTGCTAGAAGTACGATATAAAATGTAAGTATTACATTTTATTTAAAAAGGCTAAGTCACAAGAAGATGAGAAGAAACACAGGCTGTGAATGGGGATATAAGCTGTGGACCTGCAAAGCTCTGAGTCTATGAGCACTCAACAGTGGCTCAAAGTTCCCCCTCCTCTGGGTAAACAAGGACTAAAAATGTTCCATAAGAGGAGTATTAGCTATGCTTACTGCTTAAAGCCAAAGGCTGGAATAGGCTTCTCCTCTTGAAAGGAGGCTAAGAATATACTGATATCACCTGTTGCCTAAGCTAGAGCTTATTTGACATTGTGGTGTAGTTAAGGGGAAAGAGAGGAGAAACCTCTTAACCAGGATCTAAACCAGTTAGTTATTGAATGGATCCATGACAGAATCTGCAATACTCTCAATATCATGCTGAAGCAAGGACCTGGAAACTCTAATACAAACCTAGTTTTGGATTAGGAGGAATGAATTGAAAAGCAAGTACAAACTGTAAGAAAGAAAATAAGCACAGAAAAAGCCAGATGAGCAAAATGAAGAAAAATGTTAAACTTCCCAATCAAAATAAGGCTGCAAGGACAAAATTCTAAAATATAAGATCAACAAATGTGACACAAGAGGCATGTGGGAAAAAAAAATGAGAAAAAAGAAAAAGACCAGTAAAATAAATGACTGGAATATGAATTCATTCTAGATATCACCTAATGGATAGTATGATTTTAAAAAAACATAAAAATAATTATATTTAGGAATATACTAAAAGAAAAAAATAATCACTAAGATATAAGGACAGTGGTGTACCAATATTTGCTGAGATAATTTAGATAGTAATTTTCCAGAATTGAAAAACATGTTATTGAATTGAAAATACACACTACATACTGAGGAAGATAAAAATTAAGTCACACATAAGACACACTGTAGAATATCAATCACGGGCATAATCTTAAAAGCTAGCAGAAAGAAAGGCAGATTACCTAGCAAGGAATGGCAATTAGACTGACTTCAGACTTCTCCCCAGCAACAACTGATGACGAAAAACAATGGCACAATATGTTCAAAGTATTTAAAGTAACTGTCTACCTAGAACTTAGGTGCCAGGTAATGCAGCAAGAATGAGGGAAAAAATAAGATATTTTAAGACACATAAAAGCTAATGGTTTACTATACACAGACTGTCACAAAAGAACTATCTGAGGACATGCTTTAGCAGCAGGGAGACAAGTGAAAATAGAATAAAGGCATGGACAAGGAAACAATCAGCACAGAAGATGACAAAATATATCACTAAAAGTCATTATTGATTTAAACAATACTATTCAGAGTTTTAAAATCTATCATCCATACATAATGTGCTAGGACACAATTACCTGACATAGAAAGGAACAAAAAATATCCATGTTCAAAAGAAAGCACAAAGAGGGAATGGCCCTGAGACAATCCAGATGTGAGAATTAGCAGACAAAAAAATTTAAACCAGGTACTGTTAACAATGCACAAGATGTAGGAGGGAGAAGAAATACTCTTGCTTTGAATGAAAAGAAATTCCAGAAAAGAAAAAGAATCAATAAAAAGGGAACTACTATGGTCTGAATGTGTGTGTCCCCCAAAATTCTTATGTTGAAACCCAGTCTCTAATATGGTGGTATTATGAGGTCGGCCTCTGGGAGGTCATGAGGGCTCTACCCTCAGGAATGGGATTTTTGCCCTTATAAAAGAGGCGTGAGAAGGCTTGTTTGCCATGTAAGGACACATAGGTGTTTTCTATGAAGCAGAGAGTTCTCACCAGAAACTGAATCTGCTGGAGCCTTTTAATCTTGGGCTTTCAAGTCTCCAGAACTGTGAGCAATGAATGTACGCTGTTTATATAATAAATTACCCGGCCTAAGGTGTTTTGTTACAGCAGCCCAAACAAAAACAAGAACCAAATAGAAATTCTGGAGCTGAAAATTGTATGAAATAAATCTTTACTGATGTACTTAATGGCAGACTGAAGATGGCAAAATAAATAGTAACATGAAAACAGACCTTATCTGAAGGACAGAGAAAAAAAGATAGGGGTATGGGGGGAAAGAGTCCTTGGAACAGTATCAAAATACATGTAACCAATCCCAAGGAAAAAGAGAATAGGACAGAAAAAAAATTGAAAATAATTCCCCAAATTTGGTAAAAGACAAAAACGTACAGATTCAAGAAGCTCAGCAAACATTAATTAAATAAAAAGAAAACCACACCTAGGCACAAATCACAGCTGAACTGCTGAAAACTAACAAAAAAGAAAAAAAAATGCAGAAAACAGCTAGAGAAAAACGACATATTACTTTCACAGGAACACTGAGTTGAATTTCCACTGACTTATTAGAAAATATGAAGGCCAGAAGACAGTGAAATGAAATCTTTAAAAGTGCTAAAAAGAAAAAAAACCCAAAAGCCTGCCAACACAAAATGTTATTTTCAAGAGAAATATTCTTAAGAATAAAAGTGAAACAAAAACATTTTCAGATAAAAGAAAAACATAATGTGTTGCCAGCAAACCTACACTTAAAAAAATGCTCTTAATTTTCCTAAAACATGACCCTTTAAAGCAAAGATGGTAACATGTATTGTGTAGTTTATAACATACCATAGATGTAATACATATGACAATTACAGCAAGAAGGACAGGAGGAAGTGATAAATGTAGAAATGCAAGTTTCTATATTTTACATAAAATGGTTCAATATTAATTCTCAACAAGTTATGAAAAAAGATATATATTAAAATCTAGAATAATCGCTAAAAATAGCAGAGACATAAAGGTCAGTAAATAAAAAGAAATTCTAATAATGTATCAAAATGATAACATATGATGACTAGACAGTGTTTAACCCAAGAACAAAAGATTGGCTTAATATTCAAAACCAATCAATGTATTTTACTATACTAGGGGAAAACTATCATGAAATAGCTGCAGTAAGAACACCCGATACAATTTAACATCATCCAAAATAAATACTCTTGGCAAACTAACAAGGGAACTTCCTCAACCTGTACCTACAAAAACTGTACAAATTAACATGCTTAATAGCAAAATACTGAACACTATTCTCCGAGACCAACAAAAAAGCAAGAAGCCCAGTGCTCACCACTCCTATTCAACACTATACTACAAATCCTAGCCATTTTGACAAGGCAAAAAAGAGAAATAAAATGCATAAAAATTAAAAAGAAAGCTGGCTCTATGTACAGATATATGACTGCTTATAAAGAAAATCCTAAGGAATCTACAAAATAACTGGAATAAGTGAATTTAAGAAGGTTGCAGGATACAAAGTTAATATACAAAGTCCACTGTATTTGGCAGCAAATACTAGAAAAACAAAATTTTAAAAACCAATTCTATCTACAACAGCATCAGAAAACACAAAACATCGAACGAAAGACATGCAGCCCTCTCTACTCAAAATTACCAATTATCACTTTGGGAAATTTTAAAAGATGTAAATAAATGGCAAAATATATCACGCCTACGAATTGGGCACCTCAACTGCAAATTCTCTTCAAACTGATCACAGAGTCAATGCAATCCAAAGCATAACCACAATAGGCTTTTCTTTTTTTTTTTAATCTGAAAAGCTGATTCTAAAGTGTATATAGAAGCTGATAATGAATGTAAATATACAGCTTAATAGAAGAAATAAGACCTAGTGTTAGATAGATCCGTAAGATGAATATAGTTCACAATGTTCTATTGCACATTTCAAAATAGCTAGAAGAGAATAATTCAAATGTTTCCAGCATAAAGACAAATATTTAAGGTAATAGATACCCCCAATACACTGATTTGATCTTTACAATCATATGAATGTATCATCACTGTACCCCCAAAACATGGACACTTATTATGCAGCTATAAAAAATTAAAATTAAATAAGTAAAATTTATATGGAAACGTGAAGGATCTAAAACATCCCAAAAAAGCTTGGAAAACTGTAGAATTTACACAATCTGACTTCAAAACATAGCATGGGCTGAGTAAACAGTATGGTACTGGCTTAAGGATCAACAAATAGATCAATGCAACAGATTAAGGAGTCTAGAAAGAGACCCACATTTATAGTCATTTAATATTTTACAAAAGTGCCTAGACAGTCCAAAAGAGGATGGAAATCTTTTGAACAAATAGTAATAAGATAACTGACATCCATGCAGAAAAAAGTGAGCCTTAATCTCTATCTCACACGATACACAAAAATCCAATGAAGATGAATCACAGTCCTAAATATAAATGTTAAAAACTACAAAGCTTCTACAAGAAAACATGTAAAACTATCTTAACGACTTAGGGATAAAGCAAAGATTTATTAGGACACAAAAAGGAAGACTCATAAAAGAGTAAACTCATAAAATAAAACTTCAGCAAAATTTAAACTTAACTAAAGACATAGATGATCCAATTTTCAAAAATGAACAAAAGATCTGAATAGATATTTCACAAAATAAGACACTGCAAATAGCCAACGAGTACATGAAAATGTGCTCCAAATTGTCAGTCATCAGGAAAATGCAAATTAAAACGACACTGAGATACAACTGCATACCTGCCAGAATAATTACAATTTATAAAACCAACAACATCAGTGTTGCCAAGCATATGGCACAACAGGAACTTCATATATTTTTGATGGGAATTTAAAACAATAAAACCTCTTTGAAACAAAGGCTGGCAGTTGCTCATAGAACTGAACACCTGCCTACCCCATGACCCAGCAATACCACTCATAAGAAAAATGAAGATGTGTCTACCAAAATAATTTGTACAAATAGGCTCATGGCAGATTTCTTCACAATAGTGGAAAAACTTGAAACAGCCTGGGTATCCATCAACAAGCGAACAGATATACAAATTGTGGTATATTCTACTCAGCAACAAAAACAAAAATAGAATTACTGATAAACACAAATGGATCAATCTCAAAAATGTCATGTTCACTCAAGGAAGCTTTACATACAAGAAGTGCATATGCCATATAATTCCTTTTATATGAAATTTTGCAACAAGAAAAACCACTCTACGGTCGTAAACAAGTCAAAACAGTGTCTGCCTCTGAAAGGGTGGGTCAAGGGCCTAAGTAGGAAGGAGCATGAGGGAACATTTCTGAGAATGATGATGTTCTATACTTTGATAGAGGTTTGCATTTCATGGGCATACGCATCTGCAAAACTTATCAAAGAGTACACTTAAGATGTGTGCATTTCACCAAATGTAAACTGTACCACACACACACACACACACACACACACACACAAAGAGAAGTAAGCTGACATCAAACTCTAGTTAATGATATACATGCTGTAGTGATTGGGGGGAAGTATACCTACACCGAAATGTATCAAAGATTAAGATGGATCAACTGATGAAAAGAGGAATAGAAGAGATACCGCATAAAACAATTACAGTCAGGTCTGCTATATCATGACATACAAGTTTCAAAAAAATCACATTATACAAAATCATGCAATAAAAGCTACAAGGTTTACGAAGGAAATGGGGTTGGGAGCACAGCATGCAAAAACGTAACACATTTTTGAAAAGATAAGAACACAA
This sequence comes from Nomascus leucogenys, assembly GCF_006542625.1. Classification (NCBI taxonomy): domain Eukaryota; kingdom Metazoa; phylum Chordata; class Mammalia; order Primates; family Hylobatidae; genus Nomascus; species Nomascus leucogenys. Next base: position 62,107,357 of record NC_044388.1, read on the forward strand.
TAAAAACAATTTTACACCTATTAAATTATTAAGGAATAGGCCAGGCACAATGGCTCATGCCTGTAATCCCAAAGGAAAAAAAAACTGGGAGGCCATGGTGAGAGAAGCGCTTGAGTCCAGGAGTTCAAGACCAGCTGGGCAACACAGTGGGACCCCATCTCTCCAAAAAAAAAAAAAAAGATGGGCACGGTGGTGCATTGCCTGTAGTTCCAGCTACTCGGGAGGATCACTTGAGCCTGAGAGGTCGAGGCTGCAGTAAGACGTGATGGCACTACTGCACTCCAGCCTGGGTGACAGAGACCTTGTCTCAAAACAACAACAACAAAAAATTGTTACGGAATAAATACTACAAGAAAGTGAGTATTTTACCTTGAAAAGCACCTAAGTTTATACCTGGGAAATGGGTGTCATAAGAGTTACCGCTTGTGAGTTACTGTGAAGTGATGAAAGGAGGGTTATCTGACAAAGGGAAATTTGTAACACCAGTTGTGGCTGGGTGTGGCTCATAACTGACAGTAAACTGAATAGCTGGTAGATATATGAAGGCTATCTGACATATAAAAACAAACTCAACCCAATAGTGAGGGACAGGCAAAATTTATGTGAACAAGAAATTTATTGTTGTGGTACTATGTGTTTACCAAGAGCAATGAATATGAAGATTTTTCAGATCAATACGTCAACGTAGATCATCACAAATTATGCATTTATTAACAGTTATGTAAGTAATGTTTGTGCCTAACATACAATGGAGACTAACAGCATTCTAGTTTAATTCCTATTATTGATAGGCTTAAGCCTACTATCTTGCTATTTGTCCATCTGTTCTCTCCATCTTTTTCTGTGTTCTTTTTAATTCTTATTTTTGTTTTATGGCCATTATTAGTTTTCTGCTATGCCTTTTGGCAGTATATTAATGACTACCTTATTAAGATTTTAATGCATCTTTGATCTATTACATTCTTAAGTTAGTATATGTATCACATGCTGGCAATGCAAGAAACACCTTTAAAAACCTATTTACAGTGATGTTCCACATAACAAATGTTTCGGTCAACAACCGACCGTATGTACAACAATGGTCCTATAAGATTATAATGGAGCTGTTCTATACAAGTGTGCCGTTTTAAATCTTTTATACCACACATTTTTACTGTATCTTTTCTATGTGATGTATTTAGATACACAAAACCATTGTGTTACAATTCCCTATAGTATTCAGTACAATAACAAGCTATTCAGTTTTGTAGCCTAGGAGCAGAGCAATAGACCACACCACATGGCCTAGGTGTTTAATAGGCCATGTGGTATGGTCTATACCATTTAGGTTTGTGTAAGTACATTCTATGATATTCCTACAATGACAAAATCACCTAACAACACATTCTTCAGAACGTATCCCCATTCTTACGCAACACATTTTTTGTTACTGTTGTCAAAAATTAAAATTAAATAAAAAAGAAAGATCTCTAATTAGTAATCCAATTTCTACTGTTAAGAATGAACTAAACCCAAAGCAGGTAGCAAAAAAGGAATTATAAAGATTAGGGGAGAAATAAGGGAAGAGACTAGAAAAACAATAGAATCAACGAATTCAAAAGTAGGTTCTACTAAGCAAGAAAAATAAAAGAAGACTCAAATTACTAAACATCAGGAATTAAAGGAGTATTACTACTAAACTAAAAAGGATCATAAGAAAACAATTATTAAATACTATCAACAATGAATTACATAACCTCCTTTAAACGGACAAATTCTAGTAAGACACAAACTACTACAACTGCATAGTAATTTTAAAACACAAAGACAAGCCCGTGCTCAGATGGCTTCACTGGGGAAATCTACCAAACATAAAAATTAACATTAATGTTTCTCAGACTCTTCCAAAAAAGCTAGAAATACTTCCTAACTCATTCTACAAAGCAAGCACTACCTTGTTACCAAAACTAGATAAAGGCATCACAAAAAAACTACAGAAAAAATATCCTTCATTAACACAAATGCAAAAATCCTCAACAAATTACTAGGAAATCAAATCTAGCAACACATATAAAAGATTATAAACCATGACCAAATGGGATTTATCCCAAAAACATGAAGTTTGTTTAACAAACAAAAATCAATCAATGTAATATATTAAGAAAATAAAGAACAAAACCCATATAATCATCTCAACAGGCATAGAAAAAGAATTTCACAAAACTCATCACCCTTTCATGATTTAAAAAAAAAATCATGAAAAATCATGACTCAGCAAGCTTGAAACAGAAGGAAACTTCCTCAAACTGATAAAGAACATCTATGAAAAATCCCCAGCTAATAGCATACTTAGTGGTAAAAGACTGAATACTTTGACCTTAAGATTAGGGACAAAAAAAAGGATGTCTTCTCTCACCACTTCTATTCAACATAGTACTGAAATTTCTACCCTGGGCAAGAGGGCAAGAAAAAGACGTAAAAGCCATCAGATCAGAAAGCAAGAAATAAACATCCTCTATTGACAGATGGCACAATCTTGTATATAGAAAATCCTAAAGAATCTCCTCCCCCAAAATTATTAAAGGTAATCAAGTTCAACAAGACTACAAGATACAAGATTAATATGCAAAAATCAGTTGTATTTCTACACACTAGAAATAATTTGAAAATGAATTTAAGAAAACACTTTCATTTGGAACAGAACGAAAAAAAAGAATATTTAGGAATAAATACAGCAAAAGAAGCGCGAAACCTGAACACTAAAAACGACATTGTTGAAAAAACGAAAGAACTCCTAAGTAAATGGAAAGACTCCCCATGCCATATTCTTGGATTTGAAGACTAAATGTTGTTAAAATAGCAATACTCCCCAAATTAATCTAGAGATCCAACACAAACCCTATCAAAATCTTAACTTGCTTTGCTGCAGAAATTGACAAACTGATCCCGAAATCATACACAAATTCAAGGGCCCAGTAGAGCCAAAATAATCTTGAAAAAGAAGAACAAAGTTGGAAGACTCACACATTCCAATTTTAAAACTCAATAAAAAGCTACAGTAACCAAGAGAGTGTGTTGCTGGCTTAAAAACAGACATAGAGATTAATGCCATAGAATTGAGAGTTCAGAAACTCTTATATTTATGATCAATTAATTTTGTTGTTGTTGTCGTTTTGCAACAAGTAAGGTCTCATTTTGTTACCCAGGCTGGAGTGCAGTGGCATGATCACAGCTTACTGCAGCCTTTTTTCTCCCCTGATTAGGTGATCCTCACACCTCAGCCCCCGAGTAGCTGGGACTACAGTTGCATGCCACCATGCCTGGCTAACTTTTTTTTTCGCATTTTTTGTACAGACAGGGTTTCTCCATGTTGCCCAGGCTAGTCTCAAACTCCTGGGCTCAAGCAATACTGCCCACCTTGTCCTCCCAAAGTGTTGGGATTACAGGCGTGAGCCACAGCATCTGGTAGATGAATTGAGTTTTGACAAGTGGGAAAAAACAATCCAGTGGGGAAAGAACTGGTTTTTTTTTTCAACAAATGGTACTGGGAAAACATACACATGCAAATGAACGTAGCTGAGGTTGGGCATGGTGGCTCAAGCCTATAATCCCCGCACTTTGAAAGGCCAAGGTGGTAGGTGGATCACTTGAGGTCAGGAGTTCAAGACCAGCCTAGCCGACATAGCAAAAGCCTATCTCTACTAAAAATACAAAAATTAGCCAGGTGCAGTGGCACATGCCTGTAGTCCCAGCTTCTCAGGAGGCTGAGGCATTAGAACTGCTTGAGCCTGGGAGGCGGAAGTTGCAGTGAACTAAGATTGTGCCACTGCACTCTGGCCTGGGCGACAGAGCAAGATTCTGTCTCAAAAATAAAAAAAAATATTTTAAAAAAGAATGCAGCTGGATCCCTATCTCACACCATATCTAAAAATTAACACAAAATGGATTAGAGAGCTAACTGAAGAGCTAAAAACTCTTAGATGAAAACACTGATGTAAGTCTTTGTGATAATGGCTTAAGACAATGGTCTCTTAGATACATCAGAAGCAGAAGAAACATAAGAAAAAATAGACAAACTAGGCCAGGCGTGGTGGCTCACGCCTGTAATCCCAGCACTTTCGGAGGCCGAGGCAGGCAGATCACAAGGTCAGAAGATCGAGACCATCCTGGCTACCACAGTGAAACCCTGTCTCTACTAAAAATACAAAAAAAAAAAATTAGCCAGGCGTGGTGGCGGGCGCCTGTAGTCCCAGCTACAAACTCAGATAAGGTAGATTTTGAATGATCCAACTGGACATTTTTAAATAACTCATTAAAATGCTAAGGGCTATAAGAAAGAATCAAAACAAAATGCTAGAAATAAAAAACATTAACACAAATAAAGAATGCCTTTGATGAGCAATCAGCAGACTAAAAAAAAAACAATAATCAGTGAGCTTGAAATAAAACTGGAACATGGTATTTGAGAATGTAGGACAACTATAAAAGGTGAAAAATATTCATAATAGTAATGCTAGAAGGAGAAGAAAGAAAATGAAGTATTTGAAGTAATGATGGTTGATAATTTTCCAAAATTAAGGACAGATACCCCAAACTGCAAATCCAGAAAGCTCAGAGAACACTAAACAGGATAAACATCAAAACATCAACACCTCATCTTCAAACCTAGGTCAAAGACAAAGAGCAAGTCTTGAAAGAAATCAGGAAAAAAAAACAACCAAAAAAAACACTTACCGTATATGAAAGAAGGATAAGAATTATATCAGATTTCTCTTCAGAAATCATGTAAGCAAGAAGAGAGTGGAATGAAATATTTAAGTGTTGGGAAAAAACCCCACCAAGCTAGGATTTAGCATCCAGAGAAATTATCCCTCAGAAGTGAAAGAAAAATAAAGACTTTCTCAGACAAACAAAAATAGAGGGAACTTGTGTCCAACAAACTTGCCTTGCAAGAAATGTTACAAGTTCTTCAGAGAAAAGGAAAATGATATAGGTGAGAAAATAGAATCCTTATGAAGAAAGGGAGAGTCCAAGAAGGAATAAATGAAGATACACTCTTTTATTTTTCTTAATCTTAATTGATCACATAGATAAGTATTCAAAATAGTAACAATATCTTGGATAACTGCTGTTTATGGATAAGTGAAATGAATAACAGCAATGCTCTAAGGGACAGGAGGGAGGAGTTGGTTATATTCTGTTATAAGATACCTGTACTATGTGTGAAGCAGTATAAGTGGTATTTAAAAATGAACTTAGATGAGCTCTAAGGGAAACTACTAAAAAATCTTTTTAAAGAAGTACAATTGGTATTTTAAATAGAAAAGAAAAATGGAATAATATACAATGCTCAATTAAAATCAGACAATGGGCTAGGCATGTAGCTCATGCCTGTAATCCCTTTGGAAGGCCGAGGCAGGAGGATCACTTGAGCCCAGGAGTTCGAGACTAGCCTGGCCTACATGGCAAAATCCCATCTCTATAAAGAATACAAAAAATTAGCCAGGTATGGTGGTGTGCCCTTGTAGTTCTAGCCACTTGGGAACCTGAAGTGGGAGAATCACTTGAGTCCAGGAAGTCAAGTCTTCAGTGAGCCGAGATCACGCCATTGCACTCCAGCTTGGGTGACAGAGGGAGACCTTGTCTCAAAAAAAAAAAAAAAAAAAAAAAAAATACATTTTAAAATAAGCAACAGGGAACAAGTATAATGAGTAAGAAACAAATATGGTAGACACTAAAATCCAATTTTAACAATACTTTCAATGTGAATGGTCTAAATATACCAATTAAAAAGACAGAACTGACAAGAGAGAACAAAAAGACCCAAATGTATGTTGTCTACAAGAAACTCACTCTAAATACAAAGACACAGATAGGTTAAAGGAATGGAGAAATACAATGCCAACATGGATCAAAAGGCAGCTGGACTAGTTATATTAATTTCTAACAAAGCAGAATTCAGAACAAGGAAAATTATCAGAGAAAAACAGAAATAGTACATAATGATCAAGGATCAATTATCAAACAAGATACAACAATCCTTAATTGTTGAGGGTCGTGATCAACTCAGTATACTACTGGAGGCTGTATGTGTAAACAGCAAACTGTTTCTCATAAAAGCAGGATATTGGCAAACTGACAAACTGTGTCTGCTGCCCAGAAGGAATGATGAGGGCAGCCACCACCCAGGCATAAGTGTTTCTTGTGATTAGGCAAAACTGAAGCCTGTTAGCAATAATGTGAACCTGTGATCAATCAAGCAGCTGACCAAACATTACCTCCTCCCTGCTCTTTCTACCCAATAAATACTAAGGGCTGTAGAGTCTCAGGCGGCTGCCTTTGCTCACTAAAAGCAGGGAGCCCTTTTCTTCTTCTCTTCTTCTCTCTTCTCCTTCCCCATGTTACCCTTACTTTAAAATAGTTACCTTTGTCTTAAGTTTTCATTTCTATGTCTGTCCCCCTTGATTCAGTCTCATAATGATGGTCTCAAGTAGTAACAGTAGTACCTGTCTCAGTGCCAGTCTCAAGTAGTAACTGTGGCAGTCAGCCACACTTAAGTGTGTCTGAGCCTAACAACAAAGTGTCAAAAGATGTGAGACAAAAACTGATAGAGCTACAAGAAGCAGCAGTTAACTCCACAGCTATAACTGAAGACATCAACACCCCTATATCAATAATTGGCAGACACAGCAGGCAGAAAACCATTAAACATATAGTCAAACTGAAAAGTACCATCCATCAACTGGATTTCATTGACATTTATAGTATACTTTATCCAATAACCACAGAATACATATTCTTCTTAAGCTCACAAAAACATTTACCAAAACAGAATACATTCTGGGACATAAGAAAGACATGCCTTAACTAAAGTCATACAAACTATGCTCTCAGGACTTTAATGGAATTAAACTAGAAATCAATAAAAGAAACATAGCTGGAAAATCCCCAAATATCTGGAGATTAAACAACACATTTTAAAATAACACATCAGTCAAAGAAGTCTAAAGAGAAATTTAAAAATATTTTGAACTAAATGAAAACAACTTATCAAAATTTGTGGGATGCAGTGAAAGCAGTGCCTACAGAGAAATTTATAGCACTGAATGTAATGGTGATCTAAAATCAATGATTTAACTTTCCGCCTTAGGAAACTGGAGCAATAAATACAAACCTAGAGAAAGAAGAAGAAATGAGAAATAGAGATAGCAATGAAATTTAAAAAAATAAAATAAAATAAAAATCAACAAAATTAAAAGCCAGTTCTTTGAAAAGATCAGTAAAATTGATAAACCTCTAGCCAGGATAACCAAGAAAAAAAAACACAAATTATTAATACCAAAATCAAAGACATAAGAAACTATTATTATCAGTAATAGTATCAATACTGATCCCAGACATTAAAAAAGTATTAAAGAAACATTTATAACTAACTTTATGCCCACAAATTTGATTATCTAGATGAAATGGATTTCAAGGCAATTCCTTGGAAGATATAATTTTATCAAAACTCATACAAGGAGAAAATGAAAATCTGAATATGCCTCTATAGATTAAAAAATTAAATCAATAATTAATAACCTTTACAGAAATGAGAAAGAAGAGGAAGAACTCTGGTAACTAGGTCGAATTGTAGTGTCAAAATAAACTCCATCCACTGAAAGAGCCCAGAAGCAATGATACCCAATAGTAGCAAGCACACCCATAATAAATCTATTAAATAAAATTCAAGAATATTTGTTGCATAATGTTTGTATTCAGAATATATCCAATAAGAGTGTACGATATACTGTGTTCAAAAGTTATCTGCATTCATTCTTTTCTTTTATTGTGGTTGTTTGTAAAAGCTAAATAAAAACATATACTCAGAAAAAAATAATAGTAACAATTAATAACCTTCCAAAAAAAAAAAAAACACTGGGCCTAGATGGCTTCAGGGTAATCCCAACCAAACATGTAAGGAAGAAATAACACAACTGTCTCCAATCTTTTCCACAAAATACACTCAGAGGGTACACTTTTTAAGTCATTCTGAGTCTAGCATTACCCTAATGCCAAAACCAAATAAAGACATTACAAGAAGGGAAAACTACAGACAAATATCTCTTATGAACACAGATGCAAATATCCTCAATAAAGTATTAGCAAATCAAATCCAACAAGGTATAAAAGAACTATACCTCCTTAAAGTCTGGATATTAAAATAAATAAATTAAATTAAAATTTTTAAAAAAGAACTATACAACAAGACTAAGTGGGATTTATCCCAGGTATGCAAGGATGGCTCAATATTAAAAAAAACAATGTAATCAATCACATCAAGAAGCTAAAGAAGAAAAATCACATGATCAGACCAATACATGCAGAAAATGTATCTGACAAAATCCAACACCATTCTTGATAAAAACTCTCAGTAAACTAGGAATAGAGGGGGAGCTTCCTCAACTTAATAAAGAACATCTACAAAAAACCTACAATTAGTATCATACTTAATGGCTAGAAACTAGATGCTTTCTTTTTAAGATGAGGAAAAAGGCAAAGATGTTTCCTTTCATGGCTCTTATTCAACATCATAGGGGAAGTCCTAGCTAATGCAATCAGACAAGAAAAGGAAATAAAAGGTATATACATTGAGAAAGAAAAAATAAACCTACTTTTGTAGCTGAAAAGATGTTTATGCAGACAATATCAAAGAACTGACAGAAAAAACCTCTTGGAAAAAATAAGCAATCATAGCAAAGTGGCAGGATACAAGGTTAATATGCAGAAGTCAATTTCCTACGCACCAGCAATGAACTGGAATTTTAAACACACAATACCACTTATATTAGCACCAACAAAAAGGAAATACTTAGGCATAAATCTAACAAATATTAACAAAATTGATACCATGAGAACTATAAAACTGCTGAAATAATCAAAGAAAAGCTAAATAAATAGAAAAACAGCCTATGTTCATGGACAGGAAGACTCAAATTTTAAAATTTCGAATTCTGAATAGTTCATTCATGTATATAAGTTACTGACACAGTAAGAGGGATCTTTTTTTAATCTTACAAGACCTAAAAATTACTTAATACCTTTGAAATAAAATGCTTTATTTCTGCCAAATGGCATTATGAATATAATAAGACTTAAGAGCACCAAAAGTTAGTTACTACAGCAAGATACACTAGTATACATATATCTATTTATATTAAGAAACTCAGGGCACTTGTCTATAACTCACAAGTTACCAATCTTAAACATTTAAGCTTATGAACATATACCCATTTTTTTCTCATGTAAAAGAACAAACTTTAACATCTTTCAACTATCGTAAGTGAAATAATATTAAAAGTGATATATACCAACTGGTGATTCACATAGTAGTGCTATAAAATCAAACCAAAAACATTCCATCAACAACTGCAGGCCAGGTGTGGTGGCTCAAGCCTATAATCCCAGCACTTTAGGAGGCTGAGGTGGGTGGATCACTTGAGCCCAGTAGTTCGAAACTAGCCTGGGCAACAAGGCAAAACCCCGTCTCTACATAAAATATAAAAAATTAGCCAGGCATAGTGGTATGTGCCCGTAGCGCCAGCTACTCAAGAAGCTGAGGTGGGAGGATCAGCTAACTCCAGGAGTTCAAGGCTGCAGTGAACGGTGATCATGTCACTGTACTCCAGCCTGGGCAAAAGAGTGAGACCTTATCTCAAAAAAACAAACAAAAAACAATTACAGATGCTCCTGTGAAAATATTTCAATCAGGTTACATACTTGAGACATATTTCAGGGTTTAAAAAAGGCAACCACTATCTAAAAGAAATGAGAACTTATAAAAAATAATAAAGAACCAAAAGGAAAGCAATTGTTGAGAAAGCTATGGTTCTCAAAGACTATTAACACAGAAATTATTTGACAAGGTAAACAGAACTTCAGCTGGCCACTGTATTTAAAACGTGTTTCTTATTTACTATATTATGTTTTGGCTTCTTAAAAAGCTTGCTGGCCAGGGCTAGTGCTTTCTTAGAGATAAGAGGGCTCACAGGAGCATGTCTTCCATATACAAACCAACCAATCCTGAGTCTACAGCCAAATCCACTTCCTTATCTAACGCTCACATACGAAGCCAGTATTTCCTGCCCTAAATCATTCCAGAGTCAGGTACCAGGCAATTAGAGACCACCTCTACAGCTCGAAGCCTGCAGGAATCATCCAAACTCATCAATCCTCAACTGCTTACTCTGCCCTCCCTTGCCTTTCCCAGGAAATCCCAATACTCTGGGCCTGGACTTTTCCATGGCTCCTGTCTTCTGCTTCCTGACTAAAACCTGGTGCTTCCCCTGTGTGGCATGCAGTGACCCTCCCTGAGACCTGTGAGTATAATAAAATTCCTCCTTCTAAGCCTTATTCTCATATCCCCCTGCAGCTGCCCAGACCTTACCACACCGTATCCAACACCTACATTCTTAGAATAGCCACTATTAATATACAAAATAAATTTAAGTATATGCATGCTCAAAATATTGCAAAGTGAAATATTAATCACCAGATGATTATCTGCACCAATGGAACTGAGGTAAGAAACTTAAAACTAAAGTAACAGAAAACAGAAATCCTTTTTCAATATTACAATTCAAACCTAGAACATTTTGCTTTATCATGTGATTAAAAAAAAAATTTGTTCCAATTCTAATTCTATGCTGACAGTAAAGCAGCTACTTATCTCTCTCTCTACACTGCAACTTCTCTACCACATTCTTCCCAAAGCATAAAGAATCATGGAAAACAGAAATTCTTTCTTGCCTTCGGAAATTTCACAACAATATACATCAAGTTGCATCTTTCTTCAGCTGCATCTTTCTCCCATTACCTCTCGAAGAGCTATAAAAATATAAATACACAATACCTTAAATTAAGGCCTGGCTATATTTACTAAGATGGCCTTCAAAGTACCTATTCATTTATCCTGCCTTTTAATAATTAAGACAATAAGGCTCTAAAAACAAGAAAAGCCTATTAGTTTGAGAGTTCCTCTGACAATCCTTTGTCAAATAATTCCATCTGTAGTTAACTACTACAACAACAACAAAACACAACATAACTTGGTTTCCTGACTTGTTAAACTGTTAAGGTGTTAAATGTTATGGAAAATGATCTATCATATGTATAAAACAACATATTCTACTTTTCACCCAATAGACACAAAATTGTTTGTTTCTAATAAACTGACATTTTTGGTGAATAAAATTATTTATATTTTAATCCATATTTAAAATCTTGTTTTTCAACATATCCCTAGAAGATTAATAAACAATAAAAAGTAGCAACTTTAAATCACACAAATAAGTTCAGAAGAAACTGATTTACATTTCAATTCTATAAACATTACAGGTTCTACTTGTACCAAATGAGGTGTACCTATACAACTATGGAAACTGAGATGCATTTTACTGTTTTGTTTTTCAACAATATTTCTCTTCACAAGTGCTATAACTTAAAATTTACACTGGATGTTCAAGACTTTTTCATAGGAAGTGTCCAATTTTTAATATAAATCGGTCAAAAAATAGTGTTCTTATTTACATAAGAATTAGAAGAAAAAAAAGGAAAATTATTTCAGAAATAAAGACAAGCTAAATGGAACACAAAATAACAGACCCCCCCAAGAAAAGAGGAAAGAGAATAGAGGAAATTTTCAAAATAACGTAGTCAGTCAAGTGTTACAGTTCTTTTAAAATTTCTCTGGCAGGCTTTCCAGTTTTTACCAAAAATCCCTTCAAAAAAATAAGTAAAATAATAAAAGAAGTTAGTCAAAGAAGATCCAACATACATTCATAATTAGAATCCCTAAAAAACAAACCCATGTAATGGAACAGAACAAATATTGAAAACCATCATACGAAAAATCTTTTCTGAAATAAAACACTTGAATCTACTACTTAAGACCATACCAAGATCAACACCAAGACATATTCAAGTAATGATTCTTTAAAGAAAAAGAAAAATCTTTCAGGTATCCAGGCAAATGACCAAATTTCTTGTAAGAAAAAAATGTCTGAAGACTTTGAAAATGTCCATGGAGCTCATAAAAAAACACAGCTGGGTGCAGTGGCTCATATGTGTGATCCCAGCACTTTGGGAAGCTGAGGTGGGAAGATCATCACTTGAGCCCAGGAGTTCAAGACCAGCCTGAGCAACACAATGGGACCCTGTCCCAACAAATACAAAAATAAAAAATAAAGTTAGCTGAGCATAGTGGTGCACACCTGTAGTCCCAGCTACTCAGGAGGCTGAGGCGGGAGGATCGCTTGGCCCCAGGAGGTTGAGGCTGCAGTGAGCCACGATTGTGCCACAGCCCTCCAACCTGGGCAACTGAGAGTCTGTCTCGGAAAAAAAAAAAAAGAAAAGAAAGAAAGAAAACATGAGCCAGGGATTTTACATCCAATCAAAGCTTCAAATATAATGAGTATAATGGTCACAAGCAAATAGTTTGAACCGAAAGGACTTAAAAGAATATTGTTCCCATGAGCTCACTTGTAGAATGTGAGCTTCAGATAACCAAAAAATCCTCAAAGTATCTTTGGGATAAGGTCTGATGATGAGTATTGAATATAATTTAAAATTAACACTAAGTGATCAGAATAAAGATAACAGCATAGTGCATGCAAATGTTATATGCTGGTAAAATACAGAAATAAAACAATTAACAAAAAAGAGAGTTTACAGAAAAAGCAATGACCTACTGATACACTCAACTACCTGGATGAGTATCACATGCATCATGCTAAGTGATTACAAAATAGCCATTCTCAAAAGGTTACATTTATGTAACATTCTGGCTTCAAAAGGCAAAACTATAGGGACAGAAGACAGATCAGTGGTTGTGAGGAGTTAGGGGTGGGAGGAGGGTTTGAGATAAAGGGGCAACAAGACAAAGTTTGGGGTGGTTGTTATGTAATTCTAGTTGTGGTGGTTGTTATGTAATTCTACTTGTCAAAACTCATAACTATACACTGAAAAAAATGTATTTTACTGCACATTAATCAATAATACATTTTAAGTGCAAAAAAACCCACAGACACTGGGGAAAGGGAAGAAAAGGTACTGAAGAGGTTACTAGCTAATTTCATTATTGCTCACAATACAAGAGTACCTTAAAAGGAGGGGACTATAGGTATTAGTATAAACGTACCTCTCTCAATGTAAAAATATACTAAACCTCTCAAAAAAAAAAAAGAGCAAACAAAATAGATAAAATAAAAAAATTCAAAAGCAACAAAAATGTTTCAAGTTTCCTTTCACTCCCATCCCCATTTAACCACTTCCTCTACTTACAGCCAACTAGTGTCATCAGCTATTTGTGATACCTCTTCAAAGTTTTCGATGGCATATTTGCTTCCATTTTCAAAAGGAAATGATAAAAGAATAAACCAAGAACTAATGAAAATGGTTACCTGAGGGGGGAAGAAAAAAAGGATGACGTGAACCTTCTGTGAAGTGCCTTCTTTCCTTTTTTTTTTTGAGAGAGAGTCGCGCTGTCACCCAGGCCAGAGTGCAGTGGAGCAATCTTGGCTCACTGCAACCTCCACCTCCCAAGCTCAAGCGATTCTCCTGCCTCAGCCTCCTGAGTAGTAGCTGGGATTACAGGCATGTGCCACCACACCTGGTTAATTTTTGTATTTTTAGTAGAGATGGGGTTTCGCCACATTAGCCAGGCTGGTCTCAAACTCCTGACCTCAGGTGATCTTCCCACCTCGGCCTCCCAAAGGGCTGGGATTACAGGCGTGAGCAACCGCACCTGGGCCAAGTGCCTTCTTAAACAGTCTTACTTTGAAACAATGTGAATGTTTTACGCAATTAAAACAAAAATTTAAAAATCAGTCCCTAAGAATGGAAGATAATTTTAAATAAGTGAAACTAGTATATACCAAGTTGGTGGCAGAAATACAGAAAAAAGAATTACTTCAAGTGACTTTAAAACACAGTATTTTGAATATCCATCCCTAATGGGATATATTCTAAAGACTGAAGCAAAATTAAAAAAAAAAAAAAGACTGCAAAAAAAATACAGTATTCAATGTTCTTAATACTGATTTTTTTTTTTTAATTGATGGAGTTTTGCTCTTGTTGCCCAGTCTGCAGTGCAATGGCGTGATCTTGGCTCAATGCAACCTCTGCCTCCTGGGTTCAAGTGATTCTGCAGCCTCAGCCTCCCGAGTCACTGAGATTACAGGCTCCCGCCACCAGGCCCGCTAATTTTTGTTACTAGTAGAGACAGGGTTTCGCCACGTTGGCCAGGCTGGTCTCAAAACTCCTGACCTCAGGTGACCCACCTACCTCTGCCTCCCAAATTACTGGTATTTTAATTTGGAAACGTATCAAGATATTCTAGGCTAAAGCAAATAAATATGTTAGTATCACCAGAATCAAAGATTCTCAGAATAAGAAAAAAGTATAAAATGAGAGACTTTAAAACTGATTTGGAAACTCTGCAACTCACTTTGAAATGCATTTTTAAAAGATGGGGTGTGGATGAACAGATCTGTAATAAAGTATATATAGCAAAATCTTAATTCTAAAATCTAGGTGCTGTGTACAAGGGTATTCACTGTATTAACTCTGTCTTCTGTATGTCTGTAAATGTTCGGGAGGAAAACTCCTTAGATTCTGTACTATACAAATCACAAAGAATCACTGGGATGAATCTCAACCCTTAACCAATCTGTTTTTCCATCTGACAACAATTACTTGTCAGCAACCATTTTAAAACATTTCAACCACTCCTCCAAAAAACTATCCAGACTACCAAATCATCCACAAAGCCAAAAGGTCTAGGACCAACAGATCATTTCTCCTTATCTTGGAATGTTAAATCAATCTAAGTGATTCCAGCAACAGGCAAAGAGCAAGAACTCAATATATCTGAGATAAACATAAATAGCATGGTTATAAACTGTTTTCCTGGTTCTGAAAAACTGAAATATGATTTCAAGTAATATATTCATCAGGACAAAACTATACAATCTCAAAGTTATATGACATGGGTGTCTTTAAGACATTAAAATGAAATTTTCTCCCTGAATTTTCAATTAAATTTATATTAAAGTAAAAGTATAAGAACTGGTACCCATGAGAATAATATTTTTTTAATCTCTCATGTGATTCAAATACATCTTAAACCAATTTTTCTTTCTTAGACTAATGTTGAAAGCAGTTTTAATAGAGAAAAAAACTGGAGAGAATATACTCCAAAATGTCAACTGCCATTAATCCGGGTGGTAGGATTGTATATGCTTTTAAAAATATGTATGTTTTTTTCTATTTCACAGGATTTATTTGATTTTCCCTTTTGCATTAAGAATGCATTACCGTGTAACTGGAAAAAAAATTTCTTGAAAAAAAACACAAAAAACTACCTACACTTGTTAAGTATAAAATAACTGACAGAGTAAGAGGTAAGGGTGACTTGGGATGTAAACTGCACTAAAGATAACCAACTCAAGAATAATTTGAGAAACATGATGGTTATATATCTCTAGATCACTTTTCCCATATTTCATACCTTCTTAAATAACCAATTTTTCTCGCCACCAAAAATGTGACTCCTACCATTCTTGATGGTTTCAAAATGTAGGTAAAGAACATACCCAAAATCCAAGACTCACATTCTGTTCATTCCATAAATATTGAATATCTGTACTCTGTACTATGCACAGCAAGTGCTAGGGGATTACAAAAGAAAAGATGTTATTATCCCTACCCACCTCTACTCAGTTAACACATTGATGCAGCACCTATTTTGTGTCTGGCATTGTTCTACACACCATGGATGTAGCAGTAAACAAAACAAACCAAAAACGCCTCTCTGATAAAGATTCCCTTCTCTTGTCTTTCATTGTTATGCCCTACACTTAGCCAAATGCAGCAAATCCACCTCAGAAATCCCTCTGCGTCTCCTTAAAACTCACTAAAAACAGCAATATATAAATCTCTCATTTTGTCTGAGTATATCAGCTCCATGCTGATTTCATTTTTTCCCTACCCAGCCTGAACTAAAATGGTCCATTTAGATATTCCCTCACCAGTAGCCTCAATTAATACAATTGTTCTTCTAACTTACCCAACCTATAGTTTCCCATTTTGTATCAATCATACAATTCAACTTTCCTCTCTAACCAGCTGGGTATATAGTAAAAAAATTACAAGTATGTAAATCGCTGTCACAAATTCGTGGTTTTAAATCTCATAGTTCCTCAATACCTTCACTTCTCTGATCAATGAACATTTACTAAATATCTATGTGTAGGATGACACAGATAAAGCTGTGGCAAAGACAAAAGTCTGTGCCCTCCCTAAAGGGACACTCTAACAGGCAGGACAGATCTTAAATAAATAATTATGAAGGTGATTAAATGCTATGAAGGGGAAGTACAAGATGCTGTGAAAGGGCGTTAACAGAGGAGCCTAATCTCATTTGGAGGTGAAACGGCTGTCAAGACAGGCTTCCAGAAGTAGTGGTAAGTGCCAATAAATTCCACACAGCATCCCACGTTCCTAATTTATACTTAAATCCCCATATCCCACCTGCTGGGCAAAGGAACTTGCCTCATTCGCCTCCTCAGCCTTCTCCTGGACTCACTAGTGATTCCTTCTCCTCAGCATATACATACAGCAAGGTCTCCCACCCAAACATATATTGGAATAATTTTTCTGGAGAGTAATTTGGCCATGTGTATCATAAGCCTTAAAAATGTGCATACCCCTTCTTGTGATCCATAATTCCACTTCAAGAAATCTTTCCTAAGGAAATAAAGACAAATTTCACGCAAAAAAGATTATTTAGAATAGTGAAAGAATTAAAACAATCTAAATAACTGGCAACAGGAGAACAGCTATGGATGTGCCTTAATAAACTTATAACAGACTATGCCACAGCCAAAAATAAAAAGATATTCAGAGCTTTTAATCTCATAGAAAAATGCTTATAATTATGAAAGAAATACACTATAACTGTTACATAGAAATAAATCAATAATAATCCTCTACAAAAAAATTTAAAAATAAGCCAGGCATGGCGACACATCTCTGTAGTCCTAGCTACTTGAGTGGTTGAGGCAGGAGGATCACTTGAACCCAACAGTTTGAGGTTACAGTGAGCTATGACTGCGCCACTGCACTACAGCCTGGGCAACAGAGAAATACCGTCTCCCCCAAAATACTAAATAAATCAATGATAAACACAGGATGTAAAAACCTGTATAAAGAAGATACCAGGCCAGGCGCGGGGGCTCACACCTGTAATCCCAACACTTTGGGAGGCCTAGGTGGGAGGATCACGAGGTCAAGAGATCAAGACCATCCTGGCCAACATGGTGAAACCCTGGTCTCTACTGAAAATACAAAAAGTAGCTGGGCGTGGTGGCATGCGCCTGTAGTCCCAGCTACTGGGGGGGGGCTGAGGTGGGAGAACTGCTTGAACCTGGGAAGCAGAGATTGCAATTGCAGTGAGCCGAAATTGCACCACTGCACTCCAGCCTGGCAACAGAGCGAGACTCTGTCTCAAAAAGAAAAAAAAAAAGAGTATAACTAAGCTTAAAATATAAGTGTATATATAAAATCCGAAAGAAATGAGCAGAAGTATTGATAGCAATTAATTATACAAAATTATGGTTTAGTTTTCTCCCTTACATTTTTCTGTACTTTTTTTTCTTTCCTGAATTTCCAAAATTTCTTTTTTTTTTTTTCCCCTGAAATAGTCTCACTCTGTAGCCTAGGCTGGAATGTAGTGGCAGAAACACAGTTCACTGCAGCCTTAACCTCCTGGGCTCAAGCGATCTTCCTGGCTCAGCCTCTCATATAGCTGGGACCACAGGTGCATGCCACTACACCCGGCTAATTTTATTATTTTTATTTATTTATTTATTTATTTTTTGAGATGGAGTCTGGCTCTCTTGCCCAAGCTGGAGTGCAGTGGCGCCATCTTGACTCACTGCAGCCTCCGCCTCCCAGGTTCAAGGGATTCTCCTGCCTCAGCCTCCCGAGTAACTGGGTACTAGGCATGCGCCACCACGCCCAGCTATGTTTTTGTATTTTTGGTAGAGACAGGGTTTCACCATGTTGGCCAGGCTGGTCTCAAACTCCTGACCTCAGATGATCCACCCACCTCGGCCTCCCAAAGTGCTGGGATTACAGGCATGAGCCACCATGCCCGGCCTAATAAACAGGGTCTCACTTTCTGCCCAAGCTGGTCTCAAACTACTGAGCTCAGGCAATCCTCCCACCTCAGCCACCAAAAGTGCTGGGATTACAAGCATGAGCCACCACGCCTGGCCTTGAATTATCAAATTGGCAGTGTATTACTTTTCTAAATGGGTTGTGAACTATTGTTTCTCACAACAGCAACACAGCTACTAAGTCCACTGGCACATTATCTCCATTCCTTACCTCTAACTCTTTGACACACTGCACCTACTATCACCCCAATTTTAAGGAAACTGCTATCACAAGGATTAATTAATCCCCCAAATGACAAACCAGTGGAGACTTAGCAGTCCTTCTTTGAACTGACTTCCTTGGCTTCTAAAAACACCTAGGATCTGCCTTCTAATTCTCTGACCATTCTTTTATAGAATCTTAGATGATTATGTAACAAGAAAAAAATTTTAAAAAAAATTCATAAGTACATGAAAAGAATCTCAGATGAATTCCCTCCTTCTATATGTCCTTTAAATTCGGTTTTTCAGGTGTCCACCCTAGGCCCTGTTTTTTTTTTTTTACACTACATACTTGGGTGATCCTATCAATTCCCATGGCTTTAACAACTTACCTTCTGACAACTCCAAAATCTACCTTCAGCCCTACTCTCCTAAATCTCATTTATTTTTAGTCAAAGCCTTTGCTATTAATTTTCTGGGAGTCCCCTAGCAGCTCAAACACTGTTATCATCATCATCTTCTTTAAAAATCCACTTCCTGGCCAGGTATGATGGCTCACAACTGTAATCCCAGTACTTTGGGAGGCTGAGGCAGGAGGATCCCTTGAGCCCAGGAATTTGAGGCTGCAGTGAGCTATGATCACACAACTGTACTCCAGCCAGGGCAACAAAGTGAGGCCCTAGCTCTTAAAAAAAAAAAAAAAATCCCCTTCTGGTATTTTCTGATGTGTTTGGTCACATCACTATCCATTTAATCTTCTAAACCAAAAGCTAGGGAGTCATTCTTAACACTCTCTCAACAACTATCTTTACGTACTTACTACTCTTACTTCCTAATCAAGGAAATAAAGACAGATTTCATGTAAAAAAATTAAGTCCTAATTAGTTAACAAATCTGTCTACTTTCCTCTCCAACCCCACCACACAGATTAAACCCTCAATTTATTATTACAATAACCCAACTGATCTCTGGAGGTCAGTCTCAAGTCTATTTTCCCTGTTACCCTCAGATAACCTACCTAAAAAGCAAATCCAACCATATAATTCCCTGCTTAAAACTAGCACCTGAAAGATAAAAGGTAACACCCACTAGCATTAGAAGTCCCTTCATGATCATCTCCAGACACATTCCTCCCACAAAACTTTATGCTGAGCTTCCTCCAGCAGGAGCAGCAGCAGCAGCAGCAGCAAGCAGCGGCAAGAAGACATGAGTTTGCTGTGCACCAGGCATCTTTTCTCAGAGCAGCATCAAGCTATCTTGAGTTTGCTTCACACCAGGTACTCTAATAAGTGCTTTAAGTGAGTTACGTAATTTAGTCTTATGAGGTTGGCACTATTATTTCCTTTTCACAGACTGAGAGAATCTGTCAAAAAATACAAAATCACAGAACTAGTTAAGTAGCAGAGCCAAGATTTATATCTCCACTATATTTCTCAACAAAAGTAACTAGTCAGCTTCTAAAACAGCTACTAATCTTTAAAATCTCTGTTCATATCCTATCTTGTGAAGGATACCTGAGCAACTGAAGGACAGAGAAGCTTATGTTTAACTGTATTCCTCTTCTGTAATTTTATGTAAGCTTCCTAGATAGACTTTCCTGATCACCACCCTGTCTTCCAACAGAGTTGGTTACTTCCTCCAACATACTTCTCTAATTTGTTTATATGTCTACTACTGTGTATCTCATACTGGATTTTATTATTTATTTACATGTTCATTTCCCTTCTTACCTGCAAACTTCTGGAAAGTAGGTACCCTTTCTCAGCCATGTTTACAGCCCTGTCTCCATCTTTGTCAATCCTAGGTTCTTAGCACAGTATCTGGCACATAACAGGTACTTGACAAATTAAATCTCCTCCTCTGTTATTTTCCTCCTGTTATTTTTTTTTTTAATCTCTATCACACTCTATCCTCAGGCAACCGCCTCACAACCTAACTCCTAGCCCTAGCCCGTACACTCTATAGCAGTTTTGCAGACCGCCATCACACACTTCATCCTCTCCTGACTTTGTACTATCTTTCTAAAGCAGGTATCATATATCTTCCCTACTCAAAAAGATTGAAGGCAGTCTGGGTGCAGTGACTCATGTGCCTGTAATCCGAACACTTAGGGAGGCAGGAGGATAGCTTGAGGCCAGGAGTTCAAGACCAAGACCAGCCTGTGCAACATACCGAGACCCATCTCTATCCAAAAAAAAAAAAAAAATCTGGGCATGGTGATGCACACCCGTAGTCCCAGCTACCTGGGAGGCTAAGCTGAAGCAGGAGGATCACTTAAGTAAGGGAGGTCAAGGCCACAGAGAGCCATGATTGTGCCACTGTACTACATGACAGAGCAAGACTTTGCCACAAACAAAAACAAAACAAAAAACTGAAAGCTCCCTTCTACCTATAGAGTATATTTCACCCTAGAACTATCATCAAGGCTGTATAACATCTGATTCCATTCTTACTTTTTTTCCTTTTTTTTTTTTTTGAGAGATGAAGTCTCACTCTGTTGCCAGGCTGGAGTGCAGTGGTGTGATCTCGGCTCACTGCAACCTTCGCATCCTGGGTTCAAGCGATTCTTCTGCCTTGGCTACCCAAGTAGATGGGACTACAGGCGTGTGCCACCACACCCAGCTAATTTTTGTACTTTTTAGTAGAGATGGGGTTTCACTATATGTTGGTCAGGCTAGTCTCGAACTCTTTACCTCAGGTGATCCATCCGCTTTGGGCTCCCTAAGTGTTGGGATTACAGGCATGAGCCACCACGCTCAGCCTATTCTTACTTTTGTAACTCTTCCTTATAATCCAAGTCCCCAACAATACTGAACCATGTATCTCTGCCAAAGACCACGAAGTTGCACTCTTCCTATGAGACTATTCTGGCCATTTACCATAGTCTGGAATGTTCTTTCCCAAAAAGGCCTCTCAAATTCTTACTCATTTTGTAAGGTCTACCAACTACTACTTCCTGTATAAATCTGTTTCCTTGAGCCAAAATTAATTACTCTCTCCTCAGTTTTCCCATATATGGTCTCATTCTTAAGTACTTAGTATATTATGTCTTAGAGTTGCATATTTCTGCTTCCTGCGTTGTCCCACCGTATCTTCCAAACACCATATACCAACAGTTTGGTCAACAAAGGACTATATATATATAGTCCTTTATATATATATAGTCCTTTATATATATATATCTATATATATAGTCCTTTATATGTATATATATATATATAGTCCTTTATATGTATATATATATATAGTCCTTTATATGTGTATATATATAGTCCTTTATATATATATGTGTATGTGTATATATATATATACATATATAGTCCTTTGTTGGACAGCCCAGGTATGTAGTAGGTACAGCCCAGGTATGTAGTAGGTACAGCCCAGGTATGTAGTAGGCTATACCATCTAGGTTTACGTAAGCACCCTTTATGATGTTCATAAAAAAACATCGCCCAATGACTCATGTCTTAGAACATGTTCCGTAGTTCAGCGACATATGACTACACTAAATTTGATCTTCCTCAAGGGCAGGGACCACATTCAGTTCACTCACTGTATTAATTGAGTTTGTACTAAATGTCAGGTCCTCTAGTAAGAACTATGAATAAGACAAATCAATAAAATAATTTCTTATCCCCACTCAGCTGCTGACAATGTGATATATCATAGGTGTTCAACATATATTTGTTAAATAAATATATTGCTTATAATAAATATATTGTTTACTCTTTGTTCACATTTACCCTGTGCTTCCATTTGCTGCTTACAACCAATCAAACCTAGAAGGAAAGATCCTTCTAGTTTTCAAAGCCTTTTAAGGCCAGACAGGAAGAAAGACCTTTGTTCTCCTCCTCCCCCTAAGAAATAATCTAGAAAGTCAGCAAGCATAAAAGGAACATTCTGAAAGAGTGCAATTTATTATCAGCAGAAGAATTTAGGAACAGAACAGAGACTGAATTACTTGCCAGTTCTCACTGGAACACTGTCAAAGAGTGGCATCAATATTTTGTTTGAAGAGCTAAAAATACCATTCATAATAAATAATAATTCTAAAAACTTTCAAATAAAAATTTTATTATCTCTCACATTTAGAATTAACTGTATCTCCACTGCCTCTATCAATATGCATAATTTAAAATTTGAATGAAATCCCTGAACTGAAAGTACCTAAGATACAGACTCCTTAAAGAAATTCATCTCAATGGTCAATGATCACTAAAATAAGGGAAAGTAAACACACACTCATTAAATATATGCCCTAAAGAAGTTATGCAGGGCCAGGCATGGTGGCTCACAGCTGTAATCCCAGCACTTTGGGAGGCCGAGGTGGGTGGATCATTTTGAGGTGAGGAGTTCAAGACCGGCCTGGCCAACATGGTGAAACCCCATCTCTACTGAAAATACAAAAATTAGCTGGGTGTAGTGGGGCATACCTGTAATCCCAGCTACTAGGACAGACTAAGACAAGAGAATTCCGTGAGCCCAGGAGCCAGAGGTTGCAGTGAGCCAAGATTGCGCCACTGAACTCCAGACTGGGTGACAGAGACTCCATCTCAAAAAAAAAAAAAAAAAAGTCATGTAGACAAAGTGATTTAGTGAAATGCATTAGAATTTATTTTTAAATTAATAATATTTAAACAGACTATTTTGTCCTAAAAAATTTATTTAGCTGCACATATACAAAACTTAGGTTCAGTTTAAATGAAAACTATGGCAGAAAACGAAATATATTCTTTCACTCAATAAAAGGAACTTTCTTCAGGTCTCATTTTCTAGGCAATAAAGGAATACAAGTAACAATCATGACAGTCATATTCCTAATTTTCCAGGGTAAACCTAGAAATAACATACACCATAGGAGAAATTAAAAGTCTTTACAAGCACATAATACATTAACACCAGTTCTTTCTACCCTATTGAAAGAAGCAATTCACACCCAACTCTTGCCATTTCATGAGAAAATTTGTTGCCAAGGACAATTTATTTTAAAAACTGAGATCTGGGATAAACACTTTGTTTAAAAGAAAACTCAGTGTTTTTTTGTTTGTTTGTTTGTTTTTGAGACTGAGTCTCGCACAGTCACCTGGGATGGAGTGCAGTGGCATGATGTCGGCTCACTGTAACCTCTGCCTCCTGTGTTCAAGCGATTCTCTTGCCCCAGCCCCCCAAGTAGCTGGCATTACAGGTGCCTGCCACCACGGCCGGCTAATTTTTTGTATTTTTAGTAGAGACGGGGTTTCACTATGTTGGCCAGGCTGGTCTAGAACTCCTGACCTCATGATCCACCGGCATCAGCCTCCCAAAGTGCTAAAGGCTAGAACCACCGTGCCCGGCGAAAATTCAGTTTTAAATTAAGCACAATAAACTCTCAGATGGGCATACGTGATTGCAAACAAAAGGTGCCTAACAGCTACTCTTTCTGGTCCATGCTTTACAAAGATGTTGAGATTTTTAGGAAAGAATCTTTTTTCCAGAAAAACATCACTTGGCCAAAATTAGCAATACGAGTTGCTTTTTTTCATAAATGAATTGTTCTTTGCTTCCAAAAACAATGGGTTGGGCCTAGAACTTTGTTCGACACGTTTACCAGAGAGATAAATGAATGTGACCAAAGAAATACAAGTTTGGCCAGGTGCGGTGGCTCACACCTATAATCTCAGTACTTTGGGAGGCCGAGGTGGGTGGATCACCTGAGGTCAGGGGTTCGAAATCAGCCTGGCCAACATCGCAAAACACCGTCTCTACTAAAAGCACAAAATAAGCTGGGCGTGGTGGCGCATGCCTGTAATCCAGCTACTTGGAAGGCTGAGGCAGGAGAATCACTTGAACCTGGGAGGCAGAGGTTACAGTGAGCTGAAATCACGCCATCGCACTCCAGCCTGGGCAACAAGAGCGAAACTCCATCTCAAAAAAAAAAAAAAAAAAAAGGGGGCGAGGCACAGTGGCTCACACCTGTAATCCCAGCACTTTGGGTGGCGGAGGCAGGTGGATCACCTGAGGTCAGGAGTTTGACACCAGCCTGGGCAACAGGGTGAAACCCCATCTCTACCAAAAACACAAAAATTAGCCAGGCATGGTGGTATACGCCTGTAATCCCAGCTACTTGGAAGGCTGAGACAGGCAGAATTGCTTGAACCCAGGAGGTGGAGGTTACAGTGAGCCAAGATCGTGCCACTGCACTCTGGCCTGGGCAACAGAGCAAGACTCTGTCTCAAAGCAAAACAAAACAAAAAAAACAATACTTTTCTCCAAGAACATACAAGAAATAGTACTTCTAATCCATTCATTTATTCATACCTTTAAAAGCTAGATATAAATTAAGTACTGGAGTTATAGAAATTAAAATAGTCCCTTACTCTTAAATCTATAGGGTCATGTTGGCAGTAAGCAGACAATTGAAACAATATAAATATCATAATTACAGTCTGGCCAAAATGTAAAGGAGGCATAGAAAAGGCATATTCCTACTTTAGGGAGAAAATGCCATAAGAAAGGTATTCCTAAACTAGGACTTGAAGACTAATTAATTAGCTAGGCAAATAGAGAAAGGGGTAAGAGAAGGTGAAGGAAGGGCATGCATAAGGAACTAGAAATATAAGCCAGCATGCATAGTCAGAGAACTCCAAATGGTACCTTATAGATGAAGAGCAGGTGAGAATTAGGGATTCTTCAACATAATTAGTCATCAGGGAAATATAAATTAAAACCACAGCAAGAAATCACCAGAAACCTATTATAATGGCTAAAAAATAAAAAAAAAATGACAATACCTAGTGCTACGATCAACAGGAACTCTCATACATTGCTGGTAGAAATGCAAACTAGTGGGCCAGGCACAGTGGCTCACACCTGCAATCCCAGAACTTTTGGAGGCCAGGGCGGGGAGATCGCCTGAGCTCAGGAGTTCGACGCCAGGCTGGGCAACATGGTGAAACCCCGTCTCTACTAAAAACACAAAAGATTAGCCGGGGGTGGCGGCGGATATCATCTCTCTCCACAGCATGGCTGGTTTCTGTCACTCAACAAGCACATGAACACGAATAATCTGAAAACACATCTGGAAGAAAAAAATGATATATCTGGCTAAGGAACATTACTATCTCATGGTGCTCGTAGCCAGGCGGAGGAAACAGAATGTATCAACAACAATTTATAAAGAAAGAAGCAACGACTAATATGGTAGTCATCAATACTGGCTTTCCAACGGGCCTGGAAAACGGCACACTAGGAGATTGTGTCCCGCACCTGGCTCGGAGGGTCCTATGCCCACGGAGTCTCGCTAATTGCTAGCACAGCAGTCTGAGATCAAGCTGCGAGGCGGCAGCGAGGCTGGGGGAGGGGCGCCCGCCATTGCCCAGGCTTGCTTAGGTAAACAAAGCAGCCAGGAAGCTCGAACTGGGTGGAGCCCACCACAGCTCAAGGAGGCCTGCCTGCCTCTGTAGGCTCCACCTCTGGGGGCAGGGCACAGACAAACAAAAACTCTGCAAGAACTTCCACAGACTTAAATGTCCCTGTCTGACTGACAGCTTTGAAGAGAGTAGTGGTTCTCCCAGCATGCAGCTGGAGATCTGAGAACGGTCAGACTGCCTCCTAAAGTGGGTCCCTCACCCCTGAGCAGCCTAACTGGGAGGCACCCCCCAGTAGGGACAGACTGACACCTCATTCAACCCGGTACTTCTCTGAGACAAAACTTTCAGAGGAACTATCAGACAGCTGAATTTGTGGTCTCACGAAAATCTGCTGTTCTGCAGCCACCGCTGCTGACACCCAGCCAAACAGGGTCTGGAGTGCACCTCTAGTAAACTCCAACAGACCTGCAGCTGAGGGTCCTGTCTGGTAGAAGGAAAACTAACAAACAGAAAGGACATCCACACCAAAAACCCATCTGTACATCACCACCATCAAAGACAAAAAGTAGATAAAACCACAAAGATGGGGAAAAAACAGACCAAAAAAACTGGAAACGCTAAAAAACAGAGCACCTCTCCTCCTCCAAAGGAACGCAGTTCCTCACCAGCAACGGAACAAAGCTGGATGGAGGATGACTTTGATGAGTTGAGAGAAGAAGGCTTCAGACGATCAAACTACTCTGAGCTACGAGAGGAAATTCAAAACAACAGGAAAGAAGTTAAAAACTTTGAAAAAAAATTAGAAGAATGGATAACTAGAATAACCAATGGAGAGAAGGGCTTCAAGGAGCTGATGGAGCTGAAAGCCAAGTTTCGAGAACTACGCGAAGATTGCAGAAGCCTCAGTAGCAGATGCGATCAACTGGAAGAAAGGGTATCGCTGATGGAAGATGAAATGAATGAAATGAAGAGAGAAGGGAAGTTTAGAGAAAAAAGGATAAAAAGAAATGAACAAAGCCTCCAAGAAATTTGGGACTATGTGAAAAGACCAAACCTACGTCTGATTGGTGTGCCTGAAAATGATGGGGAGAATGGAACCAAGTTGGAAAACACTCTGCAAGATATTATCCAGGAGAACTTCCCCAATCTAGAAAGGCAGGCCAGCATTCAGATTCAGGAAATACAGAGAACGCCACAAAGATACTCCTCGAGAAGGGCAACTCCAAGACACATTATTGTCAGATTCACCAAAGTTGAAATGAAAGAAAAAATGTTAAGGGCAGCCAGAGAGAAAGGTCGGGTTACCCACAAAGGGAAGCCCATCAGACTAACAGCTGATCTCTCAGCAGAAACTCTACAAGCCAGAAGAGAGTGGGGGCCGATATTCAACATTCTTAAAGAAAAGAATTTTCAACCCAGAATCTCCTATCCCGCCAAACTAAGCTTCATAAGTGAAGGAGAAATAAAACACTTTACGGACAAGCAAACGCTGAGTGATTTTGTCACCACCAGGCCTGCCCTAAAAGAGCTCCTGAAGGAAGCACTAAACATGGAAAAGAACAACCGGTACCAGCCACTGCAAAAACATGCCAAATTGTAAAGACCATCGAGACTAGGAAGAAACTATAGCAACTAACGAGCAAAATAACCAACTAACATCATAATGACAGGATCAGATTCACACATAACAATATTAACGTTAAATGTAAATGGGCTAAATGCTCCAATCAAAAGACACAGACTGGCAAACTGGATAAGGAGTCAGGACCCATCAGTGTGCTGTATTCAGGAAACCCATCTCACGTGCAGAGACACACATAGACTCAAAATAAAGGGATGGAGGAAGATCTATCAAGCAACTGGAAAACAAAAAAAGGCAGGGGTTGCAATCCTAGTCTCTGATAAAATAGACTTTAAACCAACAAAGATCAAAAGAGACAAAGAAGGCCATTACATAATGGTAAAGGGATCAATTCAACAAGAAGAGCTAACTATCCTAAATATATATGCACCCAACACAGGAGCACCCAGATTCATAAAGCAAGTCCTGAGTGACCTACTAAGGGACTTAAACTCCCACACAATAATAATGGGAGATTTTAACACCCCACTGTCAGCATTAGACAGATCAACGAGACAGAAAGTTAACAAGGATATCCAGGAATTGAACTCAGCTCTACATAAAGTGGACCTAATAGACATCTACAGAACTCTCCACCCCAAGTCAACAGAATATACATTTTTTTCAGCACCACACCACACCTATTCCAAAATTGACCACATAGTTGGAAGTAAAGCTCTCCTCAGCAACTGTAAAAGAACAGAAATTATAACAAACTGTCTCTCAGACCACAGTGCAATCAAACTAGAACTCAGGATTAAGAAACTCACTCAAAACCGCTCTACTACATGGAAACTGAACAACCTGCTCCTGAATGACTATTGGGTACATAATGAAATGAAGGCAGAAATAAAGACGTTCTTTGAAACCAACGAGAACAAAGACACAACATACCAGAATCTCTGGGACACATTCAAAGCAGTGTGTAGAGGGAAATTTATAGCACTAAATGCCCACAAGAGAAAGCAGGAAAGATCCAAAATTGACTCCCTAACATCACAATTAAAAGAACTAGAAAAGCAAGAGCAAACACATTCAAAAGCTAGCAGAAGGCTAGAAATAACTAAAATCAGAGCAGAACTGAAGGAAATAGAGACACAAAAAACCCTTCAAAAAATTAATGAATCCAGGAGCTGGTTTTTTGAAAAGATCAACAAAATTGATGGACCGCTAGCAAGACTAATAAAGAAGAAAAGAGAGAAGAATCAAATAGATGCAATAAAAAACGAAAAAGGGGATATCACCACCGATCCCACAGAAATACAATCTACCATCAGAGAATACTACAAACACCTCTATGCAAATAAACTAGAAAATCTAGAAGAAATGGATAAATTCCTCGACAAATACACCCTCCCAAGACTAAACCAGGAAGAAGTTGAATCTCTGAATAGACCAATAACAGGTTCTGAAATTGTGGCAATAATCAATAGCTTACCAACCAAAAAGAGTCCAGGACCTGATGGATTCACAGCTGAATTCTACCAGAGGTACAAGGAGGAACTGGTACCATTCCTTCTGAAACTATTCCAATCGATAGAAAAAGAGGGAATCCTCCCTAACACATTTTATGAAGCCAGCATCGTCCTGTTACCAAAACCTGGCAGAGACATAACCAAAAAAGAGAATTTCAGACCAATATCCTTGATGAACATTGATGCAAAAATCCTCAATAAAATACTGGCAAACCGAATCCAGCAGCACATCAAAAAGCTTATCCACCATGATCAAGTGGGCTTCATCCCTGGGATGCAAGGCTGGTTCAACATACGCAAATCAATAAATGTAATCCAGCATATAAACAGAACCAAAGACAAAAACCACATGATTATCTCAATAGATGCAGAAAAGGCCTTTGACAAAATTCAACAACCCTTCATGCTAAAAACTCTCAATAAATTAGGTATTGATGGGACGTATCTCAAAATAATAAGAGCTATCTATGACAAACCCACAGCCAATATCATACTGAATGGGCAAAAACTGGAAGCATTCCCTCTGAAAACTGGCACAAGACAGGGATGCCCTCTCTCACCGCTCCTATTCAACATAGTGCTCGAAGTTCTGGCCAGAGCAATCAGGCAGGAGAAGGAAATAAAAGGTATTCAATTAGGAAAAGAGGAAGTCAAATTGTCCCTGTTTGCAGATGACATGATTGTATATCTAGAAAACCCCATTGTCTCAGCCCCAAATCTCCTTAAGCTGATTAGCAACTTCAGCGAAGTCTCAGGATACAAAATTAATGTACAAAAATCACAAGCATTCTTGTACACCAATAACAGACAAACAGAGAGCCAAATCATGAGTGAACTCCCATTCACAATTGCTTCAAAGAGAATAAAATACCTAGGAATCCAACTTACAAGGGATGTGAAGGACCTCTTCAAGGAGAACTACAAACCACTGCTCAATGAAATAAAACAGGATACAAACAAATGGAAGAACATTCCATGCTCATGGGTTGGAAGAATCAATATCATGAAAATGGCCATACTGCCCAAGGTAATTTATAGATTCAATGCCATCCCCATCAAGCTACCAATGACTTTCTTCACAGAATTGGAAAAAACTACTTTAAAGTTCATATGGAACCAAAAAAGAGCCCGCATCGCCAAGTCAATCCTAAGCCAAAAGAACAAAGCTGGAGGCATCACGCTACCTGACTTTAAACTATACTACAAGGCTACAGTAACCAAAACAGCATGGTACTGGTACCACAACAGAGACATAGATCAATGGAACAGAACAGAGCCCTCAGAAATGATGCCGCATAGCTACAACTATCTGATCTTTGACAAACCTGACAAAAACAAGCAATGGGGAAAGGATTCCCTATTTAATAAATGGTGCTGGGAAAACTGGCTAGCCATATGTAGAAAGCTGCAACTGGATCCCTTCCTTACACCTTATACAAAAATTAATTCAAGATGGATTAAAGACTTATATGTTAGACCTAAAACCATTAAAATCCTACAAGAAAACCTAGGCAATACCATTCAGGACATAGGCGTGGGCAAGGACTTTATGTCTAAAACACCAAAAGCAATGGCAACAAAAGCCAAAATCGACAAATGGGATCTCATTAAACTAAAGAGCTTCTGCACAGCAAAAGAAACTATCATCAGAATGAACAGGCAACCTACAGAATGGGAGAAAATTTTTGCAACCTACTCATCTGACAAAGGGCTAATATCCAGAATCTACAATGAACTCAAACAAATTTACAAGAAAAAAACAAACAACCCCATCAAAAAGTGGGCAGAGGACATGAACAAACACTTCTCAAAAGAAGACATTTATGCAGCCAGAAAACACATGAAGAAATGCTCATCATCACTGGCCATCAGAGAAATGCAAATCAAAACCACAGTGAGATACCATCTCACACCAGTTAGAATGGCCATCATTAAAAAATCAGGAAACAACAGGTGCTGGAGAGGATGTGGAGAAATAGGAACACTTTTACACTGTTGGTGGGACTGTAAACTAGTTCAACCATTGTGGAAGTCAGTGTGGCGATTCCTCAGGGATCTCGAACTAGAAATACCATTTGACCCAGCCATCCCATTACTGGGTATATACCCAAAGGACTATAAATCATGCTGCTATAAAGACACATGCACACGTATGTTTATTGCGGCACTATTCACAATAGCAAAGAGTTGGAACCAACCCAAATGTCCAACAACGATAGACTGGATTAAGAAAATGTGGCACATATACACCATGGAATACTATGCAGCCATAAAAAATGATGAGTTCGTGTCCTTTGTAGGGACATGGATGAAACTGGAAAACATCATTCTCAGTAAACTATCGCAAGGACAAAAAACCAAACACCGCATGTTCTCTCTCATAGGTGGGAATTGAACAATGAGAACTCATGGACACAGGAAGGGGAACATCACACTCCGGGACTGTTGTGGGTGGGGGAGGGGGAGGGACAGCATTAGGAGATACACCTAATGCTAAATGACGAGTTGATGGGTGCAGGAAATCAACATGGCACATGGATACATATGTAACAAACCTGCACATTGTGCACATGTACCTAAAACCCTAAAGTATAATAAAAAAAAAAAAAATGCAAAAAAAAAAAAAAAAGAAAAACGTATATATGAAAAAGCTAGAGGCTGGGTGTGGTGGCTCATGCCTGCAATCCCAGCACTTTGGGAGGCAGAGGCAGGTGGATCATTAGAGGTCAGGCGCTCGAGACCAGCCTGGCCAACAGAGTGAAACCCCGTCTCTACCAAAAATACAAAAATTAGCCAGGCATGGTGGTGGGCACCTGTAATCCCAGCTACTTGGGAGGCTGAGGCAGGAGAATTGCTTGAACCCGGAAGGCGGAGGTTGCAGTGAGCCAAGATCGCACCACTGTACTCCAGCCTGGGCAACAGAGCGAGACTCTGGCTCAGGAAAAAAAAAAAAATGAACTGCAAACTAGTATAGCCACTTTGTGAAACAATTTGGCAGTTTCTTATAAAGTTAAAAATACACTTAACTACAATCCAGCAATCCCACTCCTAGATACTTACTCGTGAAAAGAAAACTTATGTTTACACAAAAACCTGTATATACATGTTTACAGTTCCAGTCAAAAAACTGGAAACAACTGAGAAGTTCTTCAACTGGGGAGTGGGAAAGCAAACTTTGGTTCACTCATCTACACAACTAGATTAAAAAGGACTGTTCTATGAATATATACAACAGGGAGGAATCTTAAATGTGTTATGCTAAGTGAAAGATACCAGACTTAAAAGGCTACAACTATATGATTCCATTTACATGCCATTCTTGAAATGGCCAAACTATAGAGACAGAAAACCAGTCAATAGTTACCAGGAGCTAGAGATGGGGAAGGGTTGTCTACAAAAGGGTATGGCAGAATTTTGGGGGATGATAGAGCTGTTCTATATAAAGCAGTCCGCACTTATCTGTGGTTTTGCTTTCCTCAGTGTTTCAGTTACCCACAGTCAACTGAGGTCCGAAAATATTAACTGGAAAATTCCAGAAATAAGCAATTTGTAAGTTTTAAATTGCATGCCATTCTGAGTAACATGATAAAATCTCATGCCATTGGATTCAGTCCCACCCTGTCCCCACCTGGGAATCATTCCTTTGTCTAGCACATCCATGCTGTATATACCACATGCCCTTTAGTCACTGAGTAGCCCTCTCAATTATGAGACTGAAAAAAAACATAATATATATAGAGTTCAGTACTACCTGCAGTTTCAAGCATCCACAAAGGGTCTTGGAATGTATCCCCCACAGATAAGGGGAGTCTCCCGTATCGACTGCGATGGTGGTTATATGACTATACAATGTTTGTCAAAACTCACAGAACTGTACACTAAAAAGAATAAAGTTTACTATATGTAAATATACCTAATTTTAAAAGGATAAGGGATCCTGGCTACAAAGAGACTGAAAAATGACGCAAGAGCTAGTCAGATCCGAGGGGTCCTGTTAAGAAGCTCTACATTTTATCCTTGAAGCAACAGATGTCCCAAACGATCTCAAAAAATGGGTAAAGGCAATTCAGTTTTGTATTACTAAGAACACTGACTTAACAGTTATAGACTAGAATAAGAGCAAAACAGGGAGCAACTGGAGACCCATCAACCAACTATCTCAGAGTAATTCAGCAGATAAATAATTGAGATCTGACAAAGGGAGAGGCAGTAGAGATGAACAGAAAAGTTAAAAGCAGGAAATTCTCAAGTTTCTAGCAATAGTGAAACCACCAACCAAATGTTTTGTTTTTTTTTTTTCCTTCTCAGAAAAAGATTTTAAACAAGCTAAATTTAAATGCCTGCGGGACATTCAAATGCAAACATTTGGTTAGACACGTTGTCTGGAGCTCAAGGGAATAAGCTAAGATGCAGCATTAGATTCGAGAATCATCAGGGTATTTGCAGCCAAATATGAGGTCAAGTTCATATAATTTGAAGTATAAAAAGAATCAGCTTACTGATCATAGAGCTTGTAAAGTGAGAAATGGTGACAATTGTGTGCCTATTTCAATATGGGGCCTCTCTCAACCACTCTATCCTTGGCATCTCTGATTTTCTCTTTGGCTTGATTACCCTGAGAAAACTGAGGCAGTTACATAAAAAGCGGTCACTGAATGCCAAGTTTTTATTTTCTGTTGCTCATACTGTTGACATCGAGAATATTCAGCCAATAAAGGAGTAATCTACTGAATACACTTATTTGGTTAATTAAACACAGGAGGACCACTAAGAGGGGTTTGATTTGAGGTCCATCTGACTGACCTCACAGGGCAACTTATCCACACGGCCCAATAGCTTTGTCTTGGTAACTCAACTAATGACCCTATGACTGCTTTAAGAGACCTCTGATATGCAATCAAGTTATCAGGAAATACTATAGGATAGATCCAATGATTCTAGGTAATTAGTGCTTAACCACGGATAGGCACCAAAATTCAGTGTGGAGCTTTCTCAAAATGCCTATCTTGCCCAAAGCTCTACTTCTAAAAATCCTAACTTAGGAACTTTTGGGGTAAGGCCCAAAAAATTACTATATTTTTAATAGTCTCATAAGTGATTCTGATACCCATACAAACCACACACCAATCCCAAGCTGAAAAGCAATGACACAAAATTTGGTTCCAGGCCCTACCATTGAATTCTCATTTGGAAATTTCTAAACCACATCCTAAACCTTGAAAATCTCCTCTAGCTGACAGCATACAAATACACATTTCCCAGGTGAAACCTAAAATTCTAAGCCCAACATCTGTAAAATACCTATGAATCACCAACTGACTATGATTACTAGCTTTGAGAGGATTTAACTTCTTAGCAGAATTCAGGAAAAAGAAGCGTAAGAAAAGTCATGGAAAATGAGTCACCATCCCTTCATTCCTTAATTCCAATTCTCCATTTTAATAATAAACCTACCAGAAAAGCTTAGTTAATATCACCACCTCAAGCTTTAACTTCAGCTAGTATTTAAGCTTAACCAGATCCAATCTGTTATACTGAAATATTCAGATTCCACTTTTCCAATTACCAAAATTTCCAGGATTCCAACTTTCCAATTACATCATAAACATTATGAATCAAAACAAAAAAACTAGCAAACGATTTTTCTCATCAAAATTTACACTTACCCATCTCTTCCCTTACTGACAATTTTTACTTCAAAATAATAAATCCCACAGGCTGCTGGTATTGGATGCGTGGCTCGAACTGACGCTGCATCTTTTGGGGTTTTGCCATGACCTGCATATGAAATAGGAAGGAAAAAAGAAGTCACATGAGATACTCACTGAAAAATGAAAACCTTAAACAATTCAGGAACATACAGGTTTTTGGAATGACGTGTAATTTCTGCTCCTATCAGTTCAAATACTCAATAAAACGTTTATCATCACCATGAACCCAATATGCAAAATAGCCCGTTAACCACAGAACTCTTCACACTATTACTAGTTTTATTAAGATTGCAGAATCCAAATATGTAAATTGAACCTAGCAGCCTTTTATGCAAATTAAATAAAAGACATTATAGAGTACACTATATTTTTAAGAGATAAAAGGCTGTATGAAGAACATGAGGGAAAGATCTTAATTTTATCAGGTCTAAATTTGCATATAACTTATATAATTCTGTACACTCTTGCCAAAGGCCTGCTCTTTAAACCAGAAGCATCTGTATTGTATATTTCTAAGTGAAATCTTACACAATTAAATTGAATTGGCAAAACAGCTTTCTTAAGAATTTACAATTTTGTTCTTTGATATAGTCTTATTAATTAAAGCTGACTCATAAAATCTCTTGGGCCAATAATAGCCTATTGAGAAATACATCTAATTTCTAAATGTATTTTTTCTTTTTAAACAACAGAAATAACACCATGCCACTGCTGACATTTTAGAAAATCTGTTAGATAATGGCTTTCAAACTTTTAAAACCAGCTATTCCTCAATTCTAATCCCATAGGGTTTGCTAAACTCACAATCACTTCCCCTACCTCTCGCCCAAGACACAAATTACTTTGAAAGCTGGCATGTGGACAATATTAAGAGAAAATATGTCCACAAAACCATGGGAGAATAAAGAAAGAAGTTGAAGTAGCATGTCAGCAAGTACTCAAAGAGTATGAGTGAGACAAGTCTCCATAATCCCCAAAAGGACTGCATGAGAAACAATACTCTAAATCATTATTTGGGTGTTCTAGTTAAATATGCTCCACACAATACAAACTTCGCATTAATCTTTCAGTCATACTATAAAATTACCTTCATGGGTAGCAGAATTCTCCTCAAATTTATCATGATTGTTTTGAAACTAAATACCTCCTTGTAAGTCAAAAATTGTATCTTAAGATATACAATCATCACACATGAATGAGATCATATCCTCCCTTACCACACACTTGACCAAATTTACCGAATTTCCAACACATGCCTTATTATTATTAAACACTTAAGTTTACACTTGCAATGCAAATTAGTACATGTTCACACCCCCACTCCCCCCACAAAAAATGGAATGAATTCTGCCACTCCTTCCATTACCATGAAAACTTGGGTTATGGGCAGAAGTTCTTTTAGCCTGGTGACCATAAGGAGTCAACAAGCTTGGCTAGGAAGACAAAAATGGAAGCAACAATATTTACACGCGTCAAAACTACTTTAACATATGATGCAGGTAATAGATTAATATACTGAGCTAAGCAGCGGAAGATAATTGCACAAATCTGCGCACTAGTCACTTTGCAATAATATTTAATTATGGTGGCAGTAAAACACATTTTTCAGTCAAAATATGTTCAAATAATTAAGTTACCTGAGAAAAGGCCATGGAAACTACATATTTAAAAATTAGATTGTTACAAATAAATCTACAGAAAATTATCTAAACAAAATCTAACTGCAGTCCTAAATCCACTGATTTTTTTTAAGGGGAGTGACCCAAACTTTTAGGGATAAAGTAATCCCGAAGTATTCTTAATAACAAGTAATAGTTACATATATTTAATACTGTGTGAAAGGCACTGTTCTAAGAGCATTAAGTTTATTAACTCATTTAATATCCAAAACAACCCCATGAGGTAGGTACTATTTATTATCATTTCACAGTTGAGGAATCTAAGGGAAGATAATGAAACTCGCCCAAAGTCACACTGCTAAAAGAGAATTCCAAACCAGGACTTGTGCTGGGATTTTTCAAGAAACCTGATCTAGTGTGAGCTCTGAACCCACATGAAGGATTTAGTTAATATGAACATTCGGGGATCACTTCACATATCCCCATGTCCTATTCTGGCTACTTCTATGGGAAAAGAGAAAGAAACTAATATTTGAAAGTACACAGTCTCTCAAAGAGTTAGGTGCTTTTGTATGGATTTTTCTCTTTCAACATTTATGAAATAGGTATTATTTAACCTCACTTTTTGAAATGAAGAAATCTGTAATCTGTCGTGAGCCTACAGAAAAAATAAATAAAATTTTTACACATTATATACCCTGCCCCAAATTGGTAGAAACATATATTAAATCCATGCATGAATTAAAATCCCATACATTTTTCCATTATGCAAAAATTACTATAAAGTACCAGTTATAAATCTTCAAGTATCCATTATATTTGTTACGATTCACTAATTGCAGATAAATTCTGTAAATGTTAAAACTAAAAAGGTTTCATGTTTAAATTAGATGTAAAAGGTATAAGGAAAAGTTTAAACGCAAGATTATAAGGTTTCATACTATTTCTTAAATGAGACCAGTTCAAGTTGAATATCCCTTATCTGACATGCTTGGGACCAGAAGTGTTTTAGATTTTTTTCAGATTTTACAATATTTGCACATACTTACCAGTTAAGCATCCTAAATCCAAAAATCTAAAATGTTTCAATGGGCATTTCCTTTGAGCCTGGAGTGGTGGCTCATGCCTGTAATTCCAGCACTTTGGGAGGCTGAGGTGGGCGGATCACTTGAGGTCAGGAGTTCAAGACCAGCTTGGCCATCATGGTGAAACCCTGCCTGTACTAAAAATACAAAAATTAGCCTGGCATGATAGTGTGCGCCTGTAATCCCAGCTACTCGGGAGGCTGAGGCACAAGAATCGCTTGAACTTGGGAGGCAGAAGTTGCAGGGACCTGACAGCGCCACTGCACTCCAGCCTGGGCAACAGAGTGAGACTCTGTCCCAAAAGTAAAAAAAAAAAAAAATCAAGTTTTGAATTCTGAGAGCATTTTGAATTTCAAATTTGGGATGCTCCAACTTGTAATATCAGCAGCAAAGGGCCTATTTCTAACAACGCTCATCACCTGAAAGTTTATTATTACCTCAAATTCTGTGGTAACCAAAAAACAACCTCATACTACCAAAGTTTAAACTTTTAAAACTACAGTCATCAGTATTGTTTTCTATGTGGCTTTAGAAGAAAACATATGTAATACTTCCTAATTCTAAGGCTAACAAGTTTAGCTCTTTTTATTCAAACAATCTGATGGAAAGAGTTTGAATAAACCATTCTACCCCATATTCCCACTCCCTTCCACTCGCCAACATGCAGCCAGCCAGTGCCTTTCTGGAAATATAAATCAGCTGTCCTTGTATCACCAGCCCTCAATACAACTAAGATTCCTTCCAAAGCCTCCTCTTTGGCCTAGGAAAAAGACACGCTTCCTGAACACCTTGTCTGGCCTTGCTCTCCACCTGCACTTTCCACCTTTCTGCTTCAGCCACATCAGCACTATTTCAATTCTTCACATTGATCAGGCCAGTCTGTACACATGCTATTCCCTCCACCTTTCCTTCTTAGCCTGAGTAGGTCCTACTCACACTTTTAATCTTAGCTCAAGCTTTACTTCCTCAAATATTCTTTCTCTAATCTCTCCAACTTGGTTGAAGCTCCTTTTTACAAGCCCCCATAGCAACATGTATCTCTCCTGTACATTTACAAACTTAACACTCACGTGTAATTATTTTTTCCCTGCGTTTTAATTCCTGAACCTCTTTATTCCCACTAACTTCCACTCTAACTTCAATCATTCCTTCTTGAAGAAGCAAAAGCCCAAGACCCAGAGTCTAAAGCTGCAACGGACCACGCCACCTGTAATACCGGGCACAGTGAAAATTCAACTGGGCTGTTATTTTATTAGGACTATAATTTTTGTAGTGTTCTGATTAATGCTTACGAAGTTCCCAAGGTTTTAAGTGGTTGCTCCAGCTAGTTCACATAAGTCCTATTACTTTTGGCGCACTGATTTTGTGGAAAACACGGTTTTCCAGCCACGCATTCATGACATTATTGCAGAAACACCAGTATCTTCCTCCAGAACACACCATCCTGTTCTATCCCCTTTCTAAAGCCTTCACATCTATACTTCCTCTTCAACATCATGGGAACACTAATTCCTCAAACTCTTTGTGTTTTTTTCTCCCTTTTTCCTCTTCCAGGACAGGCTACATGGTAATCACTTAAAGCTCTCAAATATCCTTGATTTCCCTCATATGCCCATCCTTCTATCATATCCAACCAGAAAACGACACTCTCAGTATTATAATCTACCTTCCATACTCCCACACTGGACAGTTGACTTCCACCGAATAAAGTCCAAAATCTTACGAACAGCCACTGCTATGAACCAATGATGTCAACTAAGCACTCTCAATGCTACCAACAATATTTTTAGAAATGTTCTGTCAGCTTATTCCCTATTACTCTCAATGGCTAGTCCACATTTTCATCATTTACTTTAAGCTTTACATCCTCTACTTAAATTCATGAGCAAAGTACCTCGCCTCTTATCAAGAAAACAGGAGGCCAGCTGGGTGCGGTGGCTCACACCTGTAATCCCAGCACTTTGGGAGGCCAAGGCAGGCAGATCACCTGAGGTCAGGAGTTTGAGACCAGCCTGGCCAATGTAAAACCCCATCTCCACTGAAAATACAAAAAGGAGCCAGGCGTGGTGGTGCACACCTGTATTCCCAGCTACTCGGGAGGCTGAGACAGAAGAATGGCTTGAACCCTGGAGGCAGAGGTTGCAGTGAGCCGAGATTGTACCACTGCACTCCAGCCTGGGCGACAAGAGCAAGGCTCCATCTCAAAAAAAACAAACAAACAAACAAACAAAAACGGGAGGCCATTAGCTATGGTCATATTCAACTCTCCACTCTTTTATTACAAAGTGATCTATGTCCCTAGTAGTCTTCACCTCTTCCACTATTATCAGAGGGACAGTCTATACTCTCCTCTTCAAGACCAACCATTCTGGACTCTGGAACCGGTTTCCTCCCTAGAAGCCTCTCTGTCAGCCTCTCGAGCTTGTATTTCATTATCTTCCTCTCTACTCTCTCCTCCTCAATCTGTAAAGGGACAATGTCCCCAAAATGTACACTTTTCACAAATTCTATGCCTCTGTGCTACATATAATCATCGTCAGTAATGTACCAGAGTTGGTGGTATATAATTTTTTACCTTGAAAGGCCGGGCACAGTGGCTCATGCCTGTAATCCCAGCACTTTGGGAGGCCAAGGTGGGTGGATCACTTGAGGTCAGGAGTTCGAGACCAGCCTGGCCAACACAGCGAAATCCCATCTCTACTAAAAACATAAAACTTAGCCAGGCATGGTGGTGGGTGTGTGTAATCTCAGCTATTCGGGAAGTTGAGGGAGAATTGCTTAAACCTGGGATCTGGCCTGACAAAGCGAGACTCTGTCTCAAGAAAAAAAACAGTAATAACCACCAGGTAGGCTAATCAATTTTATTTGTTAAAATGTTAAATTTTGTGTACATTTACTGGAACACCGTATGTTGGACTAATATAATATAGTATTTTCATTTAATTTATGTTGCTTCAGTTTTACCTACACAACCAAATTAAAACAAGATTGACTAAGAAATGACACAGTGGTCTCCAACACAATACTTTCCAATGGAATTTTTAAGGATAATTTTGGATATGTAGGATTTTCATCTTCTATGCTGACGTTAGAAGCTAAACCCCAGGTAAAACGTAACTCCACTATCAGCCATTAAAAATTAGAGGAAAAAAAAAAATCCTACCTTAACCTCCATCCTCCTCTAGGAAATGCCTAATCTCTTCCTTCATGTATATTTCTCAAGGATAATCTCTATTCACTATCCTCTCTACTTGATCCTTTCATTTACTCTTTCAACCCACTGAAATCTGGTTTTTGCCCCATCACTCAATTCGAACTGCTCTCCTAAAGTCACAATGATCTAATTTCCAAATGTAGTGGAAAACTATCTGTGCCTATCCTACTAAACCTATCTGTTGCAACAGACACTAAATATCCCTTCCTCATTTCTAGGGAGGGTGGGGAGGCTGTTTGAGACAGTGTCCCATTCTGTTGCCCAGGCTAAAATGCAGTGGCATGATCACCGCTGGCTACAGCCTCAACTTCCTGGGTTCAAGCAATCCTCCCACCTCGACTTCCCAAAGTGTCGGGGATTACAGGTGTGAGCCACTGCACCCTCCCGTGCTCAGCTTCTGTGACACCAATCTCCTTGATGTCTGGGGACCTACCATTTCTTTTGTGCTCCCTCTAGTCTTTCAATGTTGGTGTTTTTCAGGGTCCCCATCTTTGGCCCACTGCTTTTTCTCACTCTATTACATATTCTCCCCCTCTCTCTCAAACACTCTGAGTTTCAACTACCACCTACAAGTGACTCCTAAATCAGTCACGACCTAGACCTCTCTCCCAAGCTTCAGGTCAATTACGGTTAACTGCCAACCCTTCCCAGGAGAAACTGCCTCACACATTGTCCCTACCGAAAGAAGTGAGACCCAGACTATCCTTGTACCAGCAGGGTATTTTGTATTTTATAATTACCACCACTCCTACAGCTGATTCAACACAGGTTAGCACCTGACTTGAAGGCCACCAATTCACAACATAGTCTGTAACAAAAAGCTCTGCCCAACTAAGAATCATAGCAATTAGCCAGGCCAATCTGTTAAGTCTCTCAGGAATTTGACATAGAAAGGAAAGGATAAGCCAGTCAGTAGGGAAAAAGAAATCAGAAAACAACCAGAAACTAGTGATTGGAGCTGAGTCATTTTAATAGAATAGAATGAAGTCATGACTGTTAAGACCATTTAGAGTCCCCTTAACTCCAGGAACAGCCTGTTCTTTCTGTAAGGCTTGTTTCTTTGGCTTCTTCTGGTTTCCATGAAGTCAGATCACAGGGCTGAGATTCCCATTTTTACTTATCTCCAACTATACTGCAATACAGTCTTCTTCACAATCATTATTTTACTCATGGTTCACTGCAAGAGCCTAACAGCTAAAGACCCAAACATCATCCTAACAGTTGGAAACCCAAACATTTTCCTTGATTTCTCTCACCATCATTCCTAATACCCTCTCAGTATTACTTTTAAGTATCTCACAAATATATCTGCCTTTCTCTGTCCCTACCACTGACCCAGCTGAGGTCAATTCTAACATGGTCTACTGCGACAGTCTTCTAAATGAATTTGCTATTCCCACTCTTGTAACCTCTTGAGTCTATCTTCCAATCAGCTGCGTAATCTGACAAAAATGAAGATATGAGCCAGTCACTTCCTATTTAAAATCCTTTGATGATTCTCCATCTCCTACAGAGTAAGATCTAAACTCAACAAAATATTCCACAGGGCTCCTAACTGGGCCAGGTACAGTGGCTCCTGCCTGTAATCCTAGCACTTTGGGAGGCTACGGCAGGCAGACAGCTTGAGTTCAGGAATTCGAGACCAGCCTGGGCAACATGGCAAAACCCCCTTCACTACAAAAAAAATACAAAAAATTAGCTGGGTGTGGTGGCGCGTGCCTGTAGTTGCAGCTATTCAGGATGCTGAGGTGAGAGGATCACTTGAGCCCAGGAGGCAGAGGTTGCAGTGAGCCTAGATCGCACCACTGCATTCTAGCCTGGACAATGGAGTCAGACCCTGCCTCAAAAAAGAAAGAAAAAAAAAAGCCTCCTACTTGATCTTTTCCCAGATATTCCTTGTCACATACTTTAAATGCCAACCCAAAATTGCTTGTAAAACCAGACACATAAAGTAATTCTCTGTTTTTGCTTTTCCTTCATTTGCAACCTAGCCCCTCCCTTTCTCCTATATCCTACTCATCTTTTAAGACTGACCACTAGCCTCGACTCCTCCAAGAAGCTATCCCTGATACCTACACTTCCTTCATTCTTTCCAATGTCAGCCTGGGTTAGACGCTCCTCCTATCTTCCACAGTACTCTTCATAATATTTCCCTTAGTACTCTATTTTATGTCCTCTGAGCTCTCTGAATTCAATGACAGTATCTTCTCCACCTTTGAGTGTCCAGAACCTAGCACAAAGTAAACATTCACTAAAAGCTTATTAAATAAATGAAGAAATGAACAGTGAGAAACACATATAAATTGTCTAGTCTAGCAGAATATATATCATTAGGCTAGGTGCAGTGGCTCACGCCTATAATCCCAGCACTTGAGAAGCCAAGGCAGGCGGATCACTTGAGGTCAGGAGTTCCAGACCAGCCTGGCCAACATGGCAAAACCCCATCTCTACTAAATATACAAAAATTAGCCAGGCGGGCCGGGCGCGGTGGCTCACGCTTGTAATCCCAGCACTTTGGGAGGCCGAGGTGGGCGAATCACGAGGTCAGGAGATCGAGACCACAGTGAAACCCCGTCTCTACTAAAAATATAAAAAATTAGCCGGGCGTGGTGGCGGGCGCCTGTAGTCCCAGCTACTCGGAGAGGCTGAGGCAGGAGAATGGCGTGAACCCGGGAGGCGGAGCTTGCAGTGAGCCGAGATTGCGCCAC
This sequence comes from Nomascus leucogenys, assembly GCF_006542625.1. Lineage (NCBI taxonomy): Eukaryota > Metazoa > Chordata > Mammalia > Primates > Hylobatidae > Nomascus > Nomascus leucogenys. The sequence continues at coordinate 62,150,537 of NC_044388.1, forward strand.
TGAACTCCAGCCTGGGCGACAGAGTGAGACTCCGTCTCAAAAAAAAAAAAAAAAAAAATTAGCCAGGCATGGTGGCAGGCGCTTGCAATCCCGGGTACTTGGGAGGCTGAGGCTGGAAAGTCACTTGAATCCAGATGGAGGTTGCAGTAAGCTGACATAGTGCCACCACTGTACTTCGGCCTGGGCAACAGAGCAAGATTCTGTCTCAAAAAAATATATATACATCATTATTGTCTATTGTTCTGCAGGATTATTAGATTTACTTGATTCTTGCAGTTACCAACTGGCATTTTTAAACCTAATTTCCCAAAATCTTGGCAAGTAATTCTTCAATTCCTTCATTTTAAGGAACATTTTTAGGCCAGGCACGGTGGCTCACGCCTGTAATCCCAACACTTTGGGAGGCCAAGGAGGGCATATCACAAGGTCAGGAGATCAAGACCATCCTGACTAACTCCATGAAACCACGTCTCTACTAAAACTACAAAAGAAATTAGCCGGGCGTGGTGGCAGGCGCCTGTAGTCCCAGCTACTCGGGAGGCTGAAGCAGGAGAATGGTATGAACCCAGGATGCGGAGCTTGCAGTGAGCAGAGATTGCACCACTGCCCTCCAGCCTGGGCGACAGAGCAAGACTCCATCTCAAAAAAGAAAAAAAAAAAAGAAACATTTTTATATCACCCCCATAATGCTTGACATTTGTACTTGTAAGCAAGCATGCTGAAATTTTTGTTCATCCTTAAAAAGTGCAAGAAATTAGATAAGCAATTATATTTGAGAAGTGTTCAAGGGCTAATGACTGACTGGGGGTACAGGTGGGAAAGACAGATAAGTATAACACACGTTCAACCTATCATGCCTGTAATCCCAGCACTTTGGGAGGCCAAGGCGGGTGGATCACTAGGTCAGGCGATCGAGACCACCCTGGCTAACACGGTGAAACCCTATCTCTACTAAAAATACAAAAAATTGGCCGGGCGTCGGGGTGGGCACCTGTAGTCCCAGCTACTTGGAAGGCTAAGGCAAGAGAATAGCGTGAACCCGGGAGGCGGAGCTTGCAGTGAGCCAAGATCGCGCCACTGCACTCCAGCCTGGGCAACAGAGCAAGAGTCGGTCTCAAAAAAAAAAAAAAAGTTCAACCTATTTGGTTAGATATTGTTCATAACATTTCAATTAAAAAGTGCAATTCTGGCTGGGCACAGTGGCTCACACCTGTAATCCCAGCACTTTGGGAGGGCGAGGCGGGCGGATCAAGAGGTCAAGAGATTGAGACCATCCTGGCCAACATGTTGAAACCTCCTCTCTACTAAAAATACAAAAATTAGCCAGGCGTGGTGGCACACGCCTGTAGTCCCAGCTACTCAGGAGGCTGAGGCAGAAGAATTGCTTGAACCCGGGAGGCAGAGGTTGCAGTGAGCCAAGATGGCGCCACTGTACTCCAGCCTGGCAACAGCAGAGCGAGACTCCATCTTAAAAAAAAAAAAAAAAAAAAAAAAAAAAAGTACAATTCAGGCCAGGCGCAGTGGCTCATGCCTGTAATCCCGGCACTTTGGGAGGCCGAGGTGGGTGGATCATCTGAGGTCTGGAGTTCAAGACCAGCCTGGCCAACATGGTGAAACCCCGTCTCTACTAGAAATACAAGAATTAGCTGGACGTGGTGCTAAGTGCCTGTAATCCGAGCTACTCAGGAGGCTGAGGCATGAGAACTGCATGAACCCAGGAGAGGCTGCAATGAGTAGAGATTGTGCCACTGCACTCCAGCCTGGACGATAGAGCAAGACTCTGTCTCAAACAAACAAAAAAAAAATGCAATTCACTATTTCTCTTTTTTTTTTTTAGATAGGGTCTCGCTCTGTCACCCAGGCCATCATGGCTCACTGAAGCCTCAACCTCCTGGGCTCAACCAATCCTCCTCCCTCAGCCTTCTAAGTGGCTGGGATTTCAGGTGTGTGCCACTTAGCCCGGTTAATTTTTAGGGGTAGAGATGGGGTCCCACTATGTTGCCCGGGCTGGTCTAGAACCCTTGGGCTCAAGCGATCCTTCTACTTTGGCCTCCCAAAGTGCTGGGATTACAGGCATAAGCCACCACACCCACTGAAATTCACTATTTCATTGCTTTCTATAATTCCCAACTTTCATTTATCTTGCATTTCTTCTAAACTGTCCTAAATCAGTAAAATCAACGTGTCTGGACCTTTCTGAAACACTGTGTTCCAGTTACCTTTTTCCCCCAGAGTAAGTATTTTCAATCTCAACTATTCTTTAACAGTTCTAAATGTGATCACGGGATTTTATCTACTTGAGATAATGAAGTCTCATATGAACTAAAAGAGGCAATACTATGGTATTGTGAAAAGAACACTAAATCTGGAGTTAGTGAAAATTTTCAATCTTGACTTACTTATGACTGGGAAGATCTAACCTCCAGGTTCTACCACTCTCTAAAATTTAAAATGAAAATTCCAGGATCTTGTCCAGATCCACTAGTGTGTGTATATATAAAACACTCTATAAAATATCCAAATAGTGGTAATAACTAGAAATATATAAAAATGCAATCTGTTGTTGAAACATTTAGACTAAATCCATTGTCATATCATTAAAATTATTTTCCCGTTATCATTATAACTAAGTCTAAACTTGTCACATTTGTACTTATTCAATACTGACAACAATTTCAAAAATAAGAGGGGCTATCCCTGGATTTTTCAATAGTTGTTGTGTGACTGCTAAGCAAAAGGCCTTTCAAAAATTTCACATATACTATACATACCCTGTTATTCCTCTGCAATCCAATCAACCTTATCTGCATGTCTAGTATTATTTAACATTAATCTCTTCAAATCATTTAAGGAACAATACTACTTCCAAAAGCAGTCATTTCAATTTAGAAGAACATCTTAAAAACAGAATAGAGACTGGACACAGTGGCTCAGGCTTATAATTCCAGTACTTTGGGAAGCCAAGGTGGGAGGATCACTTGAGCCCAGACGTTCAACACCAGCCTAGCCAACACAGTAAGACCCCATCTCCACAAAAAAAAATTACAACTTAGCCCAGCACAGTGACAGGAGCCTGTGGTCCCAGCTACTTGGGCGATCGAGGCAGGGGGATCCCTTGAGCCTAGGAGGTCTAGACGGCAGTGAGCCATGATCGCACCACTGCACTCCATCAAGGCAACAGAGTTGAAACCCTATCATCAAAAAAAAAAAAACAAAACACCAGAACAACAACAACAAAAAAAACAGAATACCTTTGGAGCAAAAGAAAGCAAAACACTTCTATTTCAAAGATAAGGAAAATTCTCGTCACTCTGGAAAATAATTATAATCACCCTTTTGAAATTCTGTAATACATGAATATATGAATAGTAGTTTTTAATGTTAAAAGTGTCTTATAATACTTAAGTAAAATCAATGCAGCACAATGATAGATTAAATAAAAATTCACTCTTCTTATTCTGTGACTTTAAAGTATTATCCACTCTCTATGATACTTCTCCTTTGCTACTGCTACTGCTACTGCTACTGCTACTGGGACAGAGTTGCCCACTACAATCGGCGTGGTCCTCTCAGAACACACACAGAAAATCAACAGTAACAACAGAAAACACACACACACACACACACACACACACACAGTCTACAGTAACAGGACAACAGGAAGAGGCAGTAGAAAGAGAAAAAGACTATTTCTGACAAGGGGTAAGAGACAAAGGGAAGATAGAAGAGAGGGAAAGAAAATAAAAAAGATAACAGACAACATAATCTGTTTCTCCAGAAATAATGATTTATGTTTATAAAACAGTTATGTTCCCAAAAACTGAGTCTTAGTATTACACAACAGAAATAAAGAGGCCAAGAATAAAAACAATTGAGACAGCAGTGTCAGAAACATTCCAAACTCCAACTAATTTCACATAAACATGTATTTTTCTCTGACCTAACCATCAATTTTATGTAAAAGACTAAAACTAATCAAGACACCTTACAGTACTAAATAAACAGTAATCACGAATCTTAGACATCACGGAAATTCAGAGCTGGAAATTTCCTTACCAATCGTCCAGCTCAACTTACACACCACTCAGAGGAAGAAACTGAGGCCCAGTCTTGTAAAATATCTACAACCACAAACGACTGCAGAACTCAGGAAATCTAGGATTCTTTGTTCATCTACACTGGCTCTGATTTTATGAGCAAATTATTTGCTGTCGACCATAAATTTAAAATTATAAAATTCTGTCACATCTAACAACGGCTTTCTGGCAGCCAGATCAGAAGTAAACACCTCATAACATACCACCGTTCATACAAATTAAAACATAAAAGTAGAATACTTCACAAGGAAATTAACAAAAGGTCCTAACTTGAGAAAAAACAAAGATTTGATATCGTGAATGAAATGTTCAGACGTTTAGATTAAGGAAGATAACACTTAGAAGTACTTCTTTGGATGTATGGCAAGAATAAAAAGAATGTTCAACAAGGCCTATGTTTGTGCGTGATTCTTTGCAGCCAAATCATTTGGTAGATTTCTATTGCCACTCGCCTTTCTGATTAAATAGTAACTTACTTATCAAGCTTCTTCTCAAATTTCAGTCCCGTGTAAGTTAAGAATTCAACCACAAGGTTGTTTATCCCCTCGACATACATTTCACTAAGATCTGAGTAGACCCCTTTATAGCCAATCAAAGTGAGGCTGCCGTGAATCTAAAAGCTCCTGCTTTAGGTTTGGGGCCTAAAACCCTGGATTTGTTTTCAGACAGACTGACACGTTAGGTTGATTTTTTTTTCTTCCACAAAAGGAAAATTGATACATGCTATTAAATTGGACTACATTTCAATAGTTCTCATAGCAATTCATAATTTTATATACAACTGATTTGCTTCAAGCTTTGTTTTAACCTAGGAGAGGTAGGTGAGGGAGGAAGGGGGCAAGCACAAGCCTAAGGTTGTTGTTTTTAACTGCAGGTGTAAAACATAAGCCAATTTTCTTCAAAATACTAAGCCGCATTTTGTTCCATCTTCGTTTCAACAAGACTTCATGTAATATCAACACCTAAGGACCTGTATAGGGCACTTCCAATCGGGAGGGGTAGGTTTCTGCTCCCCTAAGGAAAGGGTGCTCCTGGGGTTCCCTTCTCTTACCCTCCCGGTTGCTTTTACTAAGATATATTGATGGCAAACTTGGGCCCCTTGTCCTTTTGTCCCCCTAGACAATCTCTGGCCTAATTTTGATTACTCCTCCCCCTGTGTATCCCTGCTCTCTCTTAATTAGAAATCATACCTCAGAATCGTGCCTCTCTTCCCCCCTTGTAAGAGAACGCCTGACCTACCACCAGGAGAACAATGTAACCCAACTCCGAGTCCATGGATTCCTCTATCCAAGCCCCAAGATTTATCTACCAGGGAAATCAGAAAGCCAGTTCTGTCCTGTCATCCCAGATTCCCTCAAGGTGTCCTGCTCCTGGCCTAGGATTACCAGTTCCTTTCTACCCTGGGGCATTCTACTCACCTTCCTCTTCCAAGAATCTCGCCCCTCACCCTCGGACCCTTCACCGCGACCCCCGCGCCCACCCGGAGCAGCACAACAGGCGGCGAGTGGCCTCCGAGGGCAGAGCCCGGGAGGGCGGGGGTCGGGGGCGGGTCGAGAGCGGCGCAGCGGCGGCCGGCCACGTCGGGTCAGTGCCCCACTCCCACCGCAGGACACACGCCCAGTACCTTTGTAGTGCACCCGCAGGTTGTTCTGAGAGAGGCCGATGTAGCTGAACTTGTCCTTCGGGCTCCAGGACCGAGGCAGCGGCGTCTCCTGCTCGTCCACGGCCGGGTAGAGGCGCTTCAGCCGCCGCTGCAGCTCCTTCTCCTGCTCGTTCAGGGCCGAGTCCCCGTGCGGGAAGGGGGCCGCGGCGCTGCTGCCCGCCACCAGAGCTGGGGCCGGGGCTCCTCCGGCCGGGCCGGGGCCCGCGGCAAGGCCCGGGGGAGCAGGAGGCCCGCTGGCCGGGGCGGCCGCTGAGGCAGGGGGCGGTGGGGGCGGCGGCGGGGGCGGCGGGGCCGCGGTGGCCGGGGGCGGCGGCGGCGGGGGGTGGAGGAGCAGGGCGGCCGCCGCGGCCCCTAAGCCGTCGCCGCCCGCTCCGCCGCCGGGCGAGCCGGCCGGAGAGGAGCCGGCGCTGACGGCTGGGGGCGCCGGCAGGACGACTCCGGAGACTGGGGCCAAGGCCGCCGGCGGTGGCGGCGACAGCTGCTGCTGCTGTTGCTGCTGCTGCGGCGGCGGCGGCGGCTGCCCGGACATCCCGGCCGCGACTCAGCCTGCGGCCACCTCCACCTCTTCTCTTCCTCCTCTGCTTCCCGGGGGCGCTGTCGCTGCGGCCGCCGGCACCAGGCGCCCAGTCCGCCCGCCCCGGAAGCAGGCGGCGGGCCGCGCGCCCAGGGAGACCGCGGCGGTTGAGGAGCTCGGAGACGCGGGAGTGGGCGGCGTGCCGGGGAGGCCGGGAGAGAACGTTGGCCGGAGCGCGGGCGCGCGGCCCGGGGACGAGGCGCCGAGGGCGGGGGCGACACGGGAACGCGGGAAGGGAAGGCGCGCTGGCGGCCGCCGCGGCCGCTGCTCTCGTTGCTCTCGCGGCTGTTTCCCGGCGGGCGGGCCGGGCCGGCGCGAGACGCTGCGCGCGGGCGGCGCTAGGCGAGGGGGCGGGACGGAGGCGCGAGAGAGGCGCGAGCGGCGCGAGGGGGCGGGCCGCGGGGCTCCCGGCTGCGCGCCGCGAGGCGCCCTGCTGGGCCCGCCAGTCGCTCGTGGGCAGGATCGCTGGGCTCCCGGCGCCGCAGATCCCTTCGGAGGTGTCCGCCTCCTCCCCCTTGGCGGCAGCCGTCGCCCCCCTCGCCGGCGAATCCCCTCCCACTTGACTTCTTTTTGTTGTCGTCGCCCCACCTCCCCACCGTAGGGCTACCCCGAGCCGAGGCTCCGCTTCTCGCCCAGGCGAGAGTAATCGAGCCCCGCTGGGGCTGCCGCGAGCCCAGGCCCCGGGACACTCTAGGACCCGTCGGCCCGGGGCGTGCGGAGCGGCTCAGGCTCCCGGCGCAGTGCTGCCAGCTCTCGCCTTAGTCCCGTTCCCGTTTGCCGCCTCCCTCCAAAGAGGAACGCATTGCCTTTGGTACTTCACAGTGTTTAATTCCGTAACATTGACCATATGGGCAGTAGAAACCACTTCTGAAGGCAGTCTCCCACTTACAATAGTGACTATTTTATTAATTAATTTTACGAGGACTCACAGTGAACTTAACAGTGGTAGAAGATGTCATTAATAAAGACTGGCATATCTTCAAAAAGCAGGAGCAGGCACTGTATGAATACAAAATTATAGTGTGTGTTTAGGAAGGGCTTCTAGAGACGTCAGAAAATTTTATAGACTCGTTAATTTTCATAACAGGGTTCTTAGGTAACAAAGTTATGCCCATTTTTAAAACAAGGAAATATTTACTGAGGTCAGCAGAGTCAAAAATAGGACTTCCTACTTTGCAATTCCCTATAGAGTGCTTCGTCGACTAATTTGGCACAACTTGCCAAGTGTTGCTCTCTGACCCATCATAACAGTACTACTTTGTTTTCACCACTCCCTTTGTTTAGCTTATCCCTCCCTAGCTGGCAAAATCGGGCTTTGCATGTGTAAATTATATGATGTAAATTCTGATATTTTGTTTGCTTCCAAAGCTATGATGGTAATCATTTGGTCAAATAAGAAATGTTTTGCCGAAGAGAAAATAATTTCCTTTTGAAGAAGGTAGGCCAAAGGTGATTTAATTTAAGGCCAAGATTATCTGGCCAGAACAAATAACAGAGTCATTCGGCCTAATTTCTCCCTCAGTTACCCAGACAACTAGATGTTCTGCTGTACTTTATTATTAGTAGTAGTAGTAGTAGTATTGTTTTGTCACCCAGGCTGGAGTGCAGTGGTGTGGTGTCAGCTCACTACAACCTCCGCCTCCCAGGTTCAAGCGATTCTCCTGCTTTAGCCTCCCAAGTAGCTGGGACTACAGGCATGTGCTCACACCCGGCTAATTTTTGTACTTGTAGTGGAGACGGGGTTTCACCATGTTGGCCAGGCTGGTCTCGAACTCCTGACCTCGTGATCTACCCGCCTCAGCCTCCCAAAGTGCTGGGATTACAGGCGTGAGCCACCACGGCTGGCCTCTGTTATACTTTGATAGAAGTATGCATTAATTTTAACTTGTTGTTTGATGACTTTTTTTAAACCACTGCACTTTAAATCACATGATGTCACTGTATTTACAGTGTTCTAACACTTTAATTTATATTACAGTAACAATGAGTTTAATGTAGGCCAAGCTCTATTTAAATGTATGATAGCCATGGTAGAATAAATGGGCTCCAGGCCTCATGAAACTTTCTTGAAACACTTATGAAGATGTACTTTTTTTCTGTCAGCACACTTAGGAATTATCTAGAGCTTTCCGTGTCTTAGGAACAGCTGAATGAATGGAATTGTCTAACATTTTGTTGGGAGCATTTTATAAGGGGGACTGGTGGTTCTCCATCAAGAAATTAATTATTTCAGTTGTGGGGGAGGATGCTGTGAAATGGGTACTTTCTCATATAGAAGGAGATAGAGAACATTGATAACGTCCTTTTGGAAAGCTACATACTTGGTTATATTTATAAGGAGACATAAAGGAGTTCATACCTTTTGACTTATCGATCAAAAAAAAGCCAAAAACACAATCTAAATATGAAAATACTTTAGACTGAAAAATGTTCAACAAGCAGTATTAATGATAGATTAAATATAGAAGCAAATCAAATGCCCAACCTGAAGAGACTGGAAGAAGTTATCACATACCCCATTCAGTGGAGTTATGCTACAGGAGCACATATAGCACATTCGTGCCAATTTTTTTTTTTAAGGTATCCCTTCTGGGCAGTGGAAGTGCCAAAAGAGGCCAACCAATTAGAAAAAGGCACCCCTTCCTCTTGACTTAGTGGATCTCAGGCCCAATTTCAGATCCACTCTCTCCAGGCTTCTTGCACAGGCACAACCTGAAACAAATATTTTATGGCCTCTGAAAAATATGTTATTGAAGACATAGAAAAATGATTATGATATGATAAATGAAAAGAGGCAATACGATAATTATAGCACTGCCAAAATCATTACCAAAAAGACATGAAGGAAAAATTGTAAAATTTTTCCATAATGGACAATTATAATGCATTATTAAAAGTAATGTACTTTTATTATAATGCATAATAAAAGTAAATTTTATTATGAAAATAATAGAATTGTACATAGATATGTAAATAGTAAAAATGCATTAGCCATGAACATATCCACGCCCTTCTTGAACCTATGTTTTCAGTCTTTACCATGTATTGCTCTAATATTACCCACTATCTGTATCTGCTGGGCTTCTCAGTATCGAACAATAGGAACCAATTCTGGCTCTCTTAAGCAAAAAAAGGAACTTACTGGAAAGATATTAGATGGTTCTCAGAATTGACCAGAAGGCTGGACAAGCAGGCCTGAATACCAACAAAGGCCAAAGGAGGAGAGGCTGCATAAATAGACTGGCCTGGACCCCAGCACTGATCATAGAAATCACTGCCAGATGTCGCCTTTACCACCTGGACTCTCATCTCTCTGACCTCTGGCCTTTACACCACTCACTCAAGTTTCAAAGTCACCAAGCCTAGATTGTGTGCCCATGCCAGAGTACACCAGCAAGCAGACATCCTTCCCAGCTTATCCAGTGACTGGGTTACAGAGATGCTACGTTATTGAAAACTTCAGCTCAGGGTGGGCCTTGAGTGGTTACAGCCTCCAGAACTGGTCCCTTCCAACAGTGAGCAGTCTTGTGCATTCACAGAGTACCATACATATCTTATTTTCTGTGCATGGCATAACATGAAAATGTTTAGGACACATTGCCCTAGTGGAAAAGGGCCACTGGTGCCCAGAGCAGAGGATTTTCCATACTAGGAAAGAGGTAAGATGCTGGCCAGCCTGTTTCAGTCAATGCTCATGACAGTATCCTTCTGGGTACTGGAAAATGTTATGGCAATGTGTGCCAAGATCTATAGTATGGTTTTAGGGTCTGGATTAGTTATCTATGGCTGCAGAATAAATAATCCTCAAATTTAGTGGCTTAAAATAACTTTTATTATCACACATTTTCTGTGGGTCAGGAATCTGGCACAACTTCACTGGATCCTCTGCTTCAGGGTCTCTCATGAGCATTCAAGGTGTCAGGTGTCAGTTGGGGTTGCAGTCATCTCAAGACTTGACTGGGGAAGATTCCACTTTCGCACTCACTGATGTGGTTATTGCACTCATTGATGCAGTTCCTTGAGGGCTGCTGGACTAAGGGATTCAGTTTCTTGTTGGCTATTGGCCAGAAGTGGCCCATGATGCCTTCCCACGTGGGCCTCTTCAACATGGCAGCTAGCTTCATGAAAGCATGGAAACCAAGAAGGCAATCGTGGCAAGACAAAAGTTACAGTGTTTTGTAACCCGACCATGAAAGTGACATCCCATCACTTTTGCCATATGTTTGTTAGAAGTGAGTCATTAGTTTCATCCCAAATTCAAGGGGAGGGGATTACACAAGGCCATGAACACCAGAAGGTGAGGATCATTGAAAGCTGTCTTTGGAAACTGACTGAACAGGGTCCTTATAACTTCCAGTGACCCTGGGGAACTGTACTTGCCACATTCACATCGGATATGGATTCTAGACCAGGGATCAGCAAACTTTTTCTGTAACAGGTTAGATAGTGAAATTTTACGCTCTGCGGAACAGTTACCTGTCACAACTACTCAATTTTGCCATTGTAGCTGAAAGTAACCATAGATGATACATAAACAAATAGGCATGGCTGTGATCCAGCAAAACTTTATTTACAAACATAGGGAGCAGCCTGGATTTGGCCTACAGGCTTCAGTTTGTGATCCCTGTTCCAGACTATTACATCAACATTCCTTATAATCCATTCTCAACACTAAAAAGGAAGGCCAAGTCACTAGCAATGAAATCCTAGGAGTCAACAAATTCATTTGATTACCCACAATACGTGCTGCACTCCAGTGTCCTGGGCGGCCTGATGCCACACTAGTGGAGTCAGGATATTTCTGCAAGTAGATTGTGGCAAATTCAAATGGATGGCAAATGGCTGAACAATGTTAGGAAACCATAGCAGTGAAGGGTCCAAGTTTGGGAAAGTTCTCAGTCAGCATTTATTAAGCACCCGTTATGTTGGAACCCTGGGTCCTGTCTTCCCTGGGCAGGGAATGAGGAAAAGAGACACGAAGGATTACAAAGAAAAACAGCAGTATGGAATCTACTTCTTCAGTGAATAGAGTCTATAGTTGGAGGGTGATACGGTTTTGAGAAGCGACGGCATGCTGGGAGCCCTCGCTCGCTCCCAGCGCCCACACTGGCCGCGCTTGAGGAGCCCTTCAGCCCATGGCTGCACTGTGGGAGCCCCTCTCTGGACTGGCCGAGGCCGGAGCCGCCTCCCTTTGCTTGTGGGGAGGTGTGGAAGAAGCGCAGGCGAAAACCGGGGCTGCCCGCTGCGCCCGCAGGCCAGTGCGAGTCCCGGGTGGGCGTGGGCTCAGCGTGGCTGCACTTGTAGCGGCCGGCCGGCACCGCTGGCCCTGGGCAGTGAGGGGCTTAGCACACGGGCCTGCAGCTGCGGAGAGTACGCCAGGTCCCACAGCAGTGCCAGCCTGCGGGCGCTACGCTGGGATTCTCGCCCGGCCTCAGCTGCCTCCCCGCAAGGCAAGGCTCCGGACCTGCAGCCCCCCCATGCCCGAGCCTCCCCACCGCCATAGGCTTCTGCACTGCCCAAGCCTCCCCGACAAGCACCGCCCCCTGCTCTATGGCACCCGGTCCCCTTGACTGCCCAAGGGCTGAGAAGTGCGGGTGCACGACACAGGACTGGCAGGCAGCTCTGCCTGTGGCGCCTGTGCGGAATCTACTAGGTGAAGTCAGCTGGGTTCCTGAGTCTAGCGGGGACTTGGAGAACTTTTATGTCTAGCTGGAGGATTGTATACACACCAATCAGCACCCTGTGTCTAGCTCAAGGTTTGTGAATGCACCAATCAGTGCTCTGTGTCTAGCTAATCTAGTGGGGACTTGGAGAACTTTTATGTCTGGCTAAAGGATTGTAAATACGCCAGTCAGCACTCCGTGTCTAGCTAAAGGTTTGTAAACACACCAATCAGCACCCTGTGTCTAGCTCAAGGTTTGTAAATGCACCAATCAGTGCTTTGTGTCTAGCTAATCTAGTGGGGACTTGGAGAACTTTTGTGACTAGCTCAGGGATTGTAAACGCACCAATTAGCACCTGTCAAAAGGGACCAGTCAGCTCTCTGTAAAATGGACCAATCAGCAGGATGTGGGTGGGGCCAGATAAGGGAATAAAAGCAGGCTGCCCCAGCCAGTTGTAGTAACACGCTTGAGTCCTTCTCTGCACTGTAGAAGGCTTCTTCTTTTGCTGTTTGTAATAAATCTTGGTGTTGGCTCTTTGGGTTTTTACTACATGTGTGAGTTGTAACACTCACTGTAAAGATCTGTGTTTTCGTTTTTGAGGCTGGAGTGATCACTAACTCACTGCAAGAAATAAATGATTTTGGAGGGGAGGAAGGAATAACTCCAGATGCACCACCTCTAAAAGCTATTAACACTCGCCATGAAGGTCTGCAGCTTCACTCCTGAAGTCAGTGTAGACCACAAACCCACCAGAAAAGAGAGACTGAACACCTGACCATCAGAAGCAAGAAACTCTAGACACATTGCCTTTAAGAACTAACACCGTGAGTGTCTGTGGCTCTTGAAGTCAGTGGAACCAAGAACCCACCAGCTTTGGACAGTTAGATGGTGTCCCCGCCCAAACCTCATTTTGAATTACAGTTCTGATGATCCCCACGTGTTGTGGGAGAGACCCAGTGGGAGGTAATTGAGTCATGGGGTTAGCTACCTTCATGCTGTTCTCATGGCAGGGAGATCTCACCAGATCTGGTGGTTTTATAACGGTCTTTCTCTGCCCATTTGTTCTGCACTTTTCTTTGGTGTTGCCATGTGAGGAAGGATGTGCTTGTGTCCATTTCCACCATGATTGTAGGTTTCCTGAGACCGCCTCAGCCATGCTGAACTGTGAGTCAAACCTCTTTCCTTTATAAATTACCCAGTCTCAGAACTGTCTTTATTAGCAATGTGAGACTGGACTAATACAGACTGGTGAGATTAACAGTTGTCCTGTTAGTATCCATAGGTCATTGGTTTCAAGAACTGTAGATAACGAAATCCACAGATGCCCGTCTCTTATATAACATGATGTTACATAAAAATTTGGATAATAAAATGAATTTGCATGTAACTTACATCGTCTCGTGTATACTGAAATCACCTCTAAATTACTTACAATATTGAATATAATGTGGTCCTGTGTAGTTGTGATACTGTATTGTTTAGGGAATCATGGCAAGGACAAAAAGTGTGTTCAGGACAGACAGAACAATCATAGGTCTAACTACATCTTTGGTCTTCGGTTGATTTCAAGGTTGTAAACCTTCAGACACAGGAGGGCCGACTGCACACATGAATTAGAGAGCAGTGCTTTTCAGACTTGAATGTGGGGTTTTGCCAAATGGGACCTGAGAGTCTATATTTCTAACAAGCTTCCAGGGGCTGCTGCCACTCCTGATCCATGGATTAGTCCCTGAATAGCAAGGATTGGGAGAACAGGTCTTGCTCTGTCCCACAGGCTGGAGTGGCCCGTTTATAGCTCACTGCAGTCTCCAAAGCCTGGGTTCAAGGGATCCTCCCACGTCAGCCGCTGAAGTAGCTAGGACTACAGGCACATGCTACAGTGCTCAGCCAATTTTTTTTTTTAATTTGTAGAGACAGGGGTCTTGCAATGTTGCCCAGCCTGGTCTCGAACTCCTGGACTCAAGGGAGCCTCCTGCCTTGGCCTCCCAAAGTGCTGGGATTACGGGCAGGGACCACCACACCCAGCCTCAGTTGATGCTCTTTAGAAACAAGTGTTCCAGAGTCCATGAGCAGAAAGACAAAGGTCTAGTGAGGGAGGACTCGGCATCAGAATTTGCGTGCTGTCTTGAAGAGAACATGAGGGGGGTGCTGGCTGTTTTACCACAGACCAAGAGACTGCATCCCTGGGGTTTGGGGTTCAGGGTGAAAAGGGTCTGCAGGACCACATGGAATAACATAAATACACTATTTCATATTCATGTGTGAATAAAAGTGGTTACAATTCAGTGTTCATGAAGTAAAATCTATGTGAAAAACCAAAAGTTAAATTTGAGGAAACTTTTATCATCTGTTCTAGAAGAATTTGTACAAAAATTACAATTTGGGCTGAAATAACCTAAGTTAATGACTTTTTGACAAATTAATAGGCTCTCAATCTCCTTCTGATTTTCCTCCTAATTTTTCCTTCTGCTTGTTCTAGTCCACTGTAGCCCTTCCTCATTTGCCAGAACTCACATCCTTCCATCCATACTGATCTCTATGTCTCCTCTTTCTTGTTTCCTTGAGATAGGGTCTCACTTTGTCACCCAGGCTGGAGTGTAGTGTCACAATCATGGCTCACTGCAGCCTTGGCCTCTTGGGCTCAAGTGATCCTCTCACCTCAGCCTCCCGAGTAGCTGCGACTACAGGCATGCACCACCACACCCAGCTGACTTTTTTTGTAATTTTTTTGAAGGGACATGGTCTCCCTATGTTGCCCAGGCTGCTGTCAAACTCCTAGCCTCAAGTGATCCTCCGGCCTTGGCCTCCCAAAGTGCTGAGATTACAGGCATGAGCCACCTGCCTGACCCTCTTTCTTGTTTCTTGATGGTTGACATTAAAAGTGCATTCAAAATGCAGTAATGGCAGGGCATGGTGGCTCACACCTGTAATCCTGGTACTTTGGGAGGCTGAGGTGGGAGGATTGTTTGAGGCCAGGAGTTTGAGACCAGCCTGGGCAACATAGGAAGACCTCATCTCTACTATAAATAAATAAACAAATAGTAAAAATAGAGGCCGGGTGCGGTGGCTTACGCCTGTAATCCCAGCACTTTGGGAGGCTGAGGTGGGCAAATCACGAGGTCAGGAGTTCGAGACCAGCCTGACCAACATGGTGAAACCCCATCTCTACTAAAAATAGAAAAATTAGCCGGGCGTGGTGGCATGCGCCTGTAATCCCAGTTACTCAGGAGGCTGAAGCAGGAGAATTGCTTGAACCTGGGAGGCAGGGGTTGCAGTGAGCCGAGATGGTGCCACTGCACTCTAGCCTGGGCTACAGAGCAAAACTCCGTCTAAAAAAAAAAGTAAAAATAGAGTAACTATAGGGAACAGATAGCAGTAATTCATTTCCTCCCTTGGTGCTATAGTGATCAAGTTCTTGATGGAATCATGGGATGGGAAGCCTACCCCAGAAAGTCTCTCAACTCCAAGGAATGCCCCCTGCAGGTCTAGGAAATGCCTACGGGTGCAGTGGCTGGAATATCATGCAGGCAGCCAAAGGCATAGTTTGGAAGGAAGAAACAGGAAGAAAGGAAGATGAAAGACAAAAATAGAAAGCATAGAAAAAATAAAAAAGAAGAAAATGATCATTCTTTAAGAAAATGATAAATAGCTCCCCAGGGTGCCAGATATCATTGAGGAGAATAACTTGCCAACCCACTGTGGGTTAGCCTCCTAGTTCCCCCAGATGCAGGCTGCGTTTCATTCATTATCTACTGAGTGCCTGTTATGTGCCTATTGTGTGTACACAGTGCTAGGAAGCATAGGGGAAAACATTTTTATAGGACACTAACATCTTTACCCTCAACTGGTTTATAGTTTTGTAGGAAATTGACTTACACAACCAGTTTTTCAAGGTAGAATGTGAATAATGTTGTAAGAGAGACAAAAAGTGCCATAGGTTTTTCTTCTTTTTTTGAGACAGTCTCACTCTTGTCGCCCAGGCTGGAGTGCAATGGCATGATCTCGGCTCACTACAAACTCCACCTCCTGGGTTCAAGTGATTTTCCTGCCTCAGCCTCCTGAGTAGCTGGGACTACAGGTGCCCGCCAGACACCTGTCTAATTTTTGTATTTTTAGTAGAGATGGGGTTTCACCATGTTGGCCAGGCTGGTCTATAATTCCTGACTTCAGGTGATCTGCCCGCCTCGGCCTCCCAAAGTGCTGGCATGAGCCACAACACCTGGCCAGGTTTTTTTCTAATATCTTAGGAAAAGTAATTGTCCAGCCTATTGCAAGAATGTAACCCATTCTTACAAGTAAAATGAATTCTTCAATCTAAGTTTCTTTATATCTAGATTACAGCATGGAGATAATTAATACAAACATTTTCTTATTATCATGGTCCTCAAAGAAAGTACAAGGCCTAATTTGCAATCTAAGTAAACATAAAAAGAAAGTTGTTTAGTAAAGCAATTTACTTCATAAGTCACTATTTCTTTCACCATGGCCATATATTATCTTATGCTTGGTAATTAATTTTTAAAAAACATTTTCATTTGTTTTCCTTAAGTGCCTTCAAAGATATGCCGGGAAAAATATGCTCAGCAATACGTGAGACTTTCCAAAACTGCAATATTCCAAAGATGTCAGAACATCTGTATCTTAAAAAGCAGCATAGGCCGGGTGCAGTGGCTCACACCTGTAATCCCAGCCCTTTGGGAAGCCAAGGCAGGCGGATCACAAGGTCAGGAGTTCGAGACCAGCGTGGCCAACATGGTGAAACCTCATCTCTACTAAAAATACAAAAAATAGCTGAGTATGGTGGTGGGTGCCTATAATCCCAGTTACTCGGGAGGCTGAGGCAGGAGAACCGTTTGAAACCAGGAGGCAGAGGTTCCAGTGAGCCAAGATCCCACCATTGCACTCCAGCCTGGGTGACAGGGTGAGACTCCATCTCAAAAAAATAAAAATAAATAAATAAAGGCAGCATAAAGAATAAAATGGCTTCAAAAGACTTTTTTAGTATTTTTCTGCTTCAGCTGCAATTAGTTTATTTTGCAAATATTTAACTTTGAAACAGGCATCAATTATTTAAAGAGAGATAGCATTGTCTGTGGAACTACCTGTCTGGCTCCTAATATCACCAACAGTCTCTCATATGTGCCTTATGCCATTGTCTATATGAAAACTTCTCAAAGATAACAGATCTTTGACATTCTTAAGAGGCCCAGATCTTTCTGAATCCTTAAGCTCTAAATCTCATGAAACAATATTATATCATCCCATAAAATTCAATAAGTATAATTTGAATAGTCCACATGACTGAAGAACAACAAAGCCACACTGATATGTGGCTGTTGAGTGGTTGGCTAGGCTACATGTTTCCATGCAGTGCACTAACCTCAACACACGTCGGATGCTATTAGTGCTTGGTAAAATTACGGCAAAACGGCCTTCTGCATTGCTTCTAAAGAGTCAAGACTGGCCAGGCGCGGTGGCTCATGCCTGTAATCCCAGCACTTAGGGAGGCTGAGGTGGGCAGATCACTTGAGGTCTGGAGTTTGTAACCAGCCTGGCCAACATGGTGAAAAGCCATCTCTACTAAAAATACAAAACATTAGCTGGGCGTGGTGCCAGGCGCCTATAATCCCAGCTACTTGGTAGGCCAAGACAGGAGAACTGCTTGAACCCGGGAAGCAGAGGTTGCAGTGAGCCCAGATCGCTCCACTGCACTCAAGCCTGGGCGATAGAGTGAGACTCTGTCTCAAAAAAAAAAAAAGGAGTTAAGACTGTGGATGTTCAATGTGAGTCTAAATGTACAAGTTAGAGACTGTACAAGCTAAATATACAAGCTCAGATCAGGTTCTTCAAATATATACACCCCTCTTTATTTTCCTGTGGTTGTGCACACCCATGTTTATAAACACCGTGGTAGATCCAAAAATCGCACTCTAAAAAGCTGTCCACCTCAAATCCCTAGAACCCGTGACTGTGACTTTATTTGGTAAAAGGGTCCTTGCAAATGTCATTAAGTTAAGGATCTTGAACAAGATCATCCTGGATTATCCTTGCAGGCCCTAAATCCAATGACAAGTGTCCTTATAAGAGAGAGGCAGAGGGAGATTTGAGACAGAAAAGACACGCAGAGAAGGGAAGACCATGTGAAAATGGGGCCTAGAGAGATGCTGCCACAAGTCAAGGAATGCCACCAGCCACCAGAACCTGGAAGAGGCAAAGAATGGACCCTCTCCTGTGGAGCTGGAGGGAGTGTAGCCCTATGACATCTTGATTGCAGACTTCTGGCCTCCAGTGCTGTGAGAAAATAAACTTCCATTGTGGTAAGCCACCAAATTTGTGGCCATTTGTTACAGCAGCCCTTGGAAACTAATCCACACGTACACACACTTCAAACTTTTTAGGTTTCAGGAAAAATGTTGCACAAAGTTGTTAAGACAATTAGGTATACTGTGCATTGTAGAAGCCAGAGTGATATAACAATCACAGTTCTCTCACCAAAATCAAAGCACTTTCTATTTGAAAGTACTTTTCTGTAAGATACAGAGCTTGGTTATCTAAATTATGTACGTCAATAAGGCAATCTACGCTCACTGCTTATCTTCATAATTTTATAGCTCTCTCTCTCTCTCTCTCTCTCTCGGTTCTGGCCACATTTCAGTAAAGGAAGGGGTTATATAAGCACTCTGGTTTGATGGAAAAGTAATTTTATGATCGAAGTATGAACTGAAATGGCTCTTCCACTGGGCAGAGGCATTAATGCCATAAAACTGTCTTTAAGGGACTATTAGAGGGTCACCATGACTGCTACAGCTCAGGGCTGTTACTTTCTAACCATTACATGCCTAATGTCATGTGTATTATGCTTTAATAACTGTTTAAAAATTTGACCCCATAAGGACAATTTTGTAGGATAGGTTAGGTGTCCCAGATCAGGTTTCCTAGAAACGGAGGCTGAGATGGGGTTTCTGGTACATGTGATCTTTTGAGAGAGTGCTCTCAAGTGAAATGTGTAGGGGAATAAGGGAAGTAGACTAGCAAGGGGAGGAAGCCAGGCAAAGATGTAAGCTCGGCAAGGTCTCGCTCCAGCCTAACCCCACAGGAGGCTCTGGAGTGTGTGTGCACCATGCAATCATCCCACCTTAAGGCAAGAGTCCAGGGCTTTTAAAGCCTGTATTAACCACTCATTAGCTGCAGACCACGTTCCTCCCTGGGGTGGTATAACATCCCAGGGATCTCTGGGCAAGGAGGTGAGGGCGTGGCTATGAGTCACTGGCAACATTCCCAGCGGCCTGAGATGGGTGCAACAGCAGGTGACAGGACGTGCTCAGGGCACCAAGAGCATCCAAGGATGCTTTTTATGTGTTTTTGGTTTTTTTTTTGAAATGGAGTCTCACTCCGTCACCCAGGCTGGAGTGCAGTGGTGCCATCTTAGCTCACTGCAACCTTCGCCTCCCAGATACAGATGATTTTAATGCCTCAGCCTCCTGAGTAGCAGGGATTACAGGCTCCTGCCACCACATCAGGCTAATTTTTGTATTTTTAGTGGAAACGGGGTCTAACATGTTGGCTAGGCTGGTCTCAACCTTCTGACCTTAGGTGATCCACCTGCCTCGGCCTCCCACAGTGCTGGGATTACAGGCGTGAGCCACTGCGCCTGGCCTTCAAGTCACATTTCTAATCACACACCTGATCATTTCAATGACTACATCTGCCTTAAGAGAACTCTCCGAATGTTCGCATTACTGAGCAATGTTGGAATGTCACAAGTCTTGCAAATGTGTCCATCAAATACGTTCACATTTTAATAGGTTTAATCTGGGAAGAGGTCTTTCATAAAGAGACTATTTTTAGAATACATGTGTAAGTAGGAACACAAGCCCGTAAGTTTGCCTGTTGCCACCATACTCATTACTGACCTTCATCATGTTTATTTTCATGGTCCATATGCCTTTTTCTACTCTGTTGACCATGTGAAAGTCTGTCTGTGTCAGCATGGTTTACCTGAGTTTATAAGGTCCTCATAGGTATAGGTCACAACTATTTATTGTTTTCTATGTAGCATGTTACACAATTATGGGTTTAACAACTGCTTCTTGTTGATGTAGGGATGTAACTCTGCTTTTTAATTATGGCAATAATATTCTATTTGATAATTGCCCAGGCCTTGAACATATGACTAAGGCATCATCCTGAGCAGGACTTGCAAATTCAAATACCCCCATGAGCCAGGTAGATACTGTTAAAGGGTGAACCAGGTCAGGTATAAAATAATAACAGAGTGGAGAGCATAAAGGAATTTCAAATCAAAATGTTCCAAACACTTCACAAGCCAAACGAAACACCTCTGTGGGTCAGATCTGGCCAATGTTTCACCAGTTAGTGGCCTAAAGGTTAGGTCTGAACTCAAAGCTGGAAACTCAGGCCAATTACAGGTGTCCTGGATCTGTCTTAGGCTTGCCAAAAGCTATCATTACTTGTCCCTGCCTACCGTGGGTGATCTGAAATACCAGATTTTTCAGTCATGCTGCCCTGCCTGTAGAACCAGACCTGGAGATTTTGAGATACTTCCTGGCTTGCCAGGGAAATCTGAGTCATAGTTGCCCCATTTACTTAACACAACCACAAAAAACACCTTCAAAGAGCCTATTTCCTATTGTAGTGCCCTATATCTAGGAGGCACTCCTTAAACACTTCTTGATGACACAAGCAAGCTACTTTCACAATGCTTGATTTCAAGTCTTTATAACCCATCCAATGGTCTTCATTCTAAGAATTAAGTGTAGGGGCTGGGCGCGGTGGCTCACGCCTGTAATCCCAGCACTTTGGGAGGCCGAGGCGGGCAGATCACGAGGTCAGGAGATCAAGACCATCCTGGCTAACACGGTGAAACTCCGTCTCTACTAAAAATACAAGGTCAGGAGATCAAGACTAACCTGGCTAACACAGTGAAACCCCGTCTCTACTAAAAATACAAAAAATTAGCCAGGCGCAGTGACGGGCGCCTGTAATCCCAGCTAGTCAGGAGGCTGAGGCAGGAGAATGGCGTGAACCTGGGAGGCGGAGTTTGCAGTGAGCCGAGATCATGCCACTGCACTCCAGCCTGGGCAATAGAGCGAGGCTCCATCTCAAAAAAAAAAAAGAATTAAGTGTTCACAGTTTAATTATGATGCAAAGATTACATATACTATACCAAGTGTTGACAAGGATGTGGAGAAATCAGAGCCCTGATACGCTCAGACACTGCAGGTGTGAAAACAGTATGGCAGTTCCTCCAAGCTTAAACTTAGATTTCCCATATGACCCAGCAATTCTACTCCTGGGTATATACCCAAAAGAAAGGAAAACATATGTTCACATAAAAACTTGCACACAAATGTTCATAGCAGCATTATTCATAATAGTAAAAAAGTAGAAATAATCCAAATATCCATCAATGGACGAATGGATAAATAAAATGTTGGCCGGGCACAGTGGCTCACATCTGTAATCTCAGCACTTTGGGAGGCTGGATAGCTTGAATCCAAGAGTTTGAGACCACCCTGGGCAACATGAAGAAACCCTGTCTTTAGAAAAAAATAGAAAAGTTAGCCGGGCGTAATGGTGCACACCTGTACTCCCAGCTACTCAGAAGGCTGAGGTGGAAGGATCTCTGGAGACCGTGAGGTCGAGGCTGCAGTGGGCTGTGATCATGCCACTGCTCTCCAGGCTGGGTGACAGATCAAGACCCTGTCTCAAGAATTTTTCAATTAAATTAAATTAAACATTTAAAAATAAAATGTCTATTCATATAGTGGAACATTATTCAGCAGTATAAAGGAATGGAGTTCTGGTTCTGATAAATGTTACAACACGGATGAACCTTCATAATATTATGCTAATTGAAGGGTGCCAATCACAAAAGACCACATATTTTATGTTTCATTTTATATGCAATGTTCAGGATAGGCAAATCCATAGACACAGAAAGATTAGTAGTTTCCAGGAGCTGCGGGGAGGAGAGAGTGAGGAGTGACTACTAGTGGGTAGAAAAAATGTTCTAAAAGGTATGATGGTGATGGTTGCACAACTTTGTGAATATACTAAAAACTGCTGAATTGTACATATTAAATAGATAAATTATGTGGTATGTGAATTATATCTCAATAAAGCTCTTATTTTAAAAAAGATTACATGTGCTATGAAGGTTTTTGTCATAAGAACCAAATACTGTGTACATGAATTTACTGCCATGTAACTTTCAGTGCTTTTCTTACTCCTGGCACATAGTAGGCCATCAATAGATGTTTGTTGAAGGAATGGTGAATGGGTTTCTAAGGAGCTAGAATATTCAGCGAATTGGGCTGGAGGATTCTGATTTAAATTTCTGGAGGCTATCCTGAAAATCCGTGGATTTTCTTTCCTACAAGAAACTAGCATGAAGCTTGGCATATGGCATGCTCTCAATAAATAGCAGTTCCTTCCCTCTTTTTTCAGGAGTTCTAAAATGTATTATTCTACGTTCTTAGTATCAACCTTTTCAGCTTTATAATGAATTATCAATGGAAATAGGAGTAGAAATTTTAAAAGACCAGTCTTACTTGTGTCCAGTAGTGGTAGTCACACTCAGCTAAGAAATGGTTTTTCGATGTTAAAATTTGAATAAACGGGCTAGTACAGTGGTTCTCAGTGCATCAGAATCACCTGAAGAACTGATCTGGGGTGGGGCTCAAGAAGCTGCATTTCCAACAAGTTCTAAGGGAGACCAGCATTTCTTCCTTTTAAAAAAATTTTTAAATTTTTGAAACAATCACAAAATTACAGGGAAATCGGAGATACAATTCAAAGAACTATTTCTACTGAGCCATTTGAGAGCAAATTGCTGACATCACCTGTGGGTAATTTCTACAAAAAAGACAGTCTACATAACCGAAATACAACTATCAGAATCAGGAAAGAAACACTGATGCATTAGTAGTATCTAATCTTCACATCCCATTCAAATTTTACCAGTTGCCCCAATAACATTGTTTATAGCTAATGATCCAGTTCAAAACCATGCATTGCAGTTACTTGTCATATGTCTCTAGCCCTGGAACAGTTCCTCAGTACCTCCTTGACTTTCCTGACCCTGACACTTTAGAAGATTACAGGCCAGTTATTTTTTAGTGTCCCTTAATTTGGGTTTGTCTGTTTCCTTATGAATAAATTCAGGTTATGAATCTTGGGCAGGAATATCATACAAATGCCTCTGATCTTCTCAGTGTATCAGGTGCCACACAATAGTAACATTGTGTCCAAAATTCGTGGGTTCTTGGTCTCATTGACTTCAAGAATGAAGCCGCGGACCCTCGCAGCGAGTGTTACAGCTCTTAAGGCAGCACGTCTGGATATGTTTGTTCCTTATGTTCGGATGTGTTCAGAATTTTTTCCTTCTGGTGGGTTTGTGGTCTTGCTGGCTCAGAAGTGAAGCTACAGACCTTTGCAGTGAGTATTACAGCTCACAAAGGCAATATGGACCGAAACAATAAGCAGCAAGATTTATTGCAAAGAACAAAGCTTCCACAGTTTGGAAGGTGATGCAAGAAGGTTACCACTGTTACCTCGAGCAGCCTGCTTTTATTCTCTTATCTGGCCCCACCCACGTCCTGCTGATTGCTAGAGCCTAGTTGTCTGTTTTGACAGGGTGCTGACTGGTGCGTTTACAATCCCTGAGCTAGACACAAAGGTTCTCCACGTCCCTACCAGATTAGTTAGATACAGAGTGTGGACACAAAGCTTCTCCAAGGCCCCACCAGAGTAGCTAGATACAGAGTGTCAATTGGCACATTCACAAACCCTGAACTAGACACAGGGTGCTGATCGGTGTGTTTACAAACCTTGAGCTGGATACAGAGTGCCGATTGGTGTATTTACAATCCCTGAGCTAGACATAAATGTTCTCCAAGGCCCAACCAGAGTAGCTAGATACAGTGTCGATTGGTGCATTCACAAACCCTGAGCTAGACACAGGGTGCTGATTGGTATGTTTACAAACCTTGAGCTAGATACAGAGCGCCGATTGGTGTATTTACAATCCCTGAGCTAGACATAAAGGTTCTCTCCGTTCCACCAGAGTACCTGGATACAAAGTATCGATTGGTGCATTCACAAACCCTGAGCTAGACACACGGTGCTGATTGGTGTATTTACAATCCCTGAGCTAGACATAAAGGTTCTCCACGTCCCAGCAGACTCAGGAGCTTAGCTGGCTTCACCCAGTGGATCCCGCACTGGTGCTGCAGGTGGAGCCACTCGCCAGTCTGGCGCCGTGCACTCGCACTCCTCACCCCTTGGGTGGTCGATGGGACTAGGCGCCGTGGAGCAGGGGGTGGCACTCGTCGGGGAGGCTCGGGCCGCGCAGGAGCCCATGGAGGGGGTGGGAGGCTCAGGCATGGTGGGTTGCAGGTCCCAAGCCCTGCCCCGCGGGAAGGCAGCTAAGGCCTGGTGAGAAATCGAGCGCAGCGCCGGTGGGCTGGCACTGCTGGGGGACCCAGTACACCCTCCGCAGCCGCTGGCCCGGGTGCTAAGCACCTCATTGCCCGGGGCCGGCAGGGCCGGCCGGCTGCTCCGAGTGCAGGGCCCGCCAAGCCCACGCCCACCCGGAACTCCAGCTGGCCCGCAAGCACCGCACGCAGCAGCCCCGGTTCCCGCTGGCGCGTCTCCCTCCACACCTCCCTGCAAGCTGAGGGAGTCCGCTCTGGCCTTGGCCAGCCCAGAAAGGGGCTCCCACAGTGCAGCGGTGGGCTGAAGGGCTCAAGTGCTGCCAAAGTGGGAGCCCAGGCAGAGGAGGCACCGAGAGCAAACGAGGGCTGTGAGGACTGCCAGCAGGCTGTCACATCTCAATGTGTCGCATTTCTGATGATGCTAACTTTTATCATTTAATAAAGGTGCTGTCAGTCTTCTCCACTATAAAGTTATTCTTTCCCTCTTTGCAATTAATAAATATTTTGTGGAGAGATGCTTTGAAATAATCCAAATATCCCATTCTTCATCAAACTTTCATTTATTTATAGCTCTATGGATGTGATTTCCAATTTTATTCAATAGGTTAGAATTCATCATTATTATTTATTTTGATATTCAGATTGTCCCTCAGTAGGCTAGTGGGAGCCCCTCTACCTGGCTTCTATGCCTTTTGATATGACCCCAACACTTTCTGAGCACTTCCTGACTTTCAGGCACAAGATGTTCCAGACTCATCTCACACTTTCCATGCTACAGCCCTGGAATCAGCCATTTCTCCAAGGAGCCATAATTCCTTTTAATTGCAAATGGTGTTTGAGGCCAAAATCTAGGTGTTCAGTGTGCTTATTGATATCGGAGTGTTGTTCCTCTAGGCCTTTTCAGCGAGAGCTAAGTAATATACATACATATGTATATTAGGCATTGATTGCTGTATAACAAATTACCACAAATTTAGCATCTTAAAACAACACACATTCATTACCTCACAGCTTTTGTGGCTCAGGAGCCCTGGCATGGCTTAGTGGAATCTTCTGCTTTAAATTCTCACAAAATGTCAACTGAGGCTATGGTCTTATCTCGGGGTTCATCTGAGGAAAGACGTACTTTCAAGCTCATGTGGTAGCAAGATTCAGGTCTTTCTGGGTGTGCTGAACTGAGGGCCTCAGGCTTTTACTGGCTATTGGCTGAAGGCTACCCTCTGTTCCTTGCCATGTGGGCCTCTCCATAGAGCAATTCATCACCTAGCAACTTGCTTCATCAAAGTCAGCAAGAAGGCCAGATGAGCTGGCTCACGCCTGAATCCCAGCACTTTGGGAGGCCGAGGCAGGAGGATGACTTGAGCCTAGGACTTTTGAGACCAGCCTGGGCAACATGGCGAAATCCTGTCCCTATAAAAAATACAAAAAAATTAGCTGGGCATGGTGCCACATGCCTGTAGTCCCAGCTAATTGGGAGGCTAAGGCAGGAGGATCGCTTGAGCCCAGAAGGCAGAGATTGCAGTGAACTATGATGGCGCCATTGCACTCCAGCCTGGGCTACAGAGCAAGACTTTGTCTCAAAAAAAAGCAGAGGCTGGGCACAGTGACTCATGCTTGTAGTCCCAGCACTTTGGGAGGCTGAGGCGAGCAGATCACCTGAGATCAGGACTTCAAGACCAGCCTGGCCAACGTGGTGAAACCCCATCTCTACTAAAAATACGAAAATTAGACAGGCTTGGTGGTGCACACCTGTAATGCCAGCTACTCAGGAGGCTGAGGCAGGAGAATCACTTGAACTCGGGAGGCAGAGGTTGCAGTTAGTTGAGATTGCACTACTGCATTCCAGCCTGGGCAACAGAGCGAGACTCCATCTCAAAAGAAAAAAAAAAACAAAGCAAAAGAGAGTCTCCAAGCAAGATGGACATTATAATCTTATGTAACATACTCACAGAAATGACATTCCATTCTATTTGCTATATTCGCTTGGTTAGAAGTGAGTCATAGGCTCTGCCCACACTCAAGGGGAAGGCATGAATACTGGGGGTGAATACGGGGGGTGCAGATCATTCCAGGCCATCTCAGGAGCATCTTTAACACACGGTAGATGCAAGAGGATACTCAGGCTTCCCAAAGTGAATAATTGGGGACCTTCTGAGAGTATGCCCACCACAATACATATATATGGATGTTCATTTATGTTTATAAGTCTATCCATCTATCTATCTTGAAAACTCTAATTCATACTAATATACCCAATTCTAATCCAAAACCACAATATTCATCTTAGTTTTCTTCCTTTCCATATTTTTAACTCCCCTTTCTGACAGTGAGAAACCTTTATATATATATATATATATATATATATATATATTATATATATATATATTAGTATTATATATATATATATTAGTATTTTTAGTAGAGACGGGCTTCACCATATTGGTCAGGCTGGTTACGAACAGAAACCTCAATATATTTCTTATTGCATCAATCTCCAAACTCCACAGTTGTCTCTTCTCCCTTATGGATGCTTTTCTTTCTCCGCTCAGGCTCTGATGCCCCATGTCAGGCTGCCCCCTGGTAAGGATGCTCGGATACACACATCAAGCACCCCTGTGAGTGGATGCCCCTCACCCTGTAGGCTGTGACCCCCGGGCAGACCTACCCCTTGCATGGAGGCCCCTCTACCTGGTGTGGCTCTGACGCACCGCAGCCCTGCCTCTCCTCTCCCCATGAATGCCCACCTCACTCTGCCCCATCTAAAACTTCAGGACTCAATCATTCAGGAAGAAAGGGTAGGGATAAGAGAGGAAGGAGCACATTTCCCTTTAATATTTCCATTTTCCTCATTAAATACAGTTCCACTGCCCTCCCCAAAAATATGAGAGAGAAGGTACAAAATATTCCCTGAACAGATGGTGTAAAGTAAGAGTGGCTATTCTATAAATTTGCAGCTTATTAGCTGGAGTTGAAGGAACTCTCCTGTGTGAGGCAGCAGGGAAAAATATAAAGGAGGGACAAATGGAAATAGTCATGCACAGTGTTTTCATTTCACCTCCATGCTCTGCTCCGGCTCAGCTATTTGCCCGTCTGAGATGCCCACTCTTTCTTCTTTGCATTAGTTCAATTCCTCACTCCATTCAAGGGCCCCTCTCAAGATTCCTTCCACAGAAATCCCTCACTAACCTGAGCCCAGCTATTTTCCCCTCCTTTGAAATTCCAAAGACCATTTTCAGTCTTTGCCACTCACATTCTAGCACTTGATTCTACATGAACTTGCACTGGTCCTAGCTTTTTCTTTTTTTTTTGAAACAGTCTTATTCTTGTCACCCAAGGTGGAGTACAGTGGCGCAATCTTGGCTCACTGCAACCTCCACCTCCCGGGTTCAAATGATTCTCCTGCCTCAGCCTCCCAAGTAGCTGGGATTTCAGGCGCCCACCACCACACCTGGCTAATTTTTGTATTTTTAGTAGAGATGGGGTTTCACTATATTGGCCAGGCTGGTCTCGAATGCCTGACCTCAAATGATCTGCCTGCCTCAGCCTCCCAAAGTGCTACGATTACAGGTATGAGCCACTGCACCCAGCTTCTAGCTTTTTCATATACACATTTTTTTCTCCTAAGCTAGACAATCAGTTCCTTCATTGTGTGTTTCACGTGATTGTCGAGTGATGAAAACCAGTCTTGCTGTGGACTGATATGATATTGACGGGAAGAGGGGAAGATGGAAACCCTTTCAGAAGGGTGGCCACTAGCTATTTCATGTTTCTTTGCTTAGCTCACTCTCTTCACTTGAGAGCAAGCACAGCATTAGATGTTCAAGAAATACATACTGAATTATAATTTAACATTTATGGTAACCACGATTTCTCCAGAACACATGGACCCCAGAATACATGTGCAACGTATTTCAATGACCCCAAATGGATAATCAATGACATGCACATAAAACTGGAGGGATGGCTTTATTTCTATCCCTGTTTTTCTGAACCCTGTACATCATACTGAGATGTGACAGCGTGCTGGCAGTCCTCACAGCCCTCACTCGCTCTCGGCGCCTCCTCTGCCTGGGCTCCCACTTTGGCAGCACTTGAGGAGCCCTTCAGCCCACCTCTGCACGGTGGGAGCCCCTTTCTGGGCTGGCCAAGGCTCCCTCGGCTTGCGGGGAGGTGTGGAGGGAGAGGCGCCAGCGGGAACTGGGTCTGCGCGCAGCGCTTGCGGGCCAGCTAGAGTTCCGGGTGGATGTGGGCTTGGCGGGCCCCGCACTCGGAGCAGCCAACCGACCCTGCCGGCCCTGGGCAATGAGGGGCTTGGCACCCGGGCCAGCAGCTGGGGAGGGTGTACTGGGTCCCCCAGCAGTGCCAGCCCACCGGCCCTGTGCTCGATTTCTCACCGGACCTTAGCTGTCTTCCCGCGGGGCAGGGCTCCGGACCTGCAGCCCGCCATGCCTGAGCCTCCCAACCCCTCCATGGGTTCTTGTGCGGCCCAAGCCTCCCCGACGAGCGCCACCCTCTGCTCCACAGCACCCAGTCCCATTGACCACCCAAGGGCTGAGGAGTGCGAGCGCACAGCGTGGGACTGGCAGGCAGCTCCACCTGCAGCCCCGGTGTGGGATCCACTGGGTGAAGCCAGCTGGGCTCCTGAGTCTGGTGGAGATGTGGAGAACCTTTATGTCTAGCTCAGGGATTGTAAGTACACCAGTCAGCACCCTGTGTCTAGCTCAGGGTCTGTGAATGCACCAATTGACACTGTATCTAGCTGCTCTGGTGGGGCCTTGGAGAACCTTTACGTCTAGCTCAAGGATTGTAAATACACCAATCGGCACTCTGTATCTAGCTCAAGGTTTGTAAACACACCAATCAGGACCCTGTGTCTAGCTCAGGGTTTGTGAGTGCACCAATCCACACTCTGTATCTAGCTGCTCTGGTGGGGCCTTGAAGAACCTTTGTGTCAATACTCTGTATCTAACTAATCTGATGGGGACATGGAGAACCTTTATGTCTAGCTCAGGGATTGTAAATGCACCAATCAGCACCCTGTCAAAACAGACCACTCGGCTCTACCAATCAGCAGGACGTGGGTGGGACCAGATAAGAGAATAAAAGCAGGCTGCCCCAGCCAGCAGT
Organism: Nomascus leucogenys; assembly: GCF_006542625.1. Lineage (NCBI taxonomy): Eukaryota > Metazoa > Chordata > Mammalia > Primates > Hylobatidae > Nomascus > Nomascus leucogenys. The sequence continues at coordinate 62,180,119 of NC_044388.1, forward strand.
GGCAACCCACTTGGGTCCTCCTCCCTACTGTGGAGGCTTTGTTCTTTCACTCTTTGGGTCCATGCTGCTTTTGTGAGCTGAAACACTCACCACGAAGGTCTGCAGCTTTGTACTTGAAGCCAGCAAGACCACGAGCCCACTGGGAGGAACAAGCAACACAGAATGAACAACTCCAAATGTGTTACCTTAAGAACTGTAACACTAACACTCACTGTGAAGGTTTGCAGCTTCAGTCCTCAGCCAGCAAGGCCACAAACCCACCAGAAGAAACTCCAAACACATCTGAACATTGGAAGGAATGAACTCCAAACGTGCCGCCTTAAGAGCTGTAACACTTACTACGAGGGCCCATGGCTTCATTCTTGAAGTCAGTGAGACCAAGAATCCACCAATTGTGGCCACAATAGTAGCAATATAATTTTGAGGATCTTGCTCAATGTGAATGCACTATTATTCCCACAAAGCATTGAAACAGGGATTAAAGGTTAAGATTATGTTCTAATACAGCATAAAACTTTGTGGCAGCAACCTTTGCTGAAATAAGAAAATAGTACAACTGATTTCCTAGTGTGTGGAGTAGCCTCAATCCCTTATTGTATCACAGCCAGGGTGTTTAAGGGGATTGTTTCTCACGAATCCTTAAAAGGTATCCAGTGTATGCAGCTACATGTGATTCGAATGTGGCTTCTTTAAATAACAACTTAGAGGTTTGTCCAATTACAAAATCCGTAGTAACTATGTAGGGGTTGGATGCTAATCATTGTCACAGAAATGTTAAATATCGGCCAGGCGCAGTGGCTCACGCCTGTAATCCCAGCACTTTGGGAGGCTGAGGTGGGCGGATCACCTGAGGTCAGGAGTTCGAGACCAACCTGACCAACATGCAAAAACCCCGCCTCTACTAAAAATACAAAAACTAGGCAGGTGTGGTGGCGCATGCCTGTAATCCCAGCTACTCGGGAGGCTGAGGCAGGAGAATCGCTTGAACCCGGGAGGCAGAGGTTGCGGTGAGCTGAGATCACATCACTGCACTCCAACCTGGGTGACAGATCGAGACTCCGTCTCAAAAAAAATGTTAAATAGCTTGACCCAAATCACTAAAAAGCATCAGATCTGGAAAACCTTGACCTTTTGACCAGTAGCTCTTTCTGAAGTCATTGGGGATATTATCATTTTGGTTTTTGTTTTGTCTTGTTGGTGTTCACAAGGAATAAGAAGACAGTGGCTTTGGCTTGCACACTGTATTCAGGTGATGTTATCAAGCCTTCTCTAATCACCCCAATCTAATATCCAGCTAGTCAAAACAGACCTAGAGCATAACATCACACGATCACAACACACAGTACATCCAGTCGGCAGCTGCTAGGAGGACAGCCGCAGTTCCTCTCGGCTGAACGTGGCTCCTTTAAGGGGCGGCCGCAGGAAAGAATGCATGTGTGCTGCCAAAACAACATGTGAGCCGGTGAAGATGATCCTGAACTTGAGCACGTGAAGAGGGTGATGCAAAACATAGACCGCGCTCTTTCTTTTTGGCAAAAACAAGAGACAAAAGACACCTTGCAGGCGAGAGGAAGGGAATTTTTAGATGTGATAGTTACAGCCATGTTTAGAGGATTTTCCCATCAAGTAGAATATTTGAGTCTAGTTCCATAAGTAACTGGATACACATGTACACACACACACAGACACACACACATGCACGTTCGTTTAGTTGCCCAGGGAGTATCTTAAGAAATCAAACTAGCATTTTGACTTCTGCTCCGTATGTCAGGGATCACTCAGAGGTTGCCTCTGAGCATTCTTGTTTGTTGTGGAACACTGAGGGGAATGGCTGCTTTAGGATAGGGCTTTTTTTTTTTTTTTTTTTTTTTTTAGAATAGGGCTAGCGCTATAAAGAACTGTTTGCTGAAGTCCTTTGTTTGCTTAACTACCATCCTGAATCAACGTACTCTCGTGATGAGGATGAGACTGTTAAAACGAGGCTGGACAAGAGCATGCAGTGTAAATCTACTCTCAAACACGCAAGCGGTTGAGAAACCAAGTAACAAATGAGAAGCTTTTGTGCTCAAGAGAGGTTCTGTGATGAATTCCTTTGTTTAGCAAATACCTCAGTTATTTTGGCTATGTATCTGCATTTTCAATTTTCAAGGTGCTTAGTTTAAGTTCCACCCATACTAATCAGAATGTTGTTTTAAAAAAAAATACTGGAAATGATTGCATTTTCCTTTGCCAGACCACTAGGTAGTGAAACAGCAGGGGCTTTGGAGTCAGACCTAATTAGAACCCACCTCTGTCCCTAACTAGTAAAAGCAAAAAGGTCATTTTGCCTCTCTGATTTTCAGTGTCTGTATCTGTAAAATGGGGGCCATTTTTCCAAGTTCACAGAGCAGTGTGCGGTACAGTGCTGGCCTGCAGTAGGTGCACAGGGAATGAAAGTGATGATTGCTTTTGTTAATTACACAGTCAGAAGCCTACAGAGCTTGCATGTCATAGGAGGCCACCACCTCAGACCTAATTCCTGTCCAGGCCAAGGAGAGGGATAACAGCCAGATCCTCAGAGAGTTCAAAATTCAGAGCATGGATTCTACAGAAGGCAGATTGAGAAAACATGTCTTTTGAAATCCATCAGAGGCACAAAAGGACAAATACTGTATGATTCCACTTATATGAGGAACCTAGACTAGGAAAATTTATAGGGACACAAAATTGAATAAAGGGTCCCAAGGGCTGGGAGAATGAGGAGGCGTTGTTTATAGGGTACAGAGTTTGTGTCTGGGATGGTGAAAAAGTTCTAGAGATAGCGATGATGGTTGCATAACCATGCCAATGTACTTAATGCCACTGAACTGTACACTTAAAAATATTTAAAATGGCAAATTTGGGGCTGGTCATGGTGGCTCATGCCTGTAATTTCAGCATTTTGGGAGGCTGAGGTAGGAGGAGGATTACTTGAGCCCAGGACTTCAATGACAGTCTGGGCAATATAGTGAGACCCTGTCTCTACAAAAAAACTTAAAGAACTAGCCAGGTGTGGTGGCATGCACCTGTGGTCCCAACTACACAGGAGGCTGAGGCAGGAGAATGGCTTGAGCCCAAGAGGTCAAGGCTGCAGTGAGCCATGTTCACACCACTACACTCCAGCCTGGTGGACAGAGTGAGATCCTATCTCAAATAAAATAAAATAGTAAAATTTTGTGTCATGTATGTTTTACCATAATTTTTAAAAGGAGAAAAAAAATCATTGGAATGAGGCAAATTAAGATACATCCACTTGTGGAATTCTATGTAGCTGTTAGAGGGAATGGGGTAGATTTTATTCTACTGACATGGAAAGATGCCCAGGATATACAGCTAAATGAAAAAAGCAAGCTGCAATCGTATGTGTAGTATAACACCAGTTTTTTTTTTTTCTGCTTGAATTTCTTTACATTCATTAACTAATCGAATCTTTACAACACACCTATGATGTATATATTGTTACCATGACTCCATTTTGCAGATGAGGAAACTAAGGCACAGAGAGGTTAAGTACCTTGCCCCAGGTCACAGATCTAATATGCAGTAAAGCTACAGTTTTTTTGTTTGTTTGTTTGTTTTTTGAGATGAAGTCTCACTCTGTCGCCCAGGCTGGAGTGCAGTGAGGCGATCTCGGCTCACTGCAATCTCTGCCTCCGGGGTTCAAGTGAGTCTCCTGCCTCTGCCTCCTGAGTAGCTGAGATTACAGGCCCCTGCCACCACACCCAGCTAATGTTTTTGTATTTTTAGTAGAGATGGGGTTTCACCATATTGGCCAGGCTGGTCTCGAACTCCTGACCTCATGATCCACCCACCTCAGCCTCCCAAAGTGCTGGGATTACAGGCGTGGGCCACTGTGCCCGACCGAGCTACAATTTTGATGCAGATCCAACTATCTGGTCCCCAAAATCTGAGTTCCAAAACCTTCAGCATCAGCTTCCCTGGGAGCATTTTAGAGATGTGGATTCTCTGGCTCTGCCCCAGACCTACTGAATAAGAATCTGCAGGGTAACTATCCCCAGATGATTCTTGTGCACATTAAAGTCTGAGAAGACTGAAGCCTAAAGCACCATACAACACAACGCCAGTTTTATAGTAAGTATTAATACATGCATAAAATAATTTACTTGGAATTCTGTGGCCTTTTAAGTTTTTTAACTGAGCAATGTCTTCTAGAAACTAGACCAAAAAATCTGTATTAAATTGGCCATGAACCAGGTTCACATCCTGTGTCATCATTGGCTTAGGAGTTATTCTGTCAGAGTTTAGAAATGTGTTTCTCTTGGAGCTCCTGCCTACAGCTTTCCTAATGTAGTCCTTTACAATATAATAAAACCTTATTAAGTTGAACTCAATTCTTTTTTTGTTTTTATTTTTTGTTTTTGAGACGGAGTCTCACTCTGTCGCCCAGGCTGGAGTACAGTGGAGTGATCTCGGTTCACTGCAAGCTCTGCCTCCCGGGTTCACGTCATTCTCCTGCCTCAGCCTCCCGAATAGCTGGGACTACAGGCGCCTGCCACCATGCGTGGCTAATTTTGTTTTTGTATTTTTAGTAGAGATGGAGTTTCACTGTGTTAGCCAGGATGGTCTCGATCTCTTGACCGCGTGATCCTCCCGCCTCGGCCGACCAAAGTGCTGGGATTACAGGCATGAGCCACCGCACCCGGCCAAGTTGAACTCAATTCTGAATTGTAATGCATTCATTTTGAACATGGTGAAGACTTTAATTAACTTAAGAAATTATTTAGCAAATAAATTGTTATGCTAGTTAATAGACTTGCAAGGGGACACATTTAACTGCTTAAATAAAGCCAGATCCTTTTTTAATTTGAAGGATTTTAGTACATTCATTATTAGTGATTGTAAGTGAGACGTCAATATTTATTAAAGGAACATGACAGTGCTTCTCCATAGACAGTCTGGAAGTACTTAACTAATTGGTTAAATGTAGTTTAATCTACTAGAACAAATTTCCTTAGAAATAATTCTATAATTCATACACTTTAAGTAGTGAAGTCTACTACCTTTCCACACCCATTCTTGCAACTGAGCTGGATTAATAAGGTTTTATTTTACCAAGGTTTGAATAATAATTATGTAGTGATCATGAGGTTGATTAAACTCTGAAGGATGTTTCACTTAATACCTTCATGCCTCAGTTTCTCCATCTGTAAAATGAGCATATTAAGGGACACAAGCAGGGTCACCACATGTGGTTGTGCAGGTTGAGAACTGCACAACTCTAGGGGGCACCATTTACAACCTGCATGGTTGTGGGCTGCTCCTCTGCTTGGAGGGTTCCTGAGAGGATTAAATGAGTTTGAGACCAGCCTGGCCAACATGGTAAAACCCTGTCTCTATTAAAAATACAAAAATCAGCCAGGCGTGGTGGCAGGCACCTGTAATTCCAGCTACTCAGGAGGCTGAGGTAGGAGAATCACTTGAACCCGGAGGCGGAGGTTATAGTTAGCCAAGATCACGCCATTGCACTCCAGCCTGGGCGACAGGAGTGAAATTCCATCTCAAAAAAAAAAAAAAAAAGGTTTCTACAGGTCATGGTGGCTTACACCTGTAATCTCAGTCTTAGGGAGGTTGAGGCGGGACAATCACTTGAGCCCAAGAGTTCAAGACCAGCCTGGGCAACAAAGGGAGACTTGTCTTTACAAAAGAATAATAAAAAATTAGCCAGGCATGGTGGCATGCACCTATAGTTCCAGGTACTCAGGAGTCTGAGGTGGGAGAATTGCTTGAACCCGGGAAGTTGAGGCTTCAGTGAGCCGTGATCATACCACTACACTCCAACCTGAGCAACAGAGCAAGACCCTGTCTCAAAAAAACACAAAATCAAAAACCAAAACCAAAAAAACACAAAGATTTTTGCAATTACCAGATATGTAGAATTATTGCTGATATAAGCAATTATAAATTTAAAATAACTACTAATAGTCCATTCCCAAAGCAATGTTATAAAGCAAATTCTTTCAAAACTATTTATACCATGAAATTATATTTAATTTAGGATTTGGACACATTTTAATATGTCCAATATGATGTGGGGTGGGGTGTCCACAGGCAGTATTATAGGCCCACCTGAAGTCTTAGAAGAGCTGGGTTTCTGTGTGAACTGCTGGGAAAGATGAACAATCAGCTGGGCGTGGTGGCTCACACCTGTAATCCCAGCACTTTGGGAGGTGGAGGCAGGCAGATCACAAGGTCAAGAGATCGAGACCATCTTGGCCAACATGGTGAAACCCCATCTCTACTAAATATATACATATATATATATATAAATTAGCTGGGTGTGGTGACGTGCACCTGTAGTCCCAGCTACTCTTGAGGCTGAGGCAGGAGAATTACTTGAATGCGGGAGGCAGAGATTGCATTGAGCTGAGATTGCGCCACTGCACTCCAGCCAGGGAGACAGTGCAAGACTCCATCTCAAAAAAAAAAAAAAAAAGAAAAGAAAAAGAAAGAAAGAAAGATGAATAATCCAGACTTGGAGAGCCAAGAAAGACCTCTGGGTAATGCCTGAGGGAAGTTGTGAAGGGCAGTTAGGTGAGTAAGTCAGTTTGTTAGAGCTGCCTTGACAAGGTACCACAGACTGGGTAGTTTAAACCACATAAATATATTGTCTCACAGTTCTGGAGGCTGGAAGTCCAAGACTAAGGTGTTGGCAGGGTTGGTTTCTTCTGTGGGCGCAAGTGTGAATCTGTTCTATGCCTCTCCCCTAGCACCTGGTGGTTTGCCAGCAATCCTTGGCACTCCTTGACTTGCGGCAGCAGAATTTCAGTCTTCACGTGGCATTCTCTCCCTACGTCTCAATCTGTGTCCAAATTTCCCCTTTTCAAAAAGACAGTGGTCATATTGGATTAGAGGCCTCCCTGCTTCAGTACGACCTCATCCTAACTAATTATACCTGCAATATCCCTAATTTCCAAATAAGGTCACATTCTGAGGTCCTGAGGGTTAGGACTTCAACATAAGGTTTTTTTTAGGGACATAATTCAGCCTGTAACAGTGGGTAAAGAAGTGATGGGGGGAATGCCAGGGAAGGAGAACAGAGTAACACATGCAAAGGTCTCACAGGAAAGAGAGAACACAGGACCTGTCTAAAAACGGAATCAAGAGAGGTGAGATAAGGGATCAGATCACAAAACACTTTGTAAACTAAATATGGGTTTAATCGAAAAGGCAGGATTTTTCAGTGTGATTTTTTTGTTGCTGTTGTTGAGACAGTCTCAGTCTGTCACCCAGGCTGGAGTGCAGTGGCAGGATCTCAGCTCACTGCAACCTCCTTCTACGGGGTTCAAGCGATTTCCTGCCTCAGCCTCCTGAGTAGTCGAGACTACAGGCTTGCACCACCATGCCCAGGTAATTTTTGTATTTTTTAGTAGAGACGGGGTTTTGCCATGTTGGCCAGGTTGGTCTTGAACTCCTGACCTCAAATGATCTGCCCCCTCTTGGCCTCCCAAAATGCTGGGATTTACAGGCATGAGCCAGGGGGCCTTCAGTGTGATGTTTAAAAATCAAAATGAAACAACAGAACAATCCTTATGCATCTCTGCTCTCCCATGCCCTCTCCTTATCAAACTCCCCCATCCCAAGATCCTGAAAGCCAACCAGGAAAGAACCAAGGCCAGAAGTCTAGGGTATACTTTGGGTCACATGGCTTGTACCTGGCACGACCCAGGTTAGAATCCAAGGAAGTGTCTCCTGTCCAAGTCTCTGCTTTCTACACACCATGCTATTTTTATTTGTCTCACTTAGTAGGTAATTCTTTGGCTGTTATGGAATCTTAGATTATAATTTTTTGGAGCAATTTTTAAAAACTGGAGTTCTGTAATCGAGTCAATATCTCTACCTTTATTTAAAAAAAATTTTTTTTTTGGAGGTGGAGTTTCACTCTTGTTGCCCGGTCTGGAGTGTAATGGTGAGATCTTGGCTTAAGTGCAATGGTACGATCTTGGCTTACTGCAACCTCTGCCTCCCAGGTTCAAGAGATTCTCCTGCCTCAGCCTCCCGAGTAGCTGAGATTACAGGCGCCTGCCACCACACCCTGCTAATTTTGGTATTTTTAGTGGAGACAGGGTTTTCCCATGTTTGGCCAGCCTGGTCTTGAACTCCTGACCTCAGGTGATCTGCCTGCCTCGGCCTCCCAAGGTGCTGGGACTACAGGTGTGAGCCACGGAGCCCAGCCTATTTAAATGTTTTATGAGATTAGAGTAGACTATTAATCAGTCATAGTAGAAAAACTGAAATGATCTGTTTATGTATCTGTCTCCTTCACTACTCTGTAAGCACCACCAGAGCAGGGCCATGGCCTACTCATTCCTAAACCCCACTGCTGAGTACTGAGCTCAGTAAATGCTAAACTAACCAAAGGCCAAAGATGCTCCCTTCCTCAGCTCTGGAGACCTGTTCTCAGCTGGGTGTGCCCAGGATGGGGCACTGTAGACACAGTTCAAGACCCGGGCTGGGCCCTATAAGCCTTTTCAGCCTTTAGTAACATCTAGGAGTTCCAGGCTACTCTGAACAAAAATCTCATGGTAAGCCCCCAATCCAGAAGTGACCCTGCTCTAAACAGAAAAGCCAAATGCACATCAGAAATCCTGAAAAAAAAAAAAAAAAAAAAAATCACAGAGGAGGTCTAAAGAAAAAAAAAAGAAATTCTGAAGAAAAACTTTTCTAAAAAACACACAACCCAGAAGCCACAAGAAAAACATGGACAGACTACATTAAAAAAATGCAACAAAAGACATGGTTAATTGTTAAAAGACATATGACAGTCTATAATAAAATATTTACATCATATATTTTAACTGAGGTTTAATATCCTAAATGCACACAAAGAGCCAGAAGAAGAAAAACTCAAACGGAAAAGGCAAAATAGATGAATATGAAATTTGTGTAGTGGCAATACAGAGGTCTGATAAACAATAAAAAAAGTCTTGTTGGCTGGGTGCAGTGGCTCACACCTGTAATCCCAGGACTTTGGGAGGTCAAGGTGGGTAGATCACTTGAGGTAAGGAGTTCGAGACCAGCCTGGCTAACATGTTGAAACCCCATCTCTACTAAAAACACAAAATTAGCCAGATGTGGTGGCGCACACCTGTAATCCCAGCTACTTGGCAGGCTGAGGCAGGAGAATCACTCGAACCCGGGAGGCAGAGGTTGCAGTGAGTTGAGATTGCACCACTGCACTCCAGCCTGGGTGACAGAGTGAGACTTTGTCTCAGAAAAAAAAAAAAAAAATAGTGGGGCATGGTGGCACCTGCCTGTAGTCCCAGCTACTCGGGTGGCTGAGGCAAGAGGACTGCTTGAGCCCAGGAGGTCAAGGCTGCAGTGAGCTGAAGTTATGGCACTGCAGTCTAGCATGGCTGACAGAGCAAGACTCTGTCTCAAAATAAAAAAGATAAATTTTTTTCTAAAAAGCCGTATTGCTTCATCGAGTTCAAATGATAGAGAAGAACTACCTGCATCAAGGAGGTCATCTAAGAGAGGTGATGGGACATAGAGAGACAAGTGCTGGACTGGCAGTTAGGAGGCCTGGAATCAAGTTTCACTTCTGCTTGTAACAGCAAGATCTTCGGAATACCACAGAACTGTCTAGGGCTCAGTTTCCTCATCAGCAAATATTGGTCTTGGATTAGACAACTTTTAAGTTCTCTTCTACTTCAACTATTCCTCTCTTTTTGTTTATAAGATTCTATGTATGTATGTATGTATCTATCTATCTTTCTATCTACTTAGCTAACTACCTATCCATTCATTTATGTTAACAATTTTAGCCAGGCGTGGTGGCTCACACCTGTACTCCCAGCACTTTGGGAGGCCGAGTCAGGTGGATCACCTGAGGTCAGGAGTTCAAGAATCCTGGCCAACATGGCGAAACCCCATCTCTACTAAAAATACAAAAAATTAGCTGAGCATGGTGGTGGGCACCTATAATCCCAGCTACTTGGGAGGCTGAGGCAGGAGAATTGCTTGAACCCGGGAGGCAGAGGTTGCAGTGAGCGGAGACTGCACCACTGCACTCCAGCCTGGGTAACCACAGTGAAATTCCATCTCAAAAAAAAAAAAATTGGGGAGCAAGTAAAAATACCATATGATAAGAAAAACATTCTAACAATACAAAAATACACAGTGAAAAAGTAAGTTTCTCTCTCACCCATGACACACAGCACTCTAGTTTCTGCCCCACTTTAGCCACTCAACACTTTATTTTATATGCAGATAATTCTCCATCCTTCCTTTTTTTCATATAACTATCTAGAAATGGACCTGCTAGGTTAGAAGATATGTGTATCTTATAGCGTTTGTTTGTTTGTGTGTGTGTTTGTTTTTTGAGACGGAGTCTTGCTGTGTCGCCAGGCTGGAGTGCAGTGGTGCGATCTCAGCTCACTGCAACCTCCGCCTCCTGGATTCAAGTGATTCCCCTGCCTCAGCCTCCCAAGTAGCTGGGATTACAGGCACAAGCACACACCACCATGCCCAGCTAATTTTTTGTATTTTAGTAGAAACAGGGTTTCACCATGTTGGCCAAGATGGTTTCGATCTCCTGACCTAGTCATCCACCAGCCTCAGCCTCCCAAAGTGCTGGGATTACAGGCGTGAGCCACCACGCCAGCTGTATCTTATGTTTTAATAGATGTTGCTAAACTGTGCACCAAAGAGGACCATGCTTATTTTTCCAATTCTTCATCTACACCTTATGTTATCAGACTCTCATTTTTGTTATTCTGCAAGATGGAAAAACCACATCTGGTGGTTTTACCTTGCCTTTCATTTATTGTGTATGAGGTAGAGAATCTTTTAATATGCTTAAAAGCCACTGACATTCATTATTTTATGAATCATCTATTCATGTACTTGGCCCTTTCTTTGTGTACAAACAGAATTTTTCCTGGAATGCAGAAAATGGGGCACCCTTAACACCCCTGTCATGGAGAGATGGAACTTAAAGGACATCGCTCTTAAGGCCTGGGTTACAGGTGGGTGTTTGAAGGCAGCAGTTGGTGGAATGGACCAGGAAGGACTGGCAGAGTGTAAAGGGAGGGCTCCCGCTGGCCAGCTAAGAATGGCTTTTATATTCCAAGGGTTTTAAAACAACAACAATAAACAAAAAAAACAGAAGAATCTGGTACTTTAGGGGATCACATGACCCACAAAACCTAAAATATTTACTATCTGGCTCCTTGCAAAGAATTTTGGGTTGAAAAGAAAAAGAAGAGGCTGAGATGGAGTCATCTGGGAGGTGGGAGGAGACTCAGCTAGAATAGCATCTCAGAATCGAAGAGTTACAAATTCTCTGAGATTGGAGGGGTTAACAGTGCTGAGTGTGGCCCAGAAATCAGGTAAGATGGAGATTTAAGAGTGCCGAGGCGGGCGGATCACGAGGTCAGATCAAGACCATCCTGGCTAACACGGTGAAACCCCGTCTCTACTAAAAATACAAAAAATTAGCCGGGCGTGGTGGCGGGCGCCTGTAGTCCCAGCTACTCCAGAGGCTGAGGCAGGAGAATGGCGTGAACCCAGGAGGTGGAGCTTGCGGTGAGCAGAGATCGCGCCACTGCACTCCAGCCCGGGCAACAGAGTAAGACTCCGTCTCAAAAAAAAAAAAAAAAAAAAAAAAAAAAGAGTGCATTGGAATTGACATTTAGCAAGTACGTCACTGTGACCTCTGAGCAGTTTCGGGGGTGTGTTAATACACAGTCTTTTGAATCACAAGAAATAAAAACAAAGAAAGGGAGGGAGGGCGGAGGTGGGGAGGTCAGGGAGACACCTATAAAAAATGAGGGCTTAGTAAAAGTTAATTGAAAAAAACTGGCATGATTTCTTTAAGACAGTTACTATTATGAATACAAATATGTTCATTTCTTTAAAGCACACCTTTGCAAAAATGTTCACTTCTTTTTTTTTTTTTTTTTTTTTTTTGAGACGGAGTCTTGCTCTGTCACCCAGTCAGATCTCAGCTCACTGCAACCTCTGCCTTCCGGGCTCAAGGGATTCTCCTGCCTCAGCCTCCCGAGTAGCTGGGACTACAGGCGAGCACCACCATGCCTGGCTAATTTTTTGTATTTTTAGTAGAGACGGAGTTTTGCCATGTTGGCCAGCCTGGTCTTGAACTCCTAACCTCAGGTGATCCGCCTACTTTGGCCTCCCAAAGTGCTGGGATTAGAGGCTTGAGCCACCGTGCCTGGCCAAATATGTTCATTTCTTTAAAGCACAACTTATTTAAAATCTGTCTGACTTAAGCTATGTATCTTTCCATTTCTAATCTTTCACTCTATAAGGAGGCAAATTCCTAATGGACTTAAAAATAGAGTGTATCAGGACTGGGTGCAAGCCAGCCCATCTCCCTCATGTTATTGGTGAGGCAGCTGAGGCCCATGGAGGAGAAGTGACCAGGTCACACAGCCACTGTGCAAGAGCCACAACTCTTTTCAGTCCCAAGTCTTTTCCACTCTATTGCTGCCATTTTATCTTCTCTAACACTCCAGGACCATCTAACATCTTGCTCTCATCTAGTACATCCTCCATAAATATTTTAAATAATTATATATTTCATTTCTAGACATTGCATTTTATTTTTTTCAATCTTCTGTTTTCAATACCTTCTTTCATTTTTGTAAAACTCAACATCATTGTGGTGTAATTTACATACAATCAAATGACCCATTTTAAGAATGCAGTTTCTTGGATTTTGATAAGTATAGACTCTTATGTAATCACCATCATAATATTTACAACATTTCTGTCTTGGCAAAATAATTCTCTGCTATTCCTTTTCCACCTTTACCTCTGATCCCAGGTAACCACGAATCTGCTTTCTGTTGTCATAAATGATTTTCCCTTTTTCTGAAGTTTCATATAAATGGGATCATACATTATATACTCTTTGGTGTTTGCTCCTTTGATCTCACATAAAGTTTTTGAAATAAAAATATGTTCAGGGCTGGGCATGGTGGCTCATGCCTGTAATCCCAGCACTTTGGGAGGCCGAGGCAGGCAGATCACCTGAAGTCAGGAGTTTGAGATCAGCCTGGCCAACATGGTGAAATGCCATCTCTACTAAAAATACAAAAATTAGCTGGGTGTGGGGGTGCACACCTGTGATCCCAGTTACATGGGAGACTGAGGCAGGAGAATTGCTTGAGCCTGGGAGGCAGAGGTTGCAGTGAGTGGAGATTGTGCCACTGCACCTCAGCCTGGGCAACAGAGTGAGACTCTGTCTCAAAAATAAATAAATAAATAAATAAATAAATAAATAAATAAATAAAATAAACAAACAAAAATATATTCAATGTTTTGAATTTATTCAGGTTGTGTACATCAGTAGTTTATTCCTTTTTATTGCTGAGTAGTGTTCCACTATGTCAACATATATAGAGACACCATCATTATCTATTTACTTGCTAGTAGATATTTTGGTTATTTTCTGTTTTGTTTTCACTATTATATATATTTTCCAAGTTGGTTGTGCTGTTTTGTGTGCATCTATCAGCAATGTTCATCCTGGCCAATACTTGGAACTGTAAGTTTAAAAAATTTTAGCCATTCTGGTGGCTGTGGAGTGGTATTTTATTGTAGTTTTAATTTGCATTTCTCTGATAAATGAAAATGTTAAGCATTTTTCATGTACTTATTGGACAATTATATATCTTCTTTTGTAAAATATTTGTTTATATCTTTTGCCATAAAAAATCGGGGTTTTGTCTTCTTACTGTTTATTTATAAGAGCTGTTTATGTATTCTGGATAGAAGTCCTTTGTCAGTCCTTTCTGACGTATATGAAGATTAGAAGTTAAAAATTTGATGGAGTTCAATTTCTCAATGTCTTCTTTTCATGCCTTTGTGTCCCGTCTAAGGAATCTGCCTAACCCAAACTTGTGAAGATTTTTTCCTATTTTTTCTTATAGCAGTGTTATAATTTTAGCCTGTAGAAGTAGGTCTTTGATTATTTCAAGTTAATTTTTGCATATGGTGTGAAGTAAAAGTTAAGGCTCATGTTTTTTCATATGGATATCCAGTTTTTCCAGCACAGTTGTTGAAAAGATACCCTTTGCTCATTGAATTACCTTGGCACTTCTGTCTAAAGTCAATTGACTATATATGTGAGGATCTACTTCTGAACTGTCTGTTCCATTAATCTATTTGTCTGTTCTCACACTAATATTATACTATCTTAATTACTGTAGCTTTATAGTTAATATTGAAATCAGTTAGTGTAATTCCTCCACCTTCATTCTTCTTTTTAAAAAAATTCTTGGCCGGGCGCAGTGGCTCATGCCTGTAATCCCAGCACTTTGGGAAGCCAAGGTGGGCGGATCATCTGAGGTTGGGAGTTTGAGACCAGCCTGACCAACATGGAGAAACCCCGTGTCTACTAAAAATACAAAATTAGCCAGGCATGGTGGCGCATGCCTATAATCCCAGCTACTCCGGAGGCTGAGGCAGGAGAATTGCTTGAACCCAGGAGGCAGAGGTTGTGGTGAGCCGAGATTGTGCCACTGCACCCCGGCCTGGGCAAGAAGAGCGAAACTCCATCTCAAAAAAAAAAAAGAAGTAGTCTTGGCTTTTCTATGTCTTTTGCAATTGCACAGAGATTTTAGCATGAACTTCTCAACTTCTTTTTAAAAATATGCTTAGATTTTGATAGAGATTGCACTGAATCTATTAATACTTTTTTCATTAAAAAGTATCATTCAGGGTTTGCTGGCTTTCATGCATGATGGCTTATTTCTTTGTATGTTCTGAGATATTTTTATTGTGAGCTCATATTCCTTGGAAATCTATCTCTTGTAATTTGCTGAGGCCTGGATTTAAGATCCGTTTTCCAGAGAGGATTTGTATATATATTTCCCAGGCATAATTTACCACCTTGGCCTATTCTAAACAAAAATTGAAACACACATTTTAAAGAAAAATGGTTTATCTTTTTGTTGTTTTAGAATGATGGTGTCCATTTCTAATAATTATTTTTCCCAGTTTTCCCATGGATATATGGGCGGGGAAGATTGACCAGTTTATGTCACTATATATGTATAAAATGGAGAAGTTAAAATAGTGTATTTTCTTCATGTAAGGTTAACCACTTGGCAGAGAGTTGGATTAGACCAACTCAGAAAGGACAATCCTAATGAACTAAAATGGGAATTTCTCTAGAATGATAGAGCAACTGAACTCATTTCCTTCATTATGAAATTGGAGTCAATCACCAAAAGATTTATTTGAATCCATCTTTACTACAAATTAACCATACAAATGTAAAACTAGATAAGTAGATTCACAATAGTCACTGCTGATGGTGTGTGGAGGTGTGTTTCTGTGTGGCACTGTTAGATCAGAAGTGTGTAAAGGTGCAGGGAGGATCCTGACAGTGTTCACAAGTTGGAGGGGCAACAGAAATGAGCAGGAAAATGGCGGTCCACCTGTAGGAATTTTACCTGCATCTATCTGCCGTCTCCAATTTCTTTTTCTTTTTTTGAAATGGAGTCTCACTCTGTCGCCCAGGCTGGAGTGCAATGGTGCAATCTCGGCTCACTGCAACCTCCGCCTCCAGGGTTCAAGCGATACTGCTGCCTCAGCCTCCCGAGTAGCTGGGGTCACAGGCACGTGCCACCACATCTGGCTGATTTTTGTATTTTTAGTAGAGACAGGGTTTCGCCTTGTTGGCCAGGCTGGTCTCAAACTCCTGACCTCAAGTGATCTGCCCCCCTCGGCCTCCCAAAGTGCTGAGGTTACAGGCGTGAGCCACCGCACCCGGCCCCCTCTCTCCAATTTCTAATAGCACATTTTCCACGTAGATTGGATGGGCAATTCCAATATCTTGTGCTTCCCTAGACCAGTACTTCTCAAACTCACCTGGGGATCTTGTCAAAATACACATTCTGATTTAGTAGGTCTGAGGTGCAGGCCTGAGATTCTGTATTTCCATTAAGCCCCCCAGGGGATCTCAATGCTGCTGGTCCACGCGCCAAATTTTAAACAGTAAAGTGTGGCCTTAGCTCATGCCTCTAATCCCAGCTACGTGGGAAGCTGAGGCAGGAGAATCGCTTGAACCCAGGAGACAGGACTTTGGGAGGCCAAGGTGGGTGGATCACTTGAGGTCAGAAGTTCAACGCCAGCCTGACCAACGTGGTGAAAACCCATCTCCACTAAAAATACGAAACAAATTAGCCAGGCCTGATGGCACATGCCTCTAATCCCAGCTACTTGGGAAGCTGAGGCAGGGGAATCGCTTGAACCCAGGAGACAGAGGTTGCAGTGAGCTGAGATGGTGCCACGGCACTCCAGCCTGGGTGACAGAGCAAGATTGTCTCAAAAATAAAGTAAAATAAGATGAAACAAACAGTAAAGTCCTACAAAAATATCTATTCTACAGTTTACACTTGCCTACCTAAAACTCCACTATTAACACTTTTTTTTTTTTTTTTTTTTGAGACGGAGTCTCACTCTGTCACCCAGGCACAATCTTGGCTCACTGCAACCTCTGCCTCCCAGGTTGAAGCAATTCACCAGCCTCAGTCGCCTGAGTAGCTGGGATTACAGGCGCATGCCACCACGCCTGGCTAATTTTTTGTATTGTTAATAGAGACAGGGTTTCACCATGTTAGCCAGGATGGTCTTGATCTCCTGACCTCATTATCTGCCCGCCACAGCCTCCCAAAGTGCTGGGATTACAGGCGTGAACCACCGCGCCCAGCTGGAGCAGGTCATTCTTATAAAGACACATGGACTGCTTATTGTCTTCATTATGGTGAGGTATACAAATAGCATTGACAGTGCCGCCTCAGAGGGAACACCCTCTCCTCCTGTTTTCTCTTTCTCTTGTTCTTCCCCTCTCCAGCTGAATATTTGAAATCGTAAATGATGTGGGACCTTGTGAAGTCTTCCTTTATCTTCGTTGTTGCTTTGGTCAAAACCTCATCCAAATATGGCAGCTAAAATCCTACCCAGGAAAGTCTCCATGAAGCAATGGGAAGTTTTAGGGGTGACCTCTATACAAATTGAAGTGCTTCTCAAAGACAAGTGATTATTTGGACATTTATCTGCAAGAAAACCTTTGGTGATCACTATTTACTTTGGAGAGGGAGGCGTTTCCATAAGACATTTCCCCCAAGATTAATAGAAAGCAGGAAGGCATCTTCTAAGGAATTGTATGTGGTGCTACTGAAATTTGTTATCCCATAGAGCAGTAGGTGCTGATGCTCACATGAGCAGCCAGAGCCAAAGGAGAGCGTCCGGAGGCTGCAGTTTGTGAACAGGCTGTTAGGGGCTTGTTTTAATCCAAAAGAGATCAGGAAATCAGACCAGAATAAGGTGAGAGGAGAACTGGGACCACAAGTTCACCCAAACCAAGAAACAAGAGAAGCCAGGCGATCACATCTGTGCTACAGAAAGAGAAATGAAAGAAGGTTGGGAGAAGTGAGGAGTTTCTCTACCTGTAGGCCCGGAGGTACCTGGGCCAGGCTGTGACAGGCCATGTGTATACCCTGGCAGCCTGCTCTCCCCATCGTCTGACATGATTGACCAACTCATTCATTATTATTATTATTTTGAGACGGAGTTTTGCTCTGTTGCTCAGGCTGGAGTGCAGTGGCACGTTCTCAGCTCCCTGCAACCTCTGTCCCCTGGGTTCAAGCAATTCTCCTGCCTCAGCCTCCTGAGTAGTTGGGACTACAGGCATGCGCCACCACGCCTGGCTAATTTTTGTATTTTTAGTACAGATGGGGTTTTGCCATGTTGGCCAGGCTGGTCGCGAACTCCTGACCTCAGGTGATCCACTTGCCTCGGTCTCCCAAAGTGCTGGGATTACAGGTGTGAGCCACCGTGCCCGGCCTCATTCATTGTTTCATTCAACAGATATTACAAAGCACCTACTACTTACCAGGCATTCTTCCAGATTCTGGGGATATAATAGTGAATAAGACAAACTATTTCCTTTACGGAAAGGAGGGGGTCAGCCCAATAAACAAACAAACATGTAAAAATGTCCTGGGAGACTATGGAGAAAAATAAGCAAAGTAAGAGGATGGAGACCATGTGTCCTGGGTGGATTTGCTGTTTCATAGAGTGCTCAGGAATGGGGTCTCCAGTGATGGTGGGCAGAACCGAGAGGACAGGAGGGAGCGGGCTCTGCATTCTCTATTCAGGTAGAAACATTACAGACCTTAGTCACATAGGACCTGGAAGGGCCCAGAACCTTCTATTACCGACAGGCTTTAGTATCCACACCTTTGGCCTAGCTCACAAAATACTTATAATGGCCTCAGTGACACCTTATTTAATGAGATGCTTACATAGTTTTTTTTTATTTTAAAATTTTGATTCTAAGATTACTCCAGAGGAAATATTTGTGGGTTTCTAATTAGTAGGTCCCACAACTGAATTAAGATGGAATGAGGCAGCCTGGGGGTTCAGAAAAGGCTCAGAAAAAAAATTTCACCAAGTGAAATTTCAGGTGAGACCTGAAAGTTGAGTGAGATTTAGCTGGGGTGGAGGGAAGGGTTGAGTGGCTCAGAGGAAACACTATGTGCAAAGGCCCTGGGCTGGCTTGCTTATCCTGAAGATGTCATTTTCAAGATGACACTGTACAGCCGTGAATCTCCAAGCACAGGAAGGATACCTTCTCCGCAGTGTAAGGCAAAGCTGTTACGCACCATCCTCTCTGCAGGCATTTTGGCGTGTGCGCGTCCTCTCTCCCCTGCCCCATGCTGCTATTTGTGTGTTGGGGATCTTGTTTATGTTAGATTCTGATTCTTTAATTTCTTAAAGCCCTCCCCAGAGCCTTGAAACCATTTTTTTATGGCACTTGACGTGTATCTCCCTTGGGTCCTGAGGGTGACAGGCCTTCTGGCCCTGAATTCCTGTTCTCTTGACTCATTGCCAGGCTTGGCTGGGCACTTATTCAGTGGCATCTGGAAAATAATTTTCCTGCTCTGTGTTTTAGCTTTTTAAAATTAAAACCATGCCATTCTATAATCTCACAGTCATATTGTGATGTCTCCATTAAAAAAAGTTTACAATGATTTGAAGAAAATCTTATATATTTAGTTTTGTACTAGATGGAATAGAGAACTAAAATATGTACTTATAAGTGTACTCAGGTTTTGGAAAAACTGATCACATGGAAATTCTTATAGCATAATTCTATTTGGAGAGTATTTTTTCACCTTAAAAATCACTAGTAGGTTCCTTTAAATAATTTTCCCAGTGTAGTTAAAATCAGATCAAATTTTCAAAAAACTCAGTTCCTGTTCAGCCTTTCAGTATCTGTAGGGAGATATTCACTGGATAAGGAGAAGCACATCTGTGTTGCTCTTTTGCCCTCCTCTACCCACCACACCAGGACTTGCTAGGCCTCTCCCCCTGGAACCATCTCATTTCTAACCTTCAGATGGACCCCTTCGTGCCCACCCATAGATTCCATTTGGCCCAGATTCTGGAATCGGAGCTGCCCTTGGAATACCCTGCACTGACTGGTCTTCTCTTGCTCCCAAATCTATGCTAGCTACTGCCCCATCTCTTCACTCCTTTTTCCAACAAAGCTCTTCAGAAAGTAGTCTCCACTGATTGTCTCTAATCCTTCCCCTCTCATTATATCTTGAGCCCTTTTTTCTTTTGAGACAGAGTCTCACTCTGTTGCCCAGGCTGGAGTGCAGTGGCACTATCTTGGCTCACTGCAACCTCCGCTTCCTGAGTTCAAGTGATTCTCCTGCCTCAGCTTCCCGAGTAGCTGGGACTACAGGCGTGCGCCACCACGTCCAGCTAATTTTTGTATTTTTAGTAGAGATGGAGTTTCACCATGTTGGCTAGGATGGTCTCAATCTCCTGACCTCATGATCCGCCTGCCTCGGCCTCCCAAAGTGCTGGGATTACAGGCGTGAGCCACCGTGCCCGGCCTAATTTTTGTGTTTTTAGTCGAGATGGGGTTTCACCACGTTGGCCAAGCTGGTCTCAAACTCCTGACCTCAAGTGATTCACCTGCCTCGGCCTCTCAATGTGCTGGAATTACAGGTATGAGCCACAGCACCTGGCCTTGAGCCCATTTTAATCAGGCTGTCACCCCTCTTCCTCCTGTCAAACAGGAGATCTAGTTCCTTTGTCAAGGTCACCAGCCAAATCCAGTGGGCGCTGCTCAGTCCTCCTGTTCCTATGAAGCTTGTTACTCTCTCTGCTGTCCCCCTGTCCTTGGCCTCTGGACCAGCATTCTCTCAACTTCTCCCCACTCCCTCACACTCTTTCCTGGATCCTTCTCTCCCTAATCCCCAACCACTGGAATATTCCAGGGCCCAATGTTCAGACTTCTCTCCTCACTGTACAGCAACTCCCTAGGCTGGCATCATTTAGTCATGTGGCTTTAAATACAGTAGCCCCCTCTTCTCCACAGTTTTACTTTTCTTGGTTCCAGTTACCCATGGTCACCTGTGGTCCCAAACTATAAGGTATTTTGGGGCCAGGCACAGTGGCTTATGCCTGTAATCCCAGCACTTTGGGAGGCCGAGGAGGGCAGATCACTTAAGGTCGAGACCAGCCATGCCAACAGAGTGAAACCCCATCTCTACTAAAAATACAAAAATTAGGCTGGACACGGTGGCTCACACCTGTAATCCCAGCACTTTGGGAAGCGAAGGTGGATGGATCACGAAGTCAGGAGTTCGAGACCAGCCTGGCCAAGATGGTGAAACCCCATCTCTACTAAAACTATGAAAATTAGCCGGGTGTGGTGGCGGGTGCCTGTAATCCCAGCTGCTCAAGTGGCTGAGGCAGGAGAATCGCTTGAACCTGGGAGGCAGAAGTTGCAGTGAGCGGAGGTCGCACCATTACACTCCAGCCTGGGTGATAGAGCGAGACTCTGTCTTGAAAGAGAAAAAAAAAAAAGAAAAAGAAAAAATTAGCCTGGCATGGTGGCATGCACCTGTAGTCCCAGCTACTTGGGAGGCTGAGGCAGGAGAATTGCTTGAACCTGGGAGGTCCAGGTTGCAGTGAGCCGAAATGGCGCCACTGCATTCCAGCCTGGGTGACAGAGCAAGACTAGGTCTCAAAAAAAAAGATATTTTGGGAGAGAGAGAGAGGGAGGGAGGATGAAAGAGACTACATTCACATAACTTTTATTACAGTATACTGTTGTTAATTGTTCTAGTTTATTACTAGTTACTGTTAATTTCTTACTGTGCCTAATTTGTAAATTAAACTGCATCATGATTGTGTATGTATGGGAAAAAACAGAGTATACAGGGTTTGGTAATATCTGAGGTTTCAGGCCCACAGACCCACTGAGGGTCTTGGAAAGTATCCCCCACAGATAAGAGGGCACTTCTGTATATTGTGAAAACTACCAAATTCATATTTTAGTTGGGACTGCTCTTCTGAATGCCAGCCTCATATCACATCCAACTGCAGACTTGACATCTCCACCTGAACATTTAACAAGGCATCTCAAATTTAACATGTCCACAATGAAAGTCAGATTCTCCTTCGCAAAACAGGCTCTTTCCAAGTGTGAATAACGGCTCCCCAAAGATGTCCACATCTGAATCCCCAGAACTTGCGCATGTTAACATATAGGGCAAAAGGGAGTTTGCCGATGTGATTAAATTAAAGATCTTGAGAATGAGGAGATGCTGCTGGATTATGTGGGAGGGACCAAAGTCATCACAAGGGTCCTTATAAGAGAGAGGGAGGAGGATCAGAGTCAGAAAGAGAAAGGAGATGTGACAGCAGAACCAGAGGCTGGAATGATGTACTCTGAAGATGGAGAAGAGGCCATGAGCCAGGAGATGCAGGCAGCCTCTAGATGCTGGAAAAGACAAGGAAATGGATTCTCCCTTGAAGCCTCCAGAAGGAACACAGCCCTGCCAACCCCTCGGCTTATTTATTTATTATTTATTTATTTATTTATTTATTTATTTATTTTTGAGACAGAGTCTCGCTCTGTTGCCCAGGCTAGAGTACACTGGCATGATCTCAGCTCACTGCAACCTCCACCTCCCAGGTTCAATTATAAGCCATGCCTGGCTAATTTTTTTTTTTTTTTTTTTTTTTTTTTTTTTTTTTTTTGTAGAGACAGGGTTTCGCCATGTTGACCAGGCTCGTCTTGAACTCCTGACCTCAGGTGATCCACCCGCCTTGGCCTCCCACAGTGCTGGGATCACAGGCACAAGCCAAGCTACCACACCCAGACTCAACCCCTTGACTTTAGACTTCTGACCTCCAGGACTGTAAGAGAGCATACATACTAGTGTTGTTTTAAGCCACTAAGGTTGTGGTAGTTTGTTACGGCGGCAATAGGAAACCCATACACAAGCTTCCCCGTGTCAGTAAATGGTGACACCAGCCTTTTAGTTACTCCAGAGAGACACTGGTGTTGTCCTTGTTTTTTTCTTTCTCACATCACACATCCAATTCATCAGCAAATCCTATTGGCTCTGTCTTCAGAATATATCCAGAATCCAACAACTGTTCACACCCGCCACCAGCACCACACTGGTCTCTTTTTTCCTGGAGGAACACAGGCAACCCCTAGTGAGCCTGCCTGCTTCCTCCTCGCCCATCTGCGGTCTATTCCGCACAGCTGCCAGCATGATCAGGTTAACCCAGAAGCCAGACTTTAGCATTCCCTCTCAAACCCTTCGACGGCTCCCCACCTCAAGAGGAAGAGAAGCCTATGTTTTTACCATGGCCCACAATGGCTCCCCCAGTCTGGCTCCTGGACACCTCCCTGAGCTCATCTTCTGTCCCTGCCTCATGGCTCAAGCTCCAATCCCACCAGCAGGTGCTGCCTAGAGTGTCCTTCAGGAGCTGAGACATGCTCCTGGCTGCCACCCCTTGAATGCTGAGGTGGCCTTGGCTGGGAAGCGCTGTCCCCCCAACACCCCATCTCACTCCCTTCTCAATGTAGCCAGCATCCAGTGGCTGAATGGTTTGGAGATATAAGGGCCTGTCTCCTCTCCCCAGCTCAGAGCAGCTCTGAAGGGCCATCCTATCTTCAACATCCCCATGGGGTTGTCAGGGGCTTTAGCTGAGACTGCATCACAGCTCCTCTCCCTCTGCCCAGTCTTGCTTCCTTCCCTTCTTTCCCTTCCATGGTTTGATCTCAAGAGCACTTCCTAGTAAGCATCATATGTGTGCCAACCATCATCTCAGACACTGCTTTCCCTGACCGGTGAACCTGATCTCTTTGCTATACCAAAACACCCCAAGTACCCTTGATCTCAAAGCTTCTGTGCTGACTGTTCCTTCCGCCCGCAAAGCTCTTCTCCCAGGTATTCAGGAAGTTTACCCTCTCCCTTCCTTCAAGTCTCTGCTCAAATGTCCCATGGCCTGTGGCCTTCCCTCACTACCTTATGTAAAATAGCAAACACTACCACCGTTAGCAGCACAACAAACTCCATTATGCAGCTTTTTTCTATAGTATTTAACCTCATTAGAGATATATTTCCTTGTTTATTCATCTTCTCTCACTATACTCCAGTTTCACGAAGTCAGATACTTGATCTACTTTGTTCATGGCTATTTCCATAATAACTAGAATAGTGCCTGCCACATAGTAGAGGCTTAGTACCGAGTCAGGCTGGTGCTGGTCTTGCTGTCATCTGATTCCAGTAATTGGCTCACCACCATAGCCCCTGTGATGAAAGTTTCACCTTGAGGCTTTTCATCTTGACCCCTTTGATACCTTTGATTCTGTGTCAATGCCGTCATGGCTTCCTTTATATCCTCCACAACTAAAGGCCCACCTGTGTTTTCCTCAGTCTTTCTAGAGTTTTAAATCCTACCCTGTGGCTTAGTCCCTCCATACCTGCCCTTAAGCTGGAGGAACCCCACCTCTCAGGCTCCAGGTGCACTTGCGTGGTGGATTACCGAAACTCTCCCACTCCAAGTCCCCATTCTCATCAATGTCCCTCCAGTGTCTGGCCAGTCTCCCTAAAAGCCCTGTCCAAACTGTGAGCTACACCTTGACCTTCAGCATCAGAGGGCACTGCTATAGAGGAGGAACCTCCCAAAGAGCCAGAATGACCTCGGTGTGAGTCCCAGATCTGTCATGTACCGGTGGGGAAGCCTTGGCAGGTCACTCACTTCCCTGAGCAATGGCTTACTCCCTGGTAAAGCTAAGTCAATGATGTCAGCCTCGCAGAGTGGCTGTGCAACAAGACATGAACACGTATGAAAACAGTCAGTAAATTTCTCCCGACTGAACTGAAATCCTCTGAAGCACCTGCCCTGTTGTGTTAAATGGAAAAGTGTGATGTCCTTAGGAAGAAACTCTGAGACGAGGTAGTTCTATGTGCAAAAGAATTTGCTGTGGGAAACCTTTCAGTATGACATGAAGTTCCATGATAATTCCAAACATATGTGAACAATATATAAGCTGTGCAGCAAAATCATATTGTCAGCCAAGTATACTAGGTCTAGGCATGATCTCAAGGATGGGAAAAGCTTGGCTTCACCTCTGAAAGGTAACCTTCAACCAAGAGGTAGCACAAAAGCATAATCAGTGGATGCGTTTCCCTCCCCTATCCATGCCTTGCCCAGATTTAATGGAAACATTTATACTAAACCTTGCCAAATTCACAGAAGTTTTTCCAGTTCCCATTACTTTGCTATTCAAAAGGAAGGGAGTAATCGCTTCAGAGGTAGGGTGTGGTACAGAACACTTAACAGAGTGCTGAAAGCAAGTTCAACACAGATGACCAATGTTGCCAGATTGCACAATTCTCGAGTTATTTTCGTGATGGGCAATGTTTTTCCTTTTTATTCCGTTTTCCTCCCTCTGGAGTTGGCTAATGATTTCCAATGAATAGAACTCTGTCCAGTACAATCCAGTTAGCCCACAATGAACAGAGTGTCAATGAGAGATGCTGCATTGACAGCCTTTATTTTAGTGGATTCCCTGTACAGTAAAGATGGAAAAGGAACTGCTGTTGGGGGCGTTCATTTGTAATTTGTGCTCTTGGTCTGGAAGTGGGCCATCAGCTCTGCAAGGATAATACAGAAACATACAATAAGGTCACCACTCTTTCTGAAGCCTGATCCATCATCTCTCGGAGAATCAATACATGTATAGACACGTTATGAATGTGTTTAGTCTTTTCCTATGTGACCAGATAGGAAGCTTCCTGGTCCAACCTGGGTGAGTGCTTCATGTTGGCTTGGCAGGTAGTGTCAGGCATCTGGAGATACGACATACATGTTTAGCTCCCTGCAATCAGCAGGCTGGTACATTCACTACCAGCTGCATTTTCTCTGTGATACTGCCAGAAACAATGTGCTTAAAGTCACTATTGATTACTCTTTAATCCACACTATGTTAGGAGCAAAATTGAATCCGACAAGACATCGTATCTCTTTTCCACATACTTTGTGCATTCCAATAAATAGGGCTGTCCTGGAGGGTATGAAGTGTGCATCCAAGAAGCCAGGCAGATTCCTTTGTATTCAGCCCACGGATTGTTCAGAGATTCCCAATTTCCTCCTGGGGAGTTGGGTGCAGGAGTCAAGAGGGATATTTGAGTCAGGAAATATTTCCCAAGAGGAGCCTTAGTATTTAATATTTAAACATCCGTTTTCTTTCTTTCTTTCTTTCTTTTTCTCTCTCTCTCTCTCTCTCTCTCTCTCTCCTCTCTCTCTCTCTCTCTCTCTCTCTCTCTCTTTCTTTCTTTCTTTTTTGAGACGGAGTCTTGCTCTGTCGCCCAAGCTGGAGTGTAGTGGCGCAGTCTCGGCTCACTGCAAGTTCCACCTCCCGGGTTCACGCCATTCTCCTGCCTCATCCTCTCCGAGTAGCTGGGACTACAGGCGCCCGACACCACACCTGGCTAATATTTGTATTTTTAATAGAGATGGGGTTTCACCATGTTGGTCAGGCTGGTCTTGAACTCCTGACCTCAGGTGATCCGCCTGTCTCAGCCCCGCAAAGTGCTGGGATTACCACCACACCCAGCCCAGTTTTCATTTTTAAAAAATCTATTACATGCTCATGATAAAAAAAAAATTAGTGCACAGTGAAGAGTATACTCCCCTCACAGCATTCCCCCCCTGCAGTTCCCATCCCCCCAGGCAACTACTGTTAGGAATTTTTTTGTGTATCCTTCCAGAAAGAGTCTATGCATATAAGAGCAGCTTTGATTTTTGAGATGCATTTTTGTATGTTCAGTTCAAGTGGTTCACAAGATGCCTTTTCCAAATAACTCCATGGCAACGCAACTCTGGAACTCACACGCACATGGACGTATACATGGACACACACAGTCGTTCTTTTGAGCATAAAATGGAGGGGAAATGATGCAACAGAGAGTGAAAAGAAGGCATATTCCAGTAAACCGCAGTGGTTAGTGGCTTCTCAGATGGTTCCAGACAGCTTTTTATACAGAAATAGCTCAGTGAGAACACCCCAGCCTACTCAGACTGCAGAACAAATCCCAGGAACTTGCCTTTGTGCAATCTCCCCCTTGAAGCTCAAGTCTAAACACATCAGAGCTTGGCAGGGCTGCATGGGTACGTTAGCGAACAGACAGAACGCCCTGGCTCCTCAGGCACTCCTTGTTTTTTTCCCTCTGGACCAGCAGATTTTTCTTACAGCTTACACCTGCTCCTCCCCCACCCCCAACAACATGCAGAAATGGAAAGCTCCTCAAGTTTTCCTTGATCAAGAGGTTAAATAAAAAACCAACTCTCCCTCACACTCTAAGGGAAAGGAAAATAAAAACCACCAGTAGGTATGAAGCTAAGACACATACACACACACACACACACACACACACACACACACACATTTGGCAGAAATAAATTAAGAAAAATCATTCTATCTATGAGACCATTCTGAAACTAAGTGATGCATGATATTACTCAAATTTGCAACATGTATTTGTCCTCAGAATAGAGATGGCTGAGTAGGAGTGATAGTGTCTTGATAAATTGTTGTTCTAGAGATTTTCCAGAACTGAAATGTGCAACAGGATATTTGAGAACTATCTTTTATCTAAATACTGATGTATTAATAATATAGCAGTA
The DNA here is from genome assembly GCF_006542625.1 of Nomascus leucogenys. Lineage (NCBI taxonomy): Eukaryota > Metazoa > Chordata > Mammalia > Primates > Hylobatidae > Nomascus > Nomascus leucogenys. Next base: position 62,207,146 of record NC_044388.1, read on the forward strand.
TTAAAAGCACTGTCATAATTATTAGTAAAATTAGCTCATCTGTAAGAGTCTGAATAAAAATGTCTCATCAAAAGCCAAATTCTAATATAGGAGCCACATGGAAACCAACAGAAAAGAAACATTTCCACTGCATAGGCTGATATGCTTGAAAATACAGGTCTTACTCCTGGCCAAAGAAATAGTTGTTTATACAGTTTTGACGACACTGACAAGATCAGTCTTAAGAAAATACTGCCTCACCTTCTGGCTAGTGCCTGAAAATCCTTTTCTAGTTGAGAAAACCTTAAATTCCTCAATAACAGATAAAGTATAATAGGCAAATTCCCCTGAAAAGAACAGCAATAATAATAATAATAATGCTAATTTCCTGAGCACTTACTTGTGGTTAATGCGTTACTTTCATTCTTACTCAGGACTCCACATGAATGATCTCCTTTAATCCCTGCAGAAGCTAGTCTCCAAGATGGCTTCCTATAGCCCTTGCCTCTGCATATTCATGCCCTTCTGTGGGGGCTTTCCCTTCAATCTTAGTGGGCCCTGTGACTCTTTCGTAACCAACAGAATGAGGCAGAAGTAGTGCAGTGTGGCCTTTGCAAGGCTAAATCAGGCCTTACAGCTTCTGCCTTGGTCCCTTAGGATGTTCATTCTGAGCAAGTCAACTGCCATATACAAAATCCAATCATCCTGAAACCACCATGTTGTAAGGAAGCTCAAGCTAGCCACGCGGAGTAGCTGAGTGGAGAAAGAGATGCCTGGCCAGCCCTCAGCTATTCTAGCCAGATGTGTAAATGTAGAAGCCATCTTGGACATCCAGCTCCTTCTAGCTTGTGGATGGTTTGGGGCCCACCCAACTTCTGAGTATAGCTGCATGTGAGACCCCAAGTGAAAACAGCCCAACTGGGCCCAGCCAACACACAGAATCATCAGAAATAGTAACAAATTGCTATTTTAAGTCACTAAAGTTTGGGGGTATTTTGTTACACAGCAATATGCAACTGAAACAATCCCATATTTATGCTACAAGGTTTTTTGTTGTTTTGTTTTGTTTTGTTTTCCGAGACATAGTCTTGCTCTGTCACCCAGGCTGGAGTGCAGTGGCACGATCTCAGCTCACTGCAACCTCTGCCTCCTGGGTTCAAGCGATTCTCCTGCCTCAGTACAGGCACACGCCACCATGCCCAGCTAATTTTTGTATTTTTAGTAGAGACGGGGGTTTCACCACGTTGGCAAGGCTGGTCTCGAATTTCTGACCTCATGATCTGCCCGCCTCGGCCTCCCAAAGTGCTGGAATTACAGGTGTGAGCCACCGCACCCGGCCTGTTTTTTTTCTTTTCTTTTTTTTTTTTTTGAGATGGAGGTCTGTCGCCCAGGCTAGAGTGCAGTGGCGCAATCTCAGCTCACTGCAACCTCCGCCTCCCGAGTTCAAGCGATTCTCCTGCCTCAGCCTCCTGAGTAGCTGGGATTACAGGTGTGTGCCACCACACCAGGCTAAATTTTTTTGTATTTTTAGTAGAGCCGGGGTTTCACCATGTTGGCCAAGCTGGTCTTGAACTCCTGACCTCAGGTGATCCGCCTGCCTCGGCCTCCCAATGTGCTGGGATTACAGGCGTGAGCCACTGTGCCTGGCCTGCTACAAGGTTTTGAAGCTCACAATTAACTCTCCAACATCAGTTTTACTGCTTCCTTGCTGTGCCATTTGAGGAACTGACCCCAGTCTACAACAACAAAAAACCTTGTAGCATAAATATGGGATTGTTTCAGTTGCATATTGCTGTGTAACAAAATACCCCCAAACTTAGTGACTTAAAATAGCAATTTGTTACTATTTCTGATGATTCTGTATGTTGGCTGGGCCCAGTTGGGCTGTTTTCACTTGGGGTTTCACATGCAGCTATACTCAGAAGTTGGGTGGGCCCCAAACCATCCACAAGCTAGAAGGAGCTGGATGTCCAAGATGGCTTCTACATTTACACATCTGGCTAGAATAGCTGAGGGCTGGCCAGGTTCCTCCCCAGCTGAGGGCTGGCCCAGTCTACAGGTTCCCCTGATTAGTTTGTGCTAGTAGCTCTCAAAGTGTGGTAGCATTATTGTCACCTGAGAACTTGTTAGGCAAATTCTCAGGCTCTTTTCTGGATCTACTGAATTCAAAACTCTGGCCAGCTGGGCGTGGTGGCTCATGCCTGTAATCCCAGCACTTTGGGAGGCTGAGGTGGGCAGATCACAAGTTCAGGAGATCGAGACCATCCTGGCTAACATGGTGAAACCCCATCTCTACTAAAAAAAATACAAAAACAAAACAAAACAAAAAGCCAAGCATGGTGGCACGCGCCTGTAATCCCAGCTACTCTGGAGGCTGAGGCAGGAGAATGGCTTGAACCTGGGAGGTGGAGGTTGCAGTGAGCCAAGATCATGCCACTGCACTCCAGCCTGGGTGACAGAGCGAGACTCTGGCTCAAGAAAAAAACAAAAAAAACAACTCCAGCTGAGGCCCAGTCATCTGTGGGGTCTGATACGTCCTTCAGGTTATTCTGATGCGTGCTCATGTTTGGGAACCACAGGTGTCTGTACCAGTCACGGTAATCCTATCCCTCCTTGCTAGTGACAACCAAAATGAGTGATGGAGGCATAAGTCTCAAATCATTGTGGTTTAGCAAGGCAGCTTAAAGGGAGTGCCCAGGAAAAATGCGAGTCACAGAAGCATCTGTGGCTGTTTTTTCCAAAGAGGGTCTCAGGAGGTTTAGCATTTATACATTTTCCTGAAGAAAGTGGGGCACGGCATGAGACAAATGATTACATACTTGTGAGACTTTAGTTGGTGCTCATTTTTCCTAAGATAAGGTGAACATTTGAAGAAAAAGGGAATAGAGGAAGAAGATGTCTGAGGAGGGGTGAGGGTGTCTTTGTTCTGTACCTGGAAAGATAAACTAGTAGTCTTTTGAAAGGGCTGGTTTCTGTTTAGCCCTGAGGGAAGAAAACCTAATAGCTGTTATAGAGGGAGGGGGTATAATGAGGCATGTCCAATCTCCCATCCCCTCATGGCCGTGAATTCAGCTTGCAAGGTTCCCTTGGCCAAGAAGGGGTCTGTTCAGTCAGTTAGGGGCTTGGAATTTCATTTTTATTTCTTACTCGTGATTGACTTAGGAATCCAGGCTCAAGCCAATCAGCACATAGCATTCCCTTGATGTCAGTTATTAGTTTGTGGTTAAGGGAGTGGCCCTGTGTCTTTGTGGCAGCCATTCTGACTATGAAGGGAGCCAGCCTTAAAAGGCAGCTGACACTGAGGATAGAAAGCAGAGATGCAGAAAGAACCTAGGTCCTTGACACCAGGGTTCAATCAGCCTGTCCCATCTTTGAACTTCCAGTTACATAGGTCAATACATTTCCTTTTTAGTTAAACTCATTTGAGTTGGCTTTTCCATTAGTTGCCGCTGAAAGCACACTACCAGATACAGTAAGCATTATAATCCCCACTTTTACACAGGAGAGATTAGTTCAGAAAACTAGGAAGCAGATGCGCTAGGATTTTTTGTTGTTGTTGTTGAGACAGAGTCTTGCGCTGTCACCCAAGCTGCAGTGCAGTGGCACAATCTCAGCTCACTGCAACCTCTGCCTCCCGGGTTCAAGGGATTCTTCTGCTTCAGCCACCTGAGTAGCTGGGACTACAGGTGCACACCACCACACCTGGCTAATTTTTTGTATTTTTAGTAGAAACGGGGTTTCACCATGTTGGCCAGGCTGGTCTGGAACTCCTGACCTGAAGTGATCCTCCCACCTCAGCCTCCCAAAGTGCTGGGATTAGAGGCATGAGCCACTGCACCTGGCCCATGCTAGGATTTGAACCCAGGTCTCTGTTGTTAGATCCCACTTTTATAATGAAGCCATCAATGGTGAGATTTGTCCCTTTCCGGAAAGTAGATAGTTTTGGTGAGTTAGGGTACTAAGAATACAGGTGGGCAGTGGGCATCGGACAGAAGAAGGGATACCATGGAATGAGGAAAAGGTCAGGAGAGAGGAGGGAGGATGCATACAAGACAAATCACTCCTGCTGAAGTCTTTTCTGGGCCAGCCCCAGGCTCTGGTATTTCTTTATTTCCTTAAATCAAATGACATCCTTTCTCTTCTCCTCTTCCCCAAAATGCAAGACCAACACTGGAAGAGTGGAAAGCCAGTGTTCCTTTGAGGAGGAGGCTGACTGGTCCAAGTAGTTCTATAAACTGCATCCACCCACACCATGCTACTCCAAAGACACTTTATAATCACAAAAGAAACAATCCAGAAGATTCCAGTTGTCAATGCAGCTTGAATTGTAGCAGCAGGAGACCTTGCCCAAAAATATATAACATGGCATAAAGTCAGGATTGTTATAACCTCGGGGATCCCAAGGCTCTGTGCTCCCTCCGTGGATGCCAACGTTTGCAGGGGCTCGTGTCTCTGTTCCACTACACTGCTGCCTCCAACGCAGGTCTGCTTCATCCCTCCCACCACGTTCCTGCCTCCTCTGGTGCCCCCCTCTGAGAGTCATGTGGCTAATTTTAAACCGTAATCTGAAGCCCAGAACCGGGAAAGTCCCATGGTCCGAGGGTGGCCACAGCTAAAGGACACTCGGGAAACATGACAAAAGGCTTTGGAGAACCGAGGCAAACAGGAAGGGGACAACTTTCTCTCCAGTGAGGATCAAGAGTTTAAAATAAGAGCAGATCATCCTTGTTAAAAAATATGACAAAGGGCTTTGTGCTAACTTGAAACTGATTGCTAAGGGAAGCAAACAGTAAGCATTTATTGCAGACTCTGCTGTGTGTGGAGCACTATTTTAGTACTAGGAAAGGACACCAGTAAGAGGACAGTCCTTCTGATGAGGTTTAATTATATAAACTAATTTCTTTTCTTTTTTCTTTTTTTTTTTTTTTTTTTTTGAGACAGAGTCTTGCTCTGTTGCCCAGGCTGGAGTGCAGTGGCCCGATCTTGGCTCACTGCAACCTCCACCTCCCGGATCCAAGTGATTCTGGTGCCTCAGCCTCCTGAGTAGCTAGGACTACAGGTGCCCGCCACCACGTCTGGCTCATTTTCATATTCTTAGCAGAGACGTGTTTCACCATGTCGGCCAGGCTGGTCTCAAACTCCTGACCTCAGGTGATCTGCCCGCCTTGGCCTCCCAATGTGCTGGGATTACAGGCGTGAGCCACCGCACTCAGCCTGTATAAACTAATTTCATCCTCCTAAGGACCACATGAGATAGGTATTACTATTACCCCTATTTCACTGAGGAGGAGACTGAGGCACTGAGAGGTTAAGTCATCTGCCCACCGTCATACAGGGTTCAAACCAAGGCAGCCTGGCTCTGGAGGGCACACTCCTTGCCAGGACACAAGGCAAGGAGTCCTGAGGAGGAGGAGTCCATGTTAGCTAACAAGCAGTTCATGTTAGCAGGGGTAAGCACAGAGAAGAATGGATGGGTCCAGACACCTTCTCAGAGGAAGTCAGTTTTGATAAAAAATGAAGATTGCCCGGGTGCAGTGGCTCATGCCTGTAATCTCAGCACTTTGGGAGGCCGAGGCGGGAGGACTGCTTGAGCCCAGGAGTTTGAGACCAGCCTGGTGCAACATAGCAAGACCTTATTTCTACTAAAAATAATTTTAAAAATTAGCTTGGGTGTGTGCCTATGATCCCAGCTATCAGCTGAGAGGCCGAGGCAAGAGGACTGCTTAAGCCCAGGAGGTTGAGGATGCAGTGGGCCTTAATTGCCCCATTGCACTCCAGCCGGAACTACAGAAGGAGACCTGTCTCAAAAAAGAAAAAAGAAAAGAAAAGAAAAAAAAAAGGGGGGGCGATGTTGAGAGTGAATGAGAATGAGTTATATTTAAAAAAAAAAAAAAAAAAAACAAGGAAAAGAAAGGTTGCCCTTTTCGGTCTCTCTCTCTCTCTCCCTCCCTCCCTCTCTCTCCTTCTCTCTCTCGTTCTTTCTTTCTACACGGTCTCACTCTGTCGCTGGTACAGTGGCGCGATCACGGCTCCGCCTCCTGCGTTCAAGGGATCCTCTCCCTACTGCCTCAGCCTCCTGAGTAGCTGGAACCACAGGCGTGCGCCACCATGGCCCGCAGTCGTCCCGCCTCGGCCTCCAGGGTTTGGGTTGCCGGCGCGAGTCCCCGCGCCTGGCCTCGGTGGCTTGTGACGGCTGTGGGGCGATGCGAATTTGCTCACGGAGGGCCCCGTCTTTGTGCGCTTCGGTGTTAGCGCCCCTGGATGCTGGCCCCGGGGCCTGTGTGCCCCGAGCTCCAGGCTCGACGCGCCTTGGGATCAGAGTTGCGGGGCTCAGAGGCCGGTGGAATCGCTGGGCTCGCCGTCCTTAGTTCACCGATGAGGTACCTGAGCTTCGCGGAGATTTTGTGGGGCCCGGACCAGAACCTCCACGCTCCGGAGTCTCAGCCTAGGGTCCTGCGGCCACCCCAAGACTCCCTGAACGACCCGGCCCAGCGGCCTGAGAGGGCCGGCCCTGCGACAGGAAGCCCGCGGAGAGGCCAGGAGGCCGCCTCAATCGCGGGGTTTTGAGCACACCGGTCTTGCCTGCCTGGGCCTGGGTCTGTCCGGAGTTTGGGGGAGCAGGGAGGAGGTCGCCAGGGCTCTCCTCTGGCGCGGTGTCTTGGAGTCCCCGGGTGGCCAAGCGCTGAACCTCCCGCCTGGGGCCACGAAGCTGTTGGTGGCGCCCCCTTCTGGCTCCATGGGGACTCGTTCCCTGGAAGAAGCCTCCCTGTGGACAGGGAGGCCCTGCCCGCCACGCGCGACCGCCAGCCCGCACCCGCTGCAGGGGGCAGTGAGCAGGCCCTGCCCTGCCTTAAGAACCACAGTGCAGCTGGGGATACGCTCATAAACGGATGATTGCATTTTATTACTATTTTTATTTTTTAGACAGGGTCTCGCTTTGTTGCACAGGCAGGAGTGCGGTGGCGCAATCTCGGCTCACTGCAGCCCCCAGCACCCAGGTTCAAGTGATTCTCCTGCCTCAGCCTCCTGAGTAGCTGGGACCACAGGCATGCACCACCATGCCTGGCTAATTTAAAAAAAAAAAAATTTTTTTTTTTTAGGATGGAGTCTGGCTATGTTGCCCAGGCTGTAAACGTATGATCTGTTTCTCTCCTTGTGCTGATCAGAAGTAGACTTTGCCCCTTGTTGAACATTTTAAATGTAGGGATGATGACTAGATTGTTTCATTTCGTTATCACTAAATCCTTTTTTTCTTTTTCTTTCTTTTCTTTTTTTTTTGAGACGAAGTTTTGCTCTTGTTGCTCAGGCTGGAGTACAATGGCGAAATCTCTGCTCACTGCAACCTCCACCTCCCAGGTTCAAGCACTTCTCCTGCTTCAGCCTCCCGAGTAGGTGGGATTACAGGTGCCTGCCACCACACACCGGCTAATTTTTTGTATTTTTAGTAGAGACGGGGTTTGACCACGTTGGCCAGACTGGTCTCGAACTCCTGACCTCAGGTGATCCACCTGCCTTGGCCTCCCAAAGTGCTGGGATTACAGGCATAAGCCATTGCGCCCAGTCTACTAAATCCTAATAAAAAGTGATCTGGGTTTTAACAGCAACCAAAGCATCTTCTTCTAAGGGAGAGGAGTCAGGAGTCATGGAAGGGGACCCACCACGGTGTCATTTGGACCCCAGGCTGGGCCTTCCAGCCACCATCTGTGAGCACTGCCGTGAAGCACAACATTCTCTGGCTTGGGTTCTTCATCTGTATATTGAAGGTGTAGACGGATAGATGATTTCGGAGGTTCCTTTTAGCGTTACTACTTGCTCTTTTTCTTTTTTAAAAGAATGGCGCACTTTCTGAAGTTGTATTTGTTTTTTTTTTTTTGAGACGGAGTCTCGCTCTGTCACCCAGGTTGGAGTGCAGTGGCGCGGTCTCGGCTCACTGCAAGCTCCGCCTCCCGGGTTCACGCCATTCTCCTGCCTCAGCCTCTCCGAGTAGCTGGGACTACAGGCGCCCGCCACCACGCCCGGCTAATTTTTTTGTATTTTTAGTAGAGACGGAGTTTCACCGTGGTCTCGATCTCCTGCTGAAGTTGTATTTTTTTAATGTCAGATTTATTGAGACATATTTCAACACACAATTTACCCACTCAAAATTGCAATTTAATGGTTTTTAGTATATTTGCTGAGCTGTGCAACTATCACTATGATTGATTTTAGAACAGTTTCATCACCTCAAAAACAAATCCTACCTGATTAGCAGTCACCCTCTATTTCACCCGAAGTCCTCCAGTTCCAGGCAACCATAGATGTACTTTTTATCTCTACGGATTGGCCTATTCTGGTGGCACTGTCTCATAGACACAGAAACACACCATCAGCCAGGTGAGGTGGCTCAAGTCTGTATCTCAGCACTTTGGGAGGCCAAGGCGGGTGGATCACTTGAGCTCAGGAGTTCAAGACCAGCCTGGCCAACATGGCAAAACCCCTGTATACTAAAACTACAAAAATTAGCCGGGTGTGGTGGTGCGTGCCTATAATCCCAGCTACTCTGGAGGCTGGGGCAGGAGGATCACTTGAACCCAGGAGGTGGAGGTTGCAGTGAGCCTAAGACTGCACCACTGCACTCCAGCCTGGGCAACAGAGCAAGACTCTGTTTCAAAAATCAAAAAAAAAAAAAAGAAAAAAAAAAGGAGAGAGAGAGAAAAAAACACACCACCACCAGAATAGGCAAATATACCTTACATTTTTAACTCACAAGAAGTTGGGGTGAAAAGATGGTGTGCCCTGCAAATGTCCCAATTTTTCCTGTGCTTTTTGGGATCTTAAGTCCTGCTTTGCTTGAGAAGAGTGGGAGACACTCTTCTGGACTCCATTGATAGCTGAGAGCAGGCAAGAAGGGTTTTATGCAAATAAAGCACAGATTTTGGATGAGATGTGAATGCTCGCAAGGGCCTGGTCAGGATTTGGGTAGCCCAACATTCTGGGGAAGTTTTTAAAAGCTGCTGAAATTTGTTTTACTTTTTCATGAAGTGTTGCAGATGGTCAACTTGGATGATTAAGAATGAAATATCCCAGGCCGGGCAAAGTGGCTCGCCTGTAATCCCAGCACTTTGGGAGGCTGAGGCGGGCGGATCACGAAGTCAGTAGTCCAAGACCAGCCTGGCCAACATGGTGAAACCCCGTCTCTACTAAAAATACAAAAATTAGCCAGGTGTGATGGTAGGCTCCTGTAGTCCCAGCTAGTTCGGAGGCTAAGGCAGAAGAATCGCTTGAAACCGGAAGGCAGAGGTTGCAGTGAGCAGAGATCGCACCACTGCACTCTAGCCTAGGCGAAAGAGCGAAACTCCGTCTCAAAAAAAGAAAATAAAAAGAATGAAATATCCCAGTTAATGATCATGTCACAAAAGAAGGGTACTGAAGGCTGGGCGTGGTGACTCACGCCTGTAATCCTAGCACTTTGGGAGGCCAAGGCAGGTGGATTTCTTGAGTCCAGGAGTTTGAGACCAGCCTGGGCAACATGGCAAAACCGTATCTACAAAAAATACAAAAATTACCCAGACATGGTAGTGCGTGCCTGTGGTCTCAGCTACATGAAGGGCTGAGGTAGGAGGATGGCTTGAGCACGGGAGGCAGAGGTTGCAGTGAGCCAAGATTGCACCACTGCACTCTGGGTGACAGAAGTGAGACCCTGTCTCAAAAAAAAGTAAGAAGAATCAAACAGTAAGAAGTATTTAAGGCCTAAACTTTGGGTGACTCTAAGACCCAAACAGTGGGCTCCATGTCAACATCAACCCCTTCATATGAAGACTCCCCAGTAAAAATATAGACATTGACAATCACCCTGGGATCTTTATGAAAGATTGATGTGGTATAACACTCGAGAGCTTACGGATACGTCCATGGGTTATCTACATTCTTTTAATACCTACTACAGTCTGTACCCTAGATATTCAAAGAAGAATGTTCTTTTACTAGGATACTGCATCTTTCTCAGTAAATTCACCTTAGTACCCTGGGGTGGTTGCCAGGGAGGGTACTAACAGAAGTTTGCTTGGTGGTTGGGCAAGTAGTATTACCAGTAATTATTAGCAAAGGATTCCAGTTATTGCATGCAGACTATACATTTTATATGTAGGTATGGGGTTTTCCTTTTATTTATTTATGTATGTATTTATTTATTTAGAGACAGAGTCTCACTCTGTTGCCCAGGCTGGAGTGCAGTGGCATGATCTCATCTCATGGCAACCTCCACCTCCCAGGTTCAGGATGTTCTCCTGCCTCAGCCTCCCGAGTAGCTGAGATTACAGGGGCCTGCCACCATGCCCGACTAATTTTTTTGTATTTTTAGTAGAGATGGGGTTTCATCATCTTAGCCAGGTTGGTCTTGAACTCCTGACCTGTGATCCACCCGCCTCGGCCTCTCAAAGTGCCGGAATTATAGGCGTGAGCCACTGCGCCCCGGCCAGGGTTTTATTGTTTAGAAAATATTTTCATGTATTTGACCTCATTTGATCCTTACCACATGTGATCAGCCAGGTAGGGTATCTATTCCCTGGAATCAGAATGCTTAGGCTTGACTCTGAAGTCACCATTTATTAGCTATGTGTTCTTGGGCAAGTTACTTCAACTTTTTTATTAATTTTTTTTTTTTTTTTTGAGCCAAAGTCTCACTCTGTCACCCAGGCTGGAGTGCAGTGACACAATTTCAGCTCACTGCAACGTCCACCTCCTGGATTCAGGTGATTCTCCTGCCTCAGCCTCCCAAGTAACTGGGATTACAGGTGCACGCCACTGTGCCTGGCTAATTTTTATATTTTAAGTAGAGACAGGATTTTGCCATGTTAGCCAGACTGCTCTTGAACTCCTGACTTCAGATGATCCACCTGCCTCGGCCTCCCAAACTGCTGGGATTACAGGCATGGGCCACCATGCCAGGACCACTTCTTTCTTTCTTTCTTTCTTTCTTTTTTAAATAAATAGAGATGGAGTTTCCCTGTGTTGTCCAGGCTGATCTCAAACTTCTGGGCTCAAGGGATCCTCCCACCTGAGCCTTCCAAGATGTTGGGATTATAGGTGTCAGCCACCTCATCCAGTCTACTTAAACTTTCTATACCTCAGTATCCTCATCGCAAAATAGAGATCACTGTAGTACTTAACTTCATAGGGATGTGATGAAGATTAAATGAGATTGTGATTACTTTAAAACTATGCCTGGGCCAGGCATGGTGGCTCACGCCTGTAATCTCAGCACTTTGGAAGGCTGAAGCGGGTGGATCACAAGGTCAGGAGTTCGAGACTAGCCTGGCCAACATGGTGAAACCCTGTCTGCACTAAAAATACAAAAAAAAAAAAAAAAAAATTAGCCAGGCATCGTGGCAGGCACTTGTAATTCCAGCTACTCGGGAGGCTGGGGTAGGAGAATTGCTCGAACCCGGGAGGTGGACATTGCAGTGAGCTGAGATCGGCCACTGCATTCCAGTCTGGGTGACAGAGCAAGACTCTGTCTCGGAAAAACAAACAAACAAACAAAAAACTACATCTGGAGGCCAGGTGTGGTGGCTCATGCTTGTAATCCCAGCACTTCGAGAGGCCAAGGCAGGCACATAGCTTGAGCTAAGGAGTTTGAGACCAGCCTGCGCAATATGGCGAAACTCCTTCTCCACCAAGAAATACAAAAAATTCGCCGGGTGTGGTGGTACATGCCTATAGTCCCATCTACTTGGGACGCTGAGGTGGGAGGATTGCTTGAGCCTGGGAGGTGGAGGCTACAGTGACCTGAGATCTCTCTACTCCAGCTTGGGGGACAGAGACCCCACCAAAACAAAAAACAAACAAACAAAAAACTACGGCTGGAATACAGTAAATAAATGCTCTATAAGCATTCCTAATTATTGTTGCTGTTTTCGAAACGTAAGGACTAAGGTGCTCTGGACTGAATTTGTGTTCTCTCAAATTCCTGTGTTGAAACCCTACTCCCTAGTGTGATGGTATGAGGAGGTGAGTAGGTCATAGGCATGGAGCCCTCATGATAGGATTAGTGCCCTTATAAGAAGAGACTCTAGGCCGGGTGCAGTGGCTCACACCTGTAATCCCAGCACTTCGGGAGGCCAAGGCAGGCAGATCACAAGGTCAGGAGATGGTGACCATCCTGGCTAACACAGTGAAACCCCACCTCTACTAAAAACACAAAAAATTAGCTGGGCATGGTGGCGGGCGCCTGTAGTCGCAGCTACTCGGGAGGCTGAGGTAGGAGAATGACGTGAACCCGGGAGGCAGAGCTTGCAGTGAGCCAAGATGGTGCCACTGCACTCTAGCCTGGGCGACAGAGCAGGACTCCGTCTCCAAAAAAAAAAAAAAAAAGGGGAGACTCTAGAGAGCTTGTTTCTTCCGTCCCTCCACTCCGTGTGAGGACACAGCAAGAAGACAGCCATTTGTGAACCAGGAGGGCTCTCACCAGACACCAGATCTGCCAGCCAGTACCATGATTTCAGACTTCCTAGCCTCCAGAATTGTGAGAAGTAAATGTTTGTTGTTGAAACCACCCAGTCTACGGTATTCTGTAATAGCAGCCCGGATTAAGACTTAGGCTTGGCAAGGTCAAATGGTTTTCCTAAGAGTGCAACAAGTGGCAAGGCGGGGAGCTACGGCCAGGGCTCCTGACTCACCATATTCGTAGTGACAGGTGACAGCATGCTGGCAGTCCTCAGAGCTCTCACTTGCTCTCGGCGCCTCCTCTGCCTGGGCTCCCACTTCGGCGGCACTTGAGGAGTCCTTCAGCCCACCGCTGCACTGTGGGGGCCCCTTTCTGGGCCGGCCGGGACGGGGGCCAGCTCCCTCAGCTTGCAGGAAGATGGAGGGAGAGGCGCAAGCGGGAACCGCGGTTGCGCGCGGCGCTTGCAGGCTGGCTGGAGTTCCGGGTGGGCGTGGGCTTGGCGGGCCCCCCAACTCGGAGCAGCTGGCCGGCCCTGCGGGCCCTGAGCAGTGAGGGGCTTAGCACCCAGGCCAGCGGCTGTGGAAGGTGTACTGGGTACCCCAGCAGTGCTGACCCGCCGGCACTGATGCTCGATTTCTCACCGGACCTTAGCTGTCTTCCCGCGGGGCAGGGCTCGGGACCTGCAGCCCGCCATGCCTGAGCCTCCCACGCCCTCCATGGGCTCTTGTGCGGCCCGAGCCTCCCCGACGAGCGCCACCCCCTGCTCCGCAGCGCCCAGTCCCTTCAACCACCCAAGGGCTGAGGAGTGCGAGTGCACGGCGCGGGACTGACGAGTGGCTCCACCTGCAGCCGCGGTTCGGGATCCACCGGGTTGAAGGCAGCTGGGCTTCTGAGTCTGGTGGAGATGTGGAGAACCTTTATGTCTAGCTCAGGGATTGTAAATACACCAATCAGCACCCTCTGTCTAGCTCAGGGTCTGTGCACCAATCATCACTCTATATTTAGCTGTTCTGGTGGGGCCTTGGAGAACCTTTATGTCTAGCTCAAGGATTGTAAATACACCAATCGGCACTCTGTATCTAGCTAAAGGTTTGCAAACACACCAATCAGCATCCTGTGTCTAGCTCAGGGTTTGTGAATGCACCAATCGACACTCTGTATCTGGCTGCTCTGGTGGGGCCTTGGAGAACCTTTATGTCTAGCTCAGGGATTGTAAACGCACCAATCAGCGCCCTGTCAAAACAGACCACTCGGGTCTACCAATCAGCAGGACTTCGGTGGGGCCGATAAGAGAATAAAAGCAGGCTGCCCGAACCAGTAGTGGCAACCTGCTTGGATTCTCTTTCATGCTGTGGAAGCTTTGTTCTTTCACCATTTGCAATAGATCTTACTACTGCTCACTCTTTGGGTCCACAGTGTTTTTGTAAGCTGTAAAACTCACTGCAAAGGTCTATAGCTGTATTCCTGAAGCTGGCAAGAGCGCTAGCCCATCGGGAGGAACGAGCAACTCCGGATGCGTCACTTTAAGGACTATAACACTGAAGGTCTGCGGCTTTGCTCTTTAGCCAACGAGACCACGAACCCACCAGCAGAAAGAAACTCCGAACACATCCGAATGTTAGAAAGCATGAACTCCAGAAGCACCACCTTAAGCAGCTGTAGCACTCACTGCAAGAGTCCATGGCTTCATTCTTGAAGTCAGTGAGACTTAAGAACCTGCTAATTACGCACACAGTAATCAAGTATTTGCCTGTAAACTCGTTTTTAGCAACCATAACAAGATACTGTGCTGCTAAAACAAAGTCATGGTTTTAAGTCTCAGGAAAAAGGTAATGGGTACAGTGTTCTCCATTTTAAATGTTTTTCCATGGAGTTCTAAGCTTTGGAGATTTGCTACTGCTTGTCTACTAGCACTTATGGTGCTTACAACCAAGCAAAGGCATTCACATACTTTTTTTTTTTTGATGGAGTTTTGCTCTTGTTGCCTAGGCTGGAATGCAATGATGCAATCTCGGCTCACTGCAACCTCCACCGCCCGGGTTCAAGCGATTCTCCTGCCTTAGCCTCCCAAGTAGCTGGGGTTACAGGCACCTGCCACCACGCCCAGCTAATTTTTGTATTTTTAGTAGAGACGGTTTCACCATGTTGGCGAGGCTGGCCTCGAACTCCTGACCTCAGGTGATCTGCCCGCCTCGGCCTCCCAAAGTGCTGGGATTACAGGTGTGAGTTACCGTGCCCAGCCCACATACATTTTTTCTTTCTGTTTTTTTTTTTTGTTTGTTTTGAGACAGGGTCCTGTTATGTCACCCAGGCTGGAGTGCAGTGGCATGATCAGAGCTCACTGTAGCCTTGACCTCTTGGGCTTGAGTGATCCTCCTGCCTGAGCCTCCTGCATGCGTCATCACACCCAGCTAATTTTTTTTTTTTGAGACAGAGTCTTGCCCTGTGGCCCAGGCTGGAGTGCAGTGGCACGATCTCTGCTCACTGCAAACTCCGCCTCCCGGGTTCGCTCCATTCTCCTGCCTCAGCCTCCCATGTAGCTGGGACTACAGGCGCCTGCCACCATGCCCGGCTAATTTTTTGTGTTTAATTTTTGTATTTTTTAGAGGTGGGGTTTCACCATGTTGTCCAGGCTCATTCACATAAATATTAATAGGGAAAGCTCAAAAAATTAGTTTATGACTGCCTATAACCCCTGCCTCTCTGCCTTAAAAACCCTTACCTATACACCTCAGATCTTAAGCATAAGCTGCCTGATTCTCCTTGCTTGGCACCCTACAAATAAATGCCCCGCTTTCTCCCACCACAAGCCTCGGTATAGATAGTTGACCTTACTACACTGGGCAAGTAGACCCCAGTTTGGCTCGATAACACTAACTTCCCTTTAAAAGGGGCAGGAGTAGTTCAACAGCTTTTTTGTTTTCATAAGTACCCAACCTTGTGGCTTAATTGCATACTCATATCATAGCTGTATTTTCTGTTCCTAGGTTGGATGAAGGAATCAGATACATAAGTAATTTGCAGCATTCCACAAATTCAGTAGAGGACACAATGACTTCTAGGTTTACCACCCTATGAATAAGGCCGAGGGCCCTTACCAACCACGAATAAGCCACAGTCATCCCTTACCAACCACGAATTCTACCAAATATAGATTGATTTTAGTACTCTTTTCCCACAATCATGCAAATTTCAGACCAAGTATATACGATCTGAGTTACTCTTGTAGGTGATAGTTAGAAAAGATGGAACCAGGAAGCTGGAAAGAGGAAAAGGGTGGTGTGCAAAAAGTATATACTTTTGCCATGCCCCCACCCTAAGGCAACTGAAGCAAAAGAAACAGGTGTTGGAATTCTACTCCTGCCCCTTTTAAAGGGAAGGGAGTTACTGAGCCGAACTAGTGTCTACTTGCCCGGTGTAGTAAGGTCAAATATCTATATTGAGGCTTGTAGTGGGAGAAACGGGGGCGTTTATCTTATTTATTTATGACAGATTTTTGCTCTGTCTCCCAGGCTGGAGTGCAATGGCGCGATCTCTGCTCACTGCAACCTCCGCCTCCTAGGTTCAAGCAATTCTCTCTCCTGCCTCAGCCACCCAAGTAGCTGGGATTCCAGGCGCACGCCACCACGCCGGGCTAATTTTTTGTATTTCTAGTAGAGATGGGGTTTCACCATGTTGGCCAGGCTGGTCTCAAACTCCTGACCTCAGGTGATCTGGGGGTGTTTATTTGTAGGGTGTCGAGCAAGGAGAATCAGGCAGCTCATGCTTAAGACCCAAGGCTTACAGGTAAGGGTTTTTAGAGCTGGGAAGGCAGAGGTTATAGGCAGTCATAAATTAATATATGGAGGATACATGCTGGCTTCTCATATAAAGGAGGACATCTCGATGTGAGGACCCATAGGTCATAGGTGGATTTAAAGATTTTTTGATTTGTAATTGCTTAAAAAAGAGCTTTGTTTAAAGATTTGAGGTCAGTAGAAAAGAACGGTAGCTCTGGCTCGAGGGTGTGACTTTTTGTAGGCTGCTCAGGAAGAAGAAATTTACAACAGAGAACAGTGGTTACAGTTTAGCCCTCAGTTCCCCCTTATTTGAGGTTTAAGTGCCAATGGATCCATTCGGTGGGGATCTGGGTTTCTGAAAAACCACCGAGGGATATATGCTCACATGTTATTTTTAGTTTTTATTGTTGTTGTTTTGTTTTTGTTTTTGTCTTGAGACAGTCTCGCTCTGTCCCCCAGTCTGGAGTGCAATGGTGTGATCTCAGCTAACTGCAACCTCCGCCTTCCAGGTTCAAGCGATTCTCCTGCCTCAGCCTCCCGAGTAGCGGGATTTACAGGCGCCTGCCACCATGCTTGGCTAATTTTTGTAGTTTTAGTAGAGACGGGGTTTCACCATATTGGTCAGACTGGTCTCGAACTCCTGACCTCAGGTGATCCACCCACCTCGGCCTCCCAAACTGGTGGGATTACAGGCATGTGCCACCACACCTGGCCATTATCATTAGTTTTTATAGGGAACCAAATATCTCATGACTTTAACTTTTTTGGCTATTGTTTCTTTAATTTTTTGCTTATTGTTCATTTTTAGGGCTAGTTAGGTGCTTGGAATTTATTTATTTATTTATTTATTTATTATTTATTTATTGATTGATTTTTTGAGACGGAGTCTCGCCCTGTCGTCCAGGCTGGAGTGCAGTGGCTTGATCTTGGCTCACTACAGCCTCTGCCTCCCGGGTTCAAGCAATTCTCCTTCCTCAGCCTCCCAAGCAGCTGGGACTACAGGCACATGCCACCATGCCCGGATAATTTTTGTACTTTTAGTAGGGACGGGGTTTCACCATCTTGGTCAGGCTGGTCTCGAACTCCTGACCTCAGGTGATCCACTTGCCTCGGCCTCCCAAAGTGCTGAGATTACAGGCCCAGCCTGGAATTTTTTTTAGGTAACTCAATACTTTAAAAATTTGTATTTTATGTGGTGCTTGATAGGCCTCTAAGGGGTTCCTGCTCGGTCTTAGGAGTTGTACCTAGGTTATGCTACTCTTATTTAGTTAAAACAATATGGCAAAGCCAACACTATACAAGGGGACTTCAAAAAGTTCATGCAAAATGCATATTATGAAAAAAAACTATGTATGGATTTTAAGATGTTTTTGCACCAACATAAATGCACACTAACTTGTAACATGTCTGAACAGAACCTAGTTTGAGGCACGAAGAAGGATATTACATCAGTTTGAAAAAAGGCTGGGCATGCCGGGTGTGGTGGCTCACGCCTGTAATCCTAGCACTTCGGGAAGCCGAGGCGGGTAGATCACAAGATCAGGAGTTTGAGACCAGCCTGGCCAACATGGTGAAACCCCGACTCTACTAAAAATACAAAAATTAGCTGGGTGAGGTGGCACGTGCCTGTAATCCCAGCTACTTGGGAGGCTGAGGCAGAAGAACTGCTTGAACCTGGGAGGCAAAGGTTGCAGTGAGCCAAGATCGTACCACTGCACTCCAGCGTGGGCAACAAAGTGACCCTCTGCCTCAAAAAGAAAAAAAAAATTAAAAAATTAGCGAGGCATGGTGGTGCATGCCTGTAGTCCTGTCTACTCAGGAGGCTGATGTGGGAGGATCGCTTGAGCTCAGAAGGTCGAGGCTGCAGTGAGCCAAAATCTTGCCACTGCATTCCAGCCTGGGTGACAGAGCTAGACTGTGTCTCAAAAAAAAAACAAAAAACAAAAAACAGGCCAGGCACAGTAGCTCACTCCTGTAAATCCTAGCACTTTAGAAGGCTGAGGTGGGAGGATTACTTGAGGCCAGGAGTTCAAGACCAACCTGGCCAACAAAGCGAGACCCTGTCTCAATTTATTTTAAATGAAAATAGTAATTAATTTTTTTTTTTTTTTAAAGAAAATAGGCTGGGCACACTGGCTCACTCCTGTAATTGCTTTTGGGAGGCCAAGGTGGGAGGATTGCTTGAGCTCAGGAGTTTGAGACCAGCCTGGGCAACATGGAGAAATCCCATCTGTACCAAAAATACAAAAATTAGCCAGGTGTGGTGGCAAGCCTCTAGTCTCAGCCACCTCGGAGGCTGAGGTGGGAGGATCGCTTGAGCCTGGAAGGCAGAGGCTACAGTGAGCTGAGATTGCACCACTGCACTCCAGCCTGGGCAAAGGAGCAAATCCATGTCTCAAAACAAAAAACAAAAAAAACAAAAAACCTGTAAAGGGCACCCAATTTTCTTCAGTTAGTAATAAAAAAAGACTGCATTGATGTGGTTACGTTCCCAGGACCCTCAGTTCCTTAAGGATGGACTACATGGCTGGTATCATTGCCTACAAGAGTGTTGACCTTGATGAAGCTTATATTGAGAAATAAAGTTTATACTTTTAATTTTTATCTTCTAATTCCATTTTTCCACAAACTTTTTGAAGTCCCTTCATATAAATCAGTGAGTTTTGAGAAATGCCCAAGTGTCTATGTGGATTTTTTTTATTTTTTTTTTTTGAGACAGGGTCTCACTCTGTCATCCAGGCTGGAGTACAGTGGCACAATCATGGCTCATTGCAGCCTTGACCTCCCAGGCTCAAGTGATCCTCCCACCTCAGCCTCCTTAGTAGCTGGGACTACAGGTGCATGCCACCACGCCTGGCTAATTTTTGTATTTTTAGTAGAGACGGGGTTTCTGCATGTTGAACAGGCTGGTGTCGAACTCCTGACCTCAGGTGATCCACCCACCTTGGCTTCCCAAAGTGCTGGGATTACAGGCGTGAGCCACCGTGCTGGCCATGAGGATTTTTTGGTTAGCCTTTTTTTTTTCCCCTCAAGCATCTGAGTTAATCCAGAACTATAGTGGGATCCTAGAAACTAGTCATAACATTAAAAAAATGTAATTTAAGATTCGGTAGAGAGCTGGTAAAATTATGTGAAACAGAATGAACTGAAATTACCACATGACACTGGAAATCAAAGGAGGGGACATTCTGCAGTATTTCTAGCTACTAAGCGATGGCAACTTAACAGTCGCTGTATGGTTCTCTTTAGTGTGCAGCCTGTGTTTTATTTTAGTGAACCTTGTAACCAATGCTGATGAATGCCAATCCAAAAACCACTTCCAACTTTCTTCTTCCTTGTCCACCTCCTACCAGAGGAGCGGAAAAAGCTAAAAATTCCATTTTGCAACCAGTCTGTGTGACCCAATCCTGTACTATGAGACACGCGGGGGTTTCTGTGGCAGGGAAGATTCTGGAAAAGATTTTTCTCCCTGATTTAAAGGAGAGAGACACACGAGAAGGGCCCTTTTACACCTCCCTCCCTTCTTGATAGCACCCTCCTCTGGGTGCTATCATGTGAGGATGTGACGCCTGGAGCGGTGGCAGCCCCCTTGAGATCAGATAAACCCCCAGCCTGAAGCTGAAAGCTGACACGTATAGGAAGGTAAGAATGGAAAGACCAAAGGAGCTCCAATCCTTGTAGGCACTGTTGAGTTGCCAATCCAACCCTGAGGATCACCCATTTTAGACTTAAGAAACGGAAGTTCTTAGGTGGAAGCCACTGCTCATTTCACATTAACTGCAGTTGAGAGCATCCACGGGATACAAATGTCAACAAACTATATGTAAGTGTTTTCACGAGGTCACTGCGTATCTTCATCCTCCAGGCCTCCATCTTTTCCTCACAAAGTCTGTTCAAATTTTCAGAGATTCTTTTTTTTTTTTTTTTTTTTTTTTTTTTGAGACAGAGTCTCACACTATTGCCCGGGCTGGAGTGCAACGGCATAATGTCTGCTCACTGCAACCTCTGCCTCCTGGGTTCAAGCGATTCTCCCACCTCAGCCTCCTGAGTAGCTGGGATCACAGGCGCCCGCCACCACGCCTGGCTTATGTTTTGTATTTTTTAGTAGAGACGGGGTTTCACTATGTTGGCCAGGCTGGTCTTGAACTCCTGACCTTGTGATCCACCCACCTCGGACTCCCAAAGAGTTGGGATTACAGGCATGAGCCACTGCGTCCGGCCTCACAGAGATTCTTGAGGTTAGAGAGAGACACTGCTTATTACAGCGCCCCTCAGAAGGCTGTGAGGTTCATGCGCTCCATAAAATACTACACAAATGTAAAAGACAAATAGTAACAAAATACTTCTGTGTTAGGGAAAGACACTGACTTTCATGCAGTAGGGGACAAGATGCTACGAAGCAACTGTGTCTTTTCCGCTGGGGAATGAGTACTGTGAAGCTGGAGGTGGCGGAGCGGGAAGTATTTTTAAAACCTTGTTGTTAAGACATTAACTGCAGAAATGCCACACTAAGCTGAAACTGGGAGTGCCGCTTCCTGGCTTTAACATTAAGCTGACCTGAAGCTTCAGAACCATGGACAACTAATCAGAGTTTACCGAAACATAGAGTATGTAAAAAAAAAAAAAAATAGTTTAAACTGAAAGGGCAAGTTGGGACCTTGTAAAACGCCTACATGTTTCAACTACTCATTGCGGAAGGTGTTGCCTAAAAATACTTATCTGCATATTTGTGATATGTAAAAGAAGACCAAAATCTCACTGATCTCTATTTAAGGATGCTGATGCTTACATCTTGGTGGCTGACAGTGGCCACCCCAGCCCCTCTGCAGTGTCCCAAAGGCCACCCTCTTCGGGTCCTTGGCAAGAACCTCCTACAGAAACTGCCGAGTTAAGGTGGAGACAAGATGGGCAGCAGAACCACTGGAGGAGCTCTGCTGTGGGATGCCAGAAAGAAAACTGTTTCTAGAAAATGCCTTTAAGACAATCTTCTTAGTTTTAAAGAAATCAGCCAGGCGCGGTGGCTCACGCCTGTAATCCCAGCACTTTGGGAGGCCGAGGTGGGTAGATCACCTGAGGTCAGGAGTTTGAGACCAGCCTGGCCAACATGGCGAAACCCTGTCTTTACTAAAAATACAAAAAAATTAGCTGGGCGTGGTGGCGGGCACTCGTAATCCCAGCTACTCAGGAGCCTGAGGCAGGAGAATCGCTTGAATCCGGGAGGCAGAGGTTGCAGTGAGCCGAGATGGCGCCATTGTACTCCAGCCTGGACAACAGAGCGAGACTCCGTCTCAAAAAAAAAAGAAAAAAGAAAAAGAAATCATGGCTGTGAGTGGTGGCTCACGCCTATAATCCCAGCACTTTGGGAGGCTGAGGTGGGTGGATTACTTGAGGTCAGGAGTTCATGACCAGCCTGGCCAACATGGTGAAACTCCGTCTCTACTAAAAATACAAAAATTAGCCGGACGTAGTGGCAGGCACCTGTAATCCCAGCTACTTGGGAGACTGAGGCAGGAGAATTGCCTGAACCCGGGAGGCAGAGATTGCAGTGAGCTGAGATCACAACACTGCACTCCAGCCTGGGCGACAAGAGCAAAACTCCATCTCAAAAAAAAAAAAAAAAAAAAAAGAAGAAAAAAAAAGAAAAAGAAATATAAAACTCAAGGCAAAGAAAAGGTCTTTAGTTTGTTCCCCTACCACCGATGTGAAACGGGGAGCTAGGGGAGATGTGGAAGGATGACTAGAATCTAACACATTGCCCACCATTTTTGAACTTGAAGGTTGAGTTTGCAAATCATTTACCGCCTTTGCCTACCTCATCTGCTAGTTGCCTTCTGGAAACTTTGCGGTTCCCCCTCAAGTCTAGTTTATTTGATTCTAACTTTGGTACAAGATTTCTGGTTGGAGAAAATGAGATGTACCTGAAATTTCCAGGCTACCATTCATTCACTTTAGATACAGGGTCTTGCTTTGTGGTTCAGGCTAGTCTCCAACTCCTGGCCTCAAATGAACCTCCTGCCTCGGCCTCCCAAAGAGCTGGGATTACAGATGTAAGCCACCGTGCCCAGACCTGTACTTTTTACCCCCTTTTCTGAGGTGTTCCTTTCCTCTCCTCCTGAGCAGGTATTAATTACACTGAAGATCAACCCACACAGGCTGACTCAAGAAAAGTTCACTTTTTCGGAGGTGGGGAATTTGCTCAACAGGCCCTCAGGGAAGGTGAAGTATGCATCCCTCTGAGGACCCTTCTGCTTCCTGTGACCCCCGCTGCTTGCTTTAGATACTTCCTTCCCAAGCTTTTTCAGGGTGGAGCTCACTAATCATTAAACTGTAAGGGGATGTACTTGGTGTTTCCTGCAGACACACAGGCTCTCTGTGCTTGAAGAAGTAGGTCTAGGAGGATTATGCCCTCCAGAGAAAAAGGAAAGGTAAGAGCTACAGAGGGGAATTCTCACAATGGCATTTTTTTGGTCCTTCCTGAACGTTGGTTACATAAACCAAAAAAGCATATTCTTTTTTCTGCTCAAGCTAGCCTGATTTGGATTTCCATGAACCCTTATAGCTATTTTTGAGACAGGGTCTGGCTCTGTCACCCAGGCTGGAGTGCAGTGACACAACCACAGCTCACTGTAGCCTCTACCTCCTGGGCTCAAGCCATCCTCCCACCTCAGCCTCCTGAGTAGCTGGGACTACAGGTGTGTGCCACTACATCCAGCTAATTTTTCTATTTTCTGTAGAGACAGGGTTTCACCATGTTGGCCAGGCTGGTCTCGAACTCCAGGGCTCAAGTGACTCACCCGCCTTGGCCTCTCATAGTACTGGGATTACAGACAAGACCAACCGCGCCTGGCCAGGTATTTTTTAAAATTGTGTATTTCTCAGCCAGGTGCAGTGGCTCATGCCTGTAGTACCAGCACTTGGGAGGCTGAGGCAGGAGGATGGCTTAAGCCTATTAGTTTGAGACCAGCCTGGGCAACATAGTGAGACACTATCTCTGCAAAGAATAGAAAAAAATTAGCTGGGTGTGGTGGCGCATGCCCGTGGTCCCAGCTACTCGGGCCCCAGGCTGAGGTGGGAGGATCGCTTGAGCCTGGGAGGTCGAGGCTGCCATGAGCAGTGACTGCACCAATGCACTCCATCCAGCCTGGGCAATAGTAGTATCTTGCCTCCAAAAAATAAAGAAAATTGTCTATTTCTAAAAACCTGTGTTTAAATCTCATCATTTCCCCTCAAACAAGTAGCTTGTATAAAACTACTCATAACATGAACATGCCAAAGGAATTCTTTTGAATGATGAAAATTTATTTTGCACATTATATTAAAATTTATTTTCTATGTATACCCAAATTTTCAAGTATTAGATTTACTTACAAATTCACCAGTGTTATCATTATACAATTCGCTGGAATTAACAGTTGCAATACAGTTATTCTAGCTTTTCATATTCAATTTGAATGATCAGAAAAGTATATTAGTCACACAGAATTAAATATTTTAGATACTAAGAATCTTAAACTTTATAAAAGATAATAAAACATAATTGAGTATCTGCTTAAGTAACAAAACAGTTAAGAAATTGTTTGGGTTATAAGCAAAGGAACATAAGTGTAAAATGTGTAGAAAGATAAATATTTTCCAAATAAAATTCTAATAAAAGGCTAAACATTCTCAAATATTTTATATACATGAAGAATAAATTATTTCTGGTTAACATGTTTTTGCCTTAGTGCCAAAAAAGCCAGAACCAATTTGATAAGCTTACATCAAAATCAAAGTTTTCTAGATATGAATTCTATTATACCATCTCTATATTTGTTTAGAATTTTGCAAAATTCTTAGAAGATTGCATGTTAGGGTGGAGAAGATAAATGCTTGCCAATACTGACATGGTTAATTTACAGACAGGCTCGAAAGGAGGAGGCTAGAAAAGAAGAGGGAAGATTATGTCACTAAGCTTAGCTACAAAGGGAAAAGCCACATGGAAGCAGAGACAAAGGCGATCCCGGCACACAGAGGCATGTTTGCTGTGGCTCAGGGTTTGTTTTTCAAGTGTTCAGAGATGAATTCCAGCAAGACTTCTGGTTTGAGTCAAGCCTTTCAACTGAGGTGCTTGGCATACTTAACGGAAAAAGCGAGTACATTCAGATTTAGTTTTGCTAGATATTAAACTAGAAAACTGGATGACAGTAAAACCAATACAGAAACAAAAAGTCGTGTTTCCAGTTAAGAACCGTACACACAAGCAGGTTTTGCTTATTAATGTAGCAGGAGAGCATGGAAATTGGAGTTCAGATTCTCTGGAAAAGATAAAAGGCAGGGGAGGGGAGAGAAGAAAAGGAGGAATGCAGAGGAGCCATCCAAGAATGACGAGTGATTCGTGCAGGAGAGGGAAATACAGACATTCTGTCCGTGTGAGATTCTGCTTCAGGTACTGGACATCATCCACCTGCACCTAGAGGGATATGTGTTCAGGGTCTCACTATGGTTAGTTCCCATGTGCTAGACATAGGTTGCTAGCTAGAAGTTTTGCCAGCCATCTTCCCCCTTCCTAGTGCTAATGCCTAATTTCCTAAAGTAATCGGAATCCTTACAAGCCAGGGTAGCTCAGGAGGTTCTATTTATTTATTTATTTATTTATTTATTTATTTATTTTGAGACAGAGTCTCACTGTGTGGCCCAGGCAGATCTCGTCTGGGCGCAAGTCTCGTTGCAGTGGTGCAATCTCGGCTCACGGCAACCTCTGCCTCCCGGGTTCATGCGATTCTCCTGTCTCAGCTTCCCAAGTAGCTAGGATTACAAGGGTGTGCTATCACGCCTGGCTAATTTTTGTATTTTTAGTAGCGAGAGCATTTCGTCATGCTGGCCAGTCTGGTCTCCAACTCCTGACCTCAGGTGATCTGCCTGCCTTGTCTCCCAAAGTGCTGGGATTATAGGCATGAGCCATCGCGCCCAGCCTCAGTAAGTTGTAATATTACGTCTACTCGGCTCACAGATGCTTGAGCCAGAAGTGGGAAGGGTACACTTGTATTTTGGGCTCAAATGGTTTTCAAATAGAATACATTTGACCAAATAAAGGGAACACAGTCCTGAGCCCTCCTCTCTCCAGATATGCATGCAATCCACACCATCAAAAGAAGAGTTCACTGTTCCCAAGGCCAAAAAGAGGCTATGCTGTACTGCCAAGAACTCTATAGCAAAATCGAACACCCAAATTAAGTGCCAGAATGATGCAGCCCACTCTCACCAGGAAGAATGACATGTGAGAAGACTTTTAGCAGATGCAAAAATGTCACCCCACCATGTCATTTTAAAAAATATTTTATCAGCATACAAGGATACTTCAGTTTTTAACCTACACAAGGTTAGGTAATGTTTACCTTGAAACATAATTGCATACGGCCCTTTATGCCACTCACCTAGGGCTTTAATAATAAGGGCAATTGCTAAGTGTGCTGTCTCTTCTGGGGACTTTTCTCTGAAAAGGGGACGATATATTGATAAAATATTTTATTAATCAGTTAAGAATTTGTGATCTACTTGAAAAAGATTATTTCACTTTGAAACTGCTATTGCTCATGCAAAAGTACTTGATTTTCATATTATACAGAGCTCAGAATCTTTGGACTACACAAACATTCTCTAAAAGGGCAATGACTTATATTTTCCAAAGTTAAGACATGACATCCAAAGGACAAAAGGTAGCTATTTTTTTTACCAATGTGGTTGGAACAGTGATAACGAGTAATGTATTCACCAAACTGATAAAAAAATCTGCCTGTGGTTCCTCCACTGTGTCTGTGTGCATGTGTGTGTATGCAGAGAAAGGCAGAAAAGGTTCTATCCATGTCATTGTCTCTAAAATGCTTATTCTTGCCCACGTGCCAGGAATTTGAATAAGATGAGAATGGGCCAGGTGCGGTGGCTCACGCCTGTAATCCCAGCACTTTGGGAGGCCAAGGTGGGCGAATCATGAGGTCAGGAATTAGAGACCAGCCTGGCCAACATGGTGAAATCTCATCTCTACTAAAAATACAAAAATTAGCTGGGCGTGGTGTAATCCCAGCTACTCAGGAGACTGAGGCAGGAGAATCGCTTGAACCCGGGAGGGAGAGGTTGTAATGAGCAGAGATCACGATGCCAATGCACTCCGGCCCTGCGACAGTGTGAGACTCCGTCTCAAAAAAAAAAAAAAAAAAAAAGGTGAGAATGTGCTTCTCCAGAATAACCCCAGTTGTATCTAGAATTTACTTGTTTTCAATATAAAGGTAAGGTAGGTATGAGAATGTTTTTAACAACAGAATTAATCAATCTAGATTAGGATGCTGTGTGGCACGGCCATTCTCGAATTTTGAAAGCCTGAGCTGGTTGTGAGCAAGGGGATATTCATTAATGACATAAATTTCATTTATGAAATATGTATCCATCATCTAGGTAGCTTACACATGGAGAGCTGAGTGCATCCCTTGTATAAAAAGTAAATGAAGACCAGAAGGAAGCAGACTTTGTCCTGCAAACTGAAGCAGAGTTCCACGCTAAGAATCAGCAGATTTTCTAGGTACGTAATGCCACCAGTGGAGTATTATTACAGTTCTCAAATCCTGAGGGAAAGAGATGGAGAAGAGGGAGGGAGGAGGGAAAATCTTGCATTCGAAGAGGTAAAAGAGTCCCCATTACAACTGCAATGCTTCATTAGACAGCTGATTTTTCTGGCTGGAAGGCACATTAAAAATAACCCTAACAGTAACTTACCAAGACAATGGAAATCAAAAGAAAAGAAGGTAGAGGTGCAGCTGTCTCATTAACATAACAACCAACTACAGCTGAAACAATACTCTGGTACAGGGACTAGCTCATGTTAAAGACTGGGTATTTAGGTAAAGAGGATCTGGTGCTCTTGGTTTAGCTTCAGTGATTTTCCAGCGCTTATTAAAGCCATTGTGCCCTGAACATGGAGACCCCCAAATTCTCTATGTGCCAAAGATTAAGTCGTAGAGAATTACACCAATGTTTGCTGTTGGTGTGCACCACAGATGAGCCCAAGCTCCCTGGTCCGGCTAAGTGGAATCTTCCATGCACTGTGCGCAGCTCAGGTAGAAAGTCAACTAAGCAGAAAGGAGATAAGGAATGGCTATGAAATACCTGACTTCTTTATCTTGGTTATGTGTCCATAATTTGCATAAAAATAAATAATACGCATTAAGTCAAAATCTGGGTTCAAATATGTAACAAGAAAACAAAAGGACAACAATCTGGTATTCTTTTTTTTTTTTTTTTTGAGACAGAGTCTCGCTCTTTTGCCTAGGCTGGAGTGCAGTGGCGCGATCTCAGCTCACTGCAAGCTCTGCTTCCCAGGTTCATGCCATTCTCCTGCCTCAGCCTCCCGAGTAGCTGGGACTACAGACGCCCACCACCACGCCCGGCTAATTTTTTGTATTTTTTAGTAGAGACGGGGTTTCACCGTGTTGGGCAGGCTGGTCTCGAACTCCTGGTAATCCGCCTGCCTCGGCCTCCTAAAGTGCTGGGATTACAGGCATGAGCCACCGCACCCGGCCAACAATCTGGTATTCTTAAGGCAAAACAGTAGAAATCTCTTTAAACAGACACTTTATTAGATCCACAGGCGATAAAATCCCAGAGCTACTGTTAGGCATGTAAATACAGACCCTGTAAGAAAAAAACAATTGAGAATACTATTAGTTCTGTTAAGAGTTACTTGAGGGAACATCTTTTTTTTAAGAAAACACACATTTATTTACTAAGAAAACCTAAAAAAGAAAACCTAGAAACTTAGATTGCTCACTAATGTGCCATATTCTGTGAAACACCTGCCTACCGAAAAAAAAAATCCCACACCCCTTATTTTATTTTCTTATTTTAGAGACACGGTCTCATCTGGCACCCAGGTGGAGTGCACCATGCAATGGTGTGATTACAGCTCACTGTGCCTCAAACTCCTGGGCTCAAGCGATCCTCCTGCCTCAGCCTCCCAAGAAGCTGAAGCTACAGGCGGATGACACCATGCCCGGCTAAATCTTATTGTAGAGACTAGGTCGTGCTGGGTTGCCTAGGCTACGAAAACTTTTCAATAAAAGTCTCAAATCGCAAAAATTCTGTGGTCACAAGGTCTATGTATATGCACTATATAGACAGTAACACACAATTTAATATAAAGAACAACATTTCACTATTAAATAATGCTGTAACCTTAAAATATTTAATTAATCCAAGATGTTAAATCTGACTTTAAATAATGGTTACTTCGGATGTGGGGGTGGTACATGAATGTTCATTCTCTCTTTTGGATCAAAAATCTCGAAAGTAAAATAACTCCTTAAAAGGAGTGTCACCAATTGAAGCAGAAAGATTACAACTGAAACACACCTTCCATTTTATCCATAAAATATTTCGTGTCTTGAATCTCATTAAAATCCCTAATAACCATAGTTCAATTATAGTATCTTATCAAATTTCCAATTCTATCAATTATAAAGTACACAATTACTTTATTTACTACTAAGAAAGAAAAAGTGCCAATTAAACTGTGATACTTCATCTACTGGAAATTGTAAGATGCTTTCCAATTTCAGAGATGTTAAAATATTTCAGAAAGTGTTGGAATCAATGAAATGCAGTATCTGTCAATGACTTATTTTATAAATTTATTTTCTTTTCAGGTTGATTTAAATAGATATAAAATAGCTTACCTGCTAAATATTTAATATTATCAAGCTTGTGTGACTCAAGCATGGTTTTGAGGCCAGCAACCTCAGTTTCGATCTTCCTGTCTGTCTGGGTAAGGGCCCGATCTTGCTGGGCATGCTTTTAAATCGAAGAGAGTCACAGCGTTAGACCACAGCACGTCCCCTCTGCTCACCATCCTATAGCTCCTTCCCAACGGGATGCACTCACAGGGAAACCTGGGTAAGACTATGGAGGCCTGGGCTTTAGTCTCAGTTCTAAAACCCTAATGCTACACTGCATTGGTCAGGACCCTTAACCTCTCCAGGCCTTAGTTTTCTTCCATTTGAAAAAAAGAAAAACAGAACGAAACGAAACAACCAAGCCAGAGGACCTGCCTTTACCTAGACTGTTTAGAGAATCAAATGCAATAATCTACGTGAAAAAGCATTTGTAAGCTCTAGGTTGCTATATAAATGAGGTGGCATTATGAGGCCAGTCTATTCTCAAAGGCAACGGCTACATCTCATCCTTCTAAATCCTCCTTAGTCAAAGACAGACAGTAAACTCAAAAATGTTTTCAAGAAATGGAGTCTTAGATATGCCGGGCACGGTGGCTCAAGCCTGTAATCCCAGCACTTTGGGAGGCCGAGGCGGGCAGATCACGAGGTCAGGAGATGGAGACCATCCTGGCTAACACGGTGAAACCCCGTCTCTACTAAAAATACAAAAAATTAGCCGGGCGTGTTGGCAGGCGCCTGTAGTCCCAGCTACTTGGGAGGCTGAGGCAGGAGAATGGCGTGAACCCGGGAGGCAGAGCTTGCAGTGAGCCGAGATTGCGCCACTGCACTCCAGCCTGGGGGACAGAGAAAGACTCCGTCTCAAAAAAAAAAAAAAAAAGAAATGGAGTATTAAATAATGTAAAAGCGGCAGTGCTTGTCTTGAGCTATTTCTAGTCATATTTTTAAAAAACTTTCTTCTTTCGTGTTCAAATATCAAGTGTTTCATTACTATGAGGCTTGACTACCCAGGGCCAATTTCTGTCCTTCCCCAAATATAATACAGTTAAACTGGATACATAATCAACCCTCAAGAAGGCAGTGGGTTTGGCCAACGCTGTAGGGGGTTGTATAACTGCATTAAAGCATAAAAACCGTGGGAATGCTTCACTAAAATTCCTAGAGCAACTAAGTCTTTCCCTATGCTAGCAATTCAGGCAGAGAAAAAAAGAAATAAATGCCTGGATGAGTAGAAAACTATTCCAGAGAAATATCCCAGGATTCTGGAATTCTGTCATGAAAGCCTCTTGGGGGTTTCAGAGGTCCCAGGTTCCATACAGTATGGAAAAGGAGAAATGTATGCTATAAATTAAAAATAGAATAAGACTTCTCCATTCCTCACTATTCTTCAATTACTGAGATTTAAACTTTCTTAATAAAACTTTCGTCAAGAAAAACAAACTTTCAAGTAGGGCGTGGTGGTGTGCACCTGTGGTCCCAGCTACTCTAGAGGCTGAGGTGAAGGAGGTTGCAGTGACCCGAGATTGCACCACTACACTCCAGCCTGGGTGACAGAGCGAGACCCCATCTCAAAAAAAAAAAAAAAAAGAAGAAAAGGAAACTTTCATTAAGAAAGTTTAAATCTTCCATAGGATAACTATCTTCCATTAAGATAACCAAATATTTTTTGAAGTGCAAAAAATCCCGTGACACTCCACTTCTGCATATATACCCAAAAGAACTGAAAGCAGGGATCCCAGCAGACATCTGTGCACCCATGCCCACTGCAGCACTATTCACAAAAGCCAACGGGTGGAAGCAACACAAGTGCCCTTGACAGACGAATAAAGAAAATGTGGTATATATATATAATGGAATACTAATCAGCCTTAAAAAGGAAGAAAGTCCTGGCATTCCAACAGCATGGATGAACCTTCAGGACACTGTGTTAAGCGAAATAAGCCAGCCACAAAAAGACAAACACTATGATTCTATTTACATGAGGTATGTGGAATAGTCAAATTCATAGACAGTAGAATGGAGGTCGCCAGGGGCTGGAAACGGGAATGTATAAAGGGTGCAGAGTTTCAATTTTGCAAAATAAAGAATTCTGTGACAGACAGTGGAGATGGTTGCCCCAAAATGTGAATGTACTTTAAGTGTACTGAACTGTACACTTAAAAAATGGTTAAGATCCTAATTTTTATGTTGTGTGTATTTTAGCACAATGTAAAAAATTCCCATGACAGTAAACCTGCATGTAACTTCCTATTATCACTACAAACAACCATGCATGGGACGAAGCAAAGATGAGTACAATGACAAAGAAAAATCAAAGTCTTGTTTCTTACCAAGGCCACTATTTCTGTTCTCAATTCCAGCAGCTTCTTTTCGTTCAATGAATACTGAAATAAACACATAACATGGGTCAGATTCTGATCTACTCCTCTCTCTTCTCCTTCTCTGGTGCCTTAAATATTCTGGTCTCAGTACCTCCTAGAATATGTAACACCAGAAAGTCACCTCTGGGACGAAGTAGCCTACCTGCCTCTTTATATCTGTTACTTGAGGTTTCTTTTTTTTTTTTTTTTTTCCCCATAGAGATGGGGTTTTGCCATGTTGCCCAGGCTGGTCTCAAAACTTCTGAGCTCAAGCAATCTGCCCACCTCGGCCTCCCAAGGTGCTGGGATTACAGGCATGACCTCCTGTGCTGGCTAAAGTTTCTTATTATACTTACTCATTCCTCCAATATCTGGATTTCCTTAGTCATCTGTCACTTCTCCCTGCATCTTTCCTGGGATGTCTTTAGGTCCCTCCCACTATTGTAGCAGCACACCCTGGGTACCAGTTTCAAAGGATGTGGAGTCACATGGTTTTTGGTTTTGAGAGGGTTGAAAATGGAGACTCAACTCAATTTAGGAGCTATCCCATCATAACTAGTAGCAAAACAGGTCACTACTTGAGTCTCAACAAAAGACAGGAAAGGTATGAAGTTGGGGAAAAAATAGCTGCAAGGATTATTATTCTATGACAAAGACATTGTGTTGTGATTATAAAGCACAATGTAAATACATAAATACACTAACTCATCACACGCTGGGGTTTTTTTTGGTTTGGTTTTTTGTTTTGAGATGGAGTCTCACTCTGTTGCCCAGGATGGATGGAGTGCAGTGGCTTGATCTCGGCTCCCTGCAACCTCTGCCTCTCGGGTTCAGGCAATTCTCCCGCCTTAGCCTCCTGCACATGTTGGTTTTAATAACAATAAAAAAACCCACTTCGGCGTAGTCATAATCCAGTGCTACTAAAGGAACTAATTCTACCCAGAGTTAAAGTATCTCGCCTTTGGCTATTAATGTCAGTGAAAAGATTTAGTGCAGTTTTGTAGACAGTAAGATTGAAATCAGACTTATCTCCTTAGTAGTGGGTAACAGGATTTAATTGAGCATATGACAATCAGTAATTTAAATGAAGACTTTTAAGACCTACATTAATTTTGTTATAGAAAGAAAAAGTTAATGCTTTGAAGTATATAGAAACTTTCTAGCTATAAAATGTTCTCCTGGGACTACTGGGAGCTTAGAATTAGGAAAAAAAAAAGACAGAGAGAGAAAGAGAGAGAGAGAGAAACAGAACCAAAAAACCCCAAAACCCTAAGCCAAGGAGTAGGTTGTAAAACCAAGAACAATCAATGCTCTTTAAACCTCAGGGTTTCAGACCAGGAGAGCCCTATGCATCAGACGACCACTAGAGGGCGGCGTGGAACAAGATTTTGTGCACCACTAAACCTCAGTCTTCATTAACTCAACATTGACTCACCCTCAAAAAGAAGAGCCTAAATCTTGACGCTGCCATGGTTTTAAAAATAACATCTATGTGGCTCTATATCCCCATGCCCCAAAAGTTTATGTGCCATACTGCTTTTGGAACTGGCTGTAAATATCATAGTTAATTTGCAATTTAATATTTAACCTTATAACTTTACCAAAAGAACGAGAGCCAAAACTCATCTTCACCAATGCATGTTACAAACACGCTCGCTGTATAATTTACTACTGCTTTGTGCTTCAGAGAAATCTAAGTTTATGATTACCAAGAACAATCTCCCAGCTAGGTTACTATATCACATAAATTCACTGGCTTCATGGGAGCTAAGA
This sequence comes from Nomascus leucogenys, assembly GCF_006542625.1. Lineage (NCBI taxonomy): Eukaryota > Metazoa > Chordata > Mammalia > Primates > Hylobatidae > Nomascus > Nomascus leucogenys. Next base: position 62,240,156 of record NC_044388.1, read on the forward strand.
TATGAGGATGCAAAGGCAAAAGGATGATACAGTGGACTTTGAGGACTTGGGGGAAAGGGTAGGAGGTGGGTGAGGGGCAAAAGACTAGACATTGGGTACAGTGTACGCTGCTAGGGTGATGGGGGCACCAAAAATCTCAGAAATCACCTCTAAATTTCTTCATGTAACCAAACACCACCTGTTCCCCCAAAACCCATTGAAATTAAAATAATAATGAAACACTAAAAAAAGACTATGAGAACAATTCATAGTCACAGTTACTGTTCAAATATACCACAAAGACACTTTCGTGTCATGCAGAAAAAGTTACTATCATGATGGACAGGATTTAATTGAAACTCTGTGCATTGGTTGCTTTCTGGAGATTAAGGTCAATATAGTCATTCCAGATAAAGTAATTACATGTAAATTATATTTATCAGCATATTTAACTAGTAAATTCAAGTAAAATAAAATCAAGTTAAGTAGTTTGAGTGCTGCATTATCAAATTTGCAAAATATTATAAGCTTTACTTTTCTTATAAGAACACTGAATGGATCCACTCTATATATCCAATAATTTAAAAATATTAATATTTGCAAGAATGAAATTTCATCATTTTTTTCTTTTTTTTTTTGAGACAGGGTCTCGCTCTGTCACCCAGGCTGGAGTGCAGTGGCGTGATCTCGGCTCACTGCAATCTCTGCCTCCCGAGTTCGAATGATTCCTCTGCCTCAGTCTCCCGAGTAGCTGAGACTACAGGCGCCTGCCATCATGCCGGGCTAATTTTTGTATTTTTGGTAGAGACAGGGTTTCACCACGTTGGCCAGGCTGGCCTCGAACTCCTAACCTCAGGTGATCCGCCCACCTCGGCCTCCCAAAGTGCTGGGATTACAGGTGTGAGCCACCGTACCCGGCAGAAATTTTTTCATTTTGGTTTAAAGACTAAAATTATAATTGTGAAAAAAATTTCTGGAAAATTTTTGTTTGCTGGATGATGTGAATGACTTAAAATGAGTAAAATCTAACTGTTACATGATTGAAAAATGTACATATAGATCAGCCTAGTTATGTTATTAAAATGACTCTATGTAAAATATAAAAAAATTCACTGGCCTTAATCTGCCCTGTATTTCCTGATGTCCTTGATGCAGTTTTTCCCAGGTTAGTTAGCTACACACAGTCATTTTCCTACATCAAGTGAATTCAGTTCTTCCTGAGTACACACCCCATAAAGATAAAGGTAACCAAAAGAGTTTCTCCTCTTCCAGACACCAGTGACATGCTATAGTCAGTAACTATTTTAGTAATACTAGGTGATTTAATCTTTACGGGTGGAGACTGTTGTCGTAAGACTAGAAAGACAGGTAACACAGCCTTAATAATTATTTTGTATAACGAAGCTGGGATTAACTCTTGAAATCCAGTGGCATTCCAAAACACAAGTAGGTTGCTTTGTTGAGTTTCAGTATTACCTTCACTTATCATTAGAGCACATTTTAATTAAAAGCAAATTGTGAAAAATGAGAAGACAACAAACAGTTGTGAGTACTCAGTTTTCTGCACGTCTACTCAGTTTTGTGTTAGTGCAAGATGCTCTCTGCCCTATTTCTCATTATGCTAAGAATAAAAAAGGCACCTGATGTTACCAAACTCAAATAAAGTCTGAGCAAGAAGACGGCTGAATATTCAGACAGGGTTAAAAATCACTAGAGGCAACCCGACACATATCTTTATTAAAACACACTTAGGCCGGGTGCGGCGGCTCACTCCAGTAATCCCAGCACTTTGGAAGGCCGAGGTGGGCGTATCACAAGGTCAGGAGATCAAGACCATCCTGGCTAACATGGTGAAACCCTGTCTCTACTAAAAATACAAAAAAATTAGCCGGGCGTGGTGGCGGGCGCCTGTAGTCCCAGCTACTCTGGAGGCTGAGGCAGGAGAATGACGTGAACCAGGGAGGCAGAGCTTGCAGTGAGCCAAGATCACGCCACTCCAGCCTGGGCAACAGAGCAAGACTTTGTCTCAAACAAAAAAAAAAGAAAAAAAAAAAACAAAAAACACTTGCCAGCCAGGCGCAGTGGCTCCCTCCAGTAATCCCGGCACTTTGGGAGGACAAGGTGGGCGGATCACTTGAGGTTAGGAGTTTGAGACCAGCCTGGCCGACATGGTGAAACCCTCTCTCTACTGAAAATATAAAAACTAACCGGCGTGGTGGTGGCGCCTGTAATCCCAGCTACTCGGGAGGCTGAGGCAGGAGAATTGCTTGAACCCAGGAGACGGAGGTTGCAGTGGGCCGACACGGTGCCACTGCACTCCAGCCTCGGCAACAGTGAGACTCTGTCTCAAAAAACCCAAACAAAACAAAACACCCTCACAACTTCTCACTATATTTAAAAGACAGCATAGAATTTTTATTTTTTTTTGGGGGGGGGGGGGGACCAGAGTTTTGCTCTTGTTGCCCAGGCTAGAGAGCAGTGGCACGATCTCAGCTCACTGCAACCTCTGCCTCCTGGGTTCAAGCGATTCTCCTGCCTCAGCCTCCCGAGTAGCTGGGATTACAGGTGCCCGCCACCACACCCGGCTAATTTTTTGAATTTTTAGTACAGACAGGGTTTTACCATGTTGGGCAGGGAGGCTGGCTCGAACTCCTGACCTTAGGTGATCTGCCCACCTTGGCCTCCCAAAGTACTGGGATTACAGGCGTGAGCCACCGTGCCCGGCCACGAATGTTTTAATCTTGAATTCCAGTATATAATTTAATATTATTTAATATTAATAATTTACTATATTCAAGCCTGAGATAATCAACTTAACTTTTGCAAGATCAAGACCTATGAAGATTTAAGTCAGTATTAAATAGATCAAGATTGCATTTAATTTCTTTATGAATGTCTATGTAACATATATCTAATATTTCTGAAACAAAGATTCAAACTGACTAATTTAACTAGGATTTTAATTTTAATGTTACTTTTGAAAGCATCAAATTTAAGTCTTAATCCAAAATTATTATAATAGAGAAAATACACCCTAACACTGATAAACAGATAAACATTTAACAGTACCTATGACTTAGGCTTAACCAAGCATTCCATTCCAAAAATAAATTAATTCATAATGTATTTTTAGTAAAGGAACGTACCAATTCTTTTACTCTGCTCTTTTCTAGGTTGAAGTCTAATTTGGTATCTGTTCGGACTTTGATCACTTCATCCTAAAAGGAGGGCAAACAACAAAGAAGGAGAAATCCAAAGTAAGAAACTCAAACTCTCTGAGGACGTGATGCTGGGACCACTGCCCCCACTGTCCCTATCATAGGGGAGGCAGCCCAGGGAGGGACAGAGCCAGGGGCTTCCAGAGAAATGGATCTAGGCCTCCTGGCATCAGGGAACTCTGGCCAAGCCACATCTGGAGGCAGCCTGTCCCAGGACTTCCCAGTTAGACACAAATAACCCCCTTCTATGCTTATGCCAGTCTAGAGTGGGTTGTTGACCTCCATCCCCATTTTTTTTTTTTTTTTTTTTTGAGATGGAGTCTCGCTCTGTCACCCAGGCTGGAGTGCAATGGCGTGATCTCTGCTCACTCCAACTTCTGCCTCTGGGGTTCAAACAATTCTCCTGCGTCAGCCTCCTGAGTAGCTGGGATTATAGGTGCATGCCACCACGTCTGGCTAATTTTTGTATGTTTAGTAGAGATGGGGTTTCACCATGTTGGTCAGGCTGGTGTCGAACTCCTGACTTGTAATCCGCCCACCTCGGCCTCCCAAAGTGCTGGGATTACTGGCGTGAGCCATCGCGCGCGGCCTGTTGCTGCTTTTAACCTCAAGACTCCTCATACAATCTCTGAATGGAACTTATGAATAAAGCTGATCTTAAACAACTTTGGAAAGCAAAGATGGACTCAAAGCAGCAAAATATTAAAACCTGGTTTACACAGAGCCTTTTCTCTGATACATATCAAAGCCTTTTTTTCTTTAATATCTATGTTTTTTCTATTTAAAAAACATGAAATAGCTGGCACAGTAAGCATTTAAAAATCACGTGCGATTCTCTAAAGACAGTCTAAGAGAGTTTAAGGGTTCCTTCCATGCGGCTACTTTAGAAAAACTTTTACTTAAAAATGACTTAATTCCTCCTAGAACACAATTTTCTTTTTTTTTTTTTTCTTTTTTTTTTTTTGAGACAGAGTTTCATTCTTGTTACCAAGGCTGGAGTGCAATGGCACAAATCTCGGCTCACTGCAACCTCTGCTTCCTGGGTTCAAGTGATTCTCCTGCCTCAGTCTCCCGAGTAGCTGGGACTACAGGCACCTGCCACCATGCCCAGCTAATTTTTGTATTTTTAGTAGAGACAGGGTTTCACTATGTTGGCCAAGCTGGTCTGAACTCCTGACCTCAGGTGATCCACTCAGCCTCCCAAAGTGCTGGGATTACAGGCATCAGCCACCATACCCAGCCACAATTTTCGTAATGAATATGGTTATAGACAACAGTAATTCATTCATTGGCTGTGTTCTTAGCTAAATCTTCCAATGTGTACTTTTGAGGCATATTACACAAACATTTCACATAGAATTAAGTTTTTAAAAACATCTATTTCTAATATTATACTTATTAAGTTTATATAATTACAAACAAGCCAACAAACAGGAAAGCGAATCTTACCATTACTTGTTGTTTTAACTGATGTAGTTCGAGTTTTATTTTCTAAAAACACATTAAAAAAAGTCTTTAGAAAGAACAACATAAAACGTAGTAATCGACAAATATCACAATATATATTTATGCACAAGTTCTTCAGGCTTTTCCTCCGTTCAGAAACCGTATTGACTGCAGAATGGCATTACAACACAAGTTTGAATTCATCTTGGAGGCTACATAAAGTTAACTCAGTTGTGTTTGGCACACACATTTGCCTTCAGTGACCCTGCTTTATTTAGTGTCTCCTTCAGTTTATCTTTTAACTAATTCTACCCTCAAATAACTGATTTCAAGGACAACCTAGAGAGTCTGAAACTTTCCCACTTTACTTTTTCCTAGAAGGCTTCTTACAAGGCTAAGGTCAACAGGCAATAAATGGCCTTCCCTATGGGACTTTAAATAGGACTGAAACTAAAAGATGCATAGAGAACACTTACTTAAATGCTGATCCCATATGCTCTATTTAAAAGAAACACAGGAGATATTTTGCAGCAGCAATTATTCAAAATAACCAAAAACTGGAAACAATTCTAATATACACTACAATAGAATGATGGGGCCTATTCATGTAAGACTATAGACAATGAAAAAAATGATCTCTTGCTACAAGACACACAGTATGATACCATCAAATGGTTCTAGAATAGGCGAAACTAGTCAATGGTGTTATCAGCCAGGACAGCATTTCCTCTGGCGCAGGGGCAACTGAGAGGCATGAGAAAGGGACACTGGTCAAGTTTTCCTGCTTGATCTGACTGGAAGTGTACACTGTATGAAAATTCACTGAGATGTACACTTATGTGTGCTCTTTTATGTGTATATATTTCATCTCCATGTCTTAATATAATCAACTTTCTAAGTGTGAGTGGCTCTGTTTTACCTCATTTTCTGCTCTGAGGGCTGAAAATTCACTCTTCTCCAAAATAATCATATCCTTTTTCACATTTGCAATCTGAGACATTATTTGCTGAAAAGTGATTTCCTAGGAAAAGAAAAACAAAATACATAATCTAGTCTACCCTAAAAAGTCCACTTCCTATCATCTCAATGTGCTATCTTCTTAGTGAGAAACCAGGAGAATATGGACACAAGAAGAGGTTCAGTAAAGTCATCTTTTATTCCACAAGGGGAAAAGCAAAAGAAAAAAAACAACACATATCTGGCCAGGCAAGGTGGCTCACATCTGTAATCCCAATACTTTGGGAGGCCAAGGCAGGTGGATCGCTTGAGCCAAGGAGTTCGAGACCAGCCTTAGCAACATGGTGAAACTTTTCTACCAAAAGTACAAAAATTAGCCAGCTGTAGCAGTGCACGCCTATAGTCCCAGCTACTTGGGAGGCTGACGTGGGAGGATCGCTTGAACCCAGGGGGTCAACAAGGCTGCAGTGAGCTGAGACTGCACCACTGCACTCCAGCCTGGGCCAAACAGTGAGACCCTGTCTCAAAAAAACCCCCCCAAAACATAAAAAAACAAAAACCACATATCTGGTTATTGTTACCAAGTGAATCACAGCTAAAGGGTGGTGATCTGAAGACTCGGGAACATGATGCTATAATATTATACTTCAGGCCACGTCTCCATTTATTAAAGTATATTTCACTGGAATCATTTTGAACAGTGAGCTTTCAAGCATAATGATTCTACAACTGTTGACTAAATAGCTCTGAGTAAGTATTTTTTATGCCACTGTAATCTTTTGCCTCTTAATCATGGTAAAAGTTACTATATACTTTTCAACTGGGTATTATCCAAAAAATTACATTAAAACATTACTACAAATAATATCCCATCTTCACAGTCCTAATTTGCTAAACCACCCAACAAGGCTAACCTGCTGCATCTTGGTGACCATATCTTTGTAGACGATGTCCATGTTGGCCTCCAGGATCTTGACCAACGCAGACACAATGATTTCTGCTTGTTGAGTAGCAAACCCTAAGCAAGCACACAAGCAAAAAAAATCATGCTCAGGGTTACAAAAGCCCACAGCAAATGCACACATTCATGTGAATGTCCAAATCCAGGAGCAAGAGTACAGCACAGTGTGGTAGGAGGCAGGGAGGAGGGTAGAGCCACAAACTATGATGTGTTGGTCACTCAGAGCAAGCACGAAACATACAAGTTGGCTTCCCCAGGTACCGGTGGCTTTGCTGACTGATCTGTAAGTCCTTCCTAGCTATCAAAAGTCATGTTTTCAGAGACTATTTAATGACATAGACAATGCTGGCAAGTCAATGTCAGGTGAAAAAAGGCAAGACTCAAAATTACAGATGCAATTCTTGTTTTTATAATTTAACAAAGATTCATAGTCATTTTTATTTTCTTCTTTATGTTTCTCTGCATTATGTAATTTTCTATGGTGGACAATATTTATTTAATTTTATAATGTGTACATGATTAAAAAATGATTTCCTTAAATAGGAAAGCTCAGCTGTTTTATGTCCAGCATAAGGCAGTCAAATCATTGACTATATAAATAGTAATCTAGCTGTTGGCTAACGTAATGATAAAAGACAAAATCAGCTCTTTCATTTTTCCTCCACAATTCTATTCAGTAACTAGTCTGGGAGACCCAAAGTGGAAAAAATATGTTCTTTGGCAGTCAATAAATGATACTGAATTGAATGATAGAGATTCAATGCAGTACTTGGTATTGTTTTTTTTTTGAGACAGAGTTTTGCTCTTGTCCAGGCTGGAGTGCAATGGCACGATCTCAGCTCACAGCAACCTCCGCCTCCTGGGTTCAAGCCATTCTCCTGCCTCAGCCTCTAGAGTAGCTGGAATTACAGGCATGCGCCACCATGCCCAGCTAATTTTGTATTTTCATTACAGATGAAGTTTCTCCATGTTGGTCAGGCTGTTCTCGAACTCCCGATCTCAGGTGATCTGCCCGCCTTGGCCTCCCAAAGTGCTGGGATTACAGGTGCAAGCCACCACGCCTGGCCAGTACGTGGTATTGTTTTTAAAAACGTTGGAAAGTAACTCCTATTTCACATAAATTCCAATTAAATGCTTAAAACTGAGTGCCTGGGAAATAGTTCTATTAAATGCTTCCAGCTATAAGAATTTCAGAAGAATCTATTGATTCCTGTAATTAATTGTGTATTTTTTGGAATAAAGTAGTACTGAATTAATGGAATTTGTTTGGATGAGATGAAGCATGGGACTATAATGAACAAAAAAACCAAAGACACAGATTTAAAGGAGAAGGAAAAAAACCTCCAAAGACCTATTCCCATCACTTTCATCAAAATCCTTTAATTTTTCAACGTGTGTTGTGCACATGTCTAGGAAAAAAATACAAAAGGTTACCCACCAAAATGTTAACATTGTTTAGCTCTGAATCTGTTTTCTTTTTTCTCCGCTGTCTTCCTAATTTTTAAAAACTCAAACTAAACTTTTGCAAATTTTAAAGCTTTATTACGAAGAGTTCACTGGCTGGGTGTGGTGGCTCACGCTTGTAATCCTAACACTGGGATGCCAAGGTGGGAGGATCTTTGAGCTTAGGAGTTCAAAACCAGCATGGGCAACATAGTGAGATCCCATCTCCATTTTAATGTAAATAAAATTTAAAAAAATTTTTAATTAAAAAAAAAAGAGTTCGTGTTTAAACATAATTAGGTTTGGCAACTGGACACAGTGGTTCACGTCTGTAATCCCAGCACTTTGGGAGGCCAAGGTGGGTGGATCACTTGAGGTCAGGAGTTTGAGACCAGCCTGGCCAACATGGTGAAACCCCATCTCTAGTAAAAATACAGAAAAATTGTCCAGGTGTGGTGGTGCATGTCTGTAATCCCATCTACTCAGGAAGATGAGGTGGGAGGATCACTTGAAACTGGGAGGTGGGGGTTGCAGTAGGCCAAGACTGCGCCACTGCACTGCAGCCTGGGCGAAAGAGTGAGACTCTGTCTCAAAAAAAAAAAAAGAAAAGAAAAAAATTAGGTTTGGCAATGATGAGGAAAAGAAAAATAAAGGTAGAAAGAGAACTTATGTTGATTGTAAAACAAACTCTAAAGCCATATACTTTATAACCACTTGTGGGAGGAGAAAGGGATAAGAAAAAGTGGAAGTCTTGGCCAGGTGCGGTGGCTCAAGCCTGTAATCCCAGCACATTGGGAGGCCGAGGCGGGCGGATCACGAGGTCAGGAGATGGAGACCATCCTGGCTAACACAGTGAAACCCCATCTCTACTAAAAATACAAAAAATTAGCCGGGCGTGGTGGCAGGCGCCTGTAGTCCCAACTACTCGTAGTCTTAGGTACTCGGGAGCCTGAGGCAGGAGAATGGCATGAACCTGGGAGGCGGAGCTTCCAGTGAGCCGAGATTGTGCCATTGCACTCCAGCCTGGACCACACAGCCAGACTGTCTCAAAAAAAAAAAAAAAAAAAAAAAAGGGTAAGTCTGAAAACCTACTGAGTTATGAGGCAGAAATTAATTTTTTGTAGACACGAGGGAATAGGACAGAACCAGGGTCAGTGAGATCACAGGCATATAAGAAATTTTCTTAATCTGAAGACAGGTCTGGATAAAGAAAGGGTAGAATATGCCTTGAAAAGTCCTTCCTGGCCTCCTACTCAGCCAGTCATCTCAGACACCCCCAACTCATCCACGTTGGATTGAACAGCCCCTCCACACCACGTACTGCAGTGTGGCCCTCACACCACAGTCTTGAAAGATGCAAATAACCATGGGTTAAGGTTTAAAATCAAGAAAACTAGGAAGACTTCTGCTTATCAATTTTTTTTTTTTTTTTTTGGTAGAGTCAGGCTCTATGTTGCACAGACTGGTCTTGAACTCTTGGGCTCAAGCCATCCTCCCACCTCAGCCTCCTGAAGTGCTGGGATTACACGCATGAGCCACCTCGCCTGGCCTTATCAGAGTAACTTTACGTGCTCCCTTCTCACTTCTACTTTTCTCTTTTAAATTCTGTACTGAAAGAAGTTTTGGCGAAAAAAGCCTACCGTGACAGGAAAAGTTGTGAAAATTATTACACAGCATATGACAGTTTTTCCAAAGTTCATTCATGCATATTATCTTGTTTAATATTCAAAAAGATCTTTGGAATTCTTATTACACTCATACCATAGACGGGCAAATGGAAACTGAGAAGAGGAAAAGGCTTCCTAAGCTATGCAACTAGTAGTCTGCAGAGTTAGGCTCGAGCCCAGAGCTGCTCTCTCCCACAAAGCACAGAATAATTCATTCTGTCACTTTGTCTTAGGCATGTGAAGTACCTCTACGGAGAGTAGCTTTTCGGACACAAACATGTACAACTGGACAAATAACTAAACAATGAAGTAAAAACACAGGCAAATTTATTTCACAAGCATAATTTACACTATTTTGAAATTCTGATTTTTGAGAATGTGTCACCATATAGAGAATTATAATTGGTATATTTGTCTAAATATGATTTAGTACGAGAATGTCCCCTACATTCTAAGTCTAAAGTGCATTTTCAATGAATGCCATATATACCAGAAAAATCTTTTATCTTAACAGCAATAAGGGAGAATGTTAGGCTGAATATTAAAAAGAAAAAAGAGGGCTGGGTGTGGTGGCTCACGCCCGTAATCCCAGCACTTTGGGAGGCTGAGGCGGGTAGATCATGAGGTCAGGAGTTCGAGACCAGCCTGGCCAACATGGTGAAACCCCATCTCTATGAAAAACACAAAAATTAGCTGGGTGTGGAGGCTTGTGCCTATAATCCCAGCTACTCAGGAGGCTGAGGCAGGAGAATCGCTTGAACCCGAGAGGTGGCGGTTGCAGTGAGCCAAGATCGCACCATTGCACTCCAGCCTGGGTGACAGGGCGAGACTCCATCTCAAAAAAAAAGAAAGAAAAAGAAAAAGAAAAAGAAAAAAGAATAAAGAACAGTAAGTTGAAATTGTCAAGAACTGCTACTCAGCAACATTTCAATTTCACAGGATTTTAAAAAGCACACAAGATGCACGGTAATAAAACTATCACTTCTGTGCTTCAGACACTGTTGTCATAGGAATCATTCTTCAGCTTTGCTGACTTGTGTCTAAATTTTTACCTATTAACACTGTACTTCCATGGTGATGTTACAGAAATACACTTCACTTGGACAAAGAGACAATGTGTGAGAAAAGTCTCCATTCTATTGATGAAGCAAAAATGTCCTCAAGCAAAAAATGAGGACTTATAAAAACGGAGATTAATTAGAAGATTACCCATAGGCTTAAAAGTCAAAGAGATAAAAATCAGCCAGACGTGGTGGTGTGTGCCTGTAGTCCCAGCTACTCAGGAGGCTGAGGTGGGAGGATGGCTTGAGCCTGGGAGTCAGGTTAACAGTGAGCCGAGACTGCGCCACTGCAATCCAGCCTGGGTGACAGAGCCAGAGCCTGTCTCTAAATAAATAAATTAAATACAAATAAAAAATAGAAGTCAAAGAGAAACATGAGAAATTAAATGAAACCATAAGAGAAGTCATAATTTAAAGTGTTTTTCTAAGGCACTAAATGATGAATGAGAGAGGATTACCATTGTCTTCCAGTAAGCACACTAAGGCATGAGTGTCGAAGTAGAGTTTCCTGCTCCCAGAAGAGGTGAAATCGCTCCTTTTGCGCTCCAGCTGCAGGGATCCAGCAGACAGGCTTAGCTCTAGGGTGGAAAGGACAGTAAGCTCAAAATAGACTTCATGCAAAACAAAAGCAACTCAGCACTCTGAGAAAATAAGGCATACCCCAAAGCCTATCTGGTACTTTATAACAGCTTCACTGAGATACACAATTCACCCAATTTCAAGCATACCATTCAATAGGTTTTGGCATAGAGTTGTGCAACCATCCCACAATCAAATTTAGAATATTTTCTTCACTCTCAAGACAAACTGTACCCCTCAGCTGTCACCTTCCAATTCCCCCAGCCCTTCTCCACTGCCCCCAACCATACCCAGGTCAAGCACTGGTCTATTTGCTGTCTCTTTTGTTTATCTACTCTGGAGATTTCATAGAAATGGAATCATATAATATATATAGTCTTTTGTGACTGGCTTCTTTCACTTAGCATGTTTTCAAGGGTCATCCATGTTGTAGCACGTCCGTACTTTTATTTCTTTGTATTGCTGAATACTCCTCCATTGTATAGCTACATTAAATTTTGTTTATCCATTTATTAGTTGAAGGATGCTTGAGCTGTTTCTACTTCTTGGCGATTACGAATTACAAGGACGTTGTTTTCAATGATCTTGAGAATATACTTAGGAGTAGAATTGCTGGATCATATGATAACTCCATGTTTGTTTTAGCAACTGCCAGACTGTTTTCCAAAGCAGCTATACCATTTTACACTCCCTCTAGCAGCGCACAAGGGTCTCAATTGCTTCACATCTCACCAACCCTTGCTATCATCTGGGTTTTTAAAAAATTAGTTATCCTATTGGGCGTAAAGTGGTATCTCACTGTGGTTTTAATCAGCATTTCCCTGATGACTAAGGATGTTGAGCATCTTTTTATGGGCTTGTTGGCCATTTGGATATCTTCTTTGGAGAAATGTGTATTCAAGTCAGCTATGGTTTGAACGTGTTCCCCAAAGTTTATGTGTTGAAAACTTAATCCCCAAAGCAACAGTGTTGAGAGGTGGGTCCTTTAAGAGATGACTAGGCTATCAGGACGGCTCGGTTCATGAATGGATTAATGCTGCTATCTTGGGGATAGGTTTCTGATAAAAGAATGAGTTTGCCACCCCTTCCCCGACATGTGTGCTGTTCTGCCTTCTGCCATGTTATGAAGCAGCAAGAAGGGCCTGGCCAGATGTGGGCCCCTCAATCTTCAACTTCCTAGCTTTCAGAATTGCAAGAAACGTATCTCTTTTCTTTATAAATTACCAGTCTGTGGTATCTCCTTATAGCAGCACAAAGCAGACTAAGGCAAAGTCCTTTGCCCATTTTTAATAGGGTTGTCTTTCTATTACTGAGCTGTAAGAGTTCTTTACATATTCTAGATACAAGCTCCTTATCTGATTATGATTTGAAAATATTTTCTCCCATTCTGTGGGTTGTCTTTTCACTTTTTGATACTGTCTTTTGAAGCACAGAAGTTTACTTTTGATGAAGTCCAACTGATCTGGTTTTTCTTTTGTTGCTTGCGCTTTTTTCTTTTGTTGCTTGTGCTTTTGATAACATACGTAAGAAACTACTAGGTAATCCGAGTACATGAAAATTTACTCCCATGTCTTCTAAGAGTTTTACAGTTTTAGCTCCTACATTGAGGTCTTTTCCTCATTTTGGATTAGTGTTTTAAATGGTGTGTGGTAGTGGGTTCAGCTTCATTCTTCTCCATGTGGATATCTAGTTGTCCCAGCACCACTCCCTCTACTGAAATGTCTTGTCACTCTTGCTGAAAATCAGTGAGCTGTAAGCATGAGGCCTTGTGTCTGGGCTCTCCATTCTAATGCTTTTATCTATGTGTTTGTCCTTACACCAGTGCCACACTTTCTTGATTACTTGTAAGTTTGTTTTGACACCAGAAAGTGTTTTTTTTGTTGTTGCTCTTGATTTTTTTTAAGACAGGGTCTCACTCTATTGCCCAGGATGGAGTGCAGTGGTGCAATCACAGCTCACTACAGACTCGACCTCAGCCTCCCAAGGTGTGGGTTTTAAACTTTGTTGTTTGTCAAGGTTGGTTAGCTATTCTTGTTTTCTTGTATTTCCATATGAACTTTAGAATCTGTGTGTCAATTTCTACAAGAAAACTGCTTGGGATTTTGATAGGGATGTGTTAAATTTGTAGGTCAGTTTGAAAAGTACTGCCACCTTAATATTAAGTATTCAGATCAATGAACATGGATGTCTTTCCATTTATTTAGGAATGTTATACTTTAATGTACATTATACTTTAAGTACATTGCACTTTTTGTAAGTTGCTGGATTTGGCTTGCTAGTATTTTGTTAAGGATTTTCTTATCTTTAATCATAAGAGATATCGGTCAACAGCATTCTTTTCTTGTAATGTCTTTGCAAAAGCCTATCTTTAGAGAGCTATATTCTAACAATTTTTACACTACCTTTTCTATAAGTTTTTGTGCATTTAGCCACAGATCCAATCCATTTTGTAAACTTCTTGTTTCAAGGTACTCATCTGAGGGAGATGGTATAGTATATGGTACAGTTTCTTGGCTTTTGGATTTTATGAATTGCTAAAATCTTTTTTTTTTTTTAATTGGGCCAGGTGAACTAGTTCATGGTTGTAATTGCAATACTTTTGAGAGGCCAAGGTGGGAAGATCACTTGAGGCCAGGTATTCGAGACCAACCTGGGCAACACTGCAAGACCTCATATCAAAAAAAAAAAAAAAAAATTAGCTGAGTGTGGTGGTGTGTGCCTGTAGTCCCAGCTATTCCCAGCTACTTGGGAGGCTGAGGCAGGAGGATGGCTTGAGCCCAGGAGTTTGAGGCTGCAGTGAACTATGATCACACCACTGCACTCCAGCCTGGGTGACAAAGCAAGATCCTGTATCGAAAACAAAAATATTAAAAGGCCGGGCGTGGTGGCTCACGCCTGTAATCCCAGCACTTTAGGAGGCCGAGGCAGATGGATCACGAGGTCAGGAGTTCAAGATCAGCCTGGCCAAGATGGTGAAACCCTGTCTCTACTAAAAATACAAAAATTAGCCATGATTGGTGGCAGGCACCTGTAATCCCAGCTACTCGGGTGGCTGAGGCAAGAGAATTGCTTGAACCCGGGAGGGGGAGGTTGCAGTGAGCCAAGATCGCACCACTGCACTACAGCCTAGGTGACAGAGCGAGACTCCATCTCAAAAAAATAAATAAATTAAAAATAAATAAATAAAACAATATTTGAGTTGCCAATTTTTAATTGTGTCATGAAAGAAAATTTAAATATAGCTGCTTACTGCTACTATTAAATGTTGTACTAAAAAAGACATTATGACACCAAAAGAAAAAAAAGATGAACAATCTAAAGAACTTCCATTTAATCAACTTAGTATATGAAAATCTTGCTACATATTTGCCATTACTTTTCTAATTTTGCCATTAACTGGCACCAGTTTCAGGTCTGGTGTTGTAGAAGACAGGTAGGAGCAAGAAGGGTCACCTGCCAACTCAAAGGTCAAAGGTTTCCCCAGCAGGCCTCTGAATGACCAGAAAGATGCTCCAGCTGATCAGCTTCCACTCTCAGTCCTTCACCCCTGATTATACTATAATGAAATCAAGAGTAAACAAAAATATGATGTGGACTGAACCCTACAGATGTGACGCTTTGCTGCAGCCTATGGGAGTCACTCCCAGCCTACTCACAGCTTGGGAAGAGGAGGGTAAAAGAGATGTAATAATCCATATCAGTATCAATAACCATTTGCAGACTGACACAATATAAAGTCCAATGATTTACGTGTGTTTGTGTTTGTTGGTAAAACTGGGCCCTGAGATTCAAAGAACCACTGTGCTATGACACGAGGTCCTTGACCTGGCATACAAAGCCCTTGCTATTTATGACCACGCTTATCCTTTCAGCTTTCTTTCTAGCAACCTAAGCTATTCTATTTCCTGCAATTGCATGCTTAAGCATGGCTTGCTCCCCTTTCCCAATCGTTAAACTTTAAGCATTCTTTTTACCCTTCTTCATTAAATCGCCAATTTACTGAGTATACATTATGTTCCAGGTGTGGCATTTTCTTTTTTACACTTTATGGTTCCCTCTGCTTCCTCCACCCAGCTAAGGGAGCAACCTTTATTGCGCCCATACCTGTGTTCTCAGCTCAGTACAGATAGCTCAACACAGCACTTACTACATTATTTCCTCATCTGTATCATCTATTTGTCCAAGCTGCCCAGGAGCAGCCAGTCTTGCTCATTTTTTATCCTTAGCATCTGGCAAGGTGCCTGGCATACAGCAGGCTAGGAATTTTTTTTTTTTTTTTTTGGTAATTGAACTGTAATGACTTCTACAATCTGGATTATGAAACTGTCTAGAGGGAAAATTCAAGATGAATTCCTTTCTCCTCAGTTTTTCCCTTTTCACATAAATGAGCTCACTTAAATCTGGTACCTCTTTTTCAGTTTATTTCCAGTCCTGAGACTAAAACTGGCCTCCATGAGAAGAGACCCAGGATGTCTGCCCAACACAGAAGAGACCTAGCTTGAGAAACAGTGGGAGTGAATGAATGAAAGCACTTCTCTAGGGGACCTCCTAAGGACCACCTCACCTGCCCTAGAACTCTACTGGACTGTCCCATGTGTCAGGGAGCTTGAAAACACCTGAGTCTGGAATGACTTGTAAAGAGTGACAGGATTACTCTAGACCCAAATTCCTTAGTAAGAAAATAATCATTCCTGTATTTAAAACACAACCTCCTCACCCCCACCCCCACATAAACAAAACAATCACATGACTACTTTGTAACGCCAATTTGGATACTATAGTTTTGTTGTTGTTGTTATTGTTCTTTTTCAGAAAGATTGGAACCAGAAACAGCAAGCTTAATTCCAAGAAATCCTGCCTCTGAAAGGTCGACAGAAGGGCTGGTCACTTCCCAATGGGCACTCCAACCCCGGCTGAGGGAAGGAAATGCCCTCTTGCCTTCTGTCAAAGGGCACTACCTGAGGACGTGGCCAACTCCCAGACGCCTCGCTGATTATAAGGAAGCGAGTCAACTGAGCTGTGTTAACGCGTAACATGCAATTCCCCTTTCTGGGGACCTTCAGCCTATCAAGACGATATTAAAAACCCACAATTACAATAGGGGCCCAAAGTTAGCCTTGGACAGGATGAGGAAAGCTTCCTACTCATGACATCCTTAAGTAGCCCAATTGAGAACCTCAGGCACCAAGCAAACAAATGGTTGGGAAACGCTCATTAGCTGGTTAATGGGCATACACCCTTCCTTAACTGTGTCTCTGCTCTGCTTGTTCTTATGCATCCATACTCATTTTTTATGATGACTGAAGAATGAGATCGCTGACACTAAAACAACAGTACCACCTTACTGATTGGTCAGCAAATCCATGAGAAAGAACACTCTCTTTTTGCCCCATACTCTTGTATTGAGACAAAAACAAATTGGAAATTACTAGCTTGTCAGAAAAAGCACAACAACAGGCAAAATACAGAAATAAAGACCAAACTCATCTCCGACTCCTAATTACTGAAGGACAGTGACACCGAGTTCACTACTCATTCCCCACTCTCTCTATATAAAGTCTCCTTCACTTCATTGCTCTACGAATCAGTTTTTACCCCAGCCGATGATATTCTTAAATTTTAGCTATAGTCAACATTTACTGGGCCTATCTGTTTAAGAAAATATGAAAAATGTGTGGTTAGTGATGGCTACTAATGAATATGTATAGACTGCCCAAAGTGATAATTTTGCCAAGTCTGTTGATTACCCGAAATGATTTTTTTCGTTAATCAACAATATGCTATCTAATAAGCTGATTCTATTTACTTTCCTAATCTCCAGGGCAGTGATCTCTCTCACTTCCTAGTCATGCGCCCCACAACTACCTTTCAGCCCAGGACAGAGGGGCACACACGACAGTGGTCTATGAGACTATAATACATATTTTTACTGTACCTTTTCTACATTTAGATGCGCAAATACCATGGTGTTCAGATTGCCTCTAGTATTCAGTACAGTAACATGCTGTTCAGGTTTGTAGCCTAGGAGCACCAGGATCTACCTGACAGTCTAGGTGTGTAGTAGGTTGTAGCATCCAGGTTTGTGTAAGCACACCCTACAATACTCACACAAGGACGAAATCGCCTAATGACTCATTTCTCAGTAGGCGACTGTCCTGAAGGGATGCATGACTCTAATTAAATGCTACCTTCTCAATGAAGTCGATTCTGATCACCCTATTTAAATTCACAACTGGAGACCCATTCCACTTCCCAAGCCTTATCCTATTTTTCTATACCATGTATCAAATTATGAATATATAAAAATTATTTGTATATATAAATTATATATACATCAATTATGCATACGTATATCCACACACACATATTTACTGCGTCTGCTCTGCTAGAATCAAGCTCTAGAGGTAAGATTTTGTGGACTGATACATCTCACACATCTAGAAAAGCGCCAGGGACAGGGTAGACGCTAGGACTCCACGAATTAATGATTCAATCAGAATCTGAAATCAAACTGTAAAGCAATCCCTTCACTTCCCAGAGCTTTGCTCCTCAAACATACACACCCCTTCCCCCTGAACGGCCAACAGGCTGAGCGCTGCCAAACAGAACGCCTGGAAGGCGGCGCCCAAACGCAGACCCCCAGGAGTGGGCGGGCACCACCTCCCCGCCCCAGCACGCAACTCCCTCCAACTTTAGCGCCCGGGATTCCCAGGAATTCGTCTCTTCTGGGCTAAGCCCCGCCACCGCGGCCGAGCTGGGCGGGCCCGGACCTTCGACCCACGCTCCGGGGAGATGCCGGTGCCCTTGGCTGACCCGCCCTCCGGCCTGCCGGGCCTTTCCTCGGGGAGGCTGTAGCCGAGGTCCCCGCCCCGCCGTCCAGCCCCGCAAGACGAGCCCCCTCTCCTCTCCCGCCTGGGCCTCACCTCTCCTGCAGGAAACGAGTGCAGGCGCCGGGCCGTGGTACTGGGGAAGGGCGCCGGCGGCAGCGGCGACGCCCGGGCCGAGGCCCGGTGAGCACCTCCACGCGCCGCTGCGCACGGCCGGGGGTGCGGCATACCCGAGGCGCGAGCGCTCCCAGTCCCCGAGCTGCCGGCGCGGGGCTGCGGCGGCCAAGCGCGGGGAGGGCACTAGCAGGAGGAGGAGCAGCGGCGAGGCACGTGACACGCCGCCGCGGGCCGCCGGGGAGCGAGGGCGCAGCGCCCCCAGACCGTCGGAGAGCGCAGAGAGGCAGCGGCGTGCTGAGGATTCGCTGCCGCCCGGTCTTCCGCTGAGGCCCGCGGGCAAGAAGAGAAGCCGCCGGCGGCGGGGCAGGCGCTGGGTTTTCTGGCCGCCGACCGAGTCGCAGTCCATCCCCGAGCCGTTCACTGGCCCGGGCGCGCGCTCATGCCTCTAGCTCGCGGCGCCGGTCACGCGCGGTCCAGGCCCAGAGTCCGACGGCGGGAGCGAGCGTGGGCGGCAGCGCAGGACCGCCCTTTCCTGCCGGGCGCGCGGGCGGGGCTCGGGACGCGCGCCGGGGGTGGGGCGGGGCGGCGGGAGCCCGCGGTAGCGCTCCGGTATGCGGGGCCGAGCCCGGGTGGCTAGTCTCGGAGCTCTGCGGGGACCGTGCGAGCCCCCACCCCATTCGCTAGGCGACGGCGGCGGTCGGGAGGAGCCTGCAGGCACTCCGGAACTGGAAGGAGCTTGCTGCTGTCATGATTTGCATATTCACTGCATTGGTGTTCTTAAAAAGGAATTACCCCGGTGCCCTTCAGTGTCCTGTGAAAAGTCCCAGACCGACAGGCTGCCCTGGATTTCACTGATTATCCTAAGTCCCCCAACATGTGGTTCTAAGGAGCATTTTAAGGAATTATTAGCAGGGCCCAGGGAAAGGCCCTCACATAATACACTCAAATCTAAATTTTCAGAGTTTTTGTTTCCAGATTAGAGCACCAAAAACATGGGAAAGTAGCAATCTGGGAACTTAAAACGTGGGGTATGAATGTTAAAATGAGACCTGTCGGGTATATTTGAAACTGGTAATGTTTAGTTTCGTGGGCTTTTTGAAGGCCTGTTACACCATTCACAGATAACTGGTCCCTTATGTGAACTTGGAAGATGTTAGTTGAATGAATAAATGAAATGCGTAAGGCACCAAGCTAGGAGATTTTATTAAAAATAAAAAACCGCAAAGCAAATTGTTCTTTTCCTCCAGAAGCTGTTTTCCTATACAGCCATATGTGTACACATACGTGATGGAAGAAGAATGTGTTATGAGCCATGAGAGATGTACAAAGTGCTGGGAAGAGAGGAGCGTGCATATGGATGTGCAAGATTAAGTGTCTATCAAAATTTGAAGAACTAAAAAACAGGACTGAAGTCATAGGTTGGTGCAAAAGTAGTTGTGGCTTTTGCCATTGCAAGTAATGGCAAAAACCGCAATTACTTTTGCACCAACCTAAGAAACACTTGTAAAAGGAGTATACATTTATAAAATTGGTAGAAAAAGCAGTTTAGCAATGAGTATCACCAAAAATTTGTAAACTTTTCTCAAGTCACCTAACTAAAAATGGGGATAATGGGAATAATCCAAAATATTAAAAATCTACTAGGTTTGACTATAAAAACTTGTCACTTTTATGGGTCAAAATGCTTAATATTGGTAATTTCACATATGCACAAAAAAGTCATTGTATCATAATTTGTGATTGTGAAAAAATGGGAAAATAGTGCACAACATTAGAGTAACGATTAAACTGTGGCACAAACTTTAATGTTAATCCTTTGTAATTTTTAAAAATTGAGGTATAATTTGCATACAGTAAATTCCACAGACTTAGGTGTTCAACTTGATGACATTTAGCAGTTGTATACACCACCGAGGTCAAGATCTAGAACATTTTCATTGCTCCAGAAAGTTATTTTGTGCCAGTTTTCCAGACAATCCACCATCACCCCAAGGCAACTATTTTCTCTTTTTTTTTGAGACGGAGTCTTGCTCTGTCGCCCAGGCTGGAATGCAGTGACGCAGTCTCAGCTCACTGCGTCCTCTGCCTCCCGAGTTCAAGCAATTCTCCTGACTCAGCCTCCCGAGTAGCAGGGATTACAGGTGTCTGCTACCACGCCTGGCTAATTTTTGTATTTTTAGTAGAGATGGGGTTTCACCATATTGGCCAGTATGGTCTTGAACTCTTCACCTTGTGATCTGCCTGCCTCGGCCTCCCAAAGTGCTAGGATTACAGGCATGAGCCACCGCGGCCGGCCAACTATTTTCAAATTTCAATGACCATAGATTAGTTTTGTCTTTTTTTGAACTTCATATAAATGAAGACCTACAATACGCATTGCCTTGTGTCTTCTGCTTTGCATCTGACTTCAATATCAATGGGATTCATCCATGCTGTTGTATCAGTAATTAGTTGCTTTTAATTGTTGAATAGTATTCCATTGTATGACCATACCACAAGTGGTCATCCATTCTATTAATGGCCATTTGCTTTGCTTATAGTTTTTGGTTATTATGCATAGGGCGTTATGAACATTCTTGTATAAGACCTTGTGTGGACATACATTTTTATCCCTGTTGGGGAAAGTATCTGGGTCAAATTGCTGAATCATATGGTAGCTTAACTTTAGACACTGCTGAATTGTTTCTCCAAAGCGACTGCACTCTTTCACACTCTTAGCAATAGATGAGAGTTTCGGTTGTTCCACATCCTTGCCAAATTTTGATATTTTCAGTCCTCATAGAATGGTACCTTATTGTCATTTTTAACGTACATTTCCCTGATGCCTAATGATGTTGACTAACTTTTCATGTATTACTATTACCAGCCATGTTGAATCCAATAACATATGTAAAGCACTTAGCACAGTGCCTGGCCTATGATAGGAGTATAATGAATGTCAGTTCTAACTACAGGTTGGATAGCATCCATTTTTCCTTGAATGTGACACCTGTTGTTTTGTTTTCCAAAGCATTCCCCTTCTTTTGGTCTCAGCACCCTAGTTTTCCATGGGCAGTGGCTCTTCTCCACTCTCAGTCCATGCGGTTTGGAGGGACTGATCGCTCTGCAGACCACAGGCATGGGCATGTCACCCAATCAGAGTTAATGAGCAGCTGGGCGCGGTGGCTCATGCCTGTAATCCCAGCACTTTGGGAGGCCAAAGCAGGCGGATCACTTGAGGTTGGGAGTTCGAGACCAGTCTAGAGAAACCCTGTCTCTACTAAAAATACAAAATTAGCTGGGTGTGGTGGCACATGCCTGTAATCCCCACTACTTGGGAGGCTGAGGCAGGAGGATTGCTTGAACCCAGGAGGTGGAGGTTGTGGTGAGCTGAGATTGCATCATTGCACTCCAGCCTGGGCAACAAGAGCGAAACTCCGTCTAAAAAAAAAAAAAAAAGCTTCAATTCTAGGATTCTTTTTTTGTTTGTTTATTTAAGATGGAGTCTCACTGTGTTGCCCAGGTTGGAGTGTGGTGGCTCAATCTTGGCTCATTGCAACCTCCACCTCCTGGGCTCAAGCGATTCTCCTGTCTCAGCCTCCCACGTAACTGGGATTACAAGCAAGCACCACCCTGACCAGCTAATTTTTGTATTTTTAGTAGAGACGGGTTTTCGCTATGTTGGCCAGGCTGGTCTCAAACTCCTGACCTCAAGTGATCCACCCCCCTCGGCCACCCAAAGTGCTGGGATTACAGGCATGAGCCATGGCATCTGGCCAAAGCCACCTTGTTGAGGCATTGCTTATCAAGAAATATTTAAGGAAATGAATGTGTTAATTATGTCTTAATAAAACAACCATAAAGTTAATCTGTATGAATGGTACCAATCAAATTAGAAGAAAATTTACATTTTAAATAAGAGTAATTAAGAACTCAAAGTCACTGGTAGGCAGCCTCCAGGGTGGTTCTCAGTATTATTCTGCTTCTTGATATTCATGTCCCGTGCATGCTTCTCCATCTTCTAGGGACTGCCTGTGTGACTAATAGCATATGGCAGAAGTGAGAGTACATCACTTGGGTCATTTACTGTGTGGGAAGATAGCTGCCACAGCATGAGCAGCCCCTTGGAGAGGCCTACACAGTGAAGAACTGAGGCCTTCTGCTGACAGCCCTGTGAGTGCGCCATTTTGAAGGTAGAGCCTCTGGCCCAGGCAGGCCTTGGGCTGACTGCGGCCCCTGCCAAAATCTGAACTGCAGCTTGGCCAGAGATCCTGGCCAGAACCACCCAGTTAAAATGCCCCTGATAAGACTCAAACACTATGTTCGATAATAATGTTTACTGCTTTAAGCCACCAACCATGCAACTAAAGATAATTAATAAAAGAGGACATAATAATTTGTATAAAATAATTGTGTCTTGTTTTCATGGAAATAAAATTCTTTATGATGATTTCAATACTTACTTGCATTAGTATTTTATTTTCTATAGAAACGATTCTAGATTTTACAACCTTTCTTTTGACATAGTAGACCTTAAGTAGGTTTTAAATAAATTTTAGTTTTGGGAAGCTATATTCTCCAGTGAGGAGAAATAATTTAAAGGCTCAGTATTCTTTTTTTTTGAGATGGAGTTTTGCTGTTGTTGTCCAGGCTGGAGTGCAATGGCGTGATCTCGGCTCATCACAACCTCCACCTCCCAGGTTCAAGCAGTTCTGCTTCAGCCTCCCGAGTAGCTGGGATTACAGGCATGCACCACCACACCTGGCTAATTTTGTATTTCTAGTAGAGACGGGGTTTCTCCATGTTGAGGCTGGTCTCGAACTCCTGATCTCAGGTGATCCGCCCGCCTTGGCCTCCCAAAGTGCTGAGATTACAGGCGTGTGCCACCGTGCCCAGCCTAGGCTCAGCATTCTTATATTAGAATTTATAGCATTTTAAAGTAATGTATAGTAACAAGCTGCTGAATTTTAATACACGTTAAAATTTTGCAATTATGACAATTTCATAATTAAAATAAATTATTGCTATAAAATAATTAGCCTAGCATTACTTATTAATTTCTAATTTATTTCCATATAATAGTTATTACTTTGAATTATTTATGGTAAATACTATTAGTGGTTATATTATGATTGTAGATTTAAAATGTGAACTCAGCAATGCTGTCTGATACAATAAAATGACAAATGATATGAACTACAATATAAAATAGCAAATGTAACCAGCACACTAATATCAAAAAGCAATTTATTAGTAGTTTTATGGCAATTGCTGATTAGCCCATCACTCATGAAATGAGCAACTCATTTAGAAACTCAGGTTATTTTAGTTATTGCTAGATCAACAAGGTTTTCTTTTTAAAATAAGTTAAAGTGGCATTGTTCATCCTGTTAGAACAAGGCACTTTACTTCCATTTGCTGGAAAAATTTTATACTGGATGTACGCATTCTTATCTTTGGAGGAAAAAAAGCCACAAAAAAAATCACCCACCAAACCCCACAAAGAAATAAAGACACCTCTGATGTGAATGGCATGTGGTGATCTCATGAAATACACAACCTAAACACATGTACGTGGCCGCCCTGAGTGTGCAGGCTGAGAAAAGGCAGCAGACTGGGATACGCTGCCTTTTAATCTGAGGAAGAAATGAGAATGACCAGTGGGGTGCTGCCAGAGTCCTCCAGAGTTGGAGTTTTGAGTATAACTCTCTGGGTTATTTTCCCTCCCTCCCTAAGGCAGCTACAAAATTAGAAGAATCTGCTAGCCTTGCTTTAACCAAATTCTTTAAGGGAATCACTTGAGTATCTGCGATAAGAAAACACTGCACTGTAGACATCTTTGAGGCTCAGGGTGCACCCAGTGAGAAACAGCACTGAGCAGCTGAGCAGAGCACTTCGGGGTCAGCAGGTTTACTGTCATCTGCAGAGCTTGCAGCAGGCCTGAAGAAGTACCACATGCAGGCCCACCCGATAGCCAAGGAAGGGTCCTAGTAGTTAAGAAAAGGTGCCCACTGATGCCAGCCACTGGGAGACACTTGGGTAAGTGGATGAGAGCATCCTGTGGGACCCTGTTACAGCCCTGCCCAATGAGTTATTTGGGAAAGCAACTTGTGGGGATGAGTTCAGAGCTGGGGAGGAGGAGGAGAACATATTCTGAAGTATAATGAACAGGACTTCCCCTCTCCTTTTTGTCTTTTTTCTTTGGGGCATTTCTTGAAAGGGAATCCCCTAGGAAATGGAAACTTACAATGCAGAGTTTGTGCAGCCCAAAGTGGAAACATCTTTTCCTGGAAAAAGTTTACCAAGCTAAATGACATTCAGGAGGTGGTTTTCACACGTGTGAGGGTTTGGGTCTGGGGACTTGAGGGCTTGGCATGGAAGAGCTTGGTGACATATACTCTCTTCGAACGAGTGAGCATGTGTGATAGCAAAGACTTGGAACCAACCCAAATGCCCATCAATGATAGACTGGATAAAGAAAATATGGCACATATACACCATGGAATACTATGCTGCCATAAAAATATGAGATTATGTCCTTTGCAGGGACATGGATGAAGCTGGAAGCCATCATTCTCAGCAAACTAACACAGGAACAGAAAACCAAACATCTCATGTTCTCACTCATAAGTGAGAGTTGAACAATGAGAACACATGGACACACGGAGGGGAACATCACACACCAGGCCTGTCGGGGGGTGGGAGGCAAGGGGAGGGAGAGCATTAGGACAAATACCTAATGCATGCAGGGCTTAAAACCTAGATGACGGGTTGATGGGTGCAGCAAACCACCATGGCACATTTATACCTATGTAACAAACCTGCACATTTGCCACATGTATCCCAGAACTTAAAGCAAAAAAAAAAAAAAAAAAAGAAAGAAAGAAAGTAAAAAAGAATGATTGAGAGCTGTTGAGTGAGCAACATAGTTACTCTAAACCGTTTGAGTATATTTATCATAAAATTGAGTGATACCTGTGAAAAAATATAACCAAAATAGAACTTTTTGGTTACAACAGAATCAGTTAATTAAGAAACAAAATTTGCAATAATCATACAACTGCTGATTCCTATAAATGTAATATATCTTAGGATTCACATAATCCAGTTCTAGGATTCAAAGAAAAAAAGAACACCACAAAAGTCACTGAAAATCGTTCCAGATGTTATTTTTATAGTTCCAAGACCAATGAGGAGGCTCCATTGCCTCTTCTTTCTACTCTTTCAAATTCCTCAGTGGTCACTGTGCCTCTGAGCCTCTTCTCACTCTCACTTCCCTCCTGAAACTCTCCCAGACACCTTTGCCTTCCAAGGTACCTCTCTTTCTTTCTTATCTCCTTTTCTAGAACTTCCTTCCTCCTGGTCAAACCCTAATCTCCACTAAACTCCTTGGTAAAGAGTATCCTTATATGAGAATTTCCTGTTGAAAAAAATTACTCACCTCCTTATATAACAACAGAGTAATAAAAACTTAACATTCTTTACTTTAAAAAATGCTGTTGACTGAG
Organism: Nomascus leucogenys; assembly: GCF_006542625.1. Taxonomy (NCBI): domain Eukaryota; kingdom Metazoa; phylum Chordata; class Mammalia; order Primates; family Hylobatidae; genus Nomascus; species Nomascus leucogenys. Next base: position 62,265,898 of record NC_044388.1, read on the forward strand.
TAATTTGATTATTTTGTTCAAAAATGTGTGTGTTGCAGCCATAAAAAAGAATGAGTTCATGTCCTTTGCAGAGACATGGATGAATCTGGAAACCATCATCCTCAGCAAACTAACACAAGAACAGAAAACCAAACACAGCATGTTCTCACTCATAAGTGGGAGTTGAACATTGAGAACACATGGACACAGGGAGGGGAACATCACACAGTGGGGCCTGTCGGGGGTTGGGGGCAAGGGGAGGGAGAGCATTAGGACAAATACCTAATGCATGCAGGGCTTAAAACCTAGATGATGGGTTGATGGGTGCAGGAAACCACCATGGCACATGTATACCTATGTAACAAACCTGCACGTTCTGCACATGTGTCCCAGAACTTAAAAAAAAAAAAAAGAAAAAGAAAGAAAAAGAATAAAAGAATGAATGAGTATGTGTGAATAGCTCCTAGCCACAGCGAGCACTTCGAGGGAGAACTGCATGGGGGGACTCCTAGCGCAGGATGGCTGAGTTAAGTGAATTAGCAATATTCAATACCTAAGGGAAATTGGATGAAGGCTTGTGATTGGTTTAATATTGATAGGAACATTTTCAGGTCACTTTTGTCATTTTCCCTGTATATCGCAGCCCTGGGGGTATCAGGTGTTTGACAAAATTCAAGGGACTCATGGATTTAGAGCTAGACTTACTTGTGATTCTTTGAAGGTAAGAATGATGTAGAGATTTGTGTATCAGATGCCTTTTGTGTACCCCCCTCATATCCTTTCAGGCTTAACTCTGATTGTAGTCAGGGCTGGATCAAATAGTTCTGTGTGGGCTTTGACTCATTTCTTGCTGACAGCATCTTACCTCAAGCACCAACTCTATATACCTTTTATGTTCTGCCCCAGGTTTTTCCAATCAATGGTATGGGATGACAGTGAATGTTTGCTCTGTAGACACGAATGTGAAACCTACTGGACAGAAGGAGCAAGGCTTCTTGCATCACCACGCGGAAGGCTGCCTACTGAACAGTGCATGATTGGTCCATGACATGAGTGAGAAACACACCGCTTATATATGAGACCACCGAGATTTGGAGGTTATTTGTATACATGTTAGCCTACCTTGACTAATACACCACTGTACAACTCCAGGGGGAGCCACTCACATAACTAGGATGTGAATGGTGGCCCTTCAGAGCTACGCAGCACATAGCCTGCATGGCTGCACAGTAGCCCTACTCGCCTTTCCAAGAGAGAAGCCAGAAACACACTTTCCCAGTATCCCTTGCAGTTGGATATGTGACCTAACCTCTGCCCTGCAAATATAGACATGTGCCAGAGTGAGACTTTGGAAAACGATGTGAAGGCAAGCACCATTTTCCTGGTAATGATGATGGTGGAGGCATCGAGTTTCAGGGGAGGCAGTAAGAGCAGTTTTGGCATCTAATGCACAGCACCAGGTATGATCAGCAGGGCCTTTGCTGGTGTAGTGCTGTCATATGGTAGTACATTGGGCATTTTTCCTGGTTATGTACTCTCCAAGCCTGATTGATTCTCCTGCAAATTCTGTGACTTACTTAACCGTCTGTATTAAATTAAATTTCTGCTTAACTAGCTAAATTGGTGTACTATTTAGGTTGTAGGTTCAACATCTAAAACCACAAGCTCTACAAATAAGATTGAGATCTTTTCTCTCTCATGTAACCATACAGGGTTGATATGGTGGCTCCACAGTGTTGGCAAACCCACTAACTCACCACTCTTAGACAGTTGTCATTATCTGTCAACATGGGTCACCAAAATTCTGGCATTCTACTCAGTCAGAAAAAGAAAGGGAAGATATGCCTCTTCCCTTTAAGAACATGACCTGGATGTTGAACACATCGCTTCCCCTTACATCCTCCATTGGCTAGAACATAGTTATATGGCCAAACGTAGGTGCAAGAGCATCTGGGAAATGAAGTGTGAAAGTTGTCAGAATCAAAATGGAGTCACCAATGTTAAGAAAACCTTGACAAATAGAGCCAGAGAAGGTCATGAAGAGAAGATTCATAAATTAGCTGGGCGTGGTGGCACATGCCTGTAATCCCAGCTACTTGAGAGGCTGAGGCATGAGAATCACTTGAACCTGGGAGGCGGAGATTGCAGTAAGCCAAGATCACACCACTGCACTCCAGCCAGGGTGAGAGAGCAAGACCTGTCTCAAAAAGAAAAAAAAAAGAAAGAAAGAAAAAAAAAGATCCTCACGCTTGTTCACCTGGTAAGGAAAAAGGCTACAAAAACCACAACCTTGGACAAAGGACTTTACAACCTTATACAAAAAATACTTCTCCAAGGACATCTGCCCAGCAACTACCTGTCCAACCTCAGACTAGCATTACCCTTGCAATTGATCATTGTAGCCAAAGATAATATATCAAAACAATTACATAATCTTCCTTATTCTTTCTTTCTTTTTTCTTTTTTTTTGTTTTAAGAAGGAGTCTTGCTCTGTGGCCCAGACTGGAGTGCAGTGGCACGATCTCGGCTCACTGCAAGTTCCACCTTCCGAGTTATGCCATTCTCCTGTCTCAGCCTCCTGAGTAGCTGGGACTACAGGCTCCCGCCACCACGCCTGGCTAAGTCTTTTGTATTTTTTTGTATAAAAGTAGAGATGGGGTTTCACCGTGTTAGCCAGGATGGTCTCGATCTCCTGACCTCATGATCCACCCACCTCAGCCTCCCAAAGTGGGGGGATTACAGGTGTGAGCCACCACACCCGGCCTCCTTATCATTTTCTTTAAAAACCTTTGTCAGCTGGGCATGGTGACTCATACCTATAATCCCAGCACTTTGGGAGGCCCAGGTGGGTGGATCACCTGAGGTCAGGAGTTTGAGACAAGCCTGGCCAACATGGCGAAACCCCGTCTCTACTAAAAGTACAAAAGTTAGCCGGGCGTGATGGCAGGCGCCTGTAATACCAGCTACTCAGGAGGCTGAGGCAGGAGAATCCCTTGAACCCTAGAGGCGGAGGTTGCAGTGAGCTGAGATTGCACCTCTGCACTCCAGCCTGGGCAGCAGAGTGAGACTGTTTCAAAACAAACAACAAAGGAACACCTCTGTCTTCCTTTGCCTCCCTGAATATGCACATAGTTTATGATGGCATGCATATTCCCATTGCAATGCTCTATTCCCAGATAAACATCATTTCCTTTTATAGCCTCACTCTGTTTGTTATTTAGGTTAACGTTACTTTCAGTGTTCAGAAATCTTTGTTGGCTTCCAGAAATAGCATATATAAAGGATCTGAGGTAAGGAAGAATATGAAATGCTGGGTAATGGCAAGTAGTTTGGTGTGACTGCAGCTTATGGTGGAGTGGGAAACCTATTAGTGAAGGGTGAGGCCAGAGATGCAGCAGTGCCTATATGCCAAGATAAGGAGTTTAGACTTTATCATGGTGATGTTTTAGGCAGACAAGAGATGATTAGTTTGCATTTTAGAAAGGTCATTGTATTTGCATTTGCCTAACTTCTTGCACAAAAGAGAAGCTGCCTCTGGCTGATTAGGCAGAAATAGAGTTAATTAAAATATCATTGCATCATAGAATTATTAGGAACTTGGTCTGAAGTTCAGTTTCCATGAACAGTGTCCCAAACCATGTGGCAGACCTGGTTTGATGAGAAAGCTGTCCTTCCACTGTCACTATCATCATGGAGCATTAGTTGCTATAGTTTGCACTGATGCCAGCAAGTCAGCACAACTGAAATTTCCACAAACTCCAGCCACTGCAGCCATTTCTGCACCTTAGGAATCCAAGTTTGCAGACGCTGCTGTTTCTGAAGGCTGGATACCTTTACCACCAGCAAGGAGATTCTACATGGATCCCCCTGCCCACCCTGGTCTACTGCTGAATCGGATTCTGATTTAGACGTCTGATTGGTGGAGCTTAGGTTACAATGTGCCTGCTAAGAAGCCTTTTGGATAGCATTTTCTGAGTTAATTCCCCAAACATAGAAAAGATGTTTCAAAGGTACCGGCTGGCCGGAAAACATGATAAATGCCCACGTCATAACTTTTTCACGTGGTCTGGCTTTCCAGAAATACACTGTCTGGACCCAGACATTTATCTTGGTCTTGGACAAGAGGGAGAAGGTAGCAATTCTTTTGCTAAGCACAGGTGTTACTTGTCTTTCCAGTTCCACATTTAAAAAGAACAATCACAAGTTTTAACTCAAATTTCATTGCCAGGCATTATGCCAAGTACTTTTGTTACACTCCTCCTCAACTCCTTGTGCTTCGACTCCCCACTATTAGACAGATGAGCAAACTGAGACTCAGAAAGTTTAAATGATTTAAAAAGGCCGGGGAACTTGGAAGTGAGGGAACAAGGATTCTGACCCAAGTTTCCTGACTTCAAGTCTTTTTCCATTATACTTTGTTGTGTATAAAACCCTGGAATTTTCTAAAATTAGAAAAAGATTTTAATAAGTTGTATGAACTTATTTATTTTCTTATTGCTGGTAAATGGGAACTCATGGCTTATATAGAAACAATGTCTTTCTTTTTAAGTGAGCACAAGGAGCCTTCTACTCATTCCATGAGGTGTTTTTTTCTCTGTTTTGTTTGTTTTGTTACCGGTTATTCCAGGGCCCCTGGAAACCTCTAGGTACCATCTTTTCTTAGAGCAGATATAAATCCACCTAGCATCCCTAGAGCTGACTAGGCAATAACCCTCATAGCTGCTGTGGATGATGGGCCTAACTCATGGTAACTCATGGTTGGTGATAACCGGGCCTTTTGGGAGGCAGAGTTGTGAATGCAAATTTGGGATTTAGTGCCAAACACTCTCCTACCCTCAAATGTTTATACCCTTATACTTAGGAAAAATAAGCATGATATAGTAAGTTTCTTATGATAAGAACAATTTATTCATTGCTTATCATACTGACATTTTGGCCTTCCCAATTTGTTACTCTTGACATAACTTTTTTTTCTTTTTTTTTTGAGTCAGTGTCTTACTCTGTCATCCAGGCTGGAGTGCAGTGGCATGATCTTGGCTCACTGCAACCTCTGCCTCTCGGGCTCAAGCCATCCTCCCACCCCAGCCTCCTAAGTAGCTGGGACTGCAGGCATGCGCCATCATGCCCAGCTAATGTTTGTATTTTTTTGTAGAGACAGGGTTTTGACATGTTGCCCAGGCTGTTCTCGAACTCCTGAGCTCAAGCAGTCCTCCTGCCTTGGCCTCCAAATATGCTGAGATTACAAGTATCAGCCACTGCTCTCAGCTGACATAATTTTTTTCAAAGAAAATCATTGTTTTAGTATATAGTGAGTCCCTTTATTTAACTTTTAAAAAATGTTTTACTGATCTGTGAAAACTGAAAGATCATTTTACCTAAAGGAAGGCCTATTCTACTTGGAAGTATTTGTGTATGTTTGTATGTATGAGACAGACTTTTATATTGCCAGAAAAAGAAACACACACACACACACTCTTCCTTAGTGAACAATACTGCAAACTATTTCTTTTAATCTTGACAATTTGACTGCAGCCAGGTCCAGAAATCTCACTGTTGCCTCCAAGGGCTGATCTGTTCCATTTCAAGGCGCCTGCCTATTGCTTCACTTTAGATTCAGCCAGTTCTAAGCAGGAGCCTGCCCAGATCCCAACTTCCCAGGTGTTACCCACTTTAGGGTTTGGGACCTGGAGAAAATGAATGTCCAACAACGCATTTTATAAAGGTTCAAGTTAATGTGACAAGTTCAAAATACTTATTTTTTAGCAGAGAGCTCAGATGACATCAGGCTGGAATATATTTCATGAGCGTGGCTTCCCCAGTCCCCAGTGTTCTCATGGGATATGTGCGAGGCTGAGTCATGCAATCTTGCCAAACCAGAGCCAGGTTTTCGAGTCCTGGGATGCTCTGGTGGGGATTTAGCAATCCCCTCTATCACCCCAAGCAAGTCACCCTCAAAGGCTGGCACAGTTACCTTTTAGAATGGCAACTACATCATTTGGATCTAATATTTAGGTCCCAAGTACTATTTCTTATGATGCTATTAGTTCCATTTTGCTATAGTGTTTCAAAGATTACATATTGTGAGAATGACTAGTCATCACACAACTACATCTCACCCGCCTCAAGATGACCTGTCTGAGACAAGTGCAATAATTACCAGGCCCCGGAGAAACCCAGCACAGCTGGCTTGCCAGGGCATATGCCGTCCACCCACAGTCCCACTTCTTTTCTTGACTTGACTCATCAACTCCTCTAATACTGGGCTGGGATCAGACCAAGGAATCAATTCCTTGCTTATCTACCCAATATTGTTATTTTTAAAACTGCTGCTCTCTCTGGGTGAGAATAAAAGTATCTTCCGGGGATAAAGGTGATTGAAGTGGAATAGATGCGGCTCCAGGAGAATGTCACCTAGAGCACCATTGATTGTAGCATCCTGGTCTTTGAGGAGTTATCCGACCCTGTGTACAACCTGCTGAGTCTGTGGGTGTGCAGGAAAGAGTTAACAAAACAGCCCCAAACTGCTATCCTTGAAAAGGTCTGCTTGCCAGGCTGGCCCTTGTCTGGTATCTGAGAACTCAGACTTCAGGAGGGTTCCCACTGTTAACTGATAGGAGTGGCTCAATGTGCCTAAGCTGTTTGTAGAAACAATATGGTTTATGACAAATATCTGCTTTGCTTCTGGGAGTCTGGAATTTCAGTACATGTCCAGCAGAGTCTGTCTACATGACCAGTACCCCTCGCAAAAAACTCTGAGCATTGAGTCTCTAATGAGCTTCCCTGGCAGGCACTATTTCACACCTGTGATCACAACTCATTGCTGAGGGAATGAACATATTCCATGCGATTCTAATAAGAGAGGATCTGGAAGCTTCTGCCTGGTTCCCCCCATGTCTCTCTCCATGTACCTCCCTTTGCTCATGGCACTTGGCATCCTTTGGCCCTAATACATCATAACCATGAGTATGTTTATATTTATATGCTGAGTCCTGTGAGTTCTCCTAGTGAATTACTGAAACCGAGGGTGATCTTGGGGACTTCCCATGCACAGGGCAGTAAAAACTCCTCAAGAGCAATGTAACGTCTGCCACATATGCAATGACTTAAAACCTATCTATCCTATAGAATGCAAGCTCCGTGAGTTCAGGGGCTATGTTCTGTTCATCACTATCTTTAGTACATGGTACAGTGCGTATAACACAAGTGGTATTGGCTACCTTTTCTGAAGAACTGACTGACTAAACAGGATGGGAGGAGCAGATTCTTAGCCAATGAACTGTGGGCAACTATATGCTATGGGTTTGAGCCCCAATTTGACTTCATTTTTGATCATGTAGATAAACAACCCAGACTGTGGGACAATATTTTAGGCTAAGTACCGCATCATACGTTGTGCAGCCATCCCTGGCTTAGGCCTAGTTCATATTCATATTTTACGAAATGTGATCCCACCTATTTTCATTCACCTATAGTTCCCCCGTGTACAGGGTTGGAATACTACCTCCCCTAAGTTCATGTCCTCTTGGAACCTCTGAATGTGACCTTATTTGAAAATAGAATCTTTACAGATATAATGAGTTAAAATGATGTTAAACTGGGTAATTGCAGTGGCTCATACCTGTAATCCCAGCACTTTGGGAAGCCAAGGTGGGTGGATCACCTGAGGTCAGGAGTTCGAGATCAGCCTGGCCAACATGGAGAAACCCTGTCTCTACTAAAAATACAAAAATTAACTGGGCATGGTGGTGGGTGCCTGTAATCCCTACTCAGGAGGCTGAGGCAAGAGAATCGCTTGAACCCGGGAGGCAGAGGTTGGAGTAGCCAAGTTCGCACCGCTGCACTCCAGCCTGCCTGGGTGGCAGAGTGAGACTGTGTCTCAAAAAAAAAAAAAAAAAAAAAAAAATGGGGTTAAACTGGATTAGAATGGGCCATAAACCAATGATTGGTTTCTTTTCAAGAAAAGACAGATACAGGCAGACACAGAGAGGAAGAGGCAATGTGAAGACTCATCGAGGTGTGGTAAAAGGTGGGACTTGACTCCAAAGATGGGGCTCAGACACCAGACCAGCCTGAGGACTAACTAAAACAGGGCCAGGGCAAAAGCACTTTCAATCGGTCATGACCACCTGGGAGTTACCGCCTCTTTCCATGGCAATGACCCAATGATTACTCCTTCCCTAGAAATTTCTGCATAAATTGCCCCTTAATCTGCATGCAATTAAAAGTGGATATAATTACGACTGCAAAACGGCCCCGAGCTGCTACTGTCTGCCTGCAGAGTAGCCCTGCTCTGCAGGAGCAGTCACGAAGCTGACACACTGCCTCTTCCATAAAGCTGTTTTCTTCTACCGCTGGCTTGCCCTTGAATTATTTCCTGGGTGAAGCCAAGAACCCTCGCGGGCTAAGCTCTGCTTTGGGGCTCGCCTACCCTGCATCAGAGGGAGAAGGCCATTTGAAGGGGGAGCCAGAGACTGGAGTGACGCATCTATAAGCCAAGGAATATGAAGGATTGCTGGCAAATGCCAGAAGCTGAGAGAGAGAGGCATGGAACAGATTCTCCCTCAGAGCCTCCAGAAGGAACCAACCCTGTTGACACCATGATTTCAGCCTCCTAGACTCCAGAACTATGAGAGAATCAATTTCCATGCTTTTAAGCCACCCAGTTTGTGGTACTTTGCTATAGCAGTGCTAGAAAACTGACACAGCCCTTAAATCCTGAGCCTTGCATGTGATGAAGATATTCTTTTTCCTTTGCACTTCTAGGAAACAGGCAAGTATTGTTGTATCACACTGGTGTACCTTTTACATTTTTGCTTATATAACTTAATATTCGTATCTGTAAACATAGGCCTTTATTCTTGTATACAAGCTCCTATCTCTAAATGAACCTGCCTAGATGGTTTTCTTCAGCCAAGTTTGATGTTAAAAAGAAATTACTCTACCAAAACCAATTATCTTGTATGAATATATCTGGACAGCTATTTGGAACTTAAGTATTCTTTTTTTTTTTTTTTTAATTTCTTGTTTGGAAGAAATGGCACAATACAAATCCAACAAGTATATATTCACCAAAGTACATTATAAGTATTTTTCCCTCTGTGAAATCAGTGAAGACATTTGTAGAGGGTGGGAGAAGAATCCTACAAATGCCACAGCAGTAAGCAGATCAGAATAAACTTCAATTTGATAAAAATACTCAGGGGCGGCCAGGCGCGGTGGCTCACGCCTGTAATGCCAGCACTTTGGGAGGCCGAGGCGGGCGGATTACAAGGTCAGGAGATCGAGACCATTCTGGCTAACACGGTGAAACCCCATCTCTACTAAAAAAAAAAACGCAAAAAATTAGCTAGGTGTGGCGGTGGTCGCCTGTAGTCCCAGCTACTTGGGAGGCTGAGGCAGGATAATGGTGTGAACCCGGGAGGCGGAGCTTGCAGTGAGCTGAGATCGCGCCATTGCACTCCAGCCTGGGGGACAGAACGAGACTCCATCTCAAAAAAAAAAAACAAAAAATACTCAGGGGCACCTGACCAGCGGTGGGAGAGGAGAGGTGAAAATAAAAGCACGTTTATTTTTATCCATTAATAGATGGATAAAATGTGGCTCCAAAATACGGCGCTGCTTGGGTGATGTGCCCCATCTTACTGGGATCAGAGAGTACAACGATGTTTTCAGTGACATTCCCCTCCTGCCATCAACAACAATTACTAAGTGCTTATTCTGTGCTTATGACAGGTTAATGATCATCATCATCATCATGAGATAAATTACCAATATGAGATTTTTTTCTTTTCTTTCCTTTTTTTTTTTTTCGAGACAGAGTTTCGCTGTGCTTGCCCAAGCTGGAGTGCAATGGCGCGATCTCGGCTCACTGCAACCTCTGCCTCCCGGGTTCAAGTGATTCTCCTGCCTCACTCAGCCTCCCGAATAGCTGGGATTACAAGTGCATGCCACCACGCCCGGCTAATTTTTGCAATATGAGACTTTTCCTACTAAATTTGCTTTACCCAACTCAGGCTAGAGGGCATTCCAAATGCACTTCCTTAGGGAAGAGTTGTTACAGTAGCAATATGAATAAATTTAAGAGTCAATCTTAGTTTTCCAGTTTTTTTTAAAATAGAAATTCCTCCTTGTTTATTTACTTACTTATTTTTTAGAGATGGGGGGCCTTGTTTTGTTGCCCAGGCTGGATTTGACCTCCTGGCCTCAAGTGGTTCTCCTGTCTCAGCCTCCCCACTAGTTGGGACAACAGGCATGAACCACCATGCCTGGCTTAGTTTTTGGATTTTTTTTTTTTTTTTTTTTTAATTTGAGACAGGGCCTCACTGTGTCGCCCATGCCGGAGTGCAGTGGGGTAATCTTTGGCTTAGTGCAGTCTCCACTTCCCAGGCTCACGGATTCTCCTGCCTCAGCCTCCCAAGTAGCTGGGACCACAGATGCCCACCACCACGCCCAGCTAATTTTTGTATTTTTAGTAGAGACGGGGTTTCACCTTGCTGGCCAGGCTGGTCTCGAACTCCAGACCTCAAGTGATCTGCCCGCCTTGGCCTCCCTAAGTGATGGGATTACGGATGTGAGCCACCTTGCCCAAGCAGCGTTTGGATTTTTTTTTTTTTTTTTTTTTTTTAAGACTGAGTCTTGCTCAGTCGTCCAGGCTGGAGTGCAGTGGTCTGATCTCGGCTCAATGCAAGCTCCGCCTCCCGAGTTCACGCCGTTTTCCTGCCTCAGCCTCCCAAGAAGCTGAGACTACAGGCGCCCTCAGCCTCCGGAGTAGCTGACACTACAGGCGTCTGCCACCACGCCCGGCTAATTTTTTTTTGTATTTTTAGTAGAGACGGGGTTTCACCGTGTTAGCCAGGATGGTCTGGATCTCCTGACCTTGTGATCCACCCGCCTTGGCCTCCCAAAGTGGTGGGATTACAGGCGTGAGCCACCGCGCCCGGCCCAGTGTTTGGATTTTAAAATAGGTTTTTACTTTCAGAGGGCAAGGATGGCGGATCACTTTAGCCCAGGAGTTCGAGACCAGCCTGGGCAATGTGGTAAAACCCCTACAAAAAACCTCCACAAAAAATGCAAAAATTAGCCCGGCATGGTGGCACACGCCTGTAGTTCTGGCTACTCTGGAGGCTGAGGTGGGAGGATCCCTTGAGCCCAGGAGGTTGAGACTGCAGTGAGCCGAGATCGCACCACTGCACTGCATCCTGGGCGACAGAGCGAGACACTGTCTCAAAACAACAACAGAAAATACTTTTGTTTTTAAAATGTGGGTTTTACTATTATTCAGGTACGGTGAGGCCAACAGATGAGGAGAGGACCGCCATTGAAAAAGATTGTTAAACTTTCCGATCCCAAGGGGAGGGGGTGCGACGCCCAAGGAGGGCCGCAGGGGGAGCACCAGGGTCAGTCAGGAGGCAGCAGGAGTGAGGCAAAAACACGGGCAAGGATTGGCTGGTTTGAACAATTTCAGTGGACTCGGGGATGAAGGGACTGTCCTGAGGTGTCTGGCACCTGGCCCTGTATTGTCCCAAGTATGGAGGTGGTAGAGGAGGTGGTGGAACGAGGGGGCTCTAGATGAACGCGTTTGCGTATGAAAGGCACACTGGAGTGAGAATCATTTACTGTCTCTAGGAATTGGCTAACCTTGGAAGGTGCAGTCTCTCCAGGGTTCAGCAAGACCCAGTGAAACTGCATTTGCAGAATTACAAATAATGAGAGAAATCTAATATGACTGACTCCATCTTGCTTCTAATCTCACAGGCAAAATTGCTTTTTTGCTTATTCTAGCACAGAGGCCATGATAACTCACAGCTATGGATAACTCATAAGCAATGAGACGAATTTGGTTTATAGTTAAACTTGGTGGTCAGGGAAACTAACCCCACTCTTTGTGCAGAGACTGAAGCTGCATTCATAACACAAGGTTAGACTTATGGACTTTGCTAATGAATAGGCAGAGTTAAACAATGACCTGCCATTGCTTAGCTTGTTTTCCTATAAGCTGCTGACTGCCCCAGAGTCATGTAACTGGGGTTTCTGAGATTTATAACTTCCCCAGTGACTCCTAGATAACAGCACTATTGTGAAACCTAAAAAACTCGTTTTGAGATATTTTCGGTAGACCAAGAGATACTGCCTGGTCCTGAGACACTCCTCCCACCCACCCCTCCTGGAAAATGACTCAGCGGCATGAAGACAGTTTTAGACACCCCTATGATTTCATCCCCAGCCAATCAATTGTTGCAGTTCCCCAGCCCCGTGCCTTCCAACGTACCCTTAAAAAACCCTAGCCTCCAAATTCTCAAAGAAATGGGTTGAGAAATTTCTCCCTGTTCTCCTCGCCTGGCCAGCCCTGTGATTATTAATCCCTTTCTTTGCTGCGGTACCTGCTGTTCTCTTTGGAGTATTTATAGGGCAGCGGGCAAGAAGAACCTGTCAGCCTGTGACATCAAGATGTCAAAACATCAGAATTATAGAAAATTAAAACGCATGATTAATACATCAGGTTTTTCAATTACGAAAATGTTCAAATGGATACAAAAATAGAGTCAATAGTATAAGGTACTCCATTTACCCATCTTCCAGCTTCAATAATTATCAACAAATCCTGTTTCATCTAGTCCCTACCTACTCTCCATCTTCCTCACCATTGGAGTGTTTTGAAACAAATCCCACATGTCTAATCATTTCATCCATAACTATTTCACTATTCTAAAAGAAAAGGACTTTTTAAACATACAACACTATTACCATTCATTAAAATTAACAACAACTCTTTACTATCATCAAATATCCAGTCAGCATTCAAATGTCCTCAGTTACCTTATAATATTTTTCAAAGTTTGCCCAAGTCAGGATAGAAATAAGATCCATACATTGCATTTCATTGGCATATCACTTGAGTCTCTATTAATTTTAAATTCTCTTCCTTAGGGTATTAGGGTAGCAATATAAAGAAAAGGTAAGAATCAAGTCTCATGAGTTTCACCATAGCCTTTTAAATATCACAGCAGAGATAGTAGTTAAAAGTGTTTTGAATCTTAAGCTTTTGAATATCCTGTTTTTTAAGGATTCAGAGTATAATATTCATACCATAAACAGCAGATGTGGAGGAATACTTGCTGAGCCATTTTTTTTTTCCTTGCCTCAGAGGAATTGAAACTATCTGGGAGTTGGGAGAAGGGTCAGAGCTGGATGGGAGAGCAACTGAGTTGGAGAGCGACTGTCTGAGCGGGCTTCAAGCCTGCCTCGGCGCCTCTCTGATAAGACCACCAGTGGGAGAGTGTGTGGAAACAGAATCCCTAAATATGTTTGGGGATCAGAGGTGTGGAAATAAATAAAGACCAACCAGATGAGAAGAGGCAAAGGCTATTTATTCAGAGCTTGCTACAGCAGGGAGTCAGCCACTGTTACTTGGCAGCAACTCCGAGGCTGGAAGAGGAGTGGGGAAGCTTTACAGTGGAAGAAAGGGTGGGCTTCAGGTGTGCACCAATTGGAGGCTGTTGGTGTGGGAAGCTGGACTGGCTCCCTAGAAGCAGGGTGTCCTATGTGGTTGCTTAAGGGTAAATATTTACCTTTCTCTGGTTAGTACTGAATTGGAAAGAAGGACAAAAATTAGGGAAGCATCAGTTGTTAATCAAATCCTGACCATTTTTGGCCGAATGAAAAGAATTATTGTTTGCCTTCCTGGATTATTACTAGGCATAGTGATCTGACTTCCTACAAGTCTGAGTTAAGGCAGGCTGACTTCCTGGGCTGGCTGTTGTAGGTAAGGGGCTGGTTTCCTGGGCAGGTTGCTTCAGGCTGTGGGTCAGTTCTTTTTTTTTTTTTTTTGAGATGGAGTTTCACTCTTGTTGTCTAAGCTGGAGTGCAATGGCACAATCTCGGCTTACTGCAACCTCTGCCTCCTGGGTTCAAGTGATTCTCCTGCCTCAGCCTCCCGAGTAGCTGGGATTATAGGTACACGCCACCATGCCCAGCTAATTTTTTGTATTTTTAGTAAAAGCAGAGTTTCACCATGTTAGCCAGACTGATCTCGAACTCCTGAGCTCAGGTGATCCATCCGCCTCAGCCTCCCAAAGTGCTGCAATTACAAGCGTGGGCCACGGCTCCCAGCCCCTCTATTTTTTTTTTTTTTGTTTGAGCTGGAGTCTCTGTCACCCAGGCTGGAAGGCAGTGGCTTGATCTTGGCTCACTGCAACCTCTGCCTCCCGGGTTCAAGCAGTTCTCCTGCCTCAGCCTCCCGAATAGCTGGCATTACAGGCACGCACCACTGTGTCCAGCTGATTTTTGTAGTTTTAGTAGAGATGAGGTTTCACCGTGTTACCCAGGCTGGTCTTGAACTCCTGACCTCAGGTGATCCACTCGCCTGGGCCTCCCAAAGTGCTGGTATTACAGGTGTGAGCCACCGCGCCCGGTGCCAGTTCTATCTTTATACAGGATCTGGCCATCATCTGTTTATACATTCAATCTCTCAGAGGGTGGAGAGGCCGCCTGTGCTGCACTTCCCAGGTGGGCCTTGCTAAGTTCTCCTCCTGCCAATCAGCTGTGACAGGCCACAGGAGGCCACGTCCTGGGAATAAAGAGCAACCTGCCCAGTTCAAGCACCGGAGACCAGATGGGAACAAGGGGCTTGTTACTCAGTGCTCAGTCTTGCTCTTTAACGGTCTTCTTAAAAGTATTTTTTTCTTTACCATTACAAACATGGCACCATTTCAGTCTGATATGGTTTGGCTCTGCGTCCCCACCCAAATCTCACCTTGAATTGCAATCTGAATTGTAATCCTCTGGTGTAGAGGGAGGGACCTGGTGGGAGGTGACTGTTCTCATGATAGTGAGGGAGTTTTCAAGAGAGCTGATGGTTTTATTTTATTTATTTATTTATTTGTTTGAGATGGAGTTGCACTCCGTTGCCCAGGCTGGAATGCAATGGCATGATTTTGGCTTACGGCAACCTCCACCTCCCGGGTTCAAGCAGTTCTCCTGCCTCAGCCTCCTGAGTTGCTGAGATTACAGGCACCCGCCACCATGCCTAGCTAATTTTGTATTTTTAGTAGAGAGGGGGTTTCACCATGTTGGCCAGGCTGGTCTCAAACTCCTGATCTCAGGTGGTCTGCCCGCCTCGGCCTCCCAAAGTGCTAGGATTACAGGCGTGAGTCACCGCGCCCGGCCACAAGAGCTGATGGTTTTAGAAGTGTTTGGAAGTTCCCCCTTCACACTGCTCCTCCCATGCTGCCATGTAAGATGTGCTTGCTTCCCTTTTGCCTTCTGCCATGGTTTTAAGTTCCCTGAGGCCTCCTAGCCATGTTTCCTGTTAAGCCTGTGGAACTGTGAGTCAATTAAACCTCTTCTTTATAAATTACCCAGTCTCAGGTATTCTTTATAGTGGTGTGAAAACAGACTAACACAAGTCCCATGGTGGCCCTGTGTATTAGCTACATTTTCTTATTTTCTGGCACGTAGGGCCTTGGTCCTGGAGAGGCTGCCCCTCTGGGGCTAGCTAATTCCTAGACAGTAAAAGACTTCCAGGAGCATGCCTTTATACAAACCAATCGACCCAGAGCCCACACCTCCAACCGTCTCCTTCGTCAAACTCTCCAAGCCAAGCCAATAATCCCCCTGCCCCAAATTACCACTGTACCAGGTACCCAGACAACTAGGGATCACCCCTGTAGGCCAGAGCCCTTTGGAGTTAGTCACAACCCTAAACTTCCTCTGCATATGTGTGCTGCCTTGCGACAACCCCAGTAAAGGCTCCAGGCCATGCTGTAACCTTTGTCCCTCTTCTGCCTCCTCAGGGTCCCTGGTGCTTCCCTGTGTGGCATGCCACACCTCCCATTTCTAGGAATCTGGGAGTAGGAAATCCTTCCTTCATGACAATCATTTCTGTGTCTGCAGGTCTCACTATACCTGATTAAAACAAGTCCCAGGTACATTTTAACATACCCTGTCAGAAGATGCTATGGTCTGAATGTGTGTGCCCCTCAAAACTCCAATGTGATAGGATTGGGATGTGATTAGGTCATGAGAGGGGAGCTCTCATGAGTGGGATTACTGCCTTTATAAAAGAGGCCCCAGAGAGATCCCTCACCCCTTCCACCAAGTGAGGACACAGATAGAAGGCACTATCTATCAACCAGGAAGCAGGTCCTCACCAGACACTAAACCTCCTTGTGACTTCATCTGAGACTTCCAGCCTCCAGAAATGTGAGAAATCAATCTTTCTTTCTTTCTTTCTTTTTTTTTTCTTTCTTTCTTTCTCTTTCTCTTTCTCTCCCTCTTTCTTTTCTTTTACCTTCTTTCTTCCTTTCCTTTCTTCTCTCTCTCCTTCCTTCCTTTCTTCTTTCCTTCCTTCCTTCCTTTCCCTTCCTTCCCTCCTCCCTTCCTCCCTCCCTCTCCCTCCCCTCGCCTCCTCTTCCCTCCCCTCCACTTCCCTTCCCTCTCTTTTCTTTTTTTTTTCTTTCAACAGGGTCTCACTCCTTTCGCCCAGGCTGGAGTACAATGGCATGATCTTGGCCCACTGCAGCCTTGACATCCTGGGTTCAGGTGATCTTTCCACCTCAGCCTCCTGAGTAGCTGGGACCACAGGCACATGCCACCATAGCCAGCTAATATTTGTATTTTTTGTAGAGATAGGGTCTCCCTATGTTGCCAAGGCTAGCCTCAAATCCCTAGGCTTAAATAATCCGCCCGCCTCAGCCTCCCAAAGTGCTGGGATTACACTCATGAGCCACCACACCTGGCGAAATAAATTTGTTGTTTATAAGCTACCTGGTTTATGGTATTCTGTTATATCAGCCTGAATGGGCTAAGACAGAAGGTTTCACTATTCTCGTTTAAAGATGGGTTAACTGGAACTTGGAGCAGTGTAGTATTTGCTAAACTGGTGAATTATGGAATTGGAATACAAATCCAGATGATTCTCCTACCTTCACCCAGATGCCTAAAGAGGATGGCCTCCACCATGTTCTTCATAGATGCTTCCTCTGCCAATCTCTCTGAAAGCTTTGGTGAAGGCCATGTCTTCTGGCCCGCTGAGAGCCACAGTTAGGGGCGGGGCAGCAGGTAAGCAGTGTGATGCATGAGGTCACACATCACTAATCCGCTGCACGGTCCCATCTCCCAAAGTCCTCAGGTTCTTTCCTCCAAACCAAGGAATTTCTGGCCTCTCAACTTCAGTTGGGGGCAACCTCCACTGGATCCAGTGTTTAGTTCATCCAATGAGAAAGCAGCAAGAATCCCTCCTAGGTTCATGGACTTCCTAGCACTATGAATCCAGAATCTCAGGTAATCTCGCCACATAGATGACACTGGTTTCATCTAATTACATTCTTCCCTTTTTGGTCTAGCCTCTTAAGGATCTATTCCCACACTCATTCTCTGGGGTATTGGAAGGTCCACAAATTCGGGCATTTCTTCTGCTGTGAAACTAAACATTGCCTTGGAGACTTTTTTTTTTTTTTGAGACAGGATCTTGCTCTGTTGCCCAGACTAGGGTGCAGTGGTGCAATCATAGCTCACTCAACCTCCTGGGTTCAAGTAATCCTTCTGTCTCAGCCTCCTGAGTAGCTAGGACTTTAGCTGTGTGCCACCATGCCCACCTATTTTATTTTTTTGTAGAGATGGGGGTCTTGCTGTGCTGCTCAGGCTGGTCTCAAACTCCTCGGCTCAGTTCATCCTCCTGCCTTAACCTTCCAAAGCGCTAGGATTATAGGTGTGAGCCACTACACTTTGCCGAATTGTCTTTTGAACTGACCCCCTAGGGACAGAGATCTGACTGTTTCTAGGTTTAGGAGATGAGAGATGGAGGAAGGGGGCATAACAACAGTTGCCAGCTGAATTTCTTGAAAGAGGTCATTCCAGGGTCCTCAGGCAAGCCAAGGCCAGCCTCATTAGAGAGGGAAGTCTACTTCTTCTAGAGGGACTCTAGAGGACTTTTTGGAGATGCAAGTACTCTGAATAACCCCATTTTTCAACATCCCCATTTTAAAAGATTTTTCAAAATTGATTTTGAGAGGCTTTTTTTTTCTTAACAGCTCTGGTTAGATTGTTTTTACCTTGTGTTACAACTAATAAAGAGCTTCCATGGGAAACAACAGCTCTGCCATTTTCTGATTATTCCCTTAGTGCTAGTGTGCCTGGAATTGGTTCATTGGTCTCACTGACTTCAAGCATGAAGCCACAGACCCTCGTGGTGAGTGTTACAGTTCTTAAGGGCAGCGTGTCTGGAGTTTGTTCCCACTAATGTTCACATGTGTTTGGAGTTTTTTTTCTGGTGGGTTCATGATTTTGGTGGCCAAGTAGTTAAACTGCAGACTTTCACGGAGAGTGTTACAGCTTCTAGGGTAGCACATTTGGAGTTGTTCATTCTTCCCAGTGGGATCATGGCCTTGCTGGCTTCAGGAATGAAACCGCAGACCTTCACGGTGTTACAGCTCATAAAGGAAGTGTGGACCCCAACACTGAGCAATAGCAAAATTCATTGCAAACAACAAAAGAACAGACCTCCCACACCATGGAAAAGCACTCAAGCAATTTGCCACTGCAGCCTCGCGCAGCCTGCTTTTATTCTCTTATCTGACCCCACCCACATCCTGCTAATTGGTAGAGCCAAGTGGTCTGTTTTGACAGGGTGCTGATTGGTGCGTTTACAATCCCTGAGCTAGACACAAAAGTTCTCCACGTCCCCACCAGAGTAGCTAGATACAGAGTGTCGACTGGTGCATTCACAAACCTTGAGCTAGACACAAGGTGCTGATTGGTGTGTTTACAAACCTTGAGCTAGATACAGAGTGCTGATTGGTGTATTTACAATCCCTGAGCTAGACATAAAGGTTTTCCACATCTCCACCGGATTCAGGAGCCCAGCTGGCTTCAGCCAGTGAATCCCGCACGGGTGCTGCAGGTGGAGCTGCTTGCGAGTCCCACTCCGTGGGCCGCCACTTCTCAGCCCTTGGGTGGTCCATGGGACTGGGGGCTGTGGAGCAGGGGGCGGCGCTCGTCTGGGAGGCTCCGGCCACACAGGAGCCCACGGACGGAGTGGGTCGGAGGTTCAGGCATGACGGGCTGCAGGTCCCGAGCTCTGTCCCGCGGGAAGGCAGGTAAGTCCCGGTACGAAATCTGAGGGCAGCGCTGGTGGGCTGCCACTGCTGGGGGACCCAGTACGCCCTCCGCAGCTGCTGGCCTAGGTGCTACGTCCCTCATTGCCTGGGGCTGGCAGGTCCGGCCGGCTGTTCCGAGTGCGGGGCCCGCCAAGCCCAGGCCCACCCACAACTCCAGCTGGCCCGCAAGCGCCGCGCGCAGCCCCGGTTCCCGCTCGCGCCTCTCCCTCCACACCTCCTTGCAAGCTGAGGGAGCCGGCTCCGGCCTTGGCCAGCCCAGAAAGGGGCTCCCAGTGCGGCGGTGGGCTGAAGGGCTCCTCAAGTGCCGCCAAAGTGGTAGCCCAGGCAGAGGAGGCGCCGATAGCGATAGCGAGCCAGGGCTGTGAGGACTGCCAGCATGCTGTCACCTCTGACTAACATCATACACATCTTCCACCTGAGGTCTATCCATGGGTGTTTTAATTTGCCAAGGCTCTGTAACAAAGTATCACAAACTGGGTGGCTTAAATAAATTTGTTGTCTCACAGTTCCTGAGGCTGGAAACCCAAGATCAAAGTGTCAGCAGATTTGGTTTCTTCTGGGGCCTCTCCCCTTGGCTTGTAGATGGCACGTTCTCTGTGTCCTCACATCATCTTCCCTCTGTGTGTGTCTGTGTTTAAATGTCCCCTTCTCATAAAGACACCATCATATTGGATTAGGGCACTCTCATGGCCTTACTTTAACTTGATTACCTCTGTAAAGACCCTATCTCCAAAATAAAGTCATATTTTGAGGTACTAGGGGGTTAGGACTTGAACATACAAATTTTGAGGAGACAAATTCAATGTGTAACAATGGATATCTTCTTAAGACGCTTGTGTATTTAGTGACACCAGTTCCATCTAATTATGTTAGTTTAAGTAACATTAGATATCATAATTCTTAAATTGGGTTAACTAGCACTGGTAAATTAATTATCAGCAACTCTTTCAAAATAAATGATAGTGGGAGGGGCTGCCACAAATTCTCATTGTAGTGAAATTCCTCCTTTCCCCTCATGGCCCCTCACCTGCTATATGTGGCATATGACCTTAATACCTATGGACCATGTTGGGGCAGAGTGAAGCTATATACTAAACATGGGTAATGTTTTATTTCCTATTCTTTAAGGTAAAAATAAATATTCGAGTTCTAGTGTGTGTGTTTTATTTTAACTTTGGAGACTGCTATTTTATTGAAGTGCCTTTCTGTCCACATAAAACGGTCTCCAACTTGAAGGAATAAAGGTACTTTTTAGAGAGAATGAAAGAGACCTAGCAATCCTTACCACTAAAATAGCTGTCATAGCTAAGAATAAGGAAGGTGTTCCTCCAGGTAGAGTTAAGGAGCTGCAACCACTGATTTAAAGGAGACATACCAGTCAAAGAGGCACCAGTGAAGAGCTTCAGCCAGTGGCATGCTTAGTAAGATGGCCCCGAATCAAAGAAATTCCTAATTCAAAAGTCATGTTCCCCCACAACTCCTTGCACAGCTGAACAAGCCTAGGTTGACGTATATTTGTACATAACTTTATTAATAACAAAATAGCAGTTGTTTGATGAAATAAAACACTACATAAATTTTAAAACTTCAAACTTAAAATCAACAAGATAAGTGCAATGTTCTGCTAATGCAATAATGGATTTTGATACTACTTGGCATTAACAGTATAACAGTAATTTCTTCAATTTCCGTTTTTCCCAGCTCTTTGAGGTTGTATGCCTTGAGGTGCTAACTCTGTTTTTGGCTATTGTCCTGTAGGATGGGTTTATGAAATAGTTTTGAATTGTCTGTAGTTAGCCCAGTCCTTCTCTTGCTGTAGAGTGCATCGGAATCACTGGCGAGCTTTTTAAAACACAGATTGCTGGACCCCCCTCCTTTTTGATTGAACAAGTTGGGGGTTGAGTGGGGTGAGAACTTGCTTTTTTTTTTTTTTTTTTTTTTTGAGATGGAGTATTACTCTGTCATCCGGGCTGGAATGCAGTGGCGCGATTTTGGCTTACTGCAACCTCGGCTTCCCAGATTCAAGGAATTCTCCTGCCTCAGCCTCCCAAGTAGCTGGGACTACAGTTGTGCACCACTGCGCCCAGCTAATTTTTGTGTTTTTTTTAGAGATAGGGTTTCACCATGTTGGCCAGGCTGATCTTGAACTCCTGACCTCGTGATCCACCTGCCTCAGCCTCCCACAGTGCTGGGATTACAGGTGTGAGCCACCACACCCGGCCCCAAGAACTTGCATTTTTGACAAGTTTCAAGGTGCTGCCATTGCTATGTGGGGACTGCACTTTGAGAACCACTGTTCTGAAGCACTTGTCTGTTTTCTTTATTTGTAATGATTTTTTTGTTTATTTTTGAGATGGAGTCTCACTTGGCCGCCCAGACTAGAGTGCAGTGGCTCAATCTTGGCTCCCTGCAACCTCCTTCTCCTGGGTTCAAGCAATTCTCCCTGCCTCAGCCTCTTGAATAGCTGGGATTACAGGTGCTTGCCCCTATGCCTGGCTAATGTTTGTATTTTTTTAGTAGAGACAGGGTTTCGCCATGTTGGCCAGGCTGGTCTTGAACTCCTGACCTCAGTTGATCCGCCTGCCTAGGCTTCCCAAACTGCTGGAATTACAGGCGTGAGCCACCACACCCGGCCTGTAATGATTTTTGATACCCTTTTAATTGAAAACTGAAGCAACTGGCAAAGCCTAAATGCATGCTATTTTATACTCTTGTAAAATGTTACTTTTGACTGACTATCCGAAGCTGTGATTCTATTGGTAATAACTCTACCAAGTTACAAGATGTTTTTTTGTATGGCTCTACATTTCTCCCAATGGACTTTTCACACATTTGTGTTGGCATAAGAAATATATTTGTATAAGTCAGCAGCTGTATCTTGTGTTTGGTTTAGGGAATTGGATAATATTAACTTTAATATACATTTCTGTATTGCCAGTTCATGAAAAAGGAGACTTGCGATTGCTCCCTGTTTATTTAAAAATTGACATTTTAGGTTTCATTTCTGCATAGTAGATGTTGCTTCCTTAATGGTTATGTTAAAATTCATTTTTATTTTAAAAACTTGACTATATGATGTTTCCAGGGAGTATAAACCTTATCAAACATCTGTTCTAATTTTTCTTGGTAAAATCATTGCTGTTGCATTAACATTCAGTAAGATTTTTGCATTCATATTGTGAAAAGTTTTTTAAATGAAAGTTTTGAGTGTTATTGTTAATCCAAACAGCCTAAGAACTTTTATTATCTTTCACTAATTCAAAGAAGATTTTTTTTCACAGTGCCTCTATTAGTCTGGAAAATTCAGTTTCATAGAAATTGAAGCGGAATATTAACTTTTTCAGAATTTAAATTCTTTGATATAGTGTCTGAATTTCTTGGGATGGAATTTGTGGCAATCTCAAGAATTCACACAGTAGGTAAAAAACATTTATGTCTTTTGAACAATGCCAAAATAAATGGGTATCTCTGGTGCTCGCTTACTGCCTTGTTACTTAAGAAAGTGAGATTCTGAACCAGGTGGTGTATGTTGGCTTTCTCTTAGGCCTGCTTCTATGCATAAATATACTCAATTTGTTGTATTTTATTCTATCATAGCCCTGCCTGTCACATTTTGAAAGCTCCTAACCATTACAATTAACGAGTCCCCCACATGAATGTAATTCCCGAAGTTGAATCATACTCTCTAACAACAAAATCAAGAAATGGTTTCTTTATATTTTATTTCCTTTTTCAAAAAATTGGATCAATGGGATGTATTTGCATTCTAAACTCAGTTAATTATTTTGAAAAGTATTTTGAGTTATATAAACAATGAAAGCAAAATATGGAAGTTCCTTAATTTCTCTAGTTAGTTATTTTATTGAAGTTGGCCGAACCATTTAATAATTTAATTTTGCATCTTAGGACTTAACTATGTCATAAATCCAAAAGCTGCTCAATGCTTACATCATATTCTATTGAAAGCTTTGTGTTCAATAAGTACTTTTACACATTAAAACTTTCGAAAAGCCTTAATGGAGTGTGTAAAGTTACAAAAACAACAAATGCTTGTTAACCGATAAGGGGTTTGTAATTCAAGTTCAAGATCTCCTACGTTAATTTTGCTCTTGTGAAGTATGTTCTCTGTGCTAAAAAACCATATATTTATATCCTATAGTCATTAAAACGTAAAAAAGTGGAAAGATGCTAATCTTATCACTTTGTAGTTTGATTTGTTCACTTAACATTATATCATGGACAGATGAATCTTCGGGTTAAAGAGTTTTGCTGTAAGGGCACAGAAAAATGAGATGGAAGCTAGAGAGGTAAGATATTTCTTTTTTTAAGGAAGCTATAAAATGAATATTTTAAATGTGTATTTTAAGTGAATGCTTCAAGTTATTGTCAGCATATCCATTAAGTTAGGGTCAGCTTAGAGGCGAGATAGTTCTGAAATATCTAATATTTTGGAAATACTTCATTAACTCTATAAGCGTGCTTTTATACTACGTTGTTTCATACTTGTGAATATTGTGAGATTATTTTCACTATGAGATATATCTCAATCTTAAATGATTAAGCAGTGCAATTCATTTTCTATGGGTGTTTTGGCCACTAAATAACATTTCCAATTTGAAGATTCTTTACTTCCAGATGTTTTTTGGATTATAAGTGTATGTTGCTTAAAATCAAATATGAATTTATTTATTGTTTTGTCAGTACTAAGATATATAGACATATTTGTAATTGATGGTGAAGCATAAAGTTAATTTTCAGATTTTTTGAAAGTTTTATCTTCAGAATTTTGGTTGCATCATATTTTGTTTGCATGTCTTCTCTTGCAGAGCTGTAAGAACTTTGTATATTAAATAGATTAGCCCTTTATCCTGTGTCGTGCAAATGTTTTTATACTTTATTATTTATTTGTGTTGGTTTTGATGGATGAAATTTGAATTTTATGTAGTCAAATTTATTAGTCTTTTCTCTGGTGGATACTGGGTTTTATCTCAGGCTTAGAAAGTCCTCTCTCAGCTGGGCACAGTGGCTCATGCCTGTAATCCCAGCACTTTGGGAGGCCAAGGTGGGAGGATCACTTGAGTCCAAGAGCTTGAGACCAACCAGGCCAGCATAGTGAGACCCTGTCTCTACAAAAAAAAAAACAAAAAATCCAAAAAAACAAAACAAAACAAAACAACACCTAGCCAGGTGTGGATGCATGTGCCTGTAGTCCCAGCTATTTGGGAGGCTGAGGTGAGAGGACTGCTTGAGCCCGGGAGATTGAGGCTGCAGTGAGCTGTGATTGCATCACTGCAGTTCAGCCTGGGTGACAGAGCAAGACCCTGTCTCAAAAAAAGAAAAGAAAAGAAAGGCCTCTTCTTCTCTAAGCTTATTCACTGAAATTTTCACTGAAGTTTTCTTCTAATATTTTCATAGTTTCATTTTTAATGTTTACTTCTTTGATTCCTTCGGATTTGTAAAAAAGAGTAAGGTAGAAATTCAATTAAATTTTTTTCCCCAGACAGCTGGCCAGTTGTCTCAACACCATTTATTTTATATGCCACTGATTTGAAATACCAATGTTATATGTCAAAGTCCCATATAAACTTGGGGTCATTCCCAGATTTTCTGTTCTGTTCCACTGATATGTCTTTTTCCCCATTGTTACCATGTATTTGAGAACATCACTTTCTTTTATTTTTTTATTCTAAAAGTAATATCCTGCTTATAATATTTGTTTATATAATTCCTCATCATAGTCACCAATGAAATTTATATTGAATTAAAGGTCGGAAACTTAGTTCCACGGTGGTAAAACTCTGATTTTTGTTCATTGTTCAGGGTCTCCCTGAGATATACTTCTTTTCCTGCCACATCCAAAAATGCTCATTTGTCTCCTTGATTCCTTTCCCCACTGTTTACCTTGCTCTATTTCCTCTTTCCTATGAGAACTTTGTCCATATGCGCATAGGTACACCAAGAGGGAAGTGTTTGCTCTGGCTATTTCTTCACAAAATTGAATGTCTTCCAAATTTGCCTCTGGTCAGTGGTCTCTCAGTTGACCCAGCTGGATATACCCCTCATAGCTCCTGTATCCAAGGCAATGCGTTAGCTGTATCAGTTCAGTTTCACCCTTGGCTACACTGTGGAGTAGAGAGCTGATGGTGGTTGTGGCTTTTTAGGGACAAGTTGTAAAAACTCTACGGCTCTAGATCCCCAGATTTCCAACCTTAGAGGAAGTGCACTAACCCTGACACAGGAAGAATGAAAAACATTATGGATGGGCAGTACAGATGGTGGCATTACCACAGTGATGTGATGGGAACTGACAGGGTAGCCAAATACAGATTATTGTAATTCAGCTTAAGTTTTTCTTGTGGCAATAATTCAGAAAGAGCCTTTCTAGAGACCCATAATCTAGAGATTTATTTTTCAATGAAAGTAATGAAACAAATGAGGCTACATTCTAGATTTTTTTTTTTTTTTTGACAGTCTCACTCTGTCGCCCAGGCTGGCATGCAATGACGAAATCTTGGCTCACTGCAACCTCCACTTCCCAGGTTCAAGTGATTCTTGTGCCTCAGCCGCCTGAGTAGCTGGGATTACAGGCACCTGCAACCACACCTGGCTAATTTTGTGTTTTTAGTAGAGACGAGGTTTTACCATGTTGGCTAGGCTGGTCTCAAACTCCTGACCTCAGGTGATCTCCAACTGCCTGCCTTGGCCTCCCAAAGTGCTGGATTACAGGCATGAGCCACTGTGCCTGGCCTACATTCTACTTTTAAGTGAGAACCTCCTGAAAAATTTCTCATCTCCTATGCAACATGATAGTAAAGAATGAACATCTTTGCTTTAAAAAAGGAAACTGTTGAGTAAGCAAGATAGTTACTTTGAAGTATTTGAGTATATTTATCATAACATTGAGGGATAAATGTGAAAAAATATAATGAAAATATAACTTTTTGGTTACAACATGATCAGTTAATTAAGAAACAAAATTTGCAATAATCATACCACTGCTGATTATTATAAACCTATTATATTTCAGGATTCACATAATCCACTTCTAGAATTCAAAGAAAAAAACCCATCCAAAAAGTAATAGATTAGATTATATGTAAAAATCGACATGTAATAGATTAATATAAAAATGGACAATTTCTGCATTATACAACAAAACTGTGTTTTGTATAGTATATTCATAGAAAATTTGAGGTACAGTAAAGCCAACAGATCAGGAGATGGCTGCCATTGATAAGATAACTGGTTACAGTTCCCAAAAGGCAGGGGCATGACACACCATGGGAGGTCACATGAGAAGCACCAGGGTCAGTTAACAGTCAGAGGGAGGGAGAGGGACTGTGTACAAAGACCTTCATTATGGTTTCTCAAGAAAGAAACAGGTGAGACAAGGTAAGCAGGCTTAGGATTGGCTAGTGTGAATAATTTCAGTCAGTTCTGGGGCCTAGGGGGCTCTCCCTGGTTGTCTGGTACCTGATTCTTGGGTTATTAGGACAGGTGGATAGTGCCCTGGAATGTGAAAGCAAGATAAAGGAGGTGGCTGGTGTGTGGGCCCTGGATTTGTTTGTTGACATTTGACAAGTGTGCTCAAAGGTGAGTCATTTACTATCTCTAGGAATTAGTTAACCCCGGAATGGGCCAGCTCCTTCAGGGTCAGCAAAGCTCCAAGAGGTCAAAGCACCAGAATAGAAAATAAAAGACACACTTAACACATTCTACAATATCAATTTCTAAAAATATAATATAAGATTCCCAATGTATAGAATATGTTCATCTTAAATAACTCTAGACCGAATGACCACTTATACCTAATACTCCCACATGGTCACAAATTGATATCCTCACTGTCTGTATTTCACATGGCAGTAAGATGAGAAATAAAGGAACCTCAATTCTTACATAATTGTAATTGTTTTATGAGAAAAGGAGGGTTAGGAGGTAGAAGTTATAGAATAGTAATTGTTATAGTAAAAAGTTATTTTTCCTATAGGCATTTCAATGTAAAGGTGCTACTTTTATTATAAATGTAGAGCTGAACAACCAAAATACCACTGGGCAAATCCAATATTTGATTATATCTAGTTTTTTTTTAAGGTTTTTCTTTTCCTATTATTACCACTACTCTATTGTTGGAGAACACTCTCTTTATATATACTTCTCAATGTTTTTCACATTTATCATTCAATGTTGTGATAAAAAAACACAAACTTTTTTAAATTTTAATTTTTTTATTTTACTTTAAGTTCTGGGATACATGTGCAGAACGTGCAGGTTTGTTACATAGGTTTACATGTGCCATGGTGGTTTCCTGCACCCATCAACCCATCATCTAGGTTTTAAGCCCTGCATGCATTAGGTATTTGTCGTAAGACTCTCCCTCCCCTTGCCCTCCACCCCCCCGACAGGCCCCGGTGTTTGATGTTCCCCTCCCTGGGTCCATGTATTCTCAATGTTCAACTCCCACTTATGAGTGAGAACATGCTGTGTTTGGTTTTCTCTTCCTGTGTTAGTTTGCTAAGAATGATGGTTTCCAGCTTCATCCATGTCTCTGCAAAGGACATGAACTCATTCTTTTTTATGGCTGCAACACAAACATTTTTGAACAAAATAATCAAATTACTCAGTCAACAGCATTTTTTAAAGCAAAGAATTTTTTTTTTATTACTCTG
This sequence comes from Nomascus leucogenys, assembly GCF_006542625.1. Classification (NCBI taxonomy): domain Eukaryota; kingdom Metazoa; phylum Chordata; class Mammalia; order Primates; family Hylobatidae; genus Nomascus; species Nomascus leucogenys. Next base: position 62,293,661 of record NC_044388.1, read on the forward strand.
TTGTTGTATAAGGAGGTGAATAATTTTATTCACCAAGAAATTCTCATGTAAGAAGGATACTCTTTACCAAGGAGTTTAGTGGTGATTAGGGTTTGACCAAGAGGAAGGAAGTTCTAGAGAAGGAGAGAAAGAAGATAGAGAGGCACCTTGGAAGGAAAGTATCTGGGAGAGTTTCAGGAGGGAAGTGAGAGTGAGAAGAGGCTCAGAGGCGCAGTGACCACTGAGGAATTTGAAAGAAGTAGAAAGAAGAGGCAATGGAGCCTCCTCATTGGTCTTGGAACTATAAAAATAACATCTGGAATCATTTTGAGTGACTTTTGTGGTGTTCTTTTTTTCTTTGAATCCTAGAACTAGATTATGTGAATCCTAAGATATAATAGGTTTATAGGAATCAGCAGTGGTATGATTATTGCAAATTTTGTTTCTTAATTAACTGATTCTGTTGTAACCAAAAAGTTCTATTTTGGTTATATTTTTTCACATGTATCACTCAATTTTATGATAAATATACTCAAATGGTTTAGAGTAACTATGTTGCTCACTCAACAGTTTCTTTTTTTGTTAAAGCAAAGGTGTTAATTCTTTGCTACCTTGTTGTATAAGGAGGTGAGGAGTTTTATTCACCAGGAAATTCTCATTTAAAACGAAAATGAAGCCTCATTTGCTATTTTGTGTCCTTAACTGCTACAATATGGTACTTTTCAACCTAAGGAAATTTCTTTGATTAGTATAGTGATTTTTTTCTATATTGAGTTGAGAAATCGTTTATTTGGAGACAATTAACTTTTCCTTTTTATATATATGTTCAAAGCTTTTTCTTTCTGATAAGTGCTACATTTCTGAGTAGTATAGTTGTGTTCTTTTAGTGGCTTGTAATATGGTTAAAAATGTTATACTTTGTGCTTTCTTCTCCCTTAACATATGTTTATAATAGACTTCAGAGATGTTTGTGTATTTTCTATTTCAGATGTATGGTTTAAATAACTATATGGAATCTATAATAATTACTGTTCTTTGAGAATCTAATCCATGTGGTTACAAAGTAGTCATATAACTATCTGATACTGGTGAACCTGGAGAACACATTTCTTTTTACGTTTGACTGTGTTTTTGTCTTGATAACATGCCATTTTTTGGCAGTTGTTCATCAAACGAGATCCCCACGAATTAGCCACTATAGGCATCAGACATTAAGTAGGTATTAAAGGAGGCATCCTTCTAATAAACTTCAGGAATCTTTGGAGTTTGTGAGAAGAGGAAGAAGAAAGAGCACAGCCCCTTTCCCAGATGGAGGGTGTGGCTGGCCAGCATTACCGTCTCAGAGCTGGCCGTGACAAGTGCCATCTGCCATGGCGGTTCAGCTCTGGCCTTTTTCCAGAATGGCAACGTCAATGCTATAGTTCCCTGTGAAATTGGAGAAGTTAATTATACTTTAAAACCTTTTTCTGTTGCCTTAAAGATGCTGACTTTGGTTTATAGGTAAGAATATACATGTATAAAATGCAAGAATTACGTGATGAATTTTCACTTGAACGTGGGCATTAAAACTAAGTTCTAGAGCCAGATTGGTTGAGTTTGAGGCCTGGTGCTGTTGCTTACCAGTCCTATGACAGGGGAAGTTACACAATCCTTCTGAGCCTCAGTTTCCCATCTGCAAAATGGGAGTGGTAACAGTACCTACGGCACAGTTGTGAGAGCTAAATGAAATTGTGTAGGTAAAGCACTTAGGAGCACACAGTAAGCATTCAGTACATGCTATTATTATTATTATTATCATCAATATCACCAGGCATTTAAATAATAGGCTCCTTTATTACATTTGAAATAATTTGTTGCATGGTATAATGGGAAGATCACTGGACTTGGAGTCAAAATCAATGGTTTCTTGGTCCCCATTTTACTATTATTCCTCTGTGATGCCTTGAGCAAGTTTCTTATCCTCTCTGGGCTTCAGCTTCCTCACCTATAAAATGGAATCAGATAATGTTTAAGTCCTCTTTCAATATATTATTTGCTTCTTTTTATGACTTCTATTAAAACTTACAGTTGTCTTTTAAAAAAACCCTGCCCTAATACTAAACCTACACTAGTGGTATCTATACATGCTTTCTCTCTCTGTCTCTCTCTCTCTCTCTTTTACACACACACACACAGTCTTTCTGTGGGATTTACTTTATACATCCCTAGGCTGATGCAGAATCATTGAGCAAAGTAAAAATTGTATTGGATTTTTCTTAAGGTCATAGTGATACTGCACTGTAGAAAATGACTAGTGTTTTCTTTTTTTTTTTTTTTTTTTTTTTTTGAGACGGAGTCTCGCTCTGTCGCCCAGGCTGGAGTGCAGTGGCGCGATCTCGGCTCACTGCAAGCTCCGCCTCCCGGGTTCAGGCCATCCTCCTGCCTCAGCCTCTCCGAGTAGCTGGGACTACAGGCGCCCGCCACCGCGCCCGGCTAATTTTTTGTATTTTTAGTAGAGACGGGGTTTCACTGTGGTCTCGATCTCTTGACCTCGTGATCCGCCTGCCTCGGCCTCCCAAAGTGCTGGGATTACAAGCGTGAGCCACCGCGCCCAGCCTGACTAGTGTTTTCTAGCTTAATACACACACACACACACACACACACACACACACACCCCTCAAACCCCTAACATCTTACAAATAAGACCTTTCCATATGAGTCCATAATTTTTTGGCCTTTCAGCCTGACTTTTTTTTTTTTTTTTAGATGGAGTCTTCCTCTGTTGCCCAGGCTGGTGTGCAATGGCACCATCTTGGCTCACCGCAATCTCTGCCTCCCAGGTTCAAGCAATTCTCCTGCCTCAGCCTCCTGAGTAGCTGGGACTACAGGTGCACACCACCATGCCTGGCTACTTTTTTGTATTTTTAGTAGAGATGGGGTTTTGCCATGTTGGCCAGGCTGGTCTCAAACTTCTGGCCTCAAGTGATTGGCCCACCTCGGCCTCCCAAAGTACTGGGATTACAGGCGTAAGCCACCGCGCCCAGCCTAGCCTGGTTATTTTGATGTAGATTAGTTTTGACTTAGCCTTCAAAGCTAACACCGTTAATCAAACAACTGACACTAAATATGTATGTTTTGAAAAAAGTTACCAAGGTAGTTTGGGTTCTCCTGAAAATTGAGCCTGAATCAAAGGCTTGGAGGAGGGGTGACCCCAGAAAATAAGGGAGTGGAGAGAGGTAGATTAGGAAAGAGGGAAAACTGATACACAGGTGAGTTATCCAGGTGATAGGAGTACAATTCCACGTGGATCTCTGAGTAGTGTGGGTCTCTGAGTAGGTAGCCTCTCAGAATTGTCTCTCTGTTGGATGAAATCCTGGGGCATTCACCATCCACCACCAGTTCTGTCCATCCATTGGTTGGGGTTGCCCTAGGGGTGTTAATTGCCTTGTACGTCCAGGCTGTGTTTTGTAAGGGCCTGGTGGGCTCCTGGGAGTTCAGTGAATGATTTGAGGCAAGATGTGGAGACTAAGGTGAGGGTGTCGGGTGGGCTCCATAGGCAAATCTGAACTAGCAGGAACTGTTTACTGCAGCTGTGACCGAAATCAGAGGTGAGTCAAGAGAATGGGACATAGGGCACCAAAACAGGCTGCTACAATTTCCCCTTAATGTGGCCCCTTGCTGTCTCACCCTGTTTGGGACACCCAACTTCTCCTTGGGCCTCTTCCCCTCATTGTGGTGGGAGTGAGTGTGAGGAATGGGATGGGGGGGGGCACTGGGGTGAAGGTCAGGGATATCCATACATCTCTGGTGAAAAGTGTTTAATTTTAAAAATGAAACTGTTTTTACAATGGTATATTGTTATTGTGATGTGGGGGTGAGGGCAGGGGAAAGGCACAGAGACAGCGTAAGGCTGAGGGTGAGGTGCATGCAATGTCAGAGATGTTTGTTTGAAATATTACTAGACAATAAAAAATGGTGTTTCTTTATTTTGATGCAGTGTTTTGATAGGATTGACAAATGGCAGGCCAAAATGTCATACCTTCACCCCCCATGTCAAAATGCCTGTTCTGATCAGCAGGGTAAGCACATTCCATCTAGCTGGATCTAAAAGAACTAAAATGTAAATGATTTTGGATAAGATAATATTTATGCTAAGTTTTAATTGTATATATTTAAGGTGTACAACATGATGGTTTATATACCTACCTTGATATACATATACCTAGTGAAATAATTACTACAGTCAAGCAAATTAATACATCCATCGTCTATCTCATAGAGCTACCTTTCACGCACATGCGCTCGTGTGTGTGTGTGTGTGTGTGTGTGTGTTTGTGCACCTGCTAAGAGTACCTCAAATCTACTCTTTTGGCAAATTACCCATCTATAATACAATATTAACTATAGTCCTCATGTTGTACATTAGATCTTTAGACTCATTAATCCTGTGAAACTGCTTTATGCAAATGTTTGTATTAAAAAGACAAAGATACTTGGAGATGCATATTTGGGTGACATATCATTCTTTCCATAATTATGAAAAGGTTGATGAATACTTTGACAGAATCATTTGGATAATGATAATTCATTGCAGGCTAAAAAAAAATCCATGTGACTCTCAACTTTTAAAAATTACCAGATAACATTTGTAATAGATACTGCCACCTCTCCTGGCCCCATCACTTCTTTGATTCTCATCTTTTCCTTCATTCCTTCTCTCTTCTGTAAGAAAATTATTTTAAAAATATATGTCTTCATTTATTGTTTTTCCCCAATAAATTTACCACATTAGCCATTTTTAAGTACAGAGCTGTTAAGTACATTTATACTGTTGGTTGTGGAAACATCACCACCATCCATCCACAGAGCTATTTTCATCTTGACAAACTGAAACTCTGTATCCATTAAATAGTAGCTCCCCATCCCCATACCCCAGCCCAGGCAACAACCATTCTACTTTCTGTCTTTATGACTTTGGCTACTGTAGGTACCTTGTATAAGTGGAATCATACAGTATTTGTCTTTTTGTGACTGGCTTATTTCATCTAGCATAATGCCCTTGAGGTTCATTTGTATTGTGGCATGTATCAGAATTTCCTTCCTTCTTAAAGCTGAATAACATTCATATATATATATATATATACACACACACACACACACACACACCAAATTTTGTTTATCCATTCATTTATTGATGGGCACTTGGGTTGGCTTCTACCTTTTAGTTGTTGTGAATAATATAGCTATGAAAATGGGTATACAAATAATCTCTTTGAGACCCAGCCTTCAGTTCTTTTGGATGTATACCCAGTCGTGGAATTGCTAGATCATATGATAATTCTACTCTTAATATTTTGAGAAACTGTCCTTCTGTTTTCCATAGCAGCTACTCCAGTTTGCATTCCCACGCACCGTGCGTAAGAGTCCAAATTTCTCTATGTTTCCTGTTATTTATTATTTTCTGGTTTTCCGACAGTAGCCATTCTAATGGATGTGAAACACTCTTTCTCCTCTAACTGGTACAGGATGTGAGGATTCCAATTGCTTGGAATCAGTTGTCCCGGAGAGCCTCTGGGTAAAGAAAGCCAGTAGCTCTTGGCAGTGTGTAGTTACAGAAACAAGACACAAGATACACTGAGCTGGAAAATGCATTGCTGTGCAGAAGTTCATTGGGATCACACAAAATAGGTTCACCGCAGTCATTTATTGTGTTTTAATAGATTCACTCAGGATAAATGGGAACCAAAACCTTCAGTTATGGTGCTGTGAGAGGCATGAAGAAAAGCTGTCTACCTTGGTTTTGCTCCAGTAGTTTTGCAAGTCAAAAGTAGTGAAGATCTAGATACTCTGGAGGGTGTCTGCGGAGTGGGGTGGTGAGCAGTTAAGCTTGCTATGAGTTATACTTCGGTGAAATGCCTCCTTGGAACAAATGCATCTATAATTCTCATTAATGCTTCTCACAGAGCCTTACGGCAGTGAAAGAAAAATTTCCAATGTGACAGCATATTCAAGGTGTGGTCTTGGGGTTTCAGCCAGCTCCAGCAGCATTGGCTTTGGCCTTCATTTTTTTTTTTTCTTTGCTTCTGGTGAGGGTGATTCCAGGGACTTTTTAACCTCCTGTCTATACTTGTGGCTCAATCTCTTTGCACACAAGGAAGCAATTTCTACTGTACGGGAAAGGTTCATTTCCCCATGACCCCCACATTTTGTTTTTCAAGTGCTCAACAATTGGGAACAAGTTTATCGTCATCCAGGTGAGGCAGTTAAGCGGGAGTGTCACACCAGTATTTGTGAAGGAAGGGGCTTAAATATGGGTAACAGGAATGTGATGTGTTTACTCCGGCAACAACCTAAGACATTAAACTTCCTCTTCTCCTGATCCTACACCTCTCCTTCCCCATCACCAGTGGTTAGGCAACAGGGTGACTGTCGTGGGCTGAACTGTGTTCCCCTTACCACCCCCCCTAGTTTATATGTTGAAGCCCCAACCCCTGTATCTCAGAATGTCACCATATTTGGAGATAAGGTCTTTACAGAGGTGACTGAGGTAAAATGAGGCCGCTAGGGTGGGCCCTAATCCAATATGAGATGTCTAATGGAGACACCAGGGGTCCTGGGGAACAGAGAAAAGACCATATGAGGACATAGCAAGAAAGTGGCCATCTACAAGCCACGGAAGGGAGGTCTTGGAAGAAACCAACCCTGCCAACACTTTGATCTTGGACTTTCAGTCTCCAGAACTGTGAGAGAATCAGTTTTTGTTGTTTAAGCCCCTCAGTGTGTTGACTTTGTTCTGGTGGCCCTAGCAAACTAATATAGTGGCCTTGTGCAGGTGAGACAGTTGAGAAAAAGAGGAAAACTGGTTTTCCCTCTTTTCCGGTGTGTGTGTGTGTGTGTGTGTGTGTGTGTGAGAGAGAGAGAGAGAGAGAGAGAGAGAGAGAGATTAGAGGGCGGGGAGGGGAGAAGTGAGGAAGCAAGCTAACCGGAGAGAGGGCAGGTGAGTTTTCTTTTGCAGAACAGAGTTAATGAAGTGGCAACTCTGCCTTCCCTGTGAATCTGGGAATTTCCACCCGTCCCTCCCACCGCATGCAGCGGGTTGACTGCTCACCCACGAGGACCCAGTAAGATCCCCCAGGCCCGGCAGAGCCTGGTCTGCGGTCCTGCCGGCTCTTCGCCCAGCTGCCCGGTACTCGCAGGGTGATGGGCAGGGACTTGGCGGGAGGCAGAAGGACGTTGGAGGGCAGGGCAGGAGCGAGATCGCCTCTGGTTTCTGTGGAGAACTCCTGCACCTGGGTCAGGGTCTCAGCCACGGACAAGGGGCGCGGCTCTGCAGAGCGAAGCAGGAGCTTGACCGGTTCGCAGGGAGGGAGGGGGCGGAGGTGGCCTCACTGCCTGAGGGGTCCTACCCCTCCGGAGGACGCGAGGCAAAAGCCAGTAGGCTCACGACGTCCCCCGTGTGTCACACGACAAGGCCAGCAGGGCCGCCACCAGAGGGCACCAGCGGCTGGGACCCGCAGGAAAGGGAGGAAGAACAGGTGGCGCCGGTGAGGCGAAGGCACGAGGGGGCGGCCTGCGGCCTGCGCTGCTCCGGAGATGGGCTTCCACCTGGACAGTGACGGAAGCCAGGGCGACTCAACAGGACACATTCGCACCATTTGCACGGCTGGGTGAAACGACAACCCCTCAGCTGGGCTCAAATTACGTGAAGGGCCTGCATCTGCAACAGATGAGCTTTCGGTTTTCCTCCCGAGCTGCCCCTAGGGCACCCCGGGGGAGAGTTCCACAAATTAGTCATTAAAATTACCAATAAGAAGAGGAAAACTGCTACGTATTTGTTCTGAATGAGACAAGAATCCTGAATCCCGAGAATCCTGAAATAGAATTGGTTCAGGGACCACCATCCGACAACTATTGCGTAATCCGCAGTCACACAAATGGAAGTCTTATGGGTGTGCCCCTCACTGTGTCTACAGGCTGGATTTTAGGACTAACATGAGCACTGTGCTGTAGCTTAACACAGAAAATCTCAGTGTTAGGACAGAACACTACTAGCCGTAGTACAGAGGGCCGCTTCATAATAATAAAACATATTTAGCAGGAAGAGAGTATACTTGCGTGCACTTAATAACAGAGCTTTGTGGTATACCAAGGAAAGCGGACAGAACTATTAGGAAAAATAGACAAATCCACTCTCGTAAATATTTTAAACGCACTATATTAGATCATTCTTGCATTGCTGTAAATACCGGAGACTGGGCAATTTATAAAGAAAAGAGGTTTAATTGGCTCACGGTTCTGCAGGCTGTACAGCAAGCTTGTCCAACCTGTGACCTACAGGCCTCATGTGGCCCAGGACAGCTTTGAATGTGGCCCAACACAAATTCATAAACTTTCTTAAAACATGAGACTTTTTTGTAATTTTTTTAAAGCTCATCAGCTATCGTTAGTGTTAGTGTATTGTATGCGTGGCCCAAGACAATTCTTCTTACAATGTGGCCTATGAAAGCCCAAAGATTGGACACCCCTGCTTTACAGGAAGCATAGTGGCATCTGCTCAGCTCCTGTGGAGCCTCAGGAAATTCACAGTCATGGTAGAAGTTGAAGTGGGGCAGGCATCTCACATGGCGAATGCAGAGGCAAGAAAGGGAGAGCAGGAGGAAGGTGCCACACACTTTCAAACGACCAGGTCCCGAGTGAACTCAGCATGGAGAGCTCATTGATCACCAAGGGGATGGCCCAAGCCATTCATGAGGGATCCATCCCCATGATCCAAATACCTCCCACCAGGCCCCACCTCCAACATTGGGGATGACAACATAAGATTTGGGCGGGGGGCAGGCGTGGTGGCTGACGCCTATAATCCTAGCACTTTGGGAGGCTGAGTTGGGTGGATCACGAGGTCAGGAGTTCGAGACCAACCTGGCCAACATGGTGAAACTCTGTCTCTACTAAAAATACAAACATTAGCTGGGCATTGTGGCACGCCCCTGTAGTCCCAGCTACTCAGGAGGCTGAGGCAGAAGAACCGCTTGAACGAAGGAGGCAGAGGTTGCAGTAAGCTGAGATTGTGCCACTGCACTGCACTCCAGCCTGGGCGACAGGGCGAGACTCTGGCTCAAAAAAAAAAAAAAAAAAAAAAAAAAAATTTGAGCGGGGACAAGTCTCCAAACTATCAGACTTTTCTCAATTATTGAAGATTGAAAGATTGTAAATCAATAAGGACATGGGTGATTTCAATACTACTACTAGAACTAATAATACTATAATATAAAACCTTGCATCCAAAAGTTGGAGGATATATATTTTTTTTACCAGTACACCTCGAACATACACAAAAATTGACCATGGATGAGCCATAAAACTCATCTCAACAAATTTCAGAGATCACCTATTTTGACTATAGTGCAATTAAGGTAAAAATCAACAGGAAAAGATAACAATTCTGTGTGTTTGGAAATTAAACAAATAAAATTCTAAATACCCAGTGAATTAAAAGGAGAAAGCATAATGAAAATTCAAAAATATTAAAAATAGAATGGTAATAATACTACATATCAACATTTAAGTATACAACCAAAGAGGTATTTCATGAGAAATTTTTAGCCTTAAAAGGAAAAGCTGAATATATAGAAAGGAAATAATAAAGAGAGAAGTAATGAAACAGAAAATGAAGAAACAATAGTGAATAGCAACAAAGTTAAAAGCTGGCTCATTGAAAAGACAAGTTTCTGGCAATGTTAAATAAAAGAAAATCTGCAATTAGACATATGGTAATAAAATTGCAAACCATCGAAGACAAACAAAAAAATGTTAAAAATGTATTACCCAAATAAGAACAAATTATACTGTCAGTAGAGGTATCAAGAGCAAAAATAGAAACCAGAAAAGAAGGAAACAATATTTTTAAAGTGCTGAAGGAAGATAACATCAATGTAGAATTGTATACCCAGCAAAACTTTTTCAATAACAAGCCTGAAATATAGATTATTCTGATAAATAAAAGCTGAGAGTTTATCACCAACAGATTGTCACTAAGTAATTTCTAAAAGATATACCTCAAGAAGATGGACAACAACTTCAGAAGAAAGAGCCAAGATGTATACTTTGGGAGGCTGAGGCAGGTGGATTGCCTGAGTTCAAGAGTTCAAGACCAGCCTGGCTAACATGGTGAAACCCTGTCTCTACTAAAAATACAAAAATTAGCCAGGTGTGGTAGTGGGCACCTGTTATCCCAGCCACTTAGGAGGCTGAGGCAGGAGAAATGCTTGAACCCGGGAGGCTGAGGTTGCAGATCGTACCACTGCACTCCAGCCTGGGTGACAGAGCGAGGCTTCATATAGAAAAAAAGAAAAAAAAAAGCCAAGATATCTAAACATAGAAAAGGTACAGTAAAAATATAGTATAAAAGATAAAAAATGGTACACCTCTAATAGGGCATGTGTTAGTCCGTTTGCATTTCTTTAAAGGAATACCTGAGCTGGGTAATTTATAAAGAAAAGAGGTGTAATTGGCTCACAGTTCCTCAGGCTATCCAGGAAGCATGGCACTGGCATTTGCTCAGTTTCTGGTGAGAGCTTCAGAAATCATGGTAGAAGGCCAATGGGGAGCTGGCGTATTGCATGGTGAGAGAGAGAGAAAGCAGGGAGGTACCACACTCTTTTAAACCACCAGATCTTGTGTGAACTCAGAGTGAGAACTCACTCATTATCATGAGAACAGCACCAAGCCATTCATGAAGGATCTGACCCCATGACCCAAACATCTCCCACCAGTCCCCACCTTGAACACCGGGGATTACATTTCACCATGAGATTCGGAGGGGACAAACATCCACACTATATCAGGCACTTGTCATGAATGGAGCTTGCAGGAGTGGAAGTTGCTCTGGATGAGTCAGTGAGTGGGTGGTGAGTGAATGTGAAGGCCTAGGACATTACTGTACGCTACTATAGACTTTATAAATGTTGTATACTTAGGCTACATTAAATTTATATAAAAAATTGTGCTCTGACATTGGCTATGATGTTACTAGGCAATGGGAATTTTTCACCTCTATTATAATCTTATGGGATCACTGTCTTATATGCAGTCTGTCATTGACTGAAATATTATAAAGCATGTGGCTGCAGAATGTTTGTTTTCAAATCAGTCCAAGGGAAAAAATAAATTGGCAAAAAACCTTAATTAATCCCCAGGAGGAAAAAAAAAAGGAAGAAAATATACACATAAACACACACACACGTATGTGTATATAAATATATAATAAACGTATTAATTTAAATCTTATTCGGTACTTTTTGTTTACGCTACTCATATAAGATGTTGGAAGTAATTTAAATATATCAGAAATCACTGTAAAGGTAAATGAACTTCAGTTAAACAGTGTTCAAACTGGATTAAAAAAATACAATGATATGCTATTTTTAGAGACACACGTAAAATTTAAGGACAGAGAAAATTGAAAGAGAAAATCTCTACAACAAAAGAAAAAATATATATTTCAGGCACCTTGCTTCACTATTAGAGCCAGAATTCTGGAGTCAGGCTGAAGGTTTCATTCTTGCCCAGATGCTTGTTCTCCCAAGTGCCATGGGTGTGCCATTGCTCCCGACAACACAATAAGCCAGTTTTCTAGTTTCCTAGGAAACTTGAGTGCAGGGTCTTCTCATGCTGGGGCCCCATCATGACTGCTGTGGATCTCCTTGGTGGTTCATCAAGAGGCATGGAAGGATACTCTTTTTCTCAAGTATTAAGAAGTCAAGGATGACAATATATTTTAAGTGCTGAAGGGAAAGGATTGTCAACTTAGCATTGTATACCCAAGAGACGTGTTTTTTCAAGATAGGTGACTTCATCCCTGTAACCTTATTTAAAACTGTGTCTTGGGCAACCCCCTTTGGGTCCCCTCCCATTGTATGGGAGCTCTGTTTTCACTCTTAAATCTTGCAACTGCATACTCTTCTGGTCTGTGTTTGTTACAGTACTTTAACAACTGGAACTGGGTCTATGACAACATAATAGATCAGCATGAAAGCTAATTGAGTAAGTCAAGGCAGAGAAAGAGACGGGGAAAGAGAGGCAGAGAAAGAGGGGGGGAAAGAGAGGCAGAGCGGGGGGGAAGAGAGGCAGAGAGAGAGAAAAAGAGATAGAAGTAGTAGAGAAAAAAAAAAGTATGTCCTATTCCTTTAAAAGCCAGGATAAATTTAAAACCTATAATTAATAATTGAAGGTCTTCTCCATGACCCTATAACACTCCAATACTACCTTGTTGTCAGTGTAAACAAGGGTGTAGCCTGAAAACACTGAGACCGCTGACAACCCGTAGCCTTCCTATCAAAAATTCTTAACCCAGTAACCCGTGGATGGCCCAAATGCATTCACTCTGTAGCAGCAACTGCTTTGGTAACAGAAGAAAGTAGAAAAATAACCTTTAGAGGAAACCTTATTGTGAGCACACCTCACCAGTTCAGAACTATCCTAAGTCAAAAAATCAAAAAGGCAGCTCACCAACTCAAAAATCTTAAAGTATGGGGATATTCTGTTAGAGAAAGGTGATTTAACACTAACCACTGAAAATTCCCTTAACCCAGAAGATTTCCTAACAGGGGATTTAAATCTTAATTACCATACAAAGGTCCAACCGACCAGACCTAGGAGGAACTCCCTTCAGGACAGGACGATGGATGGCTCCTCCCAGGTCATTGAGGAAAAAACACAATGGGTATTGGGTAATTGATAGGGAAACTATTCTAAAAGCAGAGTTAGGAAAATTGCCTAATAATTGGTTAGCTCAAACGTGCGAGCTGTTTGCACTCAGCCAAGCCTTACTAGTACTTACAGAATCAAAAAGACTTTATCTCAATCCTGACTCAAAAGGTTACCTACACCCTCTCTGAAAGGAATTTGCATAAGAACTGTTGTTTATGGGAATGCATCTTGATGGGGCAGCTGGGTTGTTATGAAATACTCAGGAACCAGGCCCGGCGCGGTGGCTCATGCCTGTAATCACAGCACTTTGGGAGGCCAAGGCGGGCAGATCATGAGGTCAGGAGATTGAGACCATCCTGGCTAACACAGTGAAACCCCATCTCTACTAAAAATGCAAAAAAATTAGCCGGGCATGGTGGTGGGCGCCTGTATTCCAGCTACTTGGGAGGCTGAGGCAGGAGAATGGTGTGAACCTGGGAGGTGGAGCTTGCAGTGAGCCGAGATCGCACCACTGCACTCCAGCCTGGGCAACAGAGTGAGACTCCGTCTCAAAACAAAACAAAAACTCAGGAACCCAGCCCAGCTCTAGGACTCACCCCTGAGCACAAAGGCAATGTTGGGCACGCTGGTAAAGGACCACTGGAATCCAGCAGCCCGGACCTCTTTCTTTGTGGTCAAGAAAGGTGGGAAAAGGGGTGCAGGACTGCTACATCAGTGAGTGTAACTAATCCGATAAGCAGAGGTCCATGGGTGGTTATGCACCATGGAAAGGAATAAGCATTAGGACCATAGAGGACGCTCTAGGACTAATGCTCATCGGAAAACGACTAGGGCTGCTGGCATCCCTGTGTTCTTTTTTCAGATGGGAAACATTCCCCCCAAGGCAAAAACGCTCCTAAGATGTATTCTGGAGAATTCAGCTTCATCAGAGTGTATGTACCTTTTTCCCTGTCGGAATTGAAGCAAATTAAAATAGACCTAGGTAAATTCTCAGATAACCCTGATGGCTATATTGATGTTTTACAAGGGTTAGGACAATCCATTGATCTGACATGAAGAGATATAATGTTACTGCTAGATCAGACACTAACCCCAAATGAGAGAAGTGCTGCCATAACTGCAGCCCGAGAGTTTGGCGATCTCTGGTGTCTCAGTCAGGTCAATGATAGGATGACAACAGAGGAAAGAGAACAATTCCCCACAGGCCAGCAGGCAGTTCCCAGTGTAAATCCTCACTGGGATGCAGAATCAGAACAAAGATTGGTGCCGCAGACATTTGCTAACTTGCGTGCTAAAAGGACTAAGGAAAACTAGGATTCTTCCTAGCCTATGAATTACTCAGTGATGTCCACTATAACACAGGCAAAGAAAGAAAATCCCACTGCCTTTCTGGAGAGACTAAGGGAGGCATTGAGGAAGCATACCTCTCTGTCACCTGACTCTATTGAAGGCCAACTAATCTTAAAGGATAAGATTATCATTCAGTCAGCTGCAGACATTAGAAAAAAACTTCAAAAGTCCGCCTTAGGCCTGGAGCAAAACTTAGAAACCGTATTGAACTTGGCAACCTCAGTTTTTTGTAATAGAGATCAGTAGGAGCAGGTGGAACAGGACAAATGGGATTAAAAAAAGAAAAAGAAGGCCGCCACTTTAGTCATGGCCCTCAGGCAAGCGGACTTTGGAGGCTCTGGAAAAGGGAAAGGCTGGGTGAATCGAATGCCTAATAGAGTTTGCTTCCAGTGCGGTCTACAAGGACACTTCAAAAAAGATTGTCCAGATAGAAATAAGCCGCCCCCTCGTCCATGCCCCTTATGTCAAGGGAATCACTGGAAGGCCCACTGCCCCAGGGGACGAAGGTCCTCCGAGTCAGAAGCCACTAACCAGATGATCCAGCAGCAGGACTGAGGGTGCCCGGGGCAAGCACCAGCCCATGCCATCACCCTCACAGAGCCCCGGGTATACTTGACCATTGAGGGCCAGGAGGTTAACTGCCTCCTGGACACTGGCACAGCCTTCTCAGTCTTACTCTCCTGTCCTGGACAACTGTCCTCCAGATCTGTCACTGTCCAAGGGGTCCTAGGACAGGTAGTCACTAGATACTTCTCCCAGCCACTAAGTTGTGACTGGGGAACTTTACTCTTTTCAAATGCCTTTATAATTATACCTGAAAGCTCCACTTCTTTGTTAGGGAGAGACATCCTAGCAAAAGCAGGGGCCATTATGCACTAGAATGAGGAGAAGGAAAACGGGTAAATGTATATACAGACTCTAAGTATGCTTACCTAGTCCTCCATGCCCACACAGCAATATGGAGAGAAAGGGAATTCCTAACTTCTGATGGAACACCTATCAAACATCAAGAAGCCACTAGGCGATTATTATTGGCTGTACAGAAACCTAAAGAGGTGGCAGTCTTACCTTGCTGGGGCCATCAGAAAGGAAAGGGAAATAGAAGGGAACTGCCGAGTGGATATTGAAGCCAAAAGAGCCACAAGGCGGGACCCTCCATTAGAAATGCTTATAGAAGGACCCCTCCCCTCTGGGAAACCAAGCACCAGTACTCAGCAGAAGAAATCGAATGGGGAACCTCACGAGGACATAATTTCCTCCCCTCAGGATGGCTAGCCACCGAAGAAGGAAAAATATTTTGCCTGCAGCTAACCAATGGAAATTACTTAAAACTCTTCACCAAATCTTTCACTCAGGCATTGATATCACCCATTAGATGGTCAAATCATTATTTACCGGACCAGGCCTTTTCAAAACTATCAGGCAGATAGTCAGGGCCTGTGAAGTGTGCCAAAGAAATAATCCCCTGCACTTCAGGCCTACATTTCAATCCCTGTATCTTTAACCTCCTTGTTAAGTTTGTCTCTTCCAGAATCGAAGCTGTAAAACTACAAATGTTCTTCAAATGGAGCTCCAGATGCAGTCCATGACTAAGATCTACCATGGTCCCCTCGACTGGCCTGCTAGCCAATGCTCCGATGTTGATGACATTGAAGGAACCCCTCCTGAGAAAATCTCAACTGCACAACCCCTATTATGCCCCAATTCAGCAGGAAGCAGTTAAGAGCGGTCGTCGGCCAACCTCCCCAACAACATTTGGGTTTTCTATTGAGTGGGGTACTGAGAGACAGGACTAGCTGGATTTCTTAGGCCGACTAAGAATTCTTAAGCCTAGCTGGGGAAAGTGACTGCATCCACCTTTAAACACGGGGCTTGTAACTCAGCTCACACCCAACCAATCAGATAGTAAAGAGGGTTCACTAAAATACAAATTAGGCTAAAGTAGGAGGTAAAGAAATAGTCAAATCATATATCGCCTGAGAGCACAGTGAGAGGGACAATGATTGGGATATAAACCCAGGCATTCGAGCAGGGAGCGGCAACCCCCTTTGGGTCCCCTCCCATTGTATGTGAGCTCTGTTTTCACTCTATTAAATCTTGCAACTGCAAAAAAAAAAAAAAAAAAGAAAAAAGAACAGAAACACACACACACACACAACCCCCAAAAAACAGAAAACAAAAACACAACAACTATGTCTTTTTCTCCTTTCAGCCCAACCACTCTGAATAGTTTTTTTAATCATAGAACTTACCCCCGTCTGACATATTGTATATTTTTCTTATCCGTTTAATTATTATCTCTTTTTCTCTTCCTTTCTCCCCCAGGAGAATACAAGCTTCAGGAGGGCAGAGATTCCCACGGAATAATACATAGAGTCCCTCAGTAAAGAGTTAATGTGTTACTCATATCATAAATACAGTCTTAACTTCACAGAAGGATGTACAGTGATAAAAATAAATTGTTTTTAAAATTCTTCCTGTTATCCAAAGTTACCATAGGATTAGGTCCTTACCAAGGAGACTGTCTGACTTCTAGGCCAGCTCAGGCCCTGGCTATTTCTTCCTTTATCACAGCTTCAGAAGGAAACTTGTACAGATAACACAGCCATTTATTCTCTCTCTACTGAGTTTAAGTGGTGGTTTGGCTTGTTTTAGGGGCGACTTTTAAAGACAAAAATTTTGAAATACTAGCCAACTAGAGATGAATTAAAATTGAGATAATGCATTTCTGATTGAGTCACTATTTTTTTTCCCTCAAAATGTAGTTTATACAGTAACAGGTATTTCCTTGGCCTCTTGCTTGAATATTCAAAATAGTTACAGAAAAAGGTGATGAATAATGATTTTAAGGCTCCAAGCAGTCCAGCTAGTGGAATTGCCAGCAGTACCTTAAAATTCTGCCTTCTAGCCTAGTGTGTACACGAGTGTGTGTATGTGTGTGTGTGCGCGTATGTGGGGTGTGTATATGTATGTGACTGTGTGTGTATGAGCATGTGGGTGTGGTGATACGCATTTGTGAATATGTGTATGACTGTGTGGGGTGTGTCAGTGTGAAACTCTTTGGGATCCCTCATGACCACCTCTCCTTCCTGGCAGGACCTGACTTAACGCTCAGGTCACTGTGGAGATGACCCCTGCCTGCCTCCCTGCACCCCTGTAGCCTCTGCTGCCTAGTGCCACACAGTCTTGCCTAGGAGGCTTTGTCCTTCCACTAACTCCCTGTGATTCCAGGCTGCCATTGCCTCTTCCTTTGAACTTTCTCTCAGTATTGCCATCGACTTCAGTTTTCAGGTAGCTGCTACCTGGAGTCTCTTTGGTCCAACCCAGTTGCTTGCTTGGCTGAGCTATAGGAAGTGGGATTGCATTTTTCTACCTTAGGGCCACCTCTCCCTCATCCTCTCTCTGTCCTATCCCTTCCATTTTGACCTTTAGAGAGTGCTCCACTCCTTCCCATCTAACTTCTTCCTCTCTATTTTGGAGTTTGTTATAATCATATCTTTTCAAGAACACAATATTCCTCAAAATAATATATGAGTAGTTTCCTTAATGCAGTAGTTATGTTTCTATTTCATAATTTTTTTTTTTTTTTTTTGAGACAGAGTTTTGCTCTATTGCCCAGGCTGGAGTGCAGTGGTGCGATCTCAGCTCACTGTAACTTCCACCTCTTGGGTTCAAGTGATTCTCCTGCCTCAACCTCCCAAGTAGCTGGGATTACAGGCGCCCGCCACAACACTGGCTAATTTTTCTATTTTTAGTAGAGATGAGGTTTCACCATATTGGCCAGGCTGGTCTTAAACTCCTGGCCTCAAGTGATCCGCCCACTTCGGCCTCCCAAAGTGTTAGGATTACAGGCGTGAGCCACTGTGCCCTGCCTATAAATTATGTTTTAATGGCTGATATAGATGTTTCCCTCTATTGTAACTTGACATTTTAGCTGCTTAAAACAAGAAGCTTATACTCAGTAAATGCAAACACTTTTCTTCTTTAGAGGGTTTTTTTTTTTTTTTTTGGCATTTATAAACCTCCCTTTGGACACTTCATTTTTTTCCCCCATCCTTATGCAGCAGAGTATGTTCAGCTTTTGGAAACAATACTTACTAGTTTTATAATTTTGCTAGTTCTTTTCTCCTCTTAATTGCTCTTTGGATTTTCTCCAAAATGTTGGCATTTATCTCCATTTAAAAGGTGCCAAAAACATGACCACATTTCTTCCCCTATCTTGGAACTAAGCTAGCTTGCTTCCTAATTGAGCAAGGCCTCATCTAACTCTGAATATAGCCAGTTGAGCTGTAAAACAAAGAATCAAATTTCGAGCTCCAAGAAGGACATTTTTATAAGAAATATAATATATTTTGAAAAATTTCAGAGACAGAATCTCACTCTATTGCCTAGGCTGAGTGCAGTGGCACAATCTTGGCTCACTGCAGCTTCGAACTCCTGGGCTCATGCCATCCTCCCACTTCAGCCTCCTGAGTAGCTGGGACTATAAGTGTACCACAATGCCCAGCTATTTTTTTAAATTAAAAAGCAAATTTTTTAAATAAAATTTTTTTAAAATTTTTTTGTAGAAATGGGGTCTTGCTATGTTGTCCAGGCTTGTCTTGAACTCCTGGGCTCAAGTGATCCTCCTGCCTTGGCCTCCCAAAATGTTGGCATTACTTACAGGTGTAAGCTACCACACCTGGCCTGGTACATTTTTAAATTGGGACCCACAGTCCTTTCTCTAACACAATAGCTCTCAAACTTTAGAATCACCTGGAAAGCTTATTAAAAAAAGGTGTAAGTTACAAAAACCTGGCAGAGACATAACCAAAAAAGAATTCAGACAATATCTTGATGAACATTGATGCAAAATCCTCAATAAAATACTGGCAAACGAATCAGCAGCACATCAAAAAGCTTATCCACATGATCAAGTGGCTCATCCCTGGGATGCAAGGCTGGTTCAACATACGCAAATCAATAAATGTAATCCAACAATAAAAAACCAAAGACAAAAACACATGATTATCTCAATAGATGCAGAAAAGGCTTTGACAAAATCAACAACCCTTCATGCTAAAACTCTCAATAAATTAGGTATTGATGGACGTATCTCAAATAATAAGAGCTATCTACGACAAACCCACAGCCAATATCATACTGAATGGGCAAAAACTGGAAGCATTCCCTCTGAAAACTGGCACAAGACAGGGATGCCCTCTCTCACCGCTCCTGTTCAACATAGTGCTGGAAGTTCTGGCCAGAGCAATCAGGCAGGAGAAGGAAATAAAAGGTATTCAATTAGGAAAAGAGGAAGTCAAATTGTCCCTGTTTGCAGATGACATGATTGCATATCTAGAAAACCCCATTGTCTCAGCCCAAAATCTCCTTAAGCTGATTAGCAACTTCAGCGAAGTCTCAGGATACAAAATTAATGTACAAAAATCACAAGCATTCTTGTACACCAATAACAGACAAACAGAGAGCCAAATCATGAGTGAACTCCCATTCACAATTGCTTCAAAGAGAATAAAATACCTAGGAATCCAACTTACAAGGGATGTGAAGGACCTCTTCAAGGAGAACTACAAACCACTGCTCAATGAAATAAAAGAGGATACAAACAAATGGAAGAACATTCCATGCTCATGGGTTGGAAGAATCAATATCGTGAAAATGGCCATACTGCCCAAGGTAATTTATAGATTCAATGCCATCCCCATCAAGCTACCAATGACTTTCTTCACAGAATTGGAAAAAACTACTTTAAAGTTCATATGGAACCAAAAAAGAGCCCGCATCGCCAAGTCAATCCTAAGCCAAAAGAACAAAGCTGGAGGCATCACGCTACCTGACTTTAAACTATACTACAAGGCTACAGTAACCAAAACAGCATGGTACTGGTACCACAACAGAGACATAGATCAATGGAACAGAACAGAGCCCTCAGAAATGATGCCGCATAGCTACAACTATCTGATCTTTGACAAACCTGACAAAAACAAGCAATGGGGAAAGGATTCCCTATTTAATAAATGGTGCTGGGAAAACTGGCTAGCCATATGTAGAAAGCTGTAACTGGATCCCTTCCTTACACCTTATACAAAAATTAATCCAAGATGGATTAAAGACTTATATGTTAGACCTAAAACCATTAAAATCCTACAAGAAAACCTAGGCAATACCATTCAGGACATAGGCGTGGGCAAGGACTTCATGTCTAAAACACCAAAAGCAATGGCAACAAAAGCCAAAATCGACAAATGGGATCTCATTAAACTAAAGAGCTTCTGCACAGCAAAAGAAACTATCATCAGAATGAACAGGCAACCTACAAAATGGGAGAAAATTTTTGCAACCTACTCATCTGACAAAGGGCTAATATCCAGAATCTATAATGAACTCAAACAAATTTACAAGAAAAAAACAAACAACCCCATCAAAAAGTGGGCAGAGGACATGAACAGACACTTCTCAAAAGAAGACATTTATGCAGCCAGAAAACACATGAAGAAATGCTCATCATCACTGGCCATCAGAGAAATGCAAATCAAAACCACAGTGAGATACCATCTCACACCAGTTAGAATGGCCATCATTAAAAAATCAGGAAACAACAGGTGCTGGAGAGGATGTGGAGAAATAGGAACACTTTTACACTGTTGGTGGGACTGTAAACTAGTTC
This sequence comes from Nomascus leucogenys, assembly GCF_006542625.1. NCBI lineage: Eukaryota > Metazoa > Chordata > Mammalia > Primates > Hylobatidae > Nomascus > Nomascus leucogenys. The sequence goes on from NC_044388.1 coordinate 62,314,344, forward strand.
AACCATTGTGGAAGTCAGTGTGGCGATTCCTCAGGGATCTCGAACTAGAAATACCATTTGACCCAGCCATCCCATTACTGGGTATATACCCAAAGGACTATAAATCATGCTGCTATAAAGACACATGCACACGTATGTTTATTGCGGCACTATTCACAATAGCAAAGAGTTGGAACCAACCCAAATGTCCAACAACGATAGACTGGATTAAGAAAATGTGGCACATATACACCATGGAATACTATGCAGCCATAAAAAATGATGAGTTCGTGTCCTTTGTAGGGACATGGATGAAACTGGAAAACATCATTCTCAGTAAACTATCGCAAGGACAAAAAACCAAACACCGCATGTTCTCTCTCATAGGTGGGAATTGAACAATGAGAACTCATGGACACAGGAAGGGGAACATCACACTCCGGGGACTGTTGTGGGGTGGGGGAGGGGGAGGGACAGCATTAGGAATACACCTAATGCTAAATAACGAGTTAATGGTGCAGGAAATCAACATGGCACATGGATACATATGTAACAAACCTGCACATTGTGCACATGTACCTAAAACCTAAAGTATAAAAAAAAAAAAAAAAAAAAAAAAAAAAAAAAAAAAATAAAAATAAAAAAGGTGTAAGCCTAGGCCTGTCTCATACCAAATTAGAATCTTCAGGAAGTAGGGTCCAGGCGAGTCTGGGAACCACTACCACAACATGTAAATAGCTGAGGATTAAGGGCCTATTGCTACAGAGTGGTAATCTTGAGATTGATTTTGTCACAGTTTGAATGATTTGATTCATTTCAATAAGGGAAAGAAAGAAGGGGACTAGCAATTAGTGAGTACAAACTTCAAGGCCTTTTCACCTGCTGTTTTTGCTACCTGGGATGCTCTTTCTCCGCATGTCAATTTCCTGTCTCCTACTCAGCAGTTAGTGTTAGCTAGAATGTGCTCTGATCAGAGAACTGTTCCATGAAAGTCTTTTTTTTTTTTTTTTTTTTTTTTTTTTTTGAGATGGAGTCTTGCTCTGTCATCCAGGCTGTGGTGCTATCTTGGCTCACTGCAACCTCCATCTCACAGGTTCAAGTGATTCTCAGCCTCCCAGGTAGCTGGGATTACAGGTGCATGCCACCACTCCCAGCTAATTTTTGTATTTTTAGTAGAGATGGGGTTTCACCATGTTGGTCAGGCTGGTCTCAAACTCCTGACCTCAAGTGATCCACCCACCTTGGCCTCCCAAAGAGCTAGGATTACAGGCATTCTTATCTAAAGAAGTATTCCTCTTCTCAGTCCCACTTTCTATTATTTCAGCCTGTTTTGTTGCCTTTACAGTACTTACAAGTTATCTTGTTTATAGCTTTATAGTTTATTGTCCTCTTCCCCTATTGGAATGTACTTCCTAAATCCTCAAGCCTAGGACAGTATCTGGCACATAATAGGTGCTTAAAGGTGAATGAATGAATAAAAGTGCTAGGTTTATCTATACATGATTTCACTGAATCCCCACAGCTACCTAGTAAAGTAGACGTTGTTCTGTCTGTTTCATGTTTGAGGAAACTGAGGCTCAGAGAAAGTAAATCACTTAGGCCAGGCGCAGTGGCTCATGCCGACAACCCCAGCACTTTGGAAGGCTGAGGCGGGAGGATCTTTTGAGGCCAGGAGTTTGAGACCAGTCTGGGCAACACAGCAAGATCACGTCTCTACAAAAACATACCTAGGTGTGGTAGTGCATACCTGTAGTCCCAGGAGGCTGAGGCGGGAGGATTGCTTGAGCCCAGGAGGTCGAGGCTGCAGTGAGCTTTGATCATGCTACTAGAGATAGGGTGATACCCAATCTTTAGCCAAAAAAAAAAGAAAAAAGAAAAAGAAAAGAAAAGAAAATCACTTGCTCCAAAGTCACTTGGTTAGTGGCTTGTGTTATTGGAATTTGAACCCAGGTCTGCTTGACCTCAGTGTCTGTGTTTCTTCTAGTAGTACATATCAAGCATTTGGAGATGCTGTGCCCAGTTAACAGAAATGGAAATTATTTCCCTGTCCTCAAGGTGCTTGTATCTCAGTGGGATGACAGATTTGCAAACACATATAAGGACAGGCAAGGTTTAAACGTGGTGATGACAGCTAATGTGGTAATGATGACCCTTTGAGTTGCCCTTTTCTCTGGGAATGGCACCCCCATCCACCCAGTTTTTCAGATAACTCTTCTCTTTGTTTCATTGTGAATGGCCATCCAACCACTAAGTCCTGTTAATTTCTACCTCCTAGTTATGGCTCAAATTGCAAGGGATGTGGAAATGTATATTCATGGACATCTTCTTCAGAGAGGTGACCCTGCTTCTTCAACTGATCTACTGCAACTGCCCTGTTACTTCCTCACTCATCCTCTCTAATCCATTCCCAGTCTGCAATCCATCTGTCATTTCATCCATTCTGGAGCCAGACAGTGCCTTGTAAAACAAATTTTATTTCATCTCTTTGCTTAAGACTCAAGAGCTACCCATAGCTCTTAATGTAAAGTCAAAACTTCTCGGTGGCCCAGTAACTCTTTATTTTCTCAACACCCCTTTTTTTTGTTGTTGAGACAGAGTCTCACTCTGTAGCCCAAGCTGGAGTGCAGTGGTGCGATCGCAGCTCACTGCAACCTCTGCCTCTGGGGCTCAAACGATTCTCATGCCTCAGCCTCCCAAGTAGCTGGGACTACAGGCACATGCCACCATACCTGGCTAATTTTTTGTATTTTAGTAGGGATGGAGTTTCACCATGTTGCCCAGGGTGGTCTTGAACTCCTGAGCTCAGGAGATCTGCCCGCCTCAGCCTCCCAAAGTGCTGGGATTACAGGCCTGAGCCACTGCGCCTGGCCTCTCAGCCTCTTCTCTTATCATTTTGTCCTTTCTCTACATTCCAGCCTTCTGCTGCTTAATACAATATCAACTCTTGCCTCCTGACCTTTACACGTGCTGAATGATTCCTTCCCTCACTCAGGCTGAACATCTACTCATCTAGAAAGCCCTCCCTGATCACCCAAGTCTAATTAAGTGCCCCTCATCTGCACTTCCACAATACACTATTCATCCTTACATTATGACACTTATAAATGATATTGTAATTACTTTTTGTCTATATACTTCAAGAAGGCATGTTCATCATTGACTGTTAGTGAATAGCTTTGTGCCTGACATTCAGAAGGTGCTTAATACTTTGTTGTTGTTTTTGGTACGTGAAGGAAGTAAGTTGCTGGTGATATAAAGGCATTTGTGATGGAATTTCAGGCATGAGGGGAGGAATTGTTTTGACAGACAGAAGCCTGGTCCTCTGTCTTGTCTGCAACTGCTGCCATAACAAAATACTACAGACTGAGAGGTTTAAACAACAGAAATTCATTCTCTCACAGTTGTGGAGGCTAGAAGTGCAGGATCAAGGTGTGGGCAGAGTTGGTTTTTGCTGAAGCCTCTCTCCCTGGCTTGTAGATGGTGTTTTCTTGCTGCATCCTTCTGTGGGCTTTACGCAGTGTGGACTGTTGATACGGTTTGTCTGAGTCTGCACCAAAATCTCATTTTGAATTGTAGCTCTCACAATTCCCATGTGTTGTGGGAGAAACCCGGTGGGAGATAATTGAATCATGGGGGTGGTTCCCCCATAATGTTCTCATGGTAGTGAATAAGTCTCACGAGATCTGATTTTATAAGGGATTCCCCTTTTGCTTGATTCTCATTCTCTCTTGTCTGCTGCCAGGTAAGACGTGCCTTTCACCTTCCGCCATCATTGTGAGGCCTCCCCAGCCACGTGAAACTGAATATATATATATATATATATATATATATATATATATATATAAAATATATAATTTTTATTTTTTTGAGATGGGGTCTCACTCTGTTACCCAGGCTGGAGTGCAGTGGCATGATCTCAGCTCACTGCAACCTCCACCTCCCGGGTTCAAGCGATTCTCCTGCCTCAGCCTCCTGAGTAGCTGGGATTATGGGCGTGAGCCACCGTGGCTAATTGTTGTATTTTTACTAGAGTAGGAGTTTCACCATGTTGGCCAGGGTGGCCTCAAACTCCTGACCTCAGGTGATCCGCCTGCCTCAGCCTCCCAAAGTGTTGGGATTACAGGCGTGAGCCACCACGCCCAGCTGAAACTCTGAGTTTATTAAAGCTCTTTTTTCTTTATAAATTACCCAGTCTCAGGTATGTCTTTATCAGCAGCGTGAAAACGGACTAATACAGTAAATTGGTACCGGTAGCACATCCCTGTGTCTCTTCTGCTTCCTGTAAGGACACCCCTCATATTGGACCCACCCTAACGGTTAAGCATGTACAGCCTTGTTTTAACTTAATTGCCTCTTTAAAGGTCCCATCTCCAAATAGTCACATTCTGAGGTCCTGGAGGTCTGGACTTCAACATATGAATTTCGTGAGGGGACAAAATTTCATAACACTCTCTTACCTCCATTTGGACAATCTGAAGGTCTGTGCCAGCTGCAGAGCTCCCTGAATAATGGGCTGAGGCCTCTGTTGTGAGCAAAACAGCTTTTCCTTCACCTATTTCCTGCCTTCTTCATTTTCTTCAGGTGGATCTCCTGGGATGGCATTACATTGCTAAAAATGGCACATAAACTGACTTCATGCCACTCTGTCTTAGAATCTGTTTCCAGAGAGCCTTTCTATGACCCTCAAATTACAGGGCACGATGGCTACTTATCTGCATATATTACAAATTCTGATCTCTGCTTCGGCAATATCACACTAAGTGTGATTGAAGAATGTATTCTCTGAGGAGCAGCACCATTTAAAGAGAAAGATGTGATAATATTACCAGTCTGAGGAGTGACATTTGTATAATCCTCAGAAAAACGACAGAACAAAGAGTATCAGATGAAGTTTCAACCCTGAGACCCATTTTATGTACCCGTTTTATGACTCCTTAGTTCCTTTTTGGAGTCATTACGTTGCTAAAAATATATGCAATCCTATTTTACCTCTACAGCTTCCTTTCCAACAGGCTGCTGAATTTTTTGATTAAATAGGCCTATTCACCAAAAGAAAATCTGAATGCTTACCATTGCACATGTACCTTTCTGTTGGTCTTTAGGTCATGGTTTTTGAAATCTCACGTTATTTGACAACAACTTCAAGAGAAGAAGAGTTATGCCTGACTAGTACTGGCATTGTAGATGGCAGAATATCTCAGGGTACGTAGGAACTGATTTCATTAATCCAAAACCTACCTTTCTTCCCCTCCCTGAGGGTGTTCCTAAAAAGGATGGGAAGAATGTAGTTTGAAAAAAATTAAAATTCTTACCATGTGTCTAGATGGATTCTGGCACAGTGTTTGTTTGGATAGCCCAGGAAGATTCGCATAGGGAGTGATGGAAGGTTCTATAATAGCTCCTCCAGCATCTGCCCTTTCCTGCTTTGCTCCAGGTGATGACTTGGTTCTTAGAGGGCTGCCGTCGGCTATTCTGAGATGGGGCATTAGCTTATAATAGCTGGTCCTAGGAGCATCGTGCCAGGAATTTGTGTAGCCCTGCAGTCATTTAAATTATGAATTCAATTTTGGATTGACAGACTGTGCCAAATATGACTTTAGCCAGAGTATGCTTATTGAAGTCAAAACTTGTGAGAACTCTAGAATTACCAGAGCCAATGCAGTCTGAATCACATAGTCCTGAGAACTGAGCTGTCCTGAAAGCACAAGGTGTTTCTTTCATTAAACCAGTATTGGATTTATTAATTCATGTATTCACCCATCAAAACATTTCCTGAGTCCTATGTAAGGCACTGAACCTGATCCTAGTAACAAAGACCAATAAGACAGTCTTCACCTTCTGGGAGAGGGGCTGGTGCACTATTTCTCTAAAGGGCTAGAGAGAAACTATTTTAGGATCTGTGGGCCATACGGGTCAATGTTGAAACTGCTCAATTCTGCCACTGCAGTGCTGAGGCAGCCAAAGACCATACAAGAATGAATAAGAATAGCTGCATCCCAATAAAATATTATTTAAGGATGCTGAAATTTAAATTTCGTATAATTTTTATGTGTCAAAAAACATTATTTAATTTTTATTTTTAAAAACCATTTAAAATGTTTTTTAAACATTTTTAGCTCATGAACTGTACAAAATCAGATGGTGGGCTGAATTTGGTTCATGGGCCACAATTTACAGGCCTCTGTCTAGGAATGAATTGTTGGTCTCTTTGTGGGGATGGACATGCAAATAGGTAATTCCCATATGACTTGTAAATGTGTCAATCAATTAAGACTCTGCTATGGGAATACAATGAGGAAGCCATGGATTCTGCACCAGGGTATGAAAGGAACTTCACAAGGGGGTAGATGTTAGATGCAGATTTTGGAGGAGGGTAGGTTTGCCAAGAGAAGCAGTGAGAGGACCTTTCAGACCATCAAGATATATAGTGGAATAAAGGGCACTGATTTTGAGGCATAATGAGTGGCTCAGAATAGCTAGAGCGTAGAATCTAGTGTGATGGGAGGTGGTGAGGTAGGGGAAGGAGTTTGAGTGGGATGAGCGATGAGGCTAAAAAAATGAATCAGCTGTTGTGTCAAGTCATTAAGCCTGACTTTATATGCAACGTGAACCAACAGAAATTTAAGCAGGGAAAGTAGGGTAGTTTTTTTAATAATAAAATTTTTATAATAAAAATTTTAGGCATAGAAAAGTTAACGAATTATATACTTATATACTTATCAAGCAGCTTCAGAAATAATAAAATTTTTAGACAGAAAAAGTTAAAGAATTATATAATATACTTATCAAGCAGTTTCGAAATAACGTTACAAATACTGCTGAAGGCCACCATTACCTCTCTCTGATCATATTTACTAATCCCCTTTTCTAAAGGTAGCTGCTATCCTGAATTTGGAATTTATCATTCTTATTCTAGTTTTGTTTTTACTTTTAATACATATATATATGGCTATGTATCCATGGCCATATATATGTGTACACACATATATTTTATAAAATTGTATTTTATAAGTTATATTTTATAATTTATAAAATGTATAATTTATATAAAATTTATAATTATATTTATAATTAAATTTATATTTATAATTAAATTTATAATTATGTAATTATATTTTGTAATTTGTAAAATTTATAATTTATATAAAATTTATAATTTATAAAATATATGTGTGTACACATATATATGACTATGGATACAGTATTTATTTATTTTTGTTTGTTTTGAGATGGAGTCTGGCTCTGTCGCCCAGGCCGGAGTGCAATGGTGCGATCTCGGCTCACTGCAACCTCTGCCTCCTGGGTTCAAGTAATTCTCCTGCCTCAGCCTCCCAAGTAGCTGGGATTACAGGTGTGTGCCACCACGCTGGGATAATTTTTTGTATTTTTAGTAGAGATGGGGTTTCACCATGTTGGCCTGGCTGGTCTTGAACTTGTGACCTCAGTTGGTCCACCTGCCTTGGCCTCCCAAAGTGCTGGGATTCCCAGCATGAGCCACCACACCTGGCCTGGATATAGCATTTGTAATGTATATAAAATATATGTGCATACACATATATATCATATTTTTGTATGCTCTGCAACTTGCTTTTTTCATTCAATATTATATTTTTGAGATTGATCTATGTTGATACATGTAATACTAGTTTATTCATTTCATTGCTGTATAAGATTTTATTTTGTAAACAAACCATAATTTATTTATTCCTATAGATAGACATTTAGTCCTTTTGAGTTGTTCACTTTTCACTATGTTCTAGGGTCTTTTGATGCACAGAAATTTTACTTTTAATGTGGTCTTTTTAAAGAAATCCTTTTGGTCCAGAGGTCATAAAGATTTCCTACTATCTTCTAAAAGTTTGAAAATTTGCTTCATTCTTGCTATTATGAGGTAGGAATCTGATTATATGTTTTTTCCCTTGTGTGGATAGACAATTATTCTAGAACCATGTAATAAATAGTCCATGTTTCCGCATGTTATGGGCAGAATTATGTCCTTTTGAAATTCATAGGCTGTGACCCTAATCCCCAGCACTTTAGAATGGGGCCGTGTTTGCAGATAGGGCTTTTAAGGAGGTAATTAAATGAGGTCATATGGATGTGGCCCTAATCCAATAGAACTGGTGTTTTTATAAGAAAAGGAGATGAGGACGCAGATGTGTGCACACAGAGAAAAGGCCATGTGAGGACACAGTGAGGGGGGCCATGTGCAAGCCAAAGAGAGAGGCCTTAGGAGAAACCAAACCTACTGACACATTGATTTAGGACTTCCGGCTTCCGAAACTGTGAGATATAAATTTCTGTTGTTTAATCTATGTAGTCTGTGGTATTTTGTTTTAGTAGCCCAAAGAATCTAATACATCCTCTCCATGTCCCCAAACACAGACAATTTGCCATGACATCTCTGACATATATTGAGTGTCCACATAAGCATGGGGCTGTTTTTATCATGTTTCATTTTTGGCTATCTCTGCATGAGTACCAAAGATATATAACTAGTCTTCATGCTTGGTATGGCTAATCTTCCAACTTTCTTTTTTTTTTTTTTTTTTGAGATGGAGTCTTGCTCCGTCGCCCAGGCTGGAGTGCAGTGGCACGATCTTGGCTCACTGCAAGCTCCACCTCCCGGGTTCACGCCATTCTCCTGCCTCAGCCTCCTGAGTAGCTGGGACTACAGGCGCCCACCACCATGCCCGGCTAATTTTTTATGTTTTTAGTAGAGACGGGGTTTCACCATGTTAGCCAAGATGGTCTCGATCTCCTGACCTTGTGATCCGCCAACTTTGTTTTTCTTCACAATTATCTTGGCTATTTTTGTCCCTTTTGTCTTCCTCGTGTATTTGGAAATCAGGTTGTCAGGTCTCACCAAAAATGTCATAGAGTTTTTATTGAAATGGTATGTATTTAGAAACTAATCTGCAGAATACTGTATTAATCCATCCATGAACTTGGTACATCTCTTCATTTCTTGAGGTTTTCTGTCAAGTGGTTCAATAAAGGTGTATTGTTGTTTACTTAAAAATCTCGTACACGTTTTGTTAGATATATTTCTTGTTACTTCATGCTTTTTTGTCAGATTTAATTTTTAAGAAGATAAATTGGGCGAAATAAAGGATGGGAAGAGACTTGGAAGCAGAATAGTCAGATGGTAATTTCAGTTTAATTAAGTTAAATGAAACCATAAAAGTTTGAACTAAGACAGTGGTAGTAAGTTTAGAAGAAAGGAGTCTTCCTGGAGTGATTGCTGTAATATAGGTTTAATATTGAGTGTGTATGAGAGATGGAGTTGTCCAATAGGAAATTGAGAATATTTTTGATATGGAGTTAAGATAAATGATCTGGTTGGAGATGTGTGTTTGAGAGTCATTAGCATATTCTTTTGATTTATTTTTAATTTGTATTAAAACTTAAGTGGGGAACTGGGATGCTCATTATTGCATAACCTTAAAGACCCCAACAGTATGGTTCTGCTATGTTAAAGTATAGCTCCAGTATATTATGTGTGGGGCCAGGCGTGGTGGCTCACACCTGTAATCCCAGCATTTGGGGAGGTTGAGATGGGAGGGTCACTTGAGCCCAGGAATTTAAGACCAGCCTGGGCAACATGGTGAAACCCTGTCTCTATAAAAACATTGAAAAAAATTAGCTGGGCATGGTAGCACATGTCTGTGGTTTCAGCTACTTGGGAGGATCACCTCAGGAAAAAAAGGCTGCAGTGAGCCGTGATTGCACCACTGCATTCCAGCCTGGGTGACAGAATGAGACCCTGTTCCAAAAAAAGGTATATTATGCACAGGGACGAGTGTATTCGTTTCCTGCCATAACAAAGTACCATAAACTGAGTGGTTTAAATAACAGAAATTTGGCTGGGAGCAGGAGCTCACACCTGTAGTCCCAGCACTTTGGGAGACTGAGGTGGGTGGATCACCTGAGGTCAGGAGTCTGAGACCAGCCTGACCAACAGGGTGAAACCCTGTCTCTACTAAAATACAAAAATTAGCCGGGCATGGTGGCGGGTGCCTGTAATCTCGGCTACTCGGGAGGGTGAGGCAGGAGAATTGCTTGAACCCAGGAGGTGGAGGTTGCAGTGAGCCAAGATTGTGCCACTTTATTCCAGCCTGGACGACAGAGTGAGACTCCCTCTCAAAATCGATCAATCAATAAATAATAGAAATTTATTCTCTCATAATTCTAGAGGCCAGAAGTCCAACATCAAGGTGTCAGCAGGACTGTGTTCCTGGACCTGCTCTTGGGGAGGATCCTTCTTTACCCTTTCCAGCTTCTGGTAGCCCCAGGGGGTCATTTAATTGTGGCAGCATAAATCCAATCTTTGCCTTCATCTTTATGTAGCCCTCTTCTCCTTGTGTGTCTGTGTTTTCACATGACATTCTCCTCTCTGTGTCTCTTTCACCTCTTCTTCTAAGGACACTAGTCATATTGGATTAAAGGCTCATTCCACTGCAGTATAACTTCATCTTAACTTAGCTACTTATATGTATAATGACCCTATTTCCAAATCAGATCACATTCTGAGGTATTGGGGGTTAGGACTTCAACGTAAGTTTTGGAGAACACAATTTAATGCATAACGAAGAACAATATCTATCTTTCAGAAACAGATATTAAATCAATTAGTAATACAGCTGCCTATTTAGACAGATGAGAGGTATGAGAATATAGCAAATTTTCTGCTTTTTGGTGCATATGATACGGCCATACATTTGAAGATTATCATATTTAAAGTCAATGTTTCTTTGGGGAAAATGGTTCTTCCTTTGAAAACTGGTGACTTTTATGATGAGGAGTCTATTCACTGATGGAAGTCTAATAAGGAGGACTCTTTTTTACCATTATAAGCTTTGGAAAATACTTCAAATATCTTTGAGTGCTCACTTTATTTAACTCACTAAATCACAGCAGGGGTTGTGTTGTAGCAATTAGTGGGTGTTAATGAGGGAGGGAAAAATTTTAAATTTCTTATAATAAAGGCTACTATATTGACTTACGTAGCCCTCAGCACCCTCCCCACACATCTCTGGATGTACGTGGTGGGGTTAAGTTCCTCCATCATTAGGCTTCAATGGCATTTCCAAAGTTTTCTGTGGAAAGTGGACCCAGGTAGGGGATGTGGCTTAGCGGCATTCATGTGGTCTCCGGGGTGAGAGGTCAGCAGCTAAAGGTGGATTTTCCTTCCACCTCCACAGTGACCTTTCCCCTCTATGCAGTGGCTGCCACCCACTTTCAGACTGACTAACAGTTCCTGGCTGATAGAATTGAGAAAGGGGGAGCAGGGAAGAGAGGGTCAAAAGATGGCAAGTGAGCAAAGTAGGTGGGCTTTGTGGGGCTTTATGTGCCTCTGCTTAGACCACAGGCCATTGCACTCACCAGAAAAGCAGTCTGTTGTCCTCAGAAATATGGGAACCCAGGCCTGTAGATGCCTTGGGAGACTCCAGGGATAAAGATACCTACAAACTTGGATGATTCTACTCCTTGGATGTGTTTGCCTCCGGTTGTTGTTAAGCTTCTTGCTGTCACCAAAGGGGGAAAACCAAAACAAAGCACTAGCATTTTTATTTTGGGGATTTTTAAAAAATCAATTTTTAAATTTATAATTGACACATAATAATTGCACATATTCTTGGGGCACATAGTGATGCTGTGATACATATAATATATAGTGATAAGATCAAGGTAATTAGCATATCCATCATCTCACACATTCTTTGTGATGGGAACATTCAATATCCTTCTAGCTATTTGAAACTATATAATATATTATTATTAACTATAGTCATCCTATGGTTGTATTAGTCTGTTCTCATGCTGCTAATAGGAACATACCCAAGACTGGCTAATTTATAAAGGAAAGAGGTTTAATTGACTCACAGTTCAGCATGGCTGGGGAGGCATCAGGAAACTTACAAGCAAACACGTTCTTCTTCACATGGCAGCAGCAAGAAGAAGTGCTGAGCAAAAGGTGGAAAGCCCCTTATAAAATCATCAGATCTTGTGAGAACTAACTCCCTGTCATGAGAACAGAATGGGGGAAACCACCCCCATGATTCAATTATCTCCGCCTGGTCCCTCCCACGACACATGGGGATTGTGGGAACTACAATTCAAGATGAGATTTGGGTGGGGACACAGCCAAATGATATCAGGTTATATAGAACACTAGAACTTCTTCCTTTTCAATTTTTTTATTTTTTATTTTTACTGAGCTAAGCTTTTTTTTCCTGAATTTTCCTCCCTCTTTGCCCATTTTTCCCTCTGTAGCAATATCAGATTGTCTAACAGTCTCTTTCATAGGAGAAATTTTCCAACATTTGAAGACATCAATCATGTGGATTCTTAACATCTCTTCACATGACATGCTCCCAGGCTCCTTCACTACTTGCCAGTACTATTACTTGCCATTTACTGAGCACTCACTGTATGCTAGCCAACATGTTAAGCACCAGACAGACATCATCCTGTTTGATCTTCAGAACGACGCTGTAAAATAAATATTGTTACCTCCATTTCAGTGATGAGGAAACTGAGGTCCAGAGAATTAAGGAACCTGCCCAAAGACACACTGCTGGCAAATAGCAGAAGTAGAATTTCAACATGTGCTTGTACGTGTGTTTATTGAACAGTCCAAATGTGAGGGAGTGTGAATATGAAATAGTTTTATCTTTCTCCGAGTCCTTGTCTCCAGACTGTACTATGTTAACCCTCCCTTTCTTTTTGGTGATGGATTCCCTACAGGACTCATGAGCAGATCTCATAATTTCTGGGCAGTTTCCACACCGTGGAGTAGGAATCAGTTAGGGTTGTTCTTGGCTGCAACTAACAAACTACTAGCAGTGGCCTAAGCACCGAAGAACTTAATAATCTCACAGGTGACCTGGGTAGGGAATGGCCCTGGTGTACTCTACAGCTCTTCCAGTCTCTCTCACCTTGAAGTCCAAACGCATGGCCTTCCTTTGGAACACCTTCTCTCTCTGCCACTTCGGGCTCAGCTCCTTTGCAGTGAAGGATGAGAAAGAATAAACATCTCTTACTCAATGATCTATGGGTGCAGTCCCCTTTTTGTTGTTTGTCTCTGCTTTTCTTGCTGCCATGGACTGACCTTTGAGGTAAGGTGGTTGGCAGGATCTGAATGCTAGCTCTCTTGAGCTACATGCATGTTTTTTGTTTTGTTTTGCTTTTTAGAGCCAGGAAATGCCTCTCCGGGGAACAATTCTCTGATACTAGAGAGTGGCATCAGCTTGCCCATTTGCACTCTTCCTTAGTGCCTGCCGTCACCTCTACAACCAGGCTTTCTGCTGCTTGGGTTCTTTTGCCTGGTGGATTGCAATAAGAAAATGGCTCAAGGCTGACTTTCTTCCAGCGAATCTGTCGGCCGATGGGGCACTCCTGCACTCCTGCTGCACCATATGATGAAAGGCAGGCTGATCTGCTGTGGTTTCCTGCTCCACTTTACCATCTCACTCTAGTCATTATTGTAATTCTTTTAATTTAAGGACATTCAATTTGAGTTTTATTTAGAATCCTAAGAATTCCAAATGAGATCAAATCTCAATGATAGGGAAATGGTTTACTGAAATGTAATTCAATTTTACAATAAAATACTTTGTGGTCACTAAAAATCATGTTTTTAAGGAATAGTTAATTTCATGGGACTATGTTCACAATATAATACGAAAAATTGCTGGTGGTTTACAGTATAATCCCAATTTTACGTAATACACATGAACACACGCACACACACACGCACTAGTTCACCTTAGAAGAAATACAACACAATGTTAATAGAGGCAGCAGGATTATAGGTTACTTTAATTTTCTTTGTTATAGTGGGGTTTTTATTTTTGTTTTCCTTCTCCCATTTTCTGCAACCAATATATATTGCATTTTTAAGCAAAGGGAAAATATTTTAATTCTATCTGAATTTTAAGCGATATTACCGTGAGTCTTACAATTTTTTGCCACTTGTAATAAAGGCCATGATCTAGGACTTTTCCATTAGAAATAGTGTGGAAACCATTGTGAGAATGAAAAATGATTAGGATGAGCAAAGAAATGCCTGTCTAAGCATTTCACCAATTGCTAAAGGGATCTGTAGTTAAGATCAGATGCTGCTCTATGTTATTTATAACTGTGGTATGTAATAATAATTCAATTAACTACACAGTAAATTGAGTATACTTCTCATTCCATAGTGTGGCTCCAGTTATTCTTGGTAAATCCTCTTGCTGTCTTAAAACGTTTGAGATTAAAAATCCTTTCTGCTGTCACTATAGATTCCAATTATTTTTTAATTAACAAGTTCACATCCTAAGCAGATGTTGGACCCAAGAATGAGATGCTACAAAGTCCTTTCTTGCAGATATCCACAATCTCAGTGACTAATTCTCTTGAAGAGCCTCTCAGTTTGCTTGAGAGTGGAGAGAAAACTTCCTTCCTATGAAACTGCACTCTCTACTAATCCAGAGATTGTTTCTCCCTGTTTTCTTCAGAGGGAGGCTGGGTGGTAGCAGGGGCAATTCTTTCTTTCTTTCTTTCTTTCTTTCTTTCTTTCTTTCTTTCTTTCTTTCTTTCTTTCTTTCTTCCTTCCTTCCTTCCTTCCTTCCTTCCTTTCTTTCTTTCCTTTCTTTCTTTCTTTTTGAAATGGAGTCTCACTCTGTTGCCCAGGCTGGAGTGCAGTGGCCCTATCTCGGCTCACTGCAACCTCTGCCTCTTGGGTTCAAGCGATTCTCCTGTCTCAGCCTCCTGAGTAGCTGGGTCTACCGGCGCCCGCCACCACACCCAGCTAATTTTTGTATTTTTAGTAAAGACAGGTTTTCACCACGTTGGCCAGGCTGGTCTCAAACTCCTAACCTCAGGTGATCTGTCCGCCACAGCCTCCCAACGTGCTGGGATTACAGGCATGAGCCACTGTGCCCAGCCCTTTATTTCTTAATAGGTCAAAGAGGTATCTCAGTTGTTTGGCAGCTCTCTTTAGGAACTGGAGGTCTTAGCACCTCTTTATACCATCTTTGGGTTTTAACTGTCAATTCAGGGTCTACAGGAAAAGGCCTAAATATCCCGTTACACTCTTAATCACTACGTGATATAGAGCATTGGTTATTCTCCTCACCTCACATGTTTTACTAGAGACACTATTAAAATATATTGCTTCCCAGAGCAAATTTTCCCCTTACTGAACTTTTATAGCTGTCTGAATCAGAGGTTTCTTAGCGGAGCTGTAGGAGCAACCAAAGAAAATTGTAGACTAGGCTGGGAGTGGTGGCTCACACCTGTGATCCCAGCACTTTGGGAGGCCAAGGTGGGAGGACTGCTTGAGCCCAGGGATTTGAGACCAGACTGGAAACATAGAGAGATCTTGTCTCTACAAGCAAAAAATTAAAAAATAAAAATTAGAAAAAGAGAAAATTGTAGGCTAGATACTATGAAGTGGCTAAGACAATTCCTAGCTTATAGTTGGCAGGGTAAAAATGGTAATTATTCCTTTATATTTTCTTTTCCTTTTTTTTTTTTTTCTTTTTGAGACAGAGTCTTACTCTGTCACCCAGGCTGGAGTGCAATGGCGCAATGACGCGATCTCTGCTCACTGCAACCTCCACCTCCCAGGTTCAAGCAATTCTTGTGCCTCAGCCTCCTCAGTAGCTGGGACTACAGGTGTGCACCACCATGCCCGGCTAATTTTTGTATTTTTAGTAGAGATGGGGTTTTTCCATGTTGGCCAGGTTGGTCTCCTGACTTAAGGTGATCCGCCCGCCTCAGCCTCCCAAAATGCTGGGATTATAGATAGGTGTGAGCCACCATGCCTGGCCTCTATATTTTCAAGTCAAAAGGATTCAAGTACGTTTCCTGACTGTTGACCTTTTTAAAATCAATTTACAGAGGTTCACTATTGCTCCTTTTGATAATGACAGCTCACTTTAGGGCACATATTGTTAGGAATACTTTTGGCTGTAAGTAACATAATACCAATAAGTAGTAGCTCATGCTACGAAGTGTTGAATTATCTCCCTTAACAAGAAGTTTGGGGGTGGGCATTTCCAAATATGGTGCAGCAGCTCAAAAGTGTCTTCAAGAACACTTCCTATTGTTCTGCTCTGCTGTTCCAAGCATGTTGCTTTTTCGTGCTAAGCTGTGCTGTTTCATGGTTGCCAGACAATACAACAGCTCCGGACATTGTGACTACATTGAAGGTAGCAAACAAGTGGAAGGGGTGGCAAAGTCCTTTCTTTTTTTTTTTTTTTTTTTTTTTTTTGAGACAGAGTCTTGCTCTGTCGCCCAGGCTGGAGCGCAGTGGCGCAATCTCAGCTCACTGCAAGCTCCGACTACCGGGTTCACGCCATTCTCCTGACTCAGCCTCCCGAGTAGCTGGGACTACAGGCACCCACCACCTCGCCTGGCTAATTTTTTGTATTTTTAGTAGAGACGGGGTTTCACCGTGTTAGCCAGGATGGTCTCAATCTTCTGACCTCGTGATCCACCCTCCTTGGCCTCCCAAAGTGCTGGGATTATAGGCGTGAGCCACTGCGCCCGGCCCGTGAAGTCCTTTCTTCTTATCAGAGGTCCTTTTCAAGGGAGATAAAATGTGTTTCCTATAATCCCTGTTCCCCCAACGAGGAAACCTTTAGCCAGAACTGGGTTATATAGCTGCTACTTTGGCTAAAAAGTATGTTGGCAAGGCAAGTTTCTGAGGTTTTTATCCTTTATAATTTGAGGCAGGTAAGGAACAAACAGGCAGAGAATGGTTTTGAACTAGGAAGCCAACAGCATCTGTTACAGTGGGGATGTTGGATGGAGGGGAAAAAAAGTAATTTTACCTTTCCACTTTTCTGGTGATATGTTTTGATACAATTAAGTGGTTGGAGAAGCAAGAATTTCTTTTAAACTGTGATTTAGGCTTATAAGTTTAGGGCTGAAATATTTATTTTTATGATATTTTCAGCATATACATAAGCAAATCATACACACTTTTCCCCAATATAAAAAACACTGACAACAATGTCTCATTTGTTCGCTTCCTGGTGTTTAATTATATATATAAAAGTCAACTTCCAGGCAGGGTGCAAATCAGAAAATCTAGCCAGCCAATGAGCTTCAGGGCTGACATCCTTTCTCCTTCTCTTAAGTGATGTCCAGATCTGAACAACTCCTAGAGAGAAGAGGGAATGCTGAGTTCGGGCTTCTTCCAGGAATAATCGAATACACTTGGAGGTGGCCATACTCATGAGGGCTGCATATTTTGGGAGAAGTGTTTTCCTCATTGCATGAATGGGGATAAGACAGTCAAGTAACATATTTGGAGTGTCAGTCCCGTGGACCCTTATTCCAAGATAGGAAAAAAAAAAAAAAAAAGAAGAAGAAGAAGAAATAAAGAGGTCTGTTATTCTTTAGTAAAAACTCACTATCTTGGGATCGTATCTATTTCCCAAGAGGCATTAGAAATCTGTAGTAGAGGCCGGGCACAGTGGCTCACGCCTGTAATCCCAGCACTTTGGGAGGCTGAGGTGGATGGATCATGAGGTCAGGAGTTCGAGACCATCCTTGCTAACATGGTGAAACCCCGTCTCTACTAAAAATACAAAAAAATTAGCCAGGCATGGTGGCAGGCGCCTGTAGTCCCAGCTACTCAGGAGGTTTAAACAGGAGAATGGTGTGAACCCGGAAGGTGGAGCTTGCAGTGAGCCAAGATTGTGCCACCGCACTCCAGCCTGGGTGACAGAGCAAAAGTCCGTCTCAAAAAAAAAAAAAAAAAATCTGTAGTAGAGGGTGGGTGCAGTGGCTCATGTCTGTAATCCCAGCACTTTGGGAGGCTGAGGTGGGAGGATCACTTGAGCTCAGGAGTTCAAGACCAGCCTGGGCAACATGGCAAAGTATGATCTCTACAAAAAACAGAAAAAATTAGCCAGGCATGGTGGTGTACGCCAGTAGCCCCAGCTACATGGGAGGCTGAGGTGGGAAGATTGAGCTCAGGAGGTTGAGGCTGCAGTGAACCAAGATCATGCCACTGCACTGCAGCCTGGACAACAGAGAGACCTTGTCTCAAGACTAGAACAGAACAGAACAGAGCAGAACAGAACAGAACAGGACAGAACAGAACAGAACAGAACAGAACAATCTGCTGCAGAAATGCTCTGGACTGTGGTGCCTGACAAACTGGGACCTCAGACAGTGTCCGGTTTCCTCCTCCAGCCCCAGCCTAACCCTGTAGGTGGCAGAGATGTTAAAGAAGCGTGCGAGTCTGAGAAAGTAGGCAGCAGAGACATCCCTAGAGAAAGTGAGGATGGGACCTGGTGGGGGAAGAAACGAGAGGCAGAGGAAGTTTGTGCTCATCAGTTTGGGAGAAGTTGACTACAATCTCCTTTTTCCCCCTGCTCTATTGCCTTGGGAAACTCACAGCCTGCCACCTGTGGGATGAGCAGCAGTGTCCGTTCCGTGAGGTGGACATGGGGTAGAGATAACATCAGGGAGACAGTGGAGCTGGCTGATGGGTCCACTAGTGAGCATTCCTTCCTCTCTTGCTCCCCCTCCACACCCTGAGCAGTAGATGATTACAATCGGGGGAAATTTATCTTGAAGAGCAGTGCCTGGGTTGGAGAACAAAAAGCTTGTCTGAAGGTCAGGATTGTGCTGAAGAGGGGGCAGTGAACAAGGGATGTGTGTGTGTGTGTGTGTGTGTGTGTGTGTGTGTGTGTGTGTAGGAGACAGTGATGAAACAAACTCAGATTATGATTCAGGGGTCTTTCTACCTTGTCCTGAGCCATATCCTTGCCCTCTTTAAATCTAACAAGAGTGCCATATGCTAGGGCCTCCCACAAGATCCACATTTCTGGGCAACGTGAGGGTGTGGGGAAAATGAGCTGAGGGACATCTGGGGAGCATGGCACAGTGAGAAACAACATGCGAAGCAAGCAGAGAATGAGTGCTCACCAAATACTTTTGTGCTCATCTGCCATGTTCCAGCCTCCCTTGCAGTTGGGTTGGGGCCACTTGGCTAGTTCTAGCTAATGGCATGTGTGTAGAAGTGAGTTCTCTGTGTTTTATTTTTGTTTTTGCTACTATTTTTGTGACTTGCAGTGAAGAACTTTAAGACAGTGCAGTTGTAGTGTGAAGTAGTCTGGGTCACAGTTGCTAGAGAGCAAGGAAAGTCATGCGACTGTGAGTGAGAAATAAAAATTTGTTGTGTGAGCCACTGAAATTTCCAGGATTGCTTGTTACTGCAGCATATCTTCCCCTGTCCTGTTGTATTACTGTAGGAACCAGAAATAATCACATAGACCAAGAATTTAAAATAAGCACAAAAAGAACTTCAAAGAAGTGAGTGGATATTTGTGATGATGCAGAGATAAGAAGTTATAAAGGACCACATGCTGGAGATACTGATTATATTAAAAATGATGGTTAAAATCGACTTGAGAGATGGGATACATAGTGGAAAGTGTATACAGTAGTTGAAGAATTGATTAATGAGCTGCAATATCAGATCAAGAAACACCCCCAGAAGGCAACACAGTGTGGATAGAAAATGAGGGGGAAAAGTTAAAACAAAACAAAACAGAAGAGGGGCAATACAGGTGATTTATGATCATGAACTATGAATTGACTACAAGGAACTTTACAAAAAATGGAAAAAAGAGAAAGTAAACCCAGAGCTGGCCTCATGAGATCTGTGTTCTGGCCCCAACTCTGATGCTAACTTGCTGTGTATCTTGGGCAAATCATTCAGCCCTCTGAAGCTTCATGTCCTTAACCTACAAACTCTTAAAGAGTAAGAGTGGTTTGGTGAAAAGAGTTAGATAGCCTGGGACTGAATCTTTTTTTTTTTTTTGAGGCAGGGTCTGACTGTTGCCCAGGCTGGAGGGCGGTGGCGTGATCATGGCTTGTGGCTCACCAGTCTCAATCTCCTCAGGCTCAGGTGATCAGCCTCCTGGGTAGCTGGGACTACAGGTGTGTGCCACCTTGCTCAGCTAATTTTTTTTTTTTTTTTTTTTTTTTGTAGAGATGAGGTCTTGAACTCCTAGGCTTAAGAAATCCACCCACCTCAGCCTCCCAAAGTGATCACAGGCATGAGCCACCTCTCCTGGCCCTGGGAATAAATCTTAACTTTGTCACTACCTTGGTTTACTTCTGACTCTCTTAGAATATTAATTTCTTTTATGTCAACTAAAGGTAATATACCAATCTAGTATGTTCCTGGCACACAGCAGATACCTCACTATATTTCCCATTTCCTTCATTTTAGGAAAATTCTAAGACTAAAATTAAGATTCTTGTTCAACACAGTACTCTCACAGGTGAAGACACTGAAAAAACAGAGAAGTTAAATGACTGGCACAAAGAATATTCACCAAGGAGATGTCTGCCTTGTGACTGGTATTCAATTCTCTTGAGGTAGAAATTGTTGATCCCCCCAACAATCACTTCTTGCTCTCTTGTGAAGCTAAAGCTTAGTCATAAGAATAATCTATCTTCTTTTGTGGAAATCTTATTTTTTATAAATTATTCAGTCTCTCATTCAGCCTAATGAAGTAGTTGAATTTCACAGAAACTGAGTGAGAGATGAGTGGTTGCTCCAGAGCAGCAGAAAAGCTAGTGGCAGTGGGTTAGAACACGCTTTTCCTCGACACGAAGCCAAGGGTCAAGTGAAAGAAAAAACGTGAATACATTTATATGTCTGGCCAGTGATAAAAAAATCAACATCAATGATTACATTCTTTTCTGTTGCAAATGTAGTAAGTGGTTAATTTGAAAGTATAAAAATGTGTAAGGAAGAAAAATAGCCGAGAATGATACCATTTAAACAATATTACTCAGCGCTGGTAAATTTCTTTCTATTTTCTTTTCCATTAAGATATTTACCAAGCGTATTTGAATGTATAATTTTACATTTTGCCACTTATCCTTAACATTATAACAGAGACACGCATGGCGTTTTGCATCTTGTTTTTTTTTCCATTTATTGTGATATCTTTGACATCTTGTCACATTGGCATATGTAGATTTACCTCATTCTTTTTAATAGCTGTATAATATGAACATAACACAATTTTTTAATTAACACAATGTTATTTCATAGTCTTTCTTTACCATTGAGATATTTACCAAGCATATTTAAATATTTAACTGTATATTTTTTCATTTATCCTTAACATTATAAGCATTTCATGTTGTTTCATAGTCGCAATATTAACACAATATTAAATGGCTATATAATATTTTATTGAGAATGGCAGTTTAACTCTTCTATTAACAATTTGGTTTGCTTCCAACTTTTTGCATTATATCAGTAATGTAACAAATATCTTTATGAGTAAAGTTTTTTTGTATTAAAGTTTACTGGGCTAAAGAATATAAACATTTGTAATGCTTGTGACACACAGTACTTCTCCAAAAGGATCATATTCAGTTTACATATAAAGTGTCATTTTAAACTTTCAGTTTAATTATTCATTCTAATTTTAAATTTATTTATTATACTTGTTTGTATTTAAAACAAAATAAAACAAGCATTTCTTAAATTACAGATCATTGTCAACATTTTACATGGTGCAGAGATGTATAGTTTAAAGTGAGGCTGTGCGCGGTGGCTCATGCCTGTAATCCCAGCACTTTGGAGGTTGAGGCAGGTGGATCATTTGAGGTGAGGAGTTCAAGACCAGCCTGACCACATGGTGAAACCCCGTCTCTACTAAAAATACAAAAATTAGCTGGGTGTGGTGATGGGTGGCTGTAATCTCAGCTACTCAGCAGGCTGAGGCAAGACAATTGCTTAGACCCGGGAGGCAGAGGTTGCAGTGAGCCGAGAACGCTCCACTGCACTCCAGCCTGGACGACAGAGTAAGACTCTGTCTCAAAAAATAAAAAGTAAGGTGAAATTGTCCCATAATGTAATTTCCCAATGTAATTACTGTTTATAGTTTATTGCATATTCTTCCAGAATTTTTGATATGCATATACTGACATTTATTGCAGTCATTCTCTGTATTAAAAACACGCATGGTGTTTTGCATCTTGTTTTTTTTCCATTTATTGTGATATCTTTGACATCTTGTCACATTGGCATATGTAGATTTACCTCATTCTTTTTAATAGCTGTATGGTATGAACATAACACAATTTTTTTATCCCATCTTCTTTGATGGACACTTGGGCTCGTTCCAAGTTTTTTCCTGTTACAGACAATACTGCAATGAGAGTTCGTGTATATATGGTTTAATGAGCATTTACTGCTGTGAAAATGTGACTTTGGAAATAATTGTTGGCAAGATGATTCTCTCTCAGTGTGCTGAAACATACAATATTGAAACATCATTTAAAATTTTAAATTTGAATTGAGTCATTGTCATTAAAACCAGGTTAAAATCACAATGATCTTTTCCTCTTATATAGGAATGAATCCTCTTGCTCCAGATGGGACATAAAGCTCCTTAAATTGAAATTCATTGCATGGGGGCTCTGATGGCCCTTAACAGATGGAAGAACAATCGCATTTGGGTGGTTATGTAATTCAGTGATTATCATGGAACCCTTCAGATACCATCAGACAGAAGGTGGACAGAGTGAGGCTCTGTGGCAAAGGCAGGTGCCATGGCTATAGATTCACTATACTTGTCTCTCTGCATTTATTTGCATCAATAAGACCAGAATCAAGATCCGAGCAGTATAACATGATCTGGTCTAATGACCAACTTTGGAATCTCAGAAATCAAACATTGGGATGCCAATTGAAATTCAACTAGTTTCTAGTTAACCTTGAGAGGGTCATTCCATCTCTCTGAAAGCCTCATTTTTACAAGTATGCCAGACAATGCCTCTAGTAGGAGGGTATGATATTAATATTCATTCAATAGATATTAGTTGAGGATTATGTGGCAAGAACTTTTCTAGGTTCTAGAAATACAACTGTCAATAACATAGATGAGAATCTATTTTTATTTTTCTCAAAGGTGACATTGTTACCTGCCTTAACTGAAAGTAATCAACTGATCTGCTTGGATTTAGCCAACTAAGTTTAGCCTTTATGCATTGCATTTTCTCGGTAATGCAGGCTGGCACCAAGGCAGACTATTAGCCAAATCAAAAGACCCTGTTTGAGCTTATCTATTCAACAAAGTACTATTTCTCCTGCCTTATATTATGGCTAAATTTAGAACTCATCATTTCAGCACACACTGAAACAAACCAACCTTCCTTCTTTCCTTCCTTCCTTCCTTCCTTCCTTCCTTCCTTCCTTCCTTACTTCCTTCCTCCTTCCCTTCCTCGTTACCTTCCTCCCTCCCTCCCTTCCTTCCTCCTGCAACAATGCCCAGAACAAGCATCTAGAACAGCAACTGGCACATAGTAGGTACAAAATAAATTTGATCGACTAGATTTCTACAAATATTTATTGTCTAAATTTCATGCAATAGAATGGCTGTGGGGTATACAAAGATAAATAAAATATAATTTCTACTTTCTAAGATCTCATACCTAGTTAAGAGATAGTTATATCAACCAGAAATATGCTGAGTGCTTTAAGAATTATGTGCATAGGTCATCTACCTCCGTATCTCCAAGTTAAGTTGCCATTTTCTCTTTTCATTGTTCTATTCAACCTACCCTAGACTTTATCTAAATTTATCTAAAATCGGCACACCAGATAAATTAGTTTATCTAATTTATCTAAAATTGGCAGACCGGATAAATCAAATAACTTTGTGTGTGTGTGTGTGTGTGTGTGTTGGTGAATCAGAGATTACATTTTGTATCCTTTTCAAGAGAGTGTTTGTAGGCAGCATTGGTAAATGTTTTATACTTGTTTGCAAAGCTGGTATAAATATTTCAGGGCACAATTGAGCTTTTCTCATTAAAGCCCATTTTTCTGTCTCTGTATGCAGAAGTTTCTAGCTGTGGAGAGAAAGTATGATTTAAAATAATTGTGAAGATCCTAATTCTGTGGCAGCTGTGACAAATGGACCTTTTCTGCTTCATTAGGTTTTGATGAGCTTACTTTTAGTTAAAACAGTAACTTTAGTTACTAAAAAACTCTTAATTTGATCTCTATTTTCAAAATTTGCTCCCAGTTAAAGTCTATCCTGAGCTTGAAATAAGAATCCATTTATTTTTCAAACCAGTAGCACAATCTGAATCACAGTTCTCAGTCAGATTTGATATTTATAGTAGGGTTTCTAGATACCCTAAGGCTTCCTTCTGATATTTCTGCAAATTAGGAAAAACAGTGTGAATAAACAACAAGCTACTTTCTGTAGAGCGACATTTAAACGTAATGCAGGAATGGATGTGTGAAATTTTAATTTCCCCTTAGATCACTTTTAATATTCTACCCATAGATGGCAGCAAGTGGCCAGGCAGTTAAACCCCCAGGCCTTCTAGCCAGTCTTTATCAGGTGGATCTGTTGTAAAGCCACAGGAAAGGGAAAGCCATGGCTGAGAACAGATCCCATCTCTGGAGATTGTTTCATTCACTCATCTTAGATGGCTCTTCTCTTCAGAAGTGGAGAACTTTGTTGTGTTTGGATTCTTCTTCTGAGGCTTAGGAGAAGAGTCCTCGTAGCACTGAAAGAATCGCTGGGGACGATCAGAAAGGGCACGAGGCTGAGGGCTTCTCTGGACTGCTCAGTGCCTTCTGCCTTGGCTCCTTTATCTCTGAGCATGATGGAGTGGAAATTCCCCTGAAAATTCAGCCTTGCCTACATGGTCCCTAGGAGTCTGGAGTTCATTGCTCTTATTTTTCAACCTCTCAGAAAATTGTATTCCTGGGCAGCTCATATCTTGAGTCCTCCTGTGCACCATTGGCCCCACAGAGTTGGAGGGTCAACCTGCAGGTGACTTTTAACAGGATAACCTAAGGTAGGCATAAACTGATTGATAGGTATGCATACATTTATTTTGTGCTTATTATTTCTTTAGCACCATGCCAAATACTTTATATACATCATCCTATTTGCTCCTCACAAGACCTCTACAAACTAGTTATTATGAATCTCGTTTGGCCAATGAGGAAATAAAAGTAAATTAATTTGTTCAAAGTCACAAACCCAGTGTAAACGGCTTTAGCTACTTTAAGGAGGCTGCTTCTTAGAATGTGGTAAGACTTGGATCACATTCTTAGCCAGTAGGTACAGATTACTACCATGTGCATAAGGAGTGATACACATGTCCCATAACCTTGAAGACTTTACAGTGAGAGGTTCTACACATAGGAAAAAGATAGAAAGCAGCAGAGGGATTTAAGAAAATCCAAATTATGATAATTGGAACTTCTGGAAGACACTGGAATAAAAGGGATGTCTTAGGGTTTTCAGGTTTTCATAGAAATGAAAGAAGCCAGAGTAGAAATGGAAGCTAAACAGGGGCCTGATCAAATTCAAGATGGAATATCCTACTCTTCCAGTTTCCCTTGAGTGGTATAACATCAAGAACTTGGCTAATCATTATCCTCAGCAAACTAATGCAGGAATGGAAAACCAAACAACGCATGTTCTCACTCATAAGTGGGAGCTGAACAATGAGAACACACGGACATAGGCAGGGGAACAACACACACTGGGGCCTGTGTGGTAAGGGGCGGGGAGAGGGAGAGCATCAGAAAAAAGAGCTGATACATGCTGGGCTTCACACTTAGGTGATGGGTCGATAGGTGCAGAAAACTACCATGGCACACATTTACCTATATAACAAACCTGCACATCCTGCACATGTACCCCAGAACTAAAATAAAATAAAATAAAATAAAAAAGAAGTTGGCTAATAGCCTCACATTGTAAGGGCCAAGATATAGTGAATTGGATCCTCAAACTCTCATAGAAATCTAGGATCTGGATCTACTGTGGGTGTCTCTGACTGTATAAGGTCTCCTGAAGCATCAACAATAGATAGTTTATAAGAATCCAAAGCTTACAAATGGCCAATAAGCACATGCAAAAATGCTTAACATCATTAGTCACTGGGGAAATGCAATTCAAAACCAAAATGAGATACTACTTCACACCGACTAAGATGGCTAGAATCAAAAAGTCAGAAAACAAATGTTGGTAAAGATGTAGAAAACTGGAACCCTCATACACTGCTGGTGAGAATGAAAAATAATGCAGCCAGTTTGGAAAACAGTCTAGTGGCTCCTCAAATGATTTAACGTAGAATTACCTATGAAATTCTACTTCTAGGTTTATACCCAAAGAAAATGAAAAAGCATGTCCACACAAAAACTTGTACATGACTGTTCATAGCAGGATTACTCATAATAGCTAAAATGTGGGAACAGCCCAAATGTCCATCAACTGTTGAATGGATATATTCATACAATGCAATGAATGAAGTACTGATTCACACTACAACATATATGAACCTTGAAAACATGATGCTGAGTGAAAGAAGTCAGCCACAAGAGACCACATATTGTGTCATTCCATTTATATGAAATCTCCAGAGTAAGCAAATCTGTAGACACGGAAAGCAGATTAGTGGTTGCCTAGGGCTGGGGGCAAAGTGTAGGAGGATTAGAAGGTGATAGCTAAAGTGTATAGGGTATTTTTTTGAGGTGATAAAAAACGTTCTGAAATTGATTGTGCTGATGGTTTTCCAGCTCTGTAAGTATACTGAAAACCATTGAGTTATACACTTAAAGTGAGTGAATTGTATGGCATGTGAATTACATCTCAAGAAAGCTGTTTTTAAAAAAAGAATCCATAATCAGCTACAGCTACTTATGTAGAGCTTATTTGTCAGGTAGTATTCTAAGCACTTTGCATATGTTAACTCTTCAAATCCTCAGCACAATCTCACCAGGTGGGCAATTTAATCTCGCCCATTTTACAGATGGAAAAACCAAGACACAGGGGTATGAAGAGTCTTGCCCAAGGTTACTTAGTTTACAAGAAAGGCCGCATTAGAATCTCTTGTGTAAAACTGGAAGGGCTTCAGAAATTCTGCTCTTAATCATAGGCCATACTGCTTGTGAGAGAAGAGATCTGTGTGTGTGATCACCTAGTTAAACCCCCTTCATTTTACATATGGAAAAACAAGGTTTGCTTAGGGTGGAGCTGCCATAGAGCCAAGGCTACTGCTCCTGGTTTGAGACGCAGTGGTATCATGTTAGCTAGGCACTAAAGGGTTAGCCAGGACAAACTCAGTCATTCACTTACACAGGGGACCATTTTTTCTTAGAGTTTATTATTATTATTTTTGAACCTGGGAGATGAGTCAGGTCAAAATGCATAGATGGTGGAGGGGGGGCTGTTAAAAAGAAGAAAATGAGGATGCAGGCAATAAAATTGGTTGGAGATTTGGGAGTTTATAGAAGTAAAGTGAAATAATATGCAAGCATGTCCATGAAATATTGCCTGTTTCATTTTTCATTATGTATTTTCAGAAGATTTCAAGGGAACTAAATTTGTAGAAAGATCTTGCTTGAAGTCAGAATGGTTCTTTTTCTGTGAGAAACTATTAGATGTTCCACGTTCCTCTTCTGTGTCACTGTTGTGTCTAAGGAGGAAGGGAGTGGATCCCAGGCTATGGAGAAAGATGGGGAAGCAGAAACAAGCCTTGGCATTCTATTAAGTGACTTAAAGTTACAGAGTATCAAAGAAAGCCTGAATTAGCATATGATCACCATTGTTTCTCCTCGTAGTTATCTTTTTTGTTTTTCTTTTTTTCTTTTTGTGAGACAGAGTCTTGTTCTGTCGCCCCGGCTGGAGGGCAGTGGCATGACCTCAGCTCACTGCAACTTCCACCTCCAGGGCTCAAGCAATTCTCCTGCCTCAGCCTCCTGAGTAGCTGGGATTACAGGCATCTGCCACCATGCCTGGCTAATTGTGTATTTTTAGTAGAGATGGGGTTTTTCCATGTTGGCGAGGCTGGTTTTGAACTCCTGACCTCAGGTGATCTGCCCACCTCGGCCTCCCAAAGTGCTGGGATTACAGGCGTGAGCTACCGCGCCTGGCCAGTAGTTATCCTTCTTGCATCGTTATTTTCCCTAAATCAGCTTTCCACAAAAGTCCTCCGCTAGCTTTTGTGCTCCTCCTGTCTCTTTACAGTATTGGCAGTTAGTTTGCCCCAAGGTCCTCTGAGTTTTCTTTGAGGTTGAGCTATCTTTCTGTTCCCTGCCATTTCAGTCATCCTTCTTGAATTGCTCAATTGCGCTGTTCATTCCCACTGCGGTCTCTTAAATGGCTCAAAATGGAGCACAGCTTCAAAGAGCACTCTGATATTTGTAGTCTTACATGTGATTTGTAACCTTGAAGGTTTCCCATGGAGGAATTTATATATCTGTGGGCAATGTTAGATTACAACATGTTCAAAAAGAACATTGCAGTAACCGTGTGAATGCCAAGACATGGGGGATGAGTAAATCCATGCAAAAGTAAGTAAAATAAATTTGAGGTGAGAAAGAACAACAACAAAAACGAAGGACACAAGGAGGCATACTGTGAAGCAGTGATAAGAGATAAATGACAGCTGTAGTCAGGCTAGCAGGAAGTGATAAAGGTTGGGTGACTCAGTTTGAAAGAATGAAAGCTGATGGTGATGGACAGATTGAGAGGAATTTTCCCACAAGTCAGGACAAGCCTCCACGTCAAACAATTATACATAAGCCCCTATTTAATTTAGCAATCAACATGAAAACAATGAATAGTGATAGGCTTTCAGCTTAATTTAGGTGAATATAAGATAAGTGTTTTCGGTAACTGTGTATAAAAGTATCCAGGACAATAAAACAAGCTACAGCTTAAATCAAGTGGACAATCCTGGTCTTTTAGATTCAGCCTTTCATCATCATCCCTGTTGATAATGATGATGATGATGATACCAATAGTAGGTTACGATTGTTATATGACTGGGTTTGGATTCATTTATATAGGAAGTTCTTCATTCGCTCCTAACAGTGCTGATTTACCATTTATAAGAACCTTCTCGGCATTGAACTAGATGGAGAGCAGTAGGAAGCATTTGGCAGGTGTCTGCTCAAGAACCGTTTCCTTTTTCATACTCTTAGAAGTCCTTTTTTTTTAACCTGCCAGTGTGTCCAGCCCCAGGGAATGATGTGATTGGCCCATGCCAATCATAGTTTTGGAAATTCCCTTTGACTATGATTGGTTTAGGGATGAGCATGTGACCCCATTCAGTCTATTGAGACTTCAGCCACTGAGGGTTTCTGGGAAAAATGTTGCTCCCTGATTAAAGGGAGAAGGATGATGAGAAATGCATTTTGTCACCTTCCATTTCCTCCTGTTTGGATGTATTTGTGTGAAGACATGAAGTTCGCAGCCACGCCAGCCAGTTTGTGCTTGTAAGGGAAGCTCCTGCCAACCAACTGGGAAAACAGAGCAGAGATCACAAGAGCCCAGCCTTTGCTGACACCATGAGCTGCTGGAATCGCCTACCTCTGGATGTCTTGTTTTGTGAAATAAACACCTATCATTTGGACTGCTTTTATTCAGTGATTTCCCTCCTCATAGTTAAAAGCATCCTACCTGACAGGAGAACTTTAACAATTTAACATTTGCTGCCACAAGCGTGAAAACAACCAGTGCATCCATTTGAGGTGTATGCAGTGAGTTTGTCCCCATGCCCCCTGAGGTGAGCTGGCTTTCTGCTCCCCAGGACTTCAATCATCTTAGTCATCTGATTTTGTGCACATGCATTACAGTTTTACAAATAAAGTCCCTGAAGAGAAAAACAAAACCAAATTAAAAGTTTGCTTAAGCAAATTGATCCTGTAAAATCCTTTTGGAGTAAAAGCTGATGAAACAAATGTGTCTCCAGTACGAGTGTGTTCACGGCTGTTAAACAGGGCAAAAGTCCAAGAAAAGAAAAAGACCTTCCCACAAAAGAAGCACACATGAGTAATTAGGGACTGGGGAAAGGAAGCTCAGACTGCAATTCCAAAGTTGTGCTTTTGTGCCAATAAGAGTGCTTTTGGAGCAATGAGGCAAGTTAATTTCCAGGCCACATTTTACAGACTGGCACCATTTCAGTTTGCCATAACCCCCAAACAAACAAAACCCCGAACAACCAACTATCACTTCCCACACAAAATAGAAAGACAAAACAAACCTTTGATGTGCAGTTTCATTTGTCAGCTAAACATAATGCCACAGCAGTGACCCTGATGGAAGTTACACCTGGGGTGGGAATTCTATGTCAAACAAAATACTTAACTCATTAATTCAACAAACTAACTGCCAAGGGAGGGCAAGACACCACACTAGGGGCTACATGGGATTCAAAGATAAGGCACCAGACTTTTGTTTTTGACATATGCAAATGCCACTCGAGCACAAAATGTAAGGTTGTAAGCTCTGCAAGAAAGATACAAGGTTATATGCTATAGAAGATGATAGATGAGAGAGATTCCATCCCACTCAAAGAATGAGAGATTGTTTCCTGGCAGTGTGGGCATTTGAAGTGAGCATTGAAGGGTGGATAGTATTTGAACCTGGGAAAGTGGGAGAAAAAGGACACTCCAAAGCTGAATGAACATGTTGTTACAGAAGAATACTGTATCTTAGTTTAGCCAGGGCATGAAGACAATGTAATGGGTGTTGCAATGGGAAAAACAGAGAGAGCAAAAGAGTTGGGTAAGATTGTCTTTCTACAGGCAATGGGGAGTCATGGAGTATTTAGGGGCAGGGCATGACATGTTCAAAGCTATGTGAAGGTTAAGCCAGCAGCAAAGTGTGGGTTGACCAAAGATGGGAGAGATGGAAGACCACATGGCCAGTTGAGAAGCTATTATGATATTTCAGATAAAATACAGAAAGTCCTTACTAGGATAGTGGAAATGAAAGGGAGTAGGAAGGTCAATCTGAAACCTGAATATGGAGTTGATAGAATGCAGCAAATGGCTAGAGCCAGGAGAGAAGTTTCACCCTGGCTTGCATCTGTAGTGTGAGTTTCTGAAGGAACAGGGTACACTTCCAGACTAAAGATTTGTTTTCCTTAAAATCAAATGGTTCTAGTGAATGTCTTTTCTGTTAAATAAGTTAACTGAAGCCCCTTGTGAGTCTAAAGTCTCCATCAGCCAAACCAACAGGCAGCTTTAGGGGATTCCTGGCCCCCTGCCTGTCTCTGGCAAGCTGTCATTGATGAGGCTAACAATGGTGCTGGTCTTGGCGACACCGGATATCTGTCCATGGAAACCAGGACTGAAACCAACAGGCCTGTTAACTTCCGATATACTTCATTATTAATCACATTGGGCTTTAATATTTGCTAAACTCATTTGAATGCAGTTTCATAAATAATGCCAAAAGCCTGCAAGAAAGGGTGTGTGCATATGTGTGGTCACTAGGGGATAAAGTCCCAGCTCCTCAGTGTGAAGGACAAGGGACCCCTCAGGCCAGCACAAGAATGACAGTGTAAGCATTGAGAATTCCAAGGGGAGGGAGGTGGTGCCATATTCTGGTCACCAGTGAGGTCTTGGTCACCAGGAAAGCATTTTTCCAGGGCTAGATTTTACTATCCTGGGTTTTAATCTTACTAAAGAAAATGGCTTTCCTGCACAAAGGTCCATACAATCTGGGGCCTTGCTGCTGGCCTGGTGTCATTTCCTGCCATCAGCCCGTGAACACTCTAAATTCTGTCCCTGGGGAATTGAGCGTCAGAAATTGATATGCTGGCTCAGTGTCTCCATGCCTTGCATCTGTTGCTTCCTCTACCTGGAATGACCTCCCTTCCTCTGTTGCCTCAGAGGCCAGTGCCAACATTACCTTCTTAATACCGTGCAGGGCCCCAAGCATGATCTACAACGGTTAGGCAGCACATACCACCTAGGCTGTTATTAATTGTCACCCTTTCCTTATCTGCAGACAGCCTTTCCTCAGGGCTGGGGCCACCCATTATTCATCTCTGGATCTCTGGCCCAGCCCAGAGACTGTACAGAGAAGGAAGGAAGGCAGCACATAATATTGCATGAAGAAATAAAATCTTCGAATTGGCTAATGTTCATCAACAGGTAGTAAGCTAGCATTTCACATGATGGATTTTCCTTCTCTTGACATACCTGTTCTAACATTTACAAACCCATGGCTCTTCTTATTAGAGGCTGACCTAGTTGACACATTCCCTGGCCTTCATCCAGCCCTTCTGCTCACTTAGATTCCTATGTGTGTTCTGGTTCAGCCCTTTTGTTGGTAGGAAAAAGAAGCCACTCAAAGGAGATTTTTTAAAAAAGTTATTTTAAGGACATGGCTATTTTACAGCATCCAAGGGCAGGAAACAAATGAAAGCTGGCTCCCTGTGAACTAGAACCGGGCACTGGGAAGCTGTTTGTTTGCCCTTCGTCAGGTGTTTACTGAGTGATCATTGTACCTGGTGCTGTTCTAGAAGCTGAGTTGTCAGCGTGAAAAAAAACAGGCAAGTCCCCTAGGACTCACATTCTAGAGGATGTGGTGGCAGACAAGGGCAATACACATGTGAGCATCATGACAATGTCAGAAGATGGTAAATATTTTGAAAACAATAAAAGAGAGTAATGTGATAATGAGAAACTAAGTGCTATTTCAGGTTGGGTTGTCAGGAAAGTTCTCTTTGAGTAGGTGACACTTGAGTGGAAAGCTGAGAGCTGAGAGGCACAAGGGGGACAGTCTTGTGAGAAGCTGAGAGGAAAAGCATTCCAGGCTAGGGAAGGAACAGAAGGGCAGAGGGCCGAGAAAGGAATGCATTTGATGAGTTCCAAGACCAGAAAGAAAGAAAGGCTACCCTTTGGGACTCATAGGAGCCACAAAGCTCTTGTCTCTGTTTCTCTCTAGCTCTCTCTTTTTTTCTTTTTTTTTTTGAGACAGAGTTTCACTCTTGTTGCCCAGGCTGGAGTGCAATGGCACGATCTTGGTACACTGCAACCTCCGCCCCCCGGGTTCAAGCGATTCTCCTGCCTCAGCCTCCCAAGTAGCTGGGATTACAGGCATGTGCAACCATGCTCGGCTAATTTTTGTATTTTTAGTAGAGATGGGGTTTCACCATGTTCATCAGGCTGGTCTCGAACTCCTGACCTCAGGTGATCCACCCACCTCGGCCATTCTGTTTCTCTCTTTGCAGTTGCTTATCTTCCCCCTACCCAGGGGTCAGTACGGCAGTTAGTCTTACTCGTGTATCATGACATCTCAGCTATGGCCACTTCTATCAACCGATCCCAGTCTCTTCTTTCAGGAATGATCATCAAATCGGCTCAGCCTTTCTCCCATAACAAAGAGTCCTTCACGGAAGTCCAGAAACCTGCGAAGGATTCTTGGCGCTTTCCTCTCCCTTATGTCCTGGAGGAAGCCCCTTACCAAGTCCTCTCTGTTCTTCCTCCAAAATGCTTCTTTAGTGTTTTACCTCTCTCTATCTCCACCGCTACCCGCCTTGGCCCCTGTCCCATCCACTATTGTCTCGTACCTAACCTCCTGAACTATTCTGCTCATGGGTCTCCTTGTCTTCATCTTGCTCCCCACAAATCCACTCTCCATAAAATAGAGTGGTCTTTAAACCATTAATCAGGGGAAAGGTCGCATTCATGGTGATGGTGCATATTTGGGGTGGATTTCTTAGACTCTACCTCCTTGTTGGGAAATCTGATACATCTCCAGGGAAATAGAAATGAGGTGTCTCTGATGGGAGGGTTTGGTTTCTTGAATGGTACGGAGGCAGAGGCCACCCCTTAAGCCTATTGTTTTGGGCCTCACTGTCAGTTTGCTTTGGTTAATGTGGCCTTACTCTTGTGCCATTTCTAATAACTTGCTTTTCCTCTCCCTCAGCCTCCCTGCTTCCTTTGCTGACTGCTTATCTGTTATTGGCCATTGACTAATATTGTGTTGATCTGGTTCTGCTCACTAGAATAGGTTCTTCCTAGGAGCCACATCTACAAATGTTAAAATCTTCCCTGAGCTCCCTGTCAAGGGTTACCTGATTTAGCAAATAATAATACAGGATGCCCAGTTAGATTTGAATTTCAGATAAACACAAAGAATAGATGGTTTAGTGTCCTTATGTCTTATGTTCCAAATATTGCATGAATTTTCTTTCATCTGGCAACTCTACTCTCCCCCTTTCTAGATCCACCCCACCCCAGTGAGCAGAGCTTGTTCCAGATTTTCACTCTGGCCTAATCTGCCACATCTGGCTGCAGTTAACAAGCCTGTGTCTGGGTATTTCCTGTGATCTGTACCTATCCAGCAAAGCAAGGTACACTCTCAGCTGGGTGGCCAGGTGTCAGTGGAAAATGCTGTGTTGCATCTTTCCTTTGACATATTGAGTACCTCATCCATGAAGAGCCTGTCTGGTCACAACACCCTTGGCTTGCCTTTGATGGTGTAGACTTCCTCATTTATAATGTTCAAAAGATCTAGTCACAAAGAGGGCCTTTAAAATAGTTTTACTGTTATAAAGATGTGTACCATATACAAGTTTCCTTTGATAACCCTTCTAGTCTCTCACTCCAATAGTATTGCAACATTAGTCTCAAAGAGCCTTTGATCAATGAGCTTTACTGAACAATGTAATTCTTTCCTGGAGATAAAAACAGACCTCACCACCTTCATTTTATAGATGAGGAAACTAGAAACAAATCATTTCCATTCTGCTAAGAGCTAATTTGCAGCTGTGTCGGAGATCAATAAGTGAGTAAACGGATAATGAAATTTAAAACAGATACTATTGGAACTAGTTCATATTCTGACACATTTTTGCCACTGAGATGAGATAAGCTGTGAGTATGGGCAAGGTGGGATGTGGAGGGGCCGTGAAAAGAGATGTCTCTACTTAGTGATCCAAGAAAAGGAAATGATATCTTTACACTAACTCTCTGAATACAACATTTTTCAAGATAGCCCAAAGTTAATTTATTTAAAACAAAATTTACTTAAAATCAGGTTAAAGTACATAAAAAGTTTACTTTCATCTGATCTTATCAAAATCAAATTATACTTTCAGTTGAGATATTATGTTGGATCTCTCTGTAGAGAGCTCTTGGCAGAGAACTGCAATGTATTAGTTGCTTTCTTTTCTTTTGCTAAAATTCGATGACCTGCAGTTTTTTAACTCTGTGTTTCCATGCCGTTTTCCCCATTGTTAATAACACATATATATTTTTAAATGACCTATACAATAAGCACAAGGGCATAAGAAATGATGAATAAGACAGCGCTTCTCAATCCCGTTTACTTTTGGCTATATTTTCCAAGATTTTCAGAGGATACACTTCTTTAATCAGTGGCAACTACTGATGTGCCAGATAGCTTGGTGGTTAAATGTATCACCACTATCAATTATTGACAAAATTTTTCACAATACTTGGTTTAGTAGCAAGGATATTTCAAAGTTTATCTTATCTTTGTGGAATGGATTGAAGAGAGAAGATAGCCTCCTTCACCTCTATAAGCAATTATGGGACTGTTTGGCATTGATAAGAAAGCTGGATGTCCTTTAATTTCTTTATTGCTAAAGCCTGTAGGGTAGACCATAGTCTTTGTAAACCAAGGCATCATACACAGAACTAATTTCAAGTTGGGCAGAATTCTTGTCATTTGGCTGAATCTTTAATTTCTCGAAGAGATTCACTATGATTAAGGAATTGAGAAGGTTAATTGGGCACCCCTTGGAGCCTTTGAAACAAATTCGATTTAAACTCCCCACTATGGACACAGGTTGTTGAATTCAAGGGATCACCATAACTCCTTGGAACAAGGATGTTCAAACCACTTGGGAGCAGTGTATAAAAAAGTACATTTTCTCTACTTACAGGCATATCTTAGTCAATATTTGCCTTTTAGAGCAGATTTGCCCAGTGCCCTAAGCGGGGGCTATTGGGAAGACAGGAAATTGTGAGTTCTGGGTTTCTGGCTTCTATAGACTCAGCTGAGATGTATTTTTCTTTTTCAACCCTTCTAAATGGCTGGGGCTGGGTTTTTCCAGTCAAATTCAAAAGCTAGCCATGAAGAAAACTAATTTTAAGACATAAACAAGTATTTTAACATAAAATCTAAGACATAAACAAGTATTTTTAAATGTGTTTTGAATGTATTGGTATCACCTCATTAAACAATGTCAGAACATGGCCAGAAGGCAGGGGTTGAAGGAGCTGTTGCTTAATGAGATAGTAATGAGCAAACATCGAAGCTTGCATTTTCCTTCCACTTGTTCCAAAATGCATGACTTAGTGGGATAAGATATTTGAGCTCCAGCTCTTAAATAATTTTAAGATATTTCTTAGGATAGTTGCTTTTCCTTTTAGTGTTTGATTGTGTCAAGAAGTAAAGGTTAAGAAATGTTATTTTCCCCTTTATTGAAGCTGCAGGGTGTAGTGATTAGTAGACTAGTAATTCTGCTACTAAATAACTGTGTGACCTTGGACACAGTGTGCAATAAATGCCAGTTATGATTATGATGTATAATTGAGGAAAAAATAAGGATTTGGAGAGACAAGTTGCAAGTTAGGGAATAGGAAAATTTTTATACAAATGCTTTAGTACGGATGTATTATTTACTTTAAATATTAGAAATTTGACTACAATAAACTGACTTTAAACCACTTGATAACATTTGCTGCATTTTGTTAAACCTAAAAAATTTAATGTTTATCAAAATGAAATTATTATAGGTGTTGATCTGGTTATTGAAATTTCTGATTTATTTTACTAACTTGAATCAAAATACCTCTTTAATTTTGATAACTTTATAGTCAGTTCAAGGGTAAAGAGAATGAACTTTTGATGTCTCAGTTACAGTTTCAATCAGACCATTTAAAGGAAAATGAGAGATTTATCTCTATATATAGATGAAAGATTTATATATACATATATAGACTAACTTGAATTGAAGGTTAGTAGAGTAAGTGAGATAGCTGGCCAGGCATGGTGGCTCATGCCTGTAATCCCAGCACTTTGGGAGGCCAAGGTGGGCAGATCATGAGGTCAGGAGATTGAGACCATCCTGGCTAACATGGTGAAATCCCATTTCTACTAAAAATACAAAAAATTAGCCAGGCGTGGTGGCGGGCGCCTGTAGTCCCAGCTACTCGGGAGGCTGAGGCAGGAGAATGGCATGAACTTGGGAGGAGGAGCTTGCAGTGAGTGGAGATCGTGCCACTGCACTCCAGCCTGGGCAACAGAGTGAGACTCCATCTCAAAAAAAAAAGTGAGAGAACCAACAAAGTATAATAATAAAAGTAATAATAGTTAACATTTATTCAGCATTGTAGACAATCAGGCACCTAATTTTTACAACTCAAGGAGGTAAGTATTATTATAATCCCTATTTTATAGGTAAGGAAACTGAGGAAGAGATGTATTAAATTGCTTGCCGAGGTCATGTAGTTGATAAACAGAGCTGGGATTCAGGTCCAGGTAATCTGACTTTAGTGTCTGTGCTAAAATCTTTCTAAAATATAAAAGCATAAGCTAATGCTTGCATATAATAGTATTCTAATAAGTTGAAATTATTTAACAGAAACTGCCATACTGTGGCATCTTTATGAGTTGGGGAGCATTAATGAGGTAATTACATTTTAACTAAAGGTTAAGAAGAATAGCTAACTTTAGATTTCTTAATGATATTTTGCTATAAACACTAATTCTAAAACAGAGCTGTCTAAAATGTCACATATATAATTTAAAATTTTCTAATAATCATGTTAAAAAAGTGAAAAGGAACAAATATTAATGATTTTAATAACATCTTTTAACTCAATAAATTCAAAATATATTTTAACATGTAACCAATATAAACATATTAATAAGATATTATTTTTTTAAAGTTATTGTTCCAAGTCTTTGAAATCTGGTGTGTATTTTGCACTTACTGAACATATCAATTCAGTAGTTAATTCATATGTGGCTAGCAGTTACTGAATTAGACTGTGCAGCTAGGAAAGCAAATTCATTATTTTAACCTCATTTCAAAAATGGTGAGAATAAGAAAGACTAGTCATGTATCCACACATTAATTTTTAAGCTTTAGTACCTTCATTTTCAGTTTAGCTAAACGGACTAAAAGCTGCCACTTAACCTATTCAAATGATATCCCCTGGTAAGTAAGGTGGCACATTTTAAGATGGTTTCCTGACAAGTCTTTTAGTTTTCTCCAAGAGGCAGAATGGAAGCAGACCTTAAGATAAAGCTAAACCTCTTTTGGAAAAATGAATGTCTGGAAGAATGTCTCACAGAATAAGGCAGGACCAGGTCACTAAGCAATTCTCTAAGTGGGGACACAACGTGGACTTTTCCAAGCTTTCAGCTGAGGGCAGGGATGGCCAAGTCAATGCTCCCTCCCTGTTCCGTATTCAGTTTTTGATCAGGCAGTAATGTGCACATAGGTCAACAAATATTTATTAAAGCTTTTTGTTTTTGATTCTTCATTGATAAATTACTAATAAATGCTCATTTAAAAAAGCCAAACAAACCAAATATGTGTACTAAATTGTACATCGTAACAGGCAACCGTCCCTTCAATTTTTTTTGTAGTTAACAGGTTGCCACTGCTAGCAATTAGGTAGGCATTCTTATAGACCTTTATCTCTATGTTTTTGTTCTGTTTCTATATATCTAGTTTTTTTTGTACAGAATGGGATCACCCACACATACTGTTCTGAGCCCCCCTTTTCCATTTAATAAGAAATCAATCTTTGAATTTTATATATTTTATTCTTACTAATCGATGCATAGTATTACATGGTATGAATGTGCCACATTATTTAACTATATCACTACTGATGTGCATATAAGTTGTTTCAAACATTTACTATTACAAAACTTCTGCAATGCATATCCTTTTATACCTATCATTACACATTTGTGTGTTTCTGCATGGCAGATCTCTAGAATTGAGATAGCTGGGAGAAATGTATGTGCATTTTGAATTTTGGCAGGTATTGCCAAATGCTTAATGGCCTGCCAAAAAGACCTTGTCTTTTGACTTCATCTGGAATATTATCGACTTCATTCAGAATATTCCCATTACCAGAAAGTGGCCAGTCTCTCCGAGGAACAAACTGTTTTCTTTTTCCACCATGAAATAGATCTTATCTTTTCATTAGTTAATATATGTTTACCTTCAAATGGCAATAACATTGTTTTGCTTTGTGACTTCTCAAGTAGTAAACCCAGAAAACATCAGCTACCGTGGATTTTATTATAAATCATTGACATTCCTTTGGTGATTCACAAATGCCAAAAAATAAATGTCATGTTCCCCAGGGTTTGAAGAAAGACACTGTAGCTTTTGGATTCAGCAACGGATCTTTCAAGAAAACAGTATGGAGGGATGACTCACTCCCCCCATGGAGGCTGCCCTCTAGTTCGTCCTTTAGAGGAAGCATGACCAAGGGTCTGCTAGTACTTTTCTCTCCCTCTCTAAGAATTTCCTCAGGAGAGGAAAAAGTTAGCTTTCTTTTCTCCGCTCCTGAGTGCCATGGCCTGCAGTACGTGACCAGTCCTTGGCACAGAGTCACTCAGGGCTCATGGTAAATGCTTAGCAGTCACAGCCAGTAGCTGCGCAGTGTGGCAGCAGCTGAGATCCATACTGCAGCCTGAAAGTTGTGTTTCAGCTTATGAGGTTACAAGTGTATCCAGTGTTTACATCAGAGATAAAGCCCCCTTTCCCCTCTCTCCTACGGGAGTCCTCAACAAGACAGATACACGGGTTAGGTGGAGTGAGACCAGATCCAGCAGAGGCAAAGCTTGCTAAAAGAGGGAGGAGGAGGAGGGGGAGAGGCAGGAGGCTGCACGGCGTCCCTTGGCAGCTCCGTGCATGCTGCGGCAGTTGCAACAGGAGCACCGAGTACCAGTTGCTCAACACTTTATCACTTTGCATTGCTCTTTCTCCTCCCTTAAGTGAATTTCCATTTTGAGGGTACAGCTCCACAGGAGAAAGGTGTGGCGGTGGTGGTGGAGGGTGTCTGGGGGGGATGGTGGTGCGACGGGAGTTGGAATGTCCAGTGTGGGGAAGCAAAGGAGTGCCTACCAGGATGCGAATACCACTTGGCCCTGGGCTCGCTCCGCTTTAGCCTTCCCCTCTCGCTGGGGAGAAACAGGCGGTTTGTGAGGGAGACTGAGAGAGGGGCGTGTTTGTGGTGGTGGCGGCCCATCGGGGGTCCTTGTCCCCTCCGAATACCCGGACTGCTGAGGGGAAGGGCCGGGGGGGCCCCCGGCGGTTGCCATGGTGACGCAGGGTCGGCGGCTCCGCGCCGTAGAGACAAAGCCGTCCGCCCGCCAGCCCGCTAGCTCCTCGCGCGAGCTCCTCCTCCACGGGAACCTCCCTCCCCTCCCAGGCGCCGCCGCAGCCGGAGCGGCTCCAGGGCCCTGGGCCGCCGCCGGCCAGGTAAGGCGAGCGCGCCCGCGGCCGGGGAGGGGTCGGCGGGACGCCGGCTGGGGTGGGGTGAGGCCCGCCCGGCGCGCGGAGGGAGAGTTGCCCGCACCCGGCTGCGCCCGAGTCCCCGGGGGCGCGTCCCCACCGAGGAAACGGCCGGCGGCCGCCCCCGACGCCGCGGCCTCCCCAACGCCGGGGCAGCAGCCAGTCCCGCAGTCCTGGACGGCGCCGGGCCGCCCAATCGCGCCGAGGAGAGGGGGCGGCAAACTTCGGGCCGAGCGGCGCCGGGGCCCGCGCGCGGAGTCTTCCTCCGGGCACCACGGGGGCCGCCGTCCTGGCACCAACTTGAGGGGCTGTGCGGCGGAGGGCGGCTTCGGAGCGCCCGCGCGGGCTGCACCTGCTCAGGGAGCTGCCCCTCTGTTGTTGTTGTTATTATTTTCCTTCTTGGCGTGCCATCGAGGCTTTTATGGGGGAAAAAGGATATGAAAATATTTACCTTTGGACTTGAATGTTTCATGGCATTCTCTTTGAGGGGGGCATGGGAGGGTAGTAAGAGGGACAGGCCAAAGATTTTTACAAATCTCTGAAAAGTGAGCCCATTTTTATGCCTGTGGCTGAAGCATTTTGAGGAGGCTTCTGAAGTTCGTTTGGATATTGAATCGAAAGACCTTTTTCTTTGGAAGGTGCAGTTGCACCTATAACTGGATGGTAAGTGTAGCCCGGCTTTCCCCGACTAGCAAGACCGGAGTGTAGTGCAGTGCCGATACTTTGTCGAGGAGATACTTGGTACCGAGGTCATTGCTTTTGTTTCTAGAAGGTATTGTGTTCATGCTGTAAGGAAGTGGAAAGTGCCTTGTGTTTTTATGTGTAGGGAAGCAATCCAAAGCACCTCTAGAGGCAGGTAGCTGGGCGGTGTTTGCATCGGTGTTTATGAGTGTGATGATGAGGACCACGATGCGGTTGCCACTGGGGCACTGGATAGGTTATAGGTACCTTTCTCAGTGGCCCCAAGCCTTGCAATCATTTCGTGATAGTTTGTTGCAGACGCGAAGCACAGATTTAAATTGTGACTGTGAAGACTTATTTTTTTGGTACTTAGACATCATCTTACATGTAGTAATATGAAAGAAAACAGATACATTTTCAGAAATACAGTTGATCGGTTCAGAAGGAAATTGTATATATGTTAATAAGATTTGTTTTAAATCATATTTAAACAATATGAGATGTCATATTGATAACTGGAAAATAATCTAACATAAAATTGTATATCCAACTTAGTAAAATAATGTATAAGTTGCAATAGGTCAGTTAAAGAACTCTATGTGGAATGCAAGAAATTATATTTTTGCTATACAGTAATTAATGAAAATAAACAGTACCACTGATCATTTTGAATTGCAGTTAAGTTGATTGGAATTCTGGATATTACAGCTACTTGAGGTGTCAGGCAAAGAGTGATTATTTAATATTCCTCTTCCCTCTTTTGGGATTTCAACACCCGTTAGCCTGCTGATTACTAGGTTTCTCAGTCTATTCATATTTGCCAGCAACTTCAAGTAATGCCACTTCATTAGAAGATTGTATTAGAAACTAAAGGATTGAAGTTGCAATAACAGTTTGCAGGGTATTTCGCAATTGGGCTTGTTTTTAAACTGAATTTTACCTGTGGAAGATTCACAGATGCTCTGCTAAATACTCTTTCATGATGGTAATGAAATGGTACATTGATTAAAACGAAGTAGATCTGTTTTGAGAAGATAAATGGGAGAGAAAAATTAGTATTTTCTCACTTAAGCATGAACAGCAAATAGGATATTGAAGCCTAGGCACATTATATAGACAGAGAATGTAGTTTTACGTTTTGTACTAAAAATAAATTTTTTGTGTGTGTGTTTTTTTTCTAAAGGACCAAGAGAACAGCTTTATTCAGATCTTTGTTAGCAAAACCGGTATTCAAGTTCAAGGACTTGGTCCATGCTTTCAGCCAGATGAAACCCACACTGTGAGTTCTATCCTAAACATTTATGTTGTGGCCCTTAATCTGAGTGCTGAAGAACGGAGATATCCATGGTGAATTTAGCACAGTAAGGACTGGTGCTTTGCCTTTGCTGCTAGCTCACACAGGCACAACATTCAGTATAGTTTGGCTTCTTCAAAGCTGCATCATTTTCTGCCAAAAAATAAAGTCGGTATACAGAAATCAACAATCATGTACTGCATGCACTGCTTGGTTGTAGTGGCTTATTTATAAGAGCTCTGAACCATGAAATGAAGCTTGTGTCAGTGCAGTGGAAAACAATAATCTGACATGTTTATATGTGTTATTAGTGTTCTGAGGTATGTGCATAACCAGATAATGAAAGAAAAAATACTATGATATCTGCAATATGTCCTTAGAAAATGCAAACAGAAAGTGTGTTTTCTGTCCATGGTTTAGCCACCTGGTGGAAGCAGGCAACAGCGCTGCATATCCCCAGGTGTAAAATACTAGTCATCACTCTTGCTGATTCACAGGAGTAGTCTTTTCCTGCATTTCTAGCTTACGGGTTTTAATTTTATGACGTAAAATTGGCCCTAATTTTTGGTATAAGCTGTAACATATGGCCTGATAATTGTCACCATAGCTGTATTCTACCTGAAAGAATTCTGTAATTCAGTTTATGAAGCATATCCAAAGACCAAAAAAAAAAAGAGCCACAAATGTTCCTGTTTAAGTT
Source organism: Nomascus leucogenys (assembly GCF_006542625.1). Classification (NCBI taxonomy): domain Eukaryota; kingdom Metazoa; phylum Chordata; class Mammalia; order Primates; family Hylobatidae; genus Nomascus; species Nomascus leucogenys. Next base: position 62,357,327 of record NC_044388.1, read on the forward strand.
AGGATTAACATTATGTTTGTGCCATTGAAAGTCAGTTGTTTGTAACCATATAAGCCTGCACGGGCAGCCGAAAGCCACTGAAGCCTTTATTGGCTGTTTCTGGGTCAACATTCTCTTGCAATTTCTAGTTGCACTGTGATAACATGATTACTGGTTGGTAATTTAGCATCTAGTGCAATGTGTTGTAGCATTTATGAAAGCACATTTGTGAAGGATGGTAGTTTTTAAATGATTTCTTCATTACCAAAACACTTAGGTTTAGATTTGTGGCTGGGGAGAATAATGTGGCCCTGAGACCTCAAGACAAAATGCTGTAAATATAAGGTATTGTTAACTGACCTGCTGTGCACAGTGGGTATTGATCAGAACTACTGTGCTGAGAAAAGGCACAGGAGACACGTGGTCATGGCGATAGGATGTGGCGTTTAGTGACATGGATTATTAATAGTGATTGATAGAAGCTGAAAAACTTTGGTGGACTTGTGTTTCATTTTTCATGTTTTCAATTAAAATGGAGATAAGATGTCTTAAGCTGTTTGGTAAGCCGCAGTGCTTGGGGAAAATGTATACTTTTATACAGTATTATACATAATTTAAGTGATATAAACATAGTTCAAGATAAACGATTGTTTTCCTGATGTGCCTATTGTTTGTAGCAGTTATATAGTATGGTTTTGGACATCAGTCATCAAATGTTTATCAAATGCTTCCTTCTGTATATTCTGTGTTGCTTGATGAAAGTCAACCAACCTCTTATAGTTGGGGACTTACTTGTTTTTCAACTATTAGGGTTATTTATTTTATATGTAATTCTTAATGTATGATACCCAAATAGTCTCCTTTGTTTTCAGCCTTTTTTCAAAAGTTACCAGTTAATTTTGTAATGTTTTTTAAAGAGTTTTGTATTTCCAGAGCTTATTTTAAAAATGATTTGGTTAATTTGTAATTTGATCAGAAAATAGTGTGCATAAAAAACACATTATAATCTTTATATTTCGCATTTTGAGTATTTATAGACATGGTATGTTGGATAGTAGAATCTGGGATCCTGTTAGGTGATTGCTTATTTCCATACATGTTTTGAACTTGATCCTTGCTTCTTTGTCTTACAATCGGTTGAAGTGAAAACCAAAGAACTAGGAGGTAGAGGCAGCAGTGAGTTAAAAGATCTTAAAGAGATCAATACATACTGAGAGTCTGCTGGCGTAGTGGCCAAAGGTGGTGCAGGGGTAGGGGTGCAGTGGTGGTGATTGGGAGGGCAGGGTCAGGGAGTCTGGGGCAGGAAGCTGGGAGACAGTGATGGCTCTAATAATCTCTTTAACACTTTATGGTCTAGACTTTAAAGCAAATTACCTGAGGTCTTTACCTAGTGACCATTTCCAGAGGCTGGCCAGTCCTACAGAAGAGATGCTGTTGCTGGTCCTGGTCACTTGCCTCCATTTTTCCTCCCAATTAACTAAACCGTGACTCTCTTGAATTGTGGTTTAACTGCAATTTAAACATTGTAAACCACAAATTAAGGCCCAATAATAAAATTTTTCCACATGAGAAATGTTATCTAATTGGTCAGGTACATGATTTAGATAATCAAGATGGCAATGGAACTGTAAAATAAAACTGTGTGTTTGGCTAACATATTTGATGTATTTGAGTGAGAAGTTGTGTTTCTGATCAGTCTATTGTGAATCATCTTCCCTCTTCTATAGCTATAGTCATTCAAGGCAGACATGGTATTTTACATAATTTGATCACCATGTGATGTGTCAGGCATAGTTATACTGAAGAATTGTTGTTTACTCAAACTCTTGAATTTTAAATCTACAATAAAAGGTTTCTGTGTGGTCTTCTCTGGCCTTTTTTCTTCCTGTATGTTGATTTACTGAGAACTTGTTTAGTCTGATTGCAGTAATTTTGACTTCCAGCTCTTCTCTGTCAATCAAACCTTTATGAATTCTTCCCTGTGGGCCAGACACTTTTCCAAGCACTTCAGAAATATCAACTCATTTAATCCTCACAACAACCCTTTGAAGTAGGTGCTATTATCCGTTTTTTATGAGTGAGGAAACTGATATGATCACTTTCTGTTACGTTAACCCAAAGGTACACAAAATATACCAGAATCCTGGCTTTATGTCAAGGAATGCATCAGGCTTTATTTTCTATTTACTGATATCTACTGAGTGTAGAAATAATGACACTAATTATTATGCTTGGGCTTTCCTCCCCCATCTTATTTTTTCTTTTTTGCTAAAAAGAGACAAAACCTAAAGTCATAAAACAAGAAGCATTTCTTCATAGCATATTGTGACATGTACCAGTATTCTTTTCTGTACATAGAAACTAGAATAATTTATGAAAAAGATATTTTCCAAAGGTAGTTGTTCTTTAATTTATTATTCGTATTCACATATTAAAAGAATATAGTCAGCCTTCCATATCTGCAGGTTCCATGTCTGCAGATTCTATCAATTATGGATTGGAAATATTTGGAAAAAAATAACAATACAACGATAAAAAATAATTCAAATAAGAAACCCAGTCTAAGAACTATTTACATGGTATTTACGTTGTATTAGGTATTATAAGCAATGTACAGATGATTTAAAGTACATGGCAGGATGTACATAGGTTATATGCAAATACTATGCCATGTTATACCAGGGACTTGAGGATCCTCAGATTTTGGTATCCTTGGGGGTCCTGGAGCCAGCCCCCCTGCAGATATTGAGGGGTGACTACATATCTTCTGTGGTGTTGGCCTTGCTATATACATGTAAATCTATGTTGGAAATGTTGATCCATTTGCATTGCCTCACGGGGTTATCCTCAATCTGGGCTCACCTGCTCTTTCCTAGGCTACCTCTTACATGTGCTAAGGACTAAGTGATACTCCCTTCTCACTCCCTCCCAGTAGAACTCTGTGCATGTCCCTCCTCTGAAATAACACATGTTCTTACTGTCTCCATAGAAGAATGATTAAGCATTTTAATTTCAGGAGCTTATTTAAGCTATGTGAAAAGTAAGACTAAATAAGAGACAGGTGTTCATAAAAGCAAGTGAGTAAACATAGTTCTGTAGGTTCTTTTAATAGTAAATATTGTAATAACTACCATTTATTAAGCATTTACTTGGTGCCAGGTACGCTATTAAGTATTCCACACAAGCTGTCTCTTTTGATTGTCACCATAATTCTTGTTTCCTCATCTATAAAAGGCTAATAAATAGCTTATCCAAGATTGTACAGAGTTGGTAGATTTAAAAACATGATTTGTGTGGATAAACCACAATCTGAATTTGACTGTGATTGCTTTGTTAATTACCAGCAGACAAAGAATGCCTTCCTGCTGCAGTGAAGATGCTTTTGGGATTATGTTACTTTGGAAACAGTGGCAGTTGAGGACTGCCTGGTGGAGCAAATTCAGAGTGGCAGGTATGGCTGGCTGAGGAGGAGGAGGTAGTTCTCAGGAGGTAGCCAAGAAAAAGACATCGTTGTTGCAATTATTGCTGCAGACCTCAGATGGGCTTTTGGAGTAGAAAGAGACAGAGAACCCCTATCCTCAAGTCTATTTTTGGAACAAAAACCAAATTAAATGGAGTTATTTTCTGTCTCCTGAATTTGTGTTTTGTTTTATACTGTGTTCTGGATTGGAAATGAACAAGGACAAGGGCTACATGAGTGGTATAGGATGAAATGAAATGAAAAGTAACTCAATAAATGTCATATCCCCCAGGCTAAATTCCCTCAGGGTCAGAGCAACATGCTTTTTGCTATAGTGGGAGATTTCCTTGTTTTAGGATGCTGAAGGTCTGGAGTGTGGTATCAGGGATGAAGTTAGAAGTTTGGAAAGATGTTTTCATTTGGGTCATTCCTAAATGAAATGGGGTTTTCCTGGAATTCCTGGTGCATACTTTCCTTGATAACTCCTGGGGGGAAAAAAGGAATAAGAGACTTAGAATCTGAATAGTATGGAATAAACCCACTTTTATGATCATCTAATTATATAAATCACAGTGACCTTTTTGTCTCTTTTTTTTTTTTTAATGTTCAAGGCCAGTATGAGAAGCCAGACAGCGTGGATTTGAATACTGCCTCTGCTACCTTTTAGTGATATGACCTTGAGGTAGCTGCCTAATCTCTCTGTGCCTTCATTTCATTACTGCAATGGACAGCATGCTCATGTCCCCTCCAAATTCATATGTTGAAATTCTAACTCCCAAGGTGATGGTATTAGGAGGTAGGGCCTTTGGGAGGTGATTGGGCCATGAGGGTGGAGCCCTCATAAATAGTATTAGTGCCCTTATAAAAGAGACCCCAGAGAGGTCATTGGCCCCTTCTGCCATGTGAGAACACAGTGAGAAGGCACCATCTGTGAACCAATAAGTGGTCTTTGACCAGATACCTAATCTGCCAGCACCTTAATCTTGGACTTCCCAGTTCCCAGAACAGTGATGAAGAAATTTCTGTTGTTTATAAGCCATTCAGCATATGGTATTTTGTTATAGCAATCTGAACAGACTAAGACAATTACCTGTAAAGTGGAGACAATAATATTACTTCACTTGGTGATTGTGAGGATTAAATGCATTAACATTTCTAATGTACTTAATTGTTAGTTATTAAGGGTAAGTTTTGTGTGGAGAAAGGAAAATTAATATTTAATTTATTTCAGGTAGAAACAAAAATCTGATTTTCTTTAGGCCTTTAAGTTTAACTTGCATATATTAATAATCTGTTTATATATCTGGTAAATATGAGCAGTCATCTTCACTTTTTCTTTGACTAAACTTTGATTCAAATTGAACAGATTGGATTTCTTAAATTATCCGTCTTATTTATGAACTTAGTTAAATTTCAAACCTTAAATATTTTAAATTGCACATGTAACTTTAATGTATTTATTTTTCTATTAGATAAATCGTGTTTATTGGGCAAATTTATGACTTAAGTAAGTAAAACCTTACCAAATACTTAGGTTAAGTTCCTTTGAATATTTTGTCACTTACAAAATTAATATTGTATAGACATAGTCAAATACTCCCTAAACATTTCAATAAAAATAAATCATATCTAAAATCTATTACACATTTTGAACTAGAATCACAAGGCTCATCTGTCAGTTTGATGTCAGATTCTTTTAAACATTAAAAACATGACAATTGTGCACAGGCTGTTCCAATTAATATAAGACATATTTCTAAACTTTTCTAAAAAGTAATAATACAAGTCTGATTTTCCTCATCTCTATATTTAATTCTAAACCTTCTCTAGATTGGAGTTAGTTACCCACTAGAAGGAAGTTTATAATCTCAGATAAACTGAAGGTGCCATTCCAGGTGAACTTTAGTTATCTTACCATCCCATATTAATTTGAAATTGCTGTCTGAGCATTTTTTAATTAAAATATGGTTGCTTATTGATCACAGATTTAAGGCTTGAATGCTGCATCTGGATGGCACACATTCTGGAGAATTCTTCCTATGACATAGATGGACAGGCTTGGCCCTCCTATGTAGTCATCATAATAATAGGAGACTCCAAACCCTTCTTTTCAGATAGTATTGGTTTTTAATCCTTAGGCCAGTGCTGTCCAATATGTACTTTTAAGTTATGGGTTATATTAAAAAGTAAGAATTGGCCAGGTGCGTGGCTCACACCTGGAGGCTGAAGCAGGAAGATCACTTGAGGCCAGGAGTTCAAGACCAGCTTTGGCAACATAGAGAGATCCCACCTCTACAAAAAATGCAAAAATTAGCTGGGCACGGTGGTACGCACATGTAGTCCCAGCTGCTCCAAAGGCTGAGATAGGATGAGGCAGGAGGATTGCTTGAGCTCAGGAGTTCAGGTTTCCATGAACCGTGATTATTCCACTACACTCCAGTATGGAGTGAGACTGTGCCCCTTAAAAGAAAAAATAAAAGTAATTATTTTTAGTAGTAGATTTTATTTAACCTTATATATCAAAATTACCATAATTTCAACATGTCATCAATATAAAAATTATTAATGAGATATTAAATATTTTCATTTTGCACAAACTATTTCGAATCTGGTATGCATTTTACACTTAGAGAACATCTCAATTTGGAGGATAAATTTTCAGCAGTTAAAGTGAGGCCAGGCATGGTGGCTTATGACTGTAATCCCAGTGCTTTGGAAGGCTGAGGTGGACAGATCACCTGAGGTTGGGAGTTCGAGACCAACCTGGCCAACGTGGTGAAACCCCGTCTCCACTAAAAATACAAAAATTAGCTAGGCCTGGTGGCACGCGCCTGTAGTCCCAGCTACTCGGGAAGCCGAGGCAGGAGAATCAAGTGAACCTGGGAGACGGAGGTTGCAGTGAGCCAAGATTGCATCACTGCGCTCCAGCCTGGGCAACAGGGGAAGACTCCGTCTCAAAAACAGGAAAAAAAAAAAAAAAAAAAAAAGAAATGTGGTCTTACCAAAAAAGTACTGTTGTATTTGCAGGAAAAATTTTTTTCATTGTTTCAGTTTCTAAATTTAAATTAATTGAAATTAAATACGATGTAGATTTCAGCTTCGTAGTTGCACCAGCCACATTTCAAGTGCTCAGTAGCCAAACGTGACTAGTGGCTGCCATGTTGAATAGTGTAGTCCTAGACTTGATTCGGAGTCACTCCTCACCCTGTCTCTTATTGTTATGGAGTCTCCTGTTGTTATGATGACTATACAGGAGGGCCAAGCCTGTCTGTCTATGTCAGCTTTAGGCTGTGCCCATCAGTGTTTGAGATATCTTCTTTCATTCTGTTGGATTCTTCATTTCTGTCACTCACAGTTATGTTAGTCGTTTTAATGACATCTGCTTGGTTTGAAAGGTATTTTAATGTAATTTCATTAGATCCAAATATTCTATACTTTACCTATTTCTCTGAGTGACTTCTCCAACAATGTTTTTTTGATTTGTTTACAACAGTTGTAGTAGTTCCAAAGGTGGTGCAGTGGGGTAAGCTTATGCCATCTCTGCTTTGTCATAGGTAGTTTGCCATTTAGATAGGATTATGAAGACTGAACTGTGATCCACGCATGAGCTCTTAATGCTGGCCGGCATCCCCGCTCCTTTTTTCTAGTCTGTTCATTTTTCTCCTGTCCTGGACAAACAAAATCCAAATAAATAAACAAGAATATTAGCAGAGATAAATAAAATTGAGATAATTAAAATAATGCAAATGAGTGGATGAGTACCTTAAAGGGTAAGGTAACATTTAAATAGGGATTTGAGTGACAAGAGAAGATTTGATCAAGACCAGAGCATTTCAGACAGAATCAGTGCAAAGGCCCTGAGGCAGAGAGAGAAGGCAGGAGAGTCATATGAAATGAGGTTAGAAAGAAAAGGGGTGGCCAGATTTCTCCAGACTTTGTTATTCAGGGTGAGGACTTGGGTTTTATTCTATGTGGAATAGGAAGCCATTCTAGGACTGTTTGTAGAGACGGTCTGGGAAAGATGGGAGTAATTTAGTTAACATTTTAGAAATATTCTTCCACATAGAGAATGTATCTACATGGAAGATGCAAGGGGACAAGACTGGTAGCAGGGAGACTTGTTAGGAGCCAATTTCAATAGTCCAGGTGAGAGATGGTGTATTTACCACAATTTTAATTTTACATTTGTTTATGTGATAGATTGATACCATCCTCACTAGACTGTAAGCTCCAACAGGGCAGAAACAATGTCTTTTTTTTTTTTTTTTTTTTTTTTTTTGCCTAAAGTTGTAATCCCTGTGTTGTATTCCCAGATGTAGTCCCCATATGTTGACTTAACTGTCAATTCAGCATTTCCCATATTTGACACACAGAAGATATGTGTGTGTATCATGACCAAATAAATTATTGTAGCTGGCAGGAAAGTATTCCTAAAGTCAGAATATCAAGGCCTTTATTCATATATGCAGATTAGAGTTGGAAGTCTTTCACTCTGATTCTGACAGTGGAATGACTTACAAGCCACATATTAATAAGTAGAAGATATTTTCATAGGAAATCAGAACATTTGATGATCCAAAAAGATAGCACATTAGTTATAACCATATGATGTCACTGAAACTGTTGAAATTGTTATGATCTCTTAATCATGATAATGTATGGATAGAAAAGTTACTCAGCAATGTATCTTACATTGAATACATACAAAAGATGTTTAAAAATGAGACATCTTACTATGATTCATTTGAGATAGACATCACTTATTATAATGGGGCATTAGAAATGGGCTATGCTATTGATACAGTTTTGGTGAGTGTATTAGTCCATTCTCATATTGCTATAAGGAACTACTTGAGAGTGGGTAATTTATGAAGAAAAGGGATTTAATTGACTCACAGTTCTGCAGGCTGTACAGGAAGCATGGTTGGGGAGGCCTCAGGAAACTTAACAATCATGGCACAAGGCCAAGGGAAAGGAGGCACATCTTACATGGCCAGAGCAGGAAGGAGGAAGAGAGATGGGAGAGGTGCCACACACTTTCAAAGAACAAGATCTGAGAATTCTGTCATGAGACAGCACTATGGGGATTGTGCTAAACCATTAGAAACCGCCCCTTGATCTAATCACCTACCACCAGGCCCCGCCTCCAATGCTGGGAATTACAATTCAACATGAGATTTGGGTGGGGACACAGAGCCAAACCATATCAGTAAGGAACTAGCATCATAAAAAATTTAATGTTTTCCCTTTCCCTATCTTTATAGACAATGATGGAAGAGTTAGAAATCCTTAAAGAGCTTTACGTCAACAATTGGACACATAATTAGGAGAAGCTTAAAGCGTTTTAGAACTCAGGATAATATCTCTACTGAGATTCAATTATTCTTTGGTCTGCAGTAAATTTAAATGGTCATGGTTGATTGGTCTATAAATATAAATTTTTCTTTCACAGACAGTTTAAAAAGGGGAACATTTAGACAGCTCTTATAAAAATCTCACATTGTAGAGTAGGAAATTTCTTAAGTAACACTGTGCTAGGCACTAGTGACTCAAAGATGAACAAATCAGGTATAGCCCTACCCTCCTGAGGCTAACAGAAGAAATTACAGATAAGTGTCTGGTCATTACACAAGTGTGTGCCATGATGGGGCGTATGTATGATGCCTGTGGAGTCTGTAGGAGAGGCATCCAAGCAAGATTTGGGATTTGGGAATAATTGATGTCTGTACTGGATGAAGGATGACCTAGGAAAGCGGGCAAATATGGGACAGTTTGGGGTAGTAAGAGTGGGTAAAAGAGCTATAAAGAGGGAACTGGGCATCATAAAAGCTTAGAATCCATTTGAAATAATATGGCTTCTTTTGGAGAGTAAAAAGAATTGGGGAGGGGGTGGAGCGAGGTCGAGGAGGAGAAAGGAGTAAGAGATGTGGTTGGTGAGGTTGACAGAGGCCAGATTAGGAAGACGTTAAAATATTTTAACAGGAGAGTCAATGATCAGATTTGAGTTTTAGAAAGTCTCTCATGGTGTTGCATGTAGACTTTTCACAATCACAACATTACCCGTTTTGTGTTGTATGTGTCTTGTATAGACATAGGAAGCATTACTTTTGCTTTTAAATACACTTGTTATTGAAGGTTAACATACATATAGAAAAGTGCACGAATCATAAGGATATATAGCTTTTATGCATTTTCAAGTGAGTCCCCTGTGTAACTACTACTCACATCAAAAAATAGAAGATTACTATTAATTACCCCCAAATCCTTCCTTTGCCTTTTTCAGTTATTACCTGCCCCCAAAGGTGACCCATAGTCTGAATTCTAACACCGTTGATTAGTTTTGCCCATTTTAGAACTTTATACAAATGGAATCAGGCAGTGTGTACTTTATGTGTGTGTGTATGATAGCTTTCACCAACTATTTGTTTGGGATATTCATCCTTGCTGCTGGATGTAGTAATAGTTTGTTTTTTGTCTCTCTCATTTTGTTGTAGTATTTTATTGTAGCCTATAGCACAATTTTTAAAATCATTTACTGTTCATAGACATTTGGGTTGTTCCCATTTTCACCTATTACAAATAGTGCTGCTATAAACATTCTTATACATGTGTATGTGAGCATTTCTGTTGTGCATCTGTGTAGAAGTAGAAAAGTCATGGGTTATATGTATGATTTAGCTGTGATACTGCTATGAAACATTTGCCAAACAGTTGTCCAGGTGGTTATATCAGTGACATCCTCAACATCAGTGTATGAAAGTTCTAGTTGTTTCTCATTCTTGCTCATAGTTGGTATTGGCAGTCATAGTGGCAGATGAAAAATGATATCTCATTGTAGTTTTTATTTGTACTTTCCTAATAAGTGATATTGAGCGTTTTTTCATGTTTTATTAGCCATTTGGATAGCCTCTTCCATGAAATGCGAGTTCAAATATTTTTGTCCATTAAAAAAGATTATCTTTTTCTTTTTTTTTTTTTTTTTTTTTTTTGAGACAGAGTTTCTCTCTGTCGCCCAGGCTGGAGTGCAGTCTCCACTCACTGCAAGCTCCGCCTACCAGGTTCACGCCATTCTCCTGCCTCAGCCTCCCACGTAACTGGGACTACAGGCACCTGCCACCATGCCCGGCTAATTTTTTGTATTTTTTTTTTTTTTTTTTTTTAGTAGAGATGGGGTTTCACCATGATAGCCAGGATGGTCTCGATCTCCTGACCTTGTAATCCACCCACCTCGACCTCCCAACGTGCTGGGATTACAGGTGTGGGCCACCGTGCCCGGCCTTTTTCTTATTGATTTTTATGGAGTTCTTTATATTTTCTAGATAGAAGTCCTTTGTGCGATATATGTGTTAACAGAATTCTTCCACACTATAGCTTGCTTTTAACTCTTATAATTTTTCAATGAGAAGTGTTTAATTTTAATGAACTCATTTATACACCTTCTTTTAATGTTAGTGCTTTTTGTGTCTTCTTTAAGAATTTTTTGCCTGCTCCAAGATCATGAAGATATTCTCCTATGCAACCAAGAAGTTTTATTGTTCTACTTTTCACATTTAGATCTATAACCCCTTTGAATTGATTTTTGTGTAGGGTGTGAGGTAAGGGTCAAAATGATTTTTATCTATGTAAATATCCTGTTGACCCAGCATTATTTATTGAAAAGATTATCTCTTCTCCATTAAACTGCAGTGGCATCCTTTTCATAAAAATAAGTAATCGTATGCTTGTGAATGTCTGGAGTCTGTATTTTGTCCTTATGATGTATTTGTCTAATAAAGCGTCTTACATAATCCCAGCACTTTGGGAGGCTGAGGTGGGTGGATCACATGAAGTCAGGAGTTTGAGACCAGCCTGGCCAAATGGTGAAACCCCATCTCTATTAAAATACAAAAATTAGCCAGGTGTGGTGGTTCATGTCTGTAATCCAAGCTACTTGGGTGGCTGAGGCATGTGAATTGCTTGAACCCAGGAGGCATAGGTTGTAGTGACCCAAGATTGCACCACTGCACTCCAGCCTGGGCGACAAGAGCAAGACTCTGTCTCAAAAAAACAAAAACAAAAACAAAAGGTGTCTTACATTGATGTAATCCTGGTATCAGGTCATATAAGTTCTTCAGTTTTATTTTGTCTTGATTTTCTTTTAGCCCATTTTTAGTGTTTGGCATTTACATACAAATTTTAGGATCATCCTGTCAGTTTCCACAAACAACCTGATAGATTTTGGTTGGAATTGCATTGACTGTGTAGATCAATTTGGGAGAGTTGACATTTTTATAATATTGAGTCTTCTAGTCAATGAACACAATATAGCTCTCCATTTAATTATGTAATGTTTCGAAGTTCTCTCTGTAGTATTCTTGTACTTCTTTCATTAGATTTGCTCTTTTTGTTGTTATTGCAAATGCCATCTTTTCACCTTGTTTTTTTTTTGTTTCTTGTGTTTATAAATACATTTTTGTTTTTATTTTTTTATTTTTTATTTATTTATTTTTTTGAGACAGAGTCTCGCTCTGTCGCCCAGGCTGGAGTGCAGTGGCATGATCTGGGCTCACTGCAAGCTTCGCCTCCCGGGTTCACGCCGTTCTCCTGCCTCAGCCTCCCAAGTAGCTGGGACTACAGGTGCCCGCCACCACGCCTGGCTAATTTTTTGTATTTTTAGTAGAGACGAGGTTTCACCGTGTTTGCCAGGATGGTCTCAATCTCCTGACCTCGTGATCCACCTGCCTTGGCCTCCCAAAGTGCTAGGATTACAGGTGTGAGCCACTGCGCCCGGCCATAAATACATTTTTATATCTTGACCTTGATTCTAGGGATTTTGTTGCATTCACTTCTTAATCTTAATAACTTATTTGTAGAGTGATTTGGATTTTCTATGTGCATAATCACTGTATGTGATGGATAAATAGCTTTGTTTCTTTCTTGTCTGATTCTTACATCTTTCACTTTTTTTTATTGCCTCATTGGTCTATCTAGGACCTCAATTATAATTTTGAGTAGAAATGGTGATAGCATGTACTTTGTCTTATTCCCAATTTCAGGGGGAAAGCATTCAATATTTAAAATATGGCTCTTGCTTACAAGTGTTGTTGAAACCTTTTTATCGATTAAGAGAACCTCATTTCTAATTAATGGATATTTTAATCGCGAACGTGTTGAGTTTTAGCAAATGATTTTCTGCATTTATTGAGATGATCATATGATTTGTTTCTCCTTTATTTTGTCAATATGGTAATCACATTTTAAAAAAAATGTTAGAGCAGTTTTGCATTTCTATCATAAATCCAACTGATGTGCTATTATTTTGGTGTTTTGTTGGACTCAATTTGGTGATATTTTGTTTAAGAATTTGTCTATGTTTAGGAGGGAGATTGGTGTAAGTATCTGAATAGTGCCTCTCTTTTCATTCTTGATATTTATAATCTGTGCCTTTTTCCCCCCCTTGATCAGTCTTGCCTGGGGTTTATCAAATTTATTATTTTATCAGTGAACTTATTTTGACTTTTCTTTTTGCTATTGTATGCTTATTTTCTGATTTATTAATTTCTGTTCATAGTTTGTTCTTTCCTAATATTTTTGTCTTTAGGTTTTCTGTTTTTTTCTAATTTTGTGAAAATGATACTTAGATTATTGATTTTCAACTTTTCTAACATATGCATTCAAAGCTCTGCATTTTCCTTAAGCATGGCTTTAATAGTATCCTCTTAAATTCTGTCACATTTTTTCTTCTCAAAATATTTAAAAATATCCATGTGTTTTTTATTTGACCACAAGTTATTAGACATTTATTGCTTAATTTCCAATGGTTTAGGATATTCTAAAAATCTTTTTGTTGATTCTAGCTTAATCCAGCTATTGTCAAAGAACATGCTATTAACATTTTAGTCTTTTGATATTTTTGAGACTATTCTTATGGCCTGGATATGATCATTTTTGCTGAGTGATAGACATGCACTCGAATAGACTATACAATATATTCTGTAGTTGTAATTGCAGAATTTGGTGCACATAGATTGGGTCAAATTCATTAATTGTATTGATCAAAGTTTCTATCTACAATTTTTCAGTCTGCTTATTCTGCCAATTATTGGGAAGGATAAGCAAAATCTCTCACTGAGATGATGAATTTTTCTACTTTTCATTCTGTCAGTTTTTAAATATATATTTTGAGGATATGTTATTGGATATATACAAACTTATAATTGTTATAATTCCTTGGTGCATTGGACCCCTTTCCTCTCTGTAGCTCTCATAATGGTTCTTGACTTACTGTCTACAGGTCTTATAGTAGTATATACCAACTCTCCTTTGTTAGTTGGTTAGTGTTTGCATGGTATATCTTCTTATATACTTTAAATTTCCTGACACTATTTTTAGTTGTTTCTTTTATAAGCCGCATATAGCTGGCTTTTGTTTACTTATCACCTGACAGTCTTTGGAGCAGCTAATAGTTCATTTACATGTAAAGTACTTGATAATATAATTGGGTTTAAACTTCCCATTGTACTATTTGTTTTCTAACTGTCCTATCTGTTCTTTGTTTTTCTTGTCTTCTTTCTTGCCTTTAAAAAAATTAATAAAGCAATTTTAATTCAGTTTTCTTCTCTCTTTTCTTGTTAGTTATACATTGTGTTTTACTCTTTCGGCTGTTATCCTAGAGATTATAGCATCTGTTTTTCACTTATGAATATATTTTAAACTAGTATTTTAATCCTTCCATGATGATGTAGTGTTATTAGAATACTTTGACTCTATAAACCCCTTGCTCTTTTTGGAATGGTTGTATCATTTTAATTCCACACATGAATAAAAAAACATGATACATTATTATTGCTATTTTATACAGTTAGTATTTATCTATATTTATCATTTATTTTCATTCCTTCATGTAAGTCTGTGTTTCCCTGTGGGATTATTTTCTTTCTGCTGGAAGAACTCCCTTTAGTATTTCTTTCTATTTTTACTTGTTTGAAACTATTTTGTCTTAATTTTTGAAGCATACTTTTGCTGCATGTAGAATTCTAGGTTGTCAGTTTCTTTCAGTACTTTAAAGATGTAATTTCATTGTCCTCTGTTTTCCATTGTTTTTGTTGAGAAATCGGCTGTCAGTCTCACTTTGGTCCTTTAGAGGTGATGTGCCTTTTTCCTCTGTGTGTTAAAGATTTTTTCTTTGTCTTTGGTATTGAAGGGTTCTATTATGATATGCTGAGGCACTTTTTCTTTACTGTCTATCTTGCTTGGGGATCATAGAGGTTCTTGAATCAGTTTTAGAATATTCTTTAATTAAAAAAATTTTTTTCTGAGACAAAATCTTGCTCTGTGGCCCGGGCTGGAGTGAAGTGGTGTGATCTCAGCTCACTGCAACCTCTGCCTCCTGGGCTTAGGTGATCCTCCTGCCTCAGCCTTCTGAGTAGCTGGGACTGACTACACATGCCACCACACCTGGCTAATTTTTGTATTTTCAGTAGACATAAGATTTTACCATTTTGGCCAGGCTGATCTCAAACTCCTGTCCTCAACTGATCTACTTGCCTCAGCCTACCGGAGTGCTGGGATTACAGGTGTGAGCCACCACCCCTGGCCAGTTTTAGAATATTCTTAGCAGCTATCTCATCAAATAGTATTTCTTCTGGTCTGATCACTTTCCTCCCCTCCTAGAAGTACAATTTTATATCCTTTAGACTCTTTCACCCTGTTCTATTTGACTCCTAAACTCTTTTTCCTATTTTCCATTGTATTTTTTCCTCTTTAGTTTGGAAATTTTCTAATGACCTATGTTTCAATTCACTAATGTTCTCATCTTCTGTTCAGTTCTTATTTTTATTTTATTTTGTTAGGGCTTTATGGAAGTATAACTTATACACCATAAAATTCACCCATTGTAGGTGTAGCATTCAATGATGTTAGTTAAATTCACAGAGTTCTGCAACCAGAGAAAGAAAATTTTACCTTATTCTTTGTCTTTTCTGAAATTCTTATTTGGTAGATTAGTAAATACAAACAGCCCTGATAGAGCTATAGTTATTTAATTACATTCAGGGAATACTAATGGCTACCTTATCTAAATGGTGAAAGTAGTTTCTAAATTATAAAGTACTATTAATATATACTTTTACTCATCCAAATAAAAAATATTTAATAACATATATATCAAAACCCTTGGTAAAAATAAAATGCTATACAATGTAAGGTGTTATTACCATGTGCATAGAGGTGGTTCCTGCTTTTTTTTTTTTTCTTTTTGTAGAAACAGGGTCTTACTGTGTTGTCCAAGTTGTTCTTGAACTGCTGGGCTCAAGTGATCCTCCTGCCTCAGCCTTCCAAAGTGATAGGATTAGAGGCCTGAGCCACTGTGCCTGGCTGAAGTCCATGTTTTTTTGATGGAGATATAAAAATGGACTTTTTTTTTTTTCAACAGTAAATCATGTATGCTACTGGTTAAGTGAATTTTGAGATGCTAGTTACAACTTTGTACCATTGGTACTTATCTTACTGCCTGGGAACTGCTATATTTTGCATACATGCCTGTCCCCCTCTGTGAATTACAAATTTTTTGAGGAAGGTGACAATGTCTTGCTCATTGTTAGTATCATTGTGTGGCACCTAGAACATGGGAAGTATTCAACAAATGTTTGCTAAGTGAATAATGTTAAAGTTTTGCAGCCGACACTTTTAAAAATGGTAAGACATATTTTATTCAGTACTACTTCTGTAGGGGAGAGACCTCAGTGTTACCAGAGCTTAACTGAACTGAACAAAAGACAGGAGCCCTTTTAAATGCTGGGATGTACTAAACAAAAGGTACTAAAAGACATGAAGGGTGATTTGTATGTGTAGTTAGGCAGTGTGGGTTTGTTAATTGATGTTTATCTGGAGGAGAAACAAACTTCTTGTATCTTTAGGACAGGAAATATAGTTGTGCAAATTGGTTCTTGTGTCTTTAGGACAGGAAATATAGCTTTGCAATTTGGGACAAGATGCCCATCAGTTAGGCTCTTACCCTCCTACAAGAAGAACTGGGCAACAGGAGAGGTATCTCTCTGGATGTTTACATTTCAAAAAGTTGGCTCCCAGGTCCTTGAGGAATTGTTTCTGGGTGGTAGAGGATTTACATCTCAAAGGTACAAGGAAAAGATTTACAGTTGCAAGCTTTCAGGAGTAAACGCTCTAGAAAAGGAAGGTCAGGGACCTATTATCAGGTGTTGGCTAGAAGGAACAGTAAGTTATTTTGGCTTAAGAAATAAGTAGGCATGTTAAGGAGGTGGTGTTGTCATTCTAGGGACATGGCCTTGAGCTGATAGAACCTGAGCTAGTGTTTGTTCAACTGTTTTAGTGTGGAGGGTTGATGAAATGGATTGTGCTGAAAGTTGCAGTTTGTATAGGTCAAAATGGAGGCCTAGCTGAAAAGAGGACTCAGAGGAGCCCAACTAAAGTTTGGTCAAGGAGATGGTCTTTGTCAATAATGCAGGGCAAGGAAAGGTAATTTATGCATGGAAATTCGGGATGAAACCAGAAATGGGGTGGAAATCAGGCATACCTATCAGAATTTAATGTCCAGCACTGGCGGAGAAAGAACTAATGTTTAGTTAACCAGGTGTGCTATATCTGTTATTTTTACTTAATCCTTTCAATACACCTGTGAGGTCATTACTATCTCTATGTTACAATCAAGAGGCAGAAGCACAGATATTTTAAATAACATGTTCAGGGTCATATAGTTAGTGATCAGTGGAGTTGGGATTCCAACCCAGATTTTTTTGACTTCAAATGACTCTGATCATCAGCATGTATTTTAATATTGTTATATAGCAATTTGCTTTCCTCAGAAGTGATTTACATTAATAACAGTTAAGATTGCTAAGCTGCTTACTAAGTGCCTAATCCTAAGAAGAACATTTAGCCGGGCTTAACAAACATTGAGGAGTGAGAACATAAGAGTGTTACTAGAGTTTTGCTTTCTTAGGGTGGAAATGCCCTCAGTTGTCACTTGAATTCCTGCTAACACCCCAATGCATGTGGAAAGGTTGCTCTTAATTATAGAGCCCTGTTATGTTGGAGCTGGAAGGTCTTTAGCCATCAAGCCCAGAATCTTAATTTCTCAGATGAAAAAGTCATGACCCAGAAAGTTTAAGTGATTTACTCAAGATCTCAGAGTCTGCATTAGAGAGAGCTGGGCTTGATTTAGCCAAAAATTATCGTGGCCCACTTTGGGGATTTACCCTCAGATGTTGTCATCATAAAATGTATGTATCAAATGTGAAACTGCCACTTGCATTCTTTTAGCAAATAACTTTAAACGTTGGAATTGCCCTTATGAGGAGATGATGGTACTTCAGCAGTGCCCCTCAGAGCCCATTTAGGTGATTTTGCAGAGCTTTCTGTTTTAAACACTTCTGTCTGAAGTGTTTAGTGTGATGCTATAGGTTAGGCAAAAATATAGTAACAGCAACATGACAACAACAACAAAACAACCAACATGGATAAACAAATGAACCTTAAAAATATTTTTCTCACTACAATGTTTTAACAATTTCAAAGATTGACATAGACCTCTTCTCTTACTTATGTTAAGACCTATTAGTTTATGCTGTTTTTAGTGTTAAACAGTAAAATGTTTATTCCCTTGTTATATTGCATTACTGCTGTGCCTTAATTTCATCTTGACAGTTTTCCTCTGCCTTTATGGCATCCCATTCATTCTGATTACACCAGCGGATCTGTTACCAGAAAGGGGTCCCAAACCAGACCTCAAGAGAGGGTTCTTGGATCTTGTGCAAGAAGGAATTCAAGGTGAGTCCACAGAGTAAAGTGAAAACAAGTACATTAAGGAAGTAAGGGAATAAAAGGGTGGCTATTCCATAGAGAGACTAGGGCATTCCCAAAAGCAAGAGGAGAAACACGTCTGCCTTAGGTACAATGCTTATTTATATATAACAAAGGAAAAAGTCATGGGGAGATGTGCTTTACTACAAGGGTTTGTGACAAAGGATTGTTAATCTTTGTGTAACTACTTTGGAAAGAATCTGTATTATCTTTAAAGCAAAATGTTATTATTATTATTATTTTGAGATAGAGTCCTGGTCTATTGCCCAGGCTAGAGTGCAGTGGCACGATCTCAGCTCACTGCAACCTCTGCCTCCTGGGTTGAAGGGATTCTCCTGCCTCAGCCTCCTGAGCAGCTGGAACTACAGGCATGTGCATTATGCCTGGCTAATTTTTGTATTTTTAGTAGAAACGGGGTTTCACCATGTTGGCCAGGCTGGTCTCAAACTCCTGACCTCAGGTGATCCACCTGCCTTGGCCTCCCAAAATGTTGGGATTACAGGCATGAGCCACCATACCTGACTGCAAAACTTATTCTTAAACTAAGAATGCTTTTGTTCATAAGATATCAGGACATCAGGACATTTCCTGGGTCTGTTATTTCCTGGGTTTGTTAAGTCCTGGGTCTGTTCAGTAAACATTATTAACTTCTTCCCTTAACTGTAAATATCCTATGACTAAAAATGTCTAGCCTCCTGGGAATGCAGCACAGTAGGTCTCAGCCTCATTTTACCTAGCCCTAATTCAAGATGGAGTCACTCTGGTTTGAATGCCTCTGACACATTTCTCCCCTGCCATTTATAAGGGGACCCTTAATCCTGAAGGTTGCAGAGGGATAGAAATTTATCTTCTGTAGCTTCTTCAGGCTGAACAGGGGTAATGATATTCCTGCCTAACAATATTTAGGGTCTCTTGTATTTAGAGTTGGGAGGAGTTTAGTCATAAAGTGTTAGTATGGTGAAGGTCATTCAAAACTCTGAGTCCTGATGAAAGATGATAAAGATGATACCTGGAAGATTAATAAGTATTTAAGAAAACATTGAGTAAGCTTATCCTGAATTATCTACAAAGAGTACAACAGCAATATATTCTACAACAGTAAAGCAAAATCAGTAAAATTGTCTCAAACTAAATAAGACAGCTTTTTATGAACTGGGCAGTTGTGGGAACCAAGCTGATAGGGGGTCGCTAGCTGATTTCATTATGTGTCCAGAATTAGAATATTGATTCAGATTTTTATGTTACTCATGCCTCTTTTTTCTTTTGAGCAGCAGCCAGAGATCACTGGTTGGTTCACAGGACTAAGCAGGGTCAGTCTAAATTGCAGAAAAAACTCAAAAACAATGGATGAGACTAGAGTCTAGTAACAGGTGTACCATAGTTTGTGAAACATAATTTTTCTCTCTCCAGTCCCTATTTTTATTAAAACAAACCACGGTAGGACTGATTTGTTGGCAAAATAAATTTTAGTCTTATTGTATGTGGACTGATTTGTTGGCAAAATAAATTTTAGTCTTATTGTATGTGGCCTGGTTATTTGTATAAAGTGAAGCAAGAATAAGTATTTGCCATATAGTCTCTTTTGACTTTGATGGAACTGTGTTCTATAATCTAATCTTAGATTAGACTTTTTAAAGCCTTGAGGCCAGTCATGGATTTATGTGTGTCTGCAAATATGAGTTGGATAAGTTTCTCTCCTCTGGATGTCCCAAGATATTTGGGGCTCCTGGGCCTGTCAGAAAGTGACATTCTTTACTTACCACAGGTCAGGAGCCCTGTACAAGGCTCAAGATATGAGGTCAGTTTTCTTAGGGGCTTTAATTGGCTCTTTAAATGAATTTTGATTCCTTAAAGCAGGCTGTTTACATTTGAAAGCATGTCAGTCATTCCAGTCAAAGCCTTGGTAAAATAACCAGTGTCTCCAATTGTGTCTTGTCACAAAGGAAAAATTCTTACTGGACTTATGTAAATAGCTATATCACCATAAGTTAAAAATACTCACAAATAGTTTCCAAATTTGGGAGAAATCAGGTAGAGGGAAAGAAATGTGCTCTAAATTTTGTTTACAGTAGCATATTATACTCAATTGTTAAAAGCTGTAAATAGCTCAAAATAAAAGTTTTCTTGACTCTGAAAAACAAAACGGCAAAAAGTCATGAATAGATTATTTTGGTCTTTTATTAGTTGTCTATGAATTCCTGTTTTTCTCAATATTTATGAATACATTAGTTTTCCAAGAGTCTTGGAAGTTTTTCTTTGTTTTAGTGGCATACATTTCAAAGCTGTGAAAGTCTTGCTTTATAAGAGTACCTGTCAGAGTCCTATAGCTGATTATAAACTGCCTTTTGAAGAGAATCAAAACAAGACAATTGCTTGTGGATGACAAAAAGTCTTAGGGCAGCTGCAGTACAGTCAGAGACACAATTGACAAGGAAATTTGGCCCCTTGTGGCACACAATAATTTAAGATAACAATTATAACTATTAATGATAACATATACTAAGTTATACCAGAATTATAGTAGTTTTGCATAATTTTGGAACACATACCAATAACACATATAAATAATCCAAAAAATGTCAGATGCCATTTTGTATTTGACAATACTTCCTATATGATTTTAGTATGTCAAATAAGTCAAATATGCCATTATTTGACTCCAGGGGACCTAATATCTAAAAGGATTATCAAGTCAGGAAAGACTTATTAAGTCTTTAGGTCCTAATTAAGTCCTAGTTTGATTTGGGAAAGTTTGTTAAATAGCAAAGGTGTAAAACACTTCATGTTATAAAATAGAATATCAGGTCACCGTAAGTCATATATTTAGCCAAAATGATAACTTAAAGATTTAAAAAAGGCAAAAACCTTTACCCATTGATAGAGGGAAGAGTTAGCTTTCCAAATAATGTCTCTTTTCTCTCCTTTCTTTTTTCTTTAGTTTATTCAAAAGGCAAACAAAAATCTTTTGTCTTTTAATATTACATTAAAATCTTGTTCAAAAGAAAAACCCAAATTTCACTTTTGCATTAGTGTACTATTAATGTCAAATCCAATTTTTAATAAAATCATATGGACAAAACCTACTCACTCCTAATCAGTTTGACCGTAAAGTAAGATTCTCATAAACCTTTTATAGCCCTTTAAATTTTTTGTTGATGGCAAGATGGCTGCCTCTGCCTTTGCCAGTGCAGTGAGAGCAGCTTCAGGAATCTTATAGCCCCTGAATATTTTGGCATTTTCAGCCTACCAAAACTGTGTCAAGAATGCCTCTCTTATTTCTGCATTGTGCACTGGACATTTTAGTCATATTCAGACACCAGTTGTTTCCTCTGCTCCCAGACTTACCACATCTGTCAGAAACCTGACATGTGGGCATCCTGCGGTAATCTTTAATAGAGTGGCCCCCTTACTTCCAAGTGTCCTGAAGCTGCCAGTCAGATCCCTAACATTCGTTTGTACACGAAAAGGCAAGAGAAAGACCGTGAAAGCTGTCATCTATAGGTTTCTTCGACTTCATTCTGGCCTTTGGTTGAAGAGAAAGGCTGGTTATAAGTAAAAATTACGGAAAAAGACCCTTGCAAGAAAAAAGCGATTGAGGGAATCTGTGTTCTGCAGTAAGATCCAGAGTAAACTCTTAGATAAAATGATGATGTCCTTCTGGAAGAGGCAAAAAACTGGTATGACGATGATCCTTATCAGAAGTTATCATGATCGAACAAACCTGAAAGTATAGATCAGAAGTTTCACTTGTTTCTCAGTCATTGAATATGTATCTTTGTGTACATGATATCTTCGCAAAAATGGGTAAGTATAAAACTTGATGTAAATTGTACCAACGAATAGGTAAACATACAGTGCCAATGTTAAACTTGTAAAAGTTTTAAAACTTAAAAAAAAATTTGCTGAAGTGTAGATCAGTGCTCTAAGAAAACCCTGTTGTGCGTTTTTCCAATATTCAATTTATGGAAAAACTAAACAATACCCTTTTAATTTTAGTCAATTTGTTCACACACAGAATTTCTTTTACAAGATTAATTTTTCACAAACTTTCCACCATTTGCTCAAATTTTTAGCTTTATTCTATCTAACTTAAAATAATTATTCAGCCCTCTGAACTAGGCAAGGAACTCCTCACATTCCCATGTCTTTTTATAAGCTTTTACAAAAAATACATTCTACTTTTCTTACATACCTTGCTCCAATAGTCTCAATTACATATGTTACAATGTTAACTCATAGCGACTTTTATTTTTGGTGAAAAACCTAGTGAGTGAGCGATTTTAACCTTGTATCAGATTGTAGAGCCCAAGACAGGGACAGAGCTGTAAAGTCTGACTCTTCCCAGCCTAGTCAGGGGACTAGGCTAATTCCATACATCTCAAGGCCTTACCTGGAATTCGCTGTAAAGCAGACAAGTCAAATAATTATAAAAAATGTCATAAAAGCAGTTTATGACCTTAACACATTTACCAAGGACAGTATTCAGCTTGCCTAATTTAGACTAAATGTCTAAAAGTCATGTGAACTAAACGACATTAAAGTTTTTATTTTTCTGACAAAATAGGTACTTTCTTTTTTTTTTTTTTTTTGACAGAGTCCTGCTCTGTCTCCCAGGTTGGAGTGTGAGGGCACAATCTTGGCTCACTGCAACCTCCACTTCCCGGGTTCAACAATTCTCGTGCCTCAACCTCCCGAGTACCTGGGATTACAGGCACACACCACCACACATGGCTAATTTTTGTATTTTTAATAGAGATGGGGTTTCACCATGTTGGCCAGGCTGGTCTTGAACTCCTGACCTCAGCTGATCTGCCTGCCTTGGCTTCCCAAAGTGCTGAGATTACAGGCATGAGCCACCACACCTGCACCCCCCTTTATTTTTTTTTGAGATAAAGTCTTGTTCTGTCACCCAGGCTGGAGTGCAGTGGTACAATCTCAGCTCACTGCAATCTCTGGCTCTTGGGTTCAAGTGATTCTCCTGCCTCAGCTTCCTGAGTAGCTGGGACTACAGGCATGTGCCACCACACCTGGCTAACTTTTGTATATTCAGTAGAGACGGGGTGTCACCATGTTGGCCAGCTAGTCTTGAACACTTGGCCTCAGGCAATCTGCCCACCTCAGCCTTCCAAAGTGCTGAGATTACAGGTGTGAGCCATTGTACCCAGCCACTTATTTTTCTTTAAGTCAGTTAACCAGAGCTCTTTCATATGTAAACATCACACACACAACACATATAAATACACAGACAGATGGAAGAAGATCTAATAGTTATAATATTTTTTATTTGCCAGTTTTAAGTTTCTTAATTGAATTACTGGCTTCAGGCAGAAGCCCTTCAAGGAACAGGGCCAGGAAAACATGCAGTTTCTAGGGCCTAATAAGCAGGCACAGTTGGAAGGCAAAACAGGTCCTCCAAAATTAAGAGTCCCATTTTTATACTGGATCCTTGATCCCCAAAAAGAGAGAATTAGCCCATCCCCTATGGAAGTCTTATCTCTCAGTTCGGGTGGGGACATTTCCATACCTTCCAGGTGGTCAAGAACATGCTTCTTTCATCCCAGTGTGCCAAGAGCAGAGTATTCCTCCCTCATAGCTGCCATTAGCTATCCCTAAAAGTATATGTCCTACCTAGTTATTACACACCAAGGCTAAAAGCTCTCATAATGCAAGTGATTTTGACCATTCATGTAACCAGTTTTCACAGACAGAGAGGCCAGAAGCCTGACTGGTAGGAAATTCTTACCTTTTTGCCAGCATGCCAGGTTTCTGGGTTACCTTTCTCTGAGTGGCTTTGATAGTCTTGCTTGTTGCGCCATAGCTGTGGGGTTCAAGCCACATTACAGAAGCAAATCATCTTTTTCCATTTCGTGGACCCATAGGCAAAGCCTCTCAGTTTTGCAAGATGCCACCCAACAGGCTATGTGGGGGAAACAAATGAACATTTCCATTTTGTCCAGAGAAAAATACACATGACAAATATAGATACTAGTCACCCCACTCATCACCCAGCATCAACCTGGCAAGGCTCAAACTTGCCCCTGTTGGCCCCTGTCAATCCCTGTCATCTTTGATCCACTTAAAGTGGGGTGGGATGACCTCTAACCAGGAGTTTCAACATGTGGTCTCTGGGCAAGATGGAAAAGCAGACAGTTGCTGTGCAAGACAGAAAAGATAGTAAAGAGAAAGGAGAGAGAGAGAGGAAAGGGAAGGGTGAAAAGCATTGTCTGTGGTGGGGCAGGGAGGCGAGGAGCTCAGGGAGGCCAGGGAAAGACCCACCCAGTGCAGCAACACTGAATCAAAAGTCTAGGCAGCTGCTTGTCAGTTGTGAAGAGATCTTCTCCAGCAGGCTGTCAGCTCTCACATTTCCCCCTTTGGGGGAGAGAAAGCTTCCCATTGTCCCACGATCCTGTACATGCCTAATCCTGTCACCCACAGCTGTCAGCAAAGAGTTCAAGGCAGATTAATCCAAAGAGAAAAGCGGTCAACATCCCATAGTGTCAAATCCATGTTTGACCAAAAGAGGCCTTACTGAGAGGACCCCCTAACCCCTTCTCAGGAGGGATGCTAACCCTTCTGAGTTGGGCCTTTAACCCAACTTTGTCCTTTGCCTAGGATGGAATGTATCCTACCATTTATCCAAAGTCGGCCAGTTGGTGCTGTGCAGATGATTTTCCTTTGGTTAAGTGGGGGTCTTTCCAGTATCATCCCTTCATGGCTCATCACAGAATATGTTACTGGAAAGGGTCCCAGTCCAGACCCCAGGAGAGGGTTCTCAGATCTTTCACAGGAAACAATTTGAGGCAAGTCCACAGAATAAAGTGAAATCAAGTTCATTAAGGAAGTAAGGGAATAAAAAGGTGACTACTCCATAGAGAGACCAGGGCATTCCCAAAAGCGAGAGGAGGAACACATCTGTCTTAGTTAGGTACAATGCTTGTTTATATATAAGATAACAAGGCAAAAAGTCGTGGGGAGATGTGCTCTACTACAACAGCTTGTGACAAAGGATTGTTAATCTTTGTGTAACTACTTTCAGAAGAATATTATTTTTAAAGCAAAACTTACTCTTTTTTCCTTTTGAGACGGAGTCTCACTGCAAAACTTAAACTAAGAATGCTTTTGTTCATAAGACAGGACATCAGGACATTTCCTGGGTCTGTTATTTCCTGGGTTTGTTAAGTCCTGGGTCTGTTCAATAAACATTATTAACTTCTTCCCTTAACTGTTAATATCCTGTGACTAAGAATGCCTAGCCTCCTAGGAATGCAGCCAGTAGGTCTCAGCCTCATTTTACCCAGCCCCTAGGCAAGATGGAGTCACTGTAGTTTGAACACCTCTGACAGATTCCTTGGTGTGGAAACTGTGTGGCATTTCATTCCATTCAGTGACACAGTGGACAGGTGAGTTACTAGTGAAGATGTAGAACAAAGGGATTAGTACTGCCCTGGGTGTGTGTGTATGGTGGGGGGCAGAGGGATTGTGGCACTTGTTACTGGCAATAGAGCAGGAAGTAGGTAGGAGAGCACTGGGTAAGGATGGGATTTTGGGGCTGTCAGTGTAGTTATCACAGAAGTCAAAGGCATGCAGGGAACAGAGTGGAGGAAGAGTCCAGTGTTTTATATTCACGAGTCATGGAATAGGCAGTGTGAAGCCTCTGGCTTATAAGGTGGTATAAGTCAGGGCCACTTAGAGAAAGGAAATTTCTTCTTAGAAGAGCAAAGTAGACAATCAGGAGAGATTAGCCATACTGTTAAAGAATATTAAGGAGTGGGAATGAGGAACATGGGAAGGCATAGATGCCCCTTCTCTGCATTCCTTAGCACTCTGTGGGTCCTGCTCATGCGACATTGACCATCAAGTGTGGTAATGGCTGAGTTGCTTATGGGCTCCCCCTCTAGACTGTATATTTCTTGAAGGTGAGGCCGTCGCCAGCACCTAGCCCAGGGCTTATGCTGTACTAAACATTCAGTAGGCATTTGGTTAATGAATGAATATATATGGTGGATGGGCAGGGGGAGAAACAAAGCATCCATGAGCACAGATGTTGGAAAGTAGAGAGAAAGCTTTGCTAATGATTTTATTTTTATCTTTTTATTATGGAAAAAGTTTAAACATATTCAAAAGTAGAGAAAATGGTATAATGAATCCCTTTTTACTTATCACTCAGCCTCAACAGTGATCAACATATGGCCAATCTTGCTTCATTTATCTGCCCCCCTCCCCATTGGACTATTTTGAAACAAAGCCCAGATGTCTTATTATTTCATCTGTGAAAC
Organism: Nomascus leucogenys; assembly: GCF_006542625.1. NCBI lineage: Eukaryota > Metazoa > Chordata > Mammalia > Primates > Hylobatidae > Nomascus > Nomascus leucogenys. The sequence continues at coordinate 62,383,859 of NC_044388.1, forward strand.
CTCAGTATGTATCTTCAAAACATTGAAGAGACTTGCCTTTAAATAATATAACCACAGTGTCATTATCACACCAGAAAACAATTACAGAATAATTCCTTACTGTCATGAAATATTGGTATTCAAATTTCCCTTATTGTCTTGTAAATTCTCCCCTTCCCCATTGTTTGGTTAGAATTAGTATCCAAACAAGGACTACTCATGTATTTAGCTAATAAATCTCTTAGGCTTCTTTTAGTCTATAGCAAGCTTGTCCAACCTGTGGCCTGTGGGCCACATGCTGCCAGGACAGCTTTGAATGTGGTTCAACAAAAATTCATAAACTTTCTGAAAACATTATGAGATTTTTAAATGTAAATTTAAATTTAATGTTTTTTTAGCTCTTTGGGTATCATTAGTATTAGTGTATTTTATGTGTTGCCCGACAGTTCTCCCTTACAGTGTGGCACAGGAAACTGAAAGATTGGGCATCCTTGGTCTGTGGGTTCACCCTTCTTTATTTCCTTGCAATTTATTTATTGAAGAAACCGGATCCTTTGTCCTGTAGAATTTCCCACAGTCAGAATTTTAACTAACTACATCCCCATGTACTTTAATTAATTTTTCTGTCCCCTGTATTTCCTGTGAACAGGTAATGAGAACCTGAGGTTTGATCATATTTTCAGATTTTTGGCAAGAAGGCCTGTGAAGGTGGAGGGACCCTACGCTTCCTGCTGCACAGCATCAGGAGGCAACTGCTGCCTTGTCCCTCCCTTTGTTGTGTGAAGCCCCATCAGTGAGCACAGGTGTTGTAAGCCTGACCCGTGTGTCATCCGCCTCCTTATCTGTTTTTTGCTTTGTGATTTTGGCAGCCATTGGTAATTATTGTGTAGGTTAGGGGTTAGTAAACTTTTTATGTAAAGAGCCAGATAGTAAATAGTTTTGGCTTTGAGGGCCAATATGGTCTCTGTCATTGTAGTAGGAATGCAGCGTTGGACAGGATGTGCATGAATGGGTACAACTACGTGCCCATAAAACTTCATTTACCAGATTAGATTTGACCTACTGGGAGTTACCTGCCAACTCTTGATCCAGATTGATTATTGTACTAAGGATTACACAATAATACCATTCCATCATTATTGGTTGAAATGCTTCTATAAAGAAGAATTTTACCTCATCAATAATTTGGTTACTTTAAAGGCATAACAGAAAGGAAGCTGCATATAAAGAAAAGGCGGAATAAATTCTTGTGTCTTTCCCTTGGTTATTTGGTTTCAGAGTGGGTTACTTTCGTCACATCTTCCAAAGGAATTCAGTTTGTTTTTTAAGTATCATCATGAAATCATGGCTTTTTGACATACTTGGTGTTTCAGTCTTTCTGGAGTTAGGCCCTGTGGGTACACAGGAGGAGCCCCATGGCTGGTGTTGGTTAACAGTTGCACTGCAACCACGGGGCCCCTGATGCATTATGTGCTCCATGGCAGAATGGTTTCCATGTCTCGGTTGTACTGTTATTGTAAACTGTATGAGTGGTCTCTGTCTGCAGCTTTATGATCCATCATGGTACCGTTTTTAAAAAGTTTTATTAGGCCAGGTACAGTGTGGCTCACACCTGTAATCGCAGCTTTGGGAGGCTGTAAACTTTGGGAGGTTGAGGCGGGAGGATTGCTTGAGGCCAGGAATTCAAGACTGGCCTGGGCAACATAGGAAGACCCTATCTCTATGCCCTCCCCATTTTCATACCTTTATTAGGTATGAAAATATATGATTTTCAAATTCAGAAATTTGATTCTTTCCAACAGTTTTACATAGTATTTAAAATTTCCATGGGCTAAAACTTTTTATTAGCCCCCACATATGAGTGAGAACGTGCAGTACTTCTCTTCCTGTGCCTGGCTTATTTCATTTCACATAATGTCCTTCAGACTTATTCATATCGCTGCAGATGACAAGATTTCATTCTTTCTTAGGGCTGAAGAGTATTTCATTGTGTATACCTACCACATTTTAAAATCCATTCATCTGTTGATGGCCACTTGATTCCAAATCTTAGGTCTTGTAATAGTGACCAGCTGTCTATTTTTAGCTTCTGCTGCACACTGTCTCTGCTTTGGCCTAATATATCCTGACTATTCTTTGCTTTTTTTTTTTTCCTTTTTTTTTTTTGAGATGGAGTCTTGCTCCTGTCATCCAGGCTGGAGCACAATGGTGTGATCTATGCTCACTGCAACCTCCACCTCCCAGGTTCAATCGATTCTCCTGCCTCACCCTCCCTAGTAGCTGGGATTACAGATGCACGCCACCATGCCCAGCTAATTTTTGTATTTTCAGTAGAGATGGGGTTTCACCATGTTGGCCAGGTTGGTCTCAAACTCCTGACCTCAGGTGATCCACCCGTCTTGGCTGCCCAGAGTGCTGGGATTACCTGAGTGAGCCACTGCTCCCGGTCTGTCCTTTGTGTTAGACTACTCTATAATGTTCTTTCTCTACTTAATGTATCTTGGCTCACTACAAAAGTGTCCTAAGTTTCACTTCTTTCTGTGGAGGTTTTCCAGACTAATGATGACCATCTTCAAGGATACCAATGGCTGAGCTCTTTTTCTCTCAACCACAAATATAGGAAGAATTTGTTTGCAATTTAAAAGCTTCCCCAAATTCATCGTTTCCTGGGCTGATATGAAAGGAAGCCATGCTCTACTTTCTTCCTGCTCTGTAGTCAGTAACAAGCACCACCCCCGCCCCCCACCATACACACACACCCAGGGCAGTAATCCCTTTGTTCTACATCTTCACTAGTAACTCACTGTGTGACTGAATGGAATGAAATGCCACACAGTTTCCACACCAAGGAATCTGTCAGAGGTGTTCAAACTAGAGTGACTCCATCTTGCATAGGGGCCTTTTGGGGATAGAGTATTTAGAATGTCTGTCACACGACAAAATTACGTAATATACAATAAATATAAAACTATCCTAGCAATCTTCTTTTTATGTAAGTATCATTTTGTCTCATTTAGAAAACACTGCAGGCATTTACTTTATCCTAATCTTCACAGTTGAATATATGTCAATCAATAATGCCACATTATGTAGCTGTGTTGCAAAGTGACACATTCATTAAGATTGATTCTAAAAGGCCTATTGAGAAAAGCCACTGAGGGCAAATAAATTCAATAAAATTTAATCTATAGTTCTTTTTCGTCTTGTCAAGCTTGGATTAAGGCATATATTAAACGTGGTAGAATATAGAAAGTTTTTTAATTTCCTTTTAAAACCTTTTTGCCCATTATTAATTGAGGCATTTCATTAATTGGATTGGTGACATTTTTGCTGAGTCTGAGTATAGTTGGACCTTGGTGAACAGAAATCTACTTCATCTCATGAGATGTTGTAGCCATTTTCATTAATGCTGGAGAAGAGATGGTGTATTCTTTAGAATTATGGAAAGTGAGCAAAACGTTTTGGTTTGTGACTTTGTTTTTATTTTAGGATACTATTATAAAAATAATACCTTTGTAGCTTTAACTGTATTTATAATTTTTAGAACATTGTGAATACTGAGATATTGTAGTGATAACTATTTTGCTTAGTATGTAAAGAAACGTTTGTAGAAAATTTAAAAGCCTTAAGGGCAAAGTATATTTCTTCAGGTTGATATCTGGACATTTACAGAGAAACAATCCTATGGGAATTTTATTCTCTGAATTGTATTAATAGATACTTTTGGTGAGCCTAAACCTGAAACTGATTGTGGACAAATATTTATCAATTGGGGATTTTAAATGATGAAAACAAAGAATGGAATTCTTTTATTTTTTCAACATGTATTGAGAGCTTCCTCGATGCTATGACTTCTAAGTCTTTTATGTATTTTTTAATGTTTATAGATTTCTTGGGAAGTTCAGCTGATTTGATATTTTTATGGACATTTTAGAGTGTTAAATTTATAATCTGTTGGGGGGCCGAGGCAGGCGGATCATAAGGTCAAGAGATCAAGACCATCCTGGCCAACATGGTGAAACCCTGTCTCTACTAAAAATACAAAAATTAGTCGGGCGTAGTGGTGTGCGCCTGTAGTCCTAGCTACTTGGGAGGCTGAGGCAGGAGAATCGCCTGAACCCGGGAGCCAGAGGTTGCAGTGAGCCGAGATTGTGCCACTGCACTCCAGCCTGGTGACAGAGCAAGACTCCATCTCAATAATAATAATAATAAAATCTATAATCTGCAAATCTACATTATAAAATGTGTAGCATTCAAGAATATTTATCAAGACAAAGTACTGACTTCACCACACACAGAAGGGTGTGGTATACCATTCATGGATAGGAAGAGGTGGGAGGAGTCTTGGAGACATTTCAAGATATTTATATGGCAGGTATTTATTGAGTATCTACTCTGTGCTAGCTTATGATAGGTGCTTGTGCTAGAATGGTAAGCAACATATTAGTGGTTCTTGTATTCTTATAATTTACATTTTAGTAGTAGAAATTTAGAACAAACAAATTAGTTAAATTGGGCTTCTTGAAGTTTGTTGAAGGAAGTAAACAGAGTGCCGTAATAGAAAATAAGGGGTAAGGGATTTTGAAAACGAGTAATTGGGGAGGACCTCCTTGAGGACTTTATATTGAGATCTGCTGTGGTTTTGGATATTTGTTACTTCCAGACCTCATGTTGAAATTTGACCAGATCTCTCATGAATAGATTAATGCTCTTCTTTGGGGGTGAATGAATGAATTACTCTGTTAGTTCCCTTGAGAGCTCATTGTTTAAAAAAAGCCTGGCACCTCCCCTGTCTCTTGCTTTGTGTCTTGCCATGTGATCTCTGCACATATCGGCTCCCTTTCATTTCTTCCCACGGATAGAAGCAGCCTGAGATCCTCATCAGATGCAGATGTCCAGTCCTGAACTTACCAGCCAGCCAGAATTCTGAATCAAATAAACCTCTTTTCTTTATAATTTACCCAGCATCAAAGTATTCCTTTATAGCAACACAAAACAGACTAAGGCAAGATCTCTAAGAAGGAATGAGGTTAGTATGACATTTCACATTGAGCAAACAGCCTAAAATATGAAAGACTTTGGACTGTTCATGGAACTTAACAAAGGCCAGGGTGGCAGGAAAACAATATGTTCAAGACAGGGTTGGAGGGATGGCAGAGGCCAGATCATGCAGTACCTTGCTGCGTAGAGTTTGGATTTTAATCTCTATGTAATGAAAAACGATTTAAGTGTAATAAACAGATGGTAGATATGATCCCGTTTACATTTTTGGAAGCTAACTTTGGTTATTGCAATGAAAGTAATTTGTAGTGGGGCAAGATTAGAAGCATGAAGATAAATTAGAAGGTTCTGCAATGAACAAGGTCAAAGCCTGGATTAGGATGTCAATGATGAAGATGGAATGAAATTGGAAAATTGGAAACATACTTTGGTTGAATTGACTGACATGCCAATGGATTGGACATGAGGAGTGAGGTATAATGTAGAATCAAAGGTGACTCCTAGTTTTTGAAAAATTGAGAGAATGGTGGTGCCATTTATTAAAATGGGGAAAACTGCAGGAAACAATTTGGTGGTAGTGAGAGGTGACAGTTGAAATTTGTCTTAGACCTGTTAAATTTGAAATGTTTGTGTTAATACAAGTGGAGGTACTGTAAGCCCTCTGGAACTCAGAGGGAAGGGATAGGCTGCAGACACAAATTGGGGGGCAGTCATCATGTCATGGTATTCAAAGCTACTGGAGGAGATGGAACAATCCAAGGGAAAGAGTGCAAGCAAGGGCTAGGGAGTTCTAACCTCTAGAGATTTGATAGAAGAGGAGCTGGCAGAAAAGATTGAGAATAGTGATCAGTGGTCAGTGAACTAGGAGGAAAACTGGAAGACTGTGATGTCATGGAACCTGTGAGAATAGATAGTTTCAAGAGTAAGGGTATAGTCACTGGGAAGAAGGTGAAGGACAGGTGAGACAAGGTAAAGGCAGAAAAGGATCCATTTGCCTTTACAATCAGCCTCTGCTTTCAGGAACCTTGTCTTGATGGTCTTTGCATCCCCAGCATCTTTCACATGGTATGACACTTAATAGATATTAAGTAAATGCTGGCTGAATTATTAAATGAAAGTGATCATATATCAAAAGAGGGCTACATCATGGGTCCATTAAGAATTAAAACTCAACTTGGCCAGATGTAGCGGCTCATGCCTGTAATCCCAGCACGTTGGGAGGCCAAGGCAGGAGGATTGCTTGAAGCCAGGAATTTGAGACCAGTCTGGGCAATATACCAAGACCCCGTCTCTACAACAAACAAACAAACACACAAACAAAAAACCAAACCCAACTGTTACTCTTTTGAGTTCTACAGCAGTTGAAGATGACTTTTCTGTCAATAACAAATGTATTGATGAAGGACAGTTGGTGATTTTCAGCCATGGCTTTGGGAGTATTTTGTACTTTTTTGATGGAGAGAGAGAGAGAGAGAGAGAGAGAGAGAGTGTGCACGCGCACGCATGCGTGTGCGCATGTGATGTACAGTATTAGTTACATTTAGTGAAATAGGTATTAAAATAATCTACTTAAGTTTGAAATTGTAGAAATGGTACATATAACCTGTGATAATTTCTTTAGACATTTTGGTTTTTCTTGATAAGGTTAGAGAGTTTTATTAAACTTTGGCCAAGGGAAATGATGAAGGAAGAAATTAATAGGAAAGAAATTAGTCTAATGGAAGAGGATTCAGTCCTTCTTAATAATGTAATTTTCAGGCCATATTCTTATTAATCATGATCTTAAATTATATCTTTGTTTGCCTCTTCCAAATAAAGAGTAATGTACTAAGCACAAAATCTAAACTTATGAGTTTTATATATTATTTGTTGGTGTTCCATATAGAGATAATATAAACAAAAGAAATAATGACATTTCCCTCTCAGCTCATCACGTAGCGGAAGTTATTACAACATTGGTAAATTGTGCTTTACTTGCTTTACTTACTATCTGCTCTATCTATAGACAGAAAACCTGTGTGCCTTCTGATACTGTGTTCAATGCATATTCTGTCTACTACCAATTTAGAATGCTGAAGTACCATATCAATAGATCCATTATTTCTAAATTTCTAGTCACATCCATATAGTGCTTATGTATATAAAATATTTACACCTAAATTATTTCATTGAATCCTCACAACCACTTTGTGAGGCAGGTGTTATCTTTTAGTCCAAGATCACAGTGTCAGAGCCAGGTCCCAAATCTCAGTCTCCTGACTCTAGATGCTATGTGCTTCCATTGTAGACTGCCTGCAAGGGATGGTCATACTCCTGGCTGCACTTCCAGAGTCCTGAAGAAGAAAGCAGATGTGGATACCTAAATATAGGGTGCGGAGTACCTGTTTTTTTCTCTCTTATTCCTGAACATTTATTAGTTTAAAACTGCTGGCAAACAGCACAGCATAAATCACAACTCCATATATAAAATAGTGGCCTCTCTTCCAAAATTAATAACTTAGATTGCTAGGTTATTAACTCAGCTGTATCCTAATAAATAGATTATGACTCTCCATCAAATTTAATTGCTTGTTCTTGGAGGAGGGGGGAGGTAAGAGTTTTAATTGTTGAGGGAGGCTTTCTGGAATTGCTCCTTATGCTGCCAAACAACCATTAGGGGTTATGGGTATTGTGGGTTAAGTTCTTCTAGAGTCAGCTGATGGTCCTTCAAGAATGAGTGCTTGGCATTTGTTGAGCCTGTTCTTTTTAGGGTTTTTGAGTTGGAGACTTTCATTATAGTGAGAAGGATTGTTTTTAATGAAAGGCATAGTAAAACCCTTAATTCTGAGACCATCGTCTCTACAAAGTTCCACTATTGTTAATGCTCACTAAGGGATAACTGATAATTGGGACTGAGACCAACATATTATTGTTAGTAATTATTAACAGTAATGCGAGTCTTTTAAGTTCTAACTAGAATCCAGCTTCTGAATCTCTAGATGGAAAAACTGGACTTTCTTGGAGGTAGATGCCACATGTGTGGTTTAAACTTAATTTGAGACTCAAGCTCCATAAATAATGAGGTTAGGAACATCGGGTTTTGTGAATGAGCAATTGGGTGTCAGAGAGATGGCAAGCATGTGTCCTTTATCAATAGCTGAGCGTAAAAACCAACATTCTGCCTTGATAGTCACAAAGAAAAATGATGCTGTAAGTGCCAGAATCTCTCATATGTTTTTGAAGATAGAGTTATTAGTCAAAGAATTTAAGACATCATAAAAACGGATGATCAAAAAGTGAAAGTGTTTGAAGAGTGATTCTCCATTTTGCACAAAAATAAATTGAACATAGAAGCAGGTATTTAGCACCGTTTCTAAAAACAGAAACCATAGTTAATGAAAATGACAATACCTTAACTTGTATCAGTTTTCTTGTTACAGAGCCATTTAAAATATATTGTCTCATCATCTAGAGAGCAATGTTTACAACATTTATTTTCCAGGATGGGAGGAGTATTTTGGAAATGAAAGTTGAAATTTGACAGTTGTCTTTTCATAAGGGGAAAAATATAATCTCTCCTGTTGATGCCACATTAAAATGGTTGATGGATTCTATAAGAATGATTCAGGCCACATGAAACTGTATATGAAATATTTTGAAGAAACTCAACTTACCCTAAGACCTGTATAATTAATTCATATGGATGGTAGAGTAATACACAGCATAGAGCCCTGGATAGACAAATAATAGGATCATAGTGACAGCTCTGTTTTGTTTTGTGTTTTTGAGCTCTACTTATTTTGACTTTTTTTGTCCTGACTTCTTATGTAATCTTAGGAAAGATACTTCAATGGATGTTCATATACCTATTAAGTGGGAATTATAATTTCCCCTTACTGTAGTAGAGCTTATGCAGTGTTTCTAAAATTTTTTAGCTTTTTAGAAAGACTTGAATTAATAGAAGTTACTATAATACAAATTATTAAAGTTTATGCATGGAAGAATACGTAGAAACTGTATTTTGACTGACAAAACTTGGAAGATGTATGGATTGGACAGCTTCAAAAGTTCATAAAAGAGTCTTCTATGATACTCATTGATAAATGAGGGAAATTTCTTTGGGCAGAGATTGGCTTTGGATTAATTTGGAAAGAAATAGCGTGCTATTTTGCTTATCTGTTGTTGCATAAGCCCCTCAAAACTAGTGGCTGGAAACAACAGCCATTTTATTGGTTCATGAGTCTGTGGCTCAGCATTTTCTACTGGGCTCAGTGGGGCACATTCTTCAGCTGTTCTTTCATGGTGCCACTCATTCAAATGGGTGTGGTCCCTGGTGGTTAGTTGAGGCTGGATGGTCTCTAATGTTCTCACATGATTGGAGTTGGTGTTGGCTTTTGTCTGGGCCTTTCTCTCAGTGGTTTCTCGTCTTTGGAGAAGCTAGCCTGGGTTCTTCAATGGTGGTCTCAGAATTCCAGGAGAGCAAGAGCAGAAGCTTCAAGACACCCTGAGGGCACAAATTTGCTTCACACTCTTAATGTCGGTCAAAGCAAGTCACAAGGCCAAGATTTAAGGGGTGGGGAAAAACAGATTCCTCTACTTGTTGATCAGATGAAAAGAAGGTCACATTGTAGAAAGTGTTTGTACAGGTCTGTGGAGAATTATTGCAGCCATATTTGCAGACAAGTTGCCACACATGATAGGGGCTAGGGCAAAGAGTATTTAGGGGAGATGGTCTACAAATAAATTTAAAAATTTGAAATTGAAGGGTAATATCATGAAAAAGTGGGGAAGAAGACCCGAAAACAGTTCAAGATCCAAACAGCAAAGACTCAAGACAATCTCAGTTAAAAAAACACGAATGTTTTTAAAATGTATAAAAAAGAAAAAGAATTATCTAACTACTATATAGCTCTTTGAATTCAAAGGTAGAATTTGAAAGGCATTACTTAGGAAAGACAGCCAAAGGCAAAGGAAAATGATTCTCATACTCTTGAGTGTCCAGTTTATGGATTCTTAGAATGAGACAGTTTGTTATAGAGGAAGTAAAACAAAATAATATGCAAAAAGGAGAATTCTAAAAAGTGAATTTCAAAAACAATTAACTTAGGGATGAGTATCAGTTTGGTACATATCTTTATGTAATAGTCACTGAACATGATTAGTATTGCCATGTTCTCCCCAAATTAAACTTTTATCACAAATTTCCATTTTTCCATCTAGGTAAATATTTGGGAAAAACTCTAGGAATTATAGTTGGCAAGGATTCTTGAAAGATAGGCTTGCTATCTTGCTGTCTCAATTCTACTCTGTCTTTCCTGATCCCAACTACTCCTGGAGCCAGCAGACCCCTGAGTGCAAGTGAAACCCTAAGCTTTGTAAAGCTGAGGGTGGGGAGTGGGGAGCAGATGGGGGATTCCTTCCTAGGCTTGGCTGGTACTGAGGGCTGGCATCCATTGGATGAGTCCCATCAGAAGATCAGGATGCACTGGATACTGTGATGAGCTTGACCTACAGAGGATGGGGACTCCTGGGAGGAAAACTGAAACTCACCCTCACCCCATAGTGTGTGTGTTCCACAAGAGACCAAGGAGAAAAATCAGTAGTTGGGGGCGTCCTTTGGAGCAGGAGGCCTTGGAAGGGTCCTGGCAGCCCACCTGCTATCACACTGGTAGATCACAGAAGAGACCATTGTGTTTCCCCCTACTCATAGAACTTCAGTTCTATGGGTCCTTCAACAATCAGACCTGAACCCCAGTGATATAACAAAGAATAATATTGGCACCGCAGCCAAAGGGAAGGCAGTCTATGAGAACAGACAGAACTCATGCTGAATGTGATGGAGCGGCAGCCAGAGACAGATGACAACCTGACAAAAAATAGAAAGAGCACATAAGGAGATGCAGATGCAGCACAAGAAGACTTTCTAGAGATGAAATACATGATTTCCCCATCAAACATTTTAGTAAACGAACTGAAGGTGATAATGATCATTCTTGGGGCTTGAATTGGTAGCCTAGTTGGTCAACTAGAAGAATCTGAAAGTACGGAACAAAAATATAAAGGAATGGAAACCACAAAAGAAAATAGATCCAGGAGATATAACATGTGAGTAACAGGAAAGCCAGAAAGAGAAAAAGGAACAGATGGAGGAAAGGCAATAATTAAGTAAATATAAGAAACAAATTTTTTGAGCTTAAAAATCAGGACTTGAGTCTGTAAATTCAAATGACTTATTAAGTTCCAGGCAAAATTTATGAAAAAAGACACTCTGGATTTATTGGAAAAGTTCTTGAACTATGTATTAAGAATAAGAGGCAAAATCTTAGAAGCTTCTAGACAGAGCAAATTACTTACCATGAAGAAGTATCAGACTAGCAGCAGATTTCTCATCTGTGACACAGAAAACTAGAAATAGTAATTTCTGCAGGCCATGGAGATGTTACCAAAATACCAAGGGTTTGGTCTAGGCCCTACTTGCTCACCGCACGGAAAGCCAATCACAAGGTAATGAGTATTGCCAAGGAAGAAGGCTTTAATTGGGTGCTGCAGCTGAGGAGATGGGAGATCCTTCTCAAATCCATCTCTCTGACAGACTAAAACCAAGGGCTTGTATAGCAGGGAAGAAATGTAACAATGTGTAAGAAAACAGGAACTAGAGAGGGGCAAGGAAGCAATCATGATGAATGAGGGTCCCCTCATCTGGTGTGGTGATCTGGTGAGTTTCAGTTCTTTGATACTTGTTTTTGAGAGGCCTGGAAGTCCTCTCCTGAGGATGGAGCTCAGATAAAACCAATATAAGTTGTAAGCTTTAAAACAAGAAAGGGCAATCTATGTTTATACAAAAGAATAGTCTATAGGACTATTGGGTTGGTTTCAGAGAGAAAAAAGACAGCAGCCGGAAAATCCCATACATTTCCCTGTCGGGGGGAAATTTATTACTATGCAAGAATTCAGAAATATCATCACCTATTTTCTGACAAAAATAATAATACAAAACGAAAAGTAACTGAACAAAAAGTTAACCAGAAACACAGACCTTGAGATAAAGGAAGATGACAGGAGGGAAATATTTGGAATTGAATCAAATAAATCAAGTGAGAAGGAAAGAATGAGTTAATATATAACAGCCTTTACATTAAATGTGAATGAACTTGGAAAATTCACAAATTTTTAGAATTCATTAGATGTTTTAATGGGAAAATTGTCAGACTGAGTTACAAACCAAAACCCAGGTCAGGCATGGTGGCTCATACCTGTAATCCCAGCAGTTTGGAAGGCCAAGGTAGGTGGATCGCTTGAGTACAGGAGTTTGAGACCAGCCTGGGCAACATGGCAAAACCCCGTGTCTACTAAAAATACAAAAATTAGCTAAGCATGGTGGCACACACCTGTAATCTCAGCTACTTGGGAGGCTGAGGCGGGAAGATTGCTGGACCCTGGGGGGTGGAGGTTGCAGTGAGGTGAGATCATGCCACGGCACTCCAGTCTGGGTGACCGATCAGGAACCTATCCCCACCCACCCACCCCCCCCACCAAAAAAAAGTGAAACCCAGTAGCGTGCTGTTTTTTTTTGTGTGTGTGTACGTGCGTGTGTGTGTGTGTGTCTTCAAACATGCTCTCTCTGTTGCCCAGGCTGGAGTGCAGTGGTGCAATCATAGCTTACTGCAGCCTCGACCTCCTGGACTCAAGCAGGCCTCCCATCTCAGCCTTCTGAGTAGCTGGGACCACAGGCGTGCGCCACCACGCCTGGCTAATTTTTGTATGTTTTTGTAGAAACAGAGCTTTGCCTTGTTTCCTAGGCTGGTCTCCAACTCTTGGGCTCAAGTGATCACCTATCTTGGCCTCCCAAAGTGCTAGGATTACAGGCTGTGTACCACATCTCTGGCAGCTATTTATAAGAAACATCTGAGATAAAGTAATTGAAGATGGAATTGAAAGGATGCACATACATCCCAGGCAAATGCAGAGTCAATAGAACAAGCAATATAAGCTTTAGATAAGGTATAAAGGTTGATATTTAAGTTAAAGGCATAAATAGGATAAGGAAAGACATTATATAATGACAAAAAGAGGCAGAGTTTATGAAGAAAATAAAGCTGTATATGTAAGCTAACATAGCCACTAACTCTGTAAAACAAAACTGTTAGAAATGCAAATATAGTTATAGTGAGACACTTAAATAAACCTCTCACTTGTTTTGACCTGTGATAACCTTGCACATACCTTGATGATTCAGAAAGTGAATAAATTAAAAAGTTAGGTTTAATAGATATTCTAGAACCAAACAGAATATTTCTTTCTAGACTACTTAGAAAAATATACTTGACCACAAAGAGCACTATAATAAATTAAAAGTAAAAGATTTTTTTATAAATTTTGTTCTCTGATCATAATCCCTTACTATTAGAAATCACATAAGGCAATAAAAAATAAATTTTATGTAGAAATTTAAGAAAACTCTATATAACCTTTTTAAAATTTATTAATTTTTTTTAAATAGAGATGGAGTCTAATATTGCCCTGGCTAGTCTCAGACTCCTAAGGCTCAAGTGATTCTCTACCCTCAGCCTCCTGAAGTGTTGGAATTATACGCATGAGCCACCATGCCTGGCCCTGTATTACCTTTATATCAAAGGATAAATCAAAGGTCAAATCACAAGCCATCTAGAAATCAATAAAAGGTACACAATCTATTCCACAAGCTATGGGATAGAGTGAAAGCTGTAGCCAGTGGAAATACTATAGTCTTTAGCTATTTTCAGTATTTAAGCATAATGACAAATGTACTCTTAGTATGACTTGGGAAAAAACAAATCATAACAAACAAAAATAAATTAGAGAGAATAATAAAGATAAAAGCTGAAATTAATGAAATTAAAAGTAACAGAAAGGATAAATACATATATTAGCTGGTCTTTGAAAAGCACAGTAAAATAGTTTGATTAGGTAATTAATAAGGAATAAAACAATTTAGAAGACTATAAGTGAGAAAAGAAACAATCAGGGGCAGAGGTGATGCAAAGATGATAAAAGAATTTGTGGAACTCTACGGCAATGAATTTGAAAAACCAGAAGAAATGGATTTTTTCTCTGTCAAATATAAATGTCTAAATTTAACTTAGGAAGAAATGGAACATTTGAATAGGACAATAACCCTGAAAGAGATGGAAAAATGATTAAAGATCTACTATTGCAGATGACAATGGAATCATATGAAATTACAGCTGAGTTTTATGTAACTTTTAAAGAACACGTAATTTTATCAGTATTTAAACTGTTCCAGAAGATGAATAGCTCCTGTTTCACTTACAAAATAAGCATACATTTAATACCGAAACCTAACAGCACAAAAAAGTCTAGAGACCAATTTAATTTTGAGTACAGATGCAAAGTTTCTCTAAGATTTCATTTGGGGTGGTATTCAGGCTGATACTGGTGGAGGAGAAAAGAACCAAATAAAAAAGAATGCACACACACAAAGGCTGCTAATAAATACGCAACAATATGTCTGATGACCTTTGTGTATTTATATATGTAAATGTGTGTTTATGTGTACATGTGCATGCATGTGTGCACACGTGTGCAAATGAAATCTTAGAGAATGCCTATTGCCTCTGAGTTTTGTTGAATTATTTGTATAAATTTCTGTAATACTAAGTAGGAACCTAAATCTAAAAACACAATAAATTCTGAATGTCAAGTACAGCATGGTAACTGTATTAGGGCACTTTGGGTTGTAAGTAACAGAAATCCATCCAGAAAACTAGCATAAGCAAAAAAAGGAATTTATTGGCTCACAGAAACCTTCGTACATTATTGACTTCAGAAACTCAGTTGAGGTCTCATCAGGTTTGTCTCTGTTTTTTTTTTTTTTTTTTTTTTTTTTTTTTTTTTTACCTCTGCCTCTTGTTTTCCTTTACTGTCTTAATATTTTGGGCTTTATTCTTATTCTCCCTCTTGCTGCCATGGCAGTTCCTTGATACATCTTTTTCTGGTTCTGTGTCCCTTC